>NC_143404.1:69025306-69650306 GCF_052110815.1 Crocodylus siamensis
CACAGGAACTGATTCTTTCTTCCTGGATTATAAATGCTTAACCAACACATTCGTTAGCTAATCCTTACGGTGCCCCAGTGAGATAAGTATGTTTCTAACAGTACTAATCCTGCAGATGAAGAGATGGAGACGGGGGCAACCATCCTCTGACATGGGAGCAGTCCCAGTAAATGCAGCTGAATTCGGCCCTAGCCGACAGCAGCCGGACACTCAGGCTTGACTAATAATATCTCAGGGTCCTGGTGAGCTTCATGCCCCCGCTCCACGATGCTGAGCCCCACGCAGCCTGTTGGACACAGCACAGCTCAGGAGCATACTTTGTTCTTTCACTTTTGCTTTCCTCTTACAAACAGTCACATCCCCCGGATAAACTCCGGCAGAGCAGAGGTGATCTGAGCTGACACTGAGAACGGCTTGATTTACAATAATGGCGTGATAATATTTTGCTAAGCCTACCTAGAATATAATGTGCGTCGTTTTAAATTCCCCATTACACCGAGCGCTCTAATAAATAAATGCCCAGCCTGCAATAAACACGAATCACTCAGCCTGTGCAGGGGGAAAAAAAAGCTCTCGGCAGTCTGGTAACAAATATCCTCTTCCTACCGTTCTTAGGAGCCATTGATTCATTTGACTTTCAATTTACTGACTACAAAAGAACAGAAAGCTGGTCACTGCTGACACATGCGCGCACTGACGAGTACAACCAGCACCTTGCCCTGAAGAGATTTAGCGGTAAATCAGATTTACAAATTAGTTACATGGCCACTCCTAAATGCTAATCAGGGAGCATGAGCCGTAGGAAGTACAAATAGAACCGGCTACCAAGACTCTTCACATCGTTCTTTGTGCTACGAAGCATAAATGGTTGTTTTATAAACTCCAGGAATAAACGCCCCCCTAAAGCAAGAGAGAAGTTCGGGGTCATTTTTTCCCCCCCTTGCAAATCCTACAATTAACCTTGTCTCAGCTCCTGTGTCCGGGAATGTATTGGAGCTCCGTACTGCCCTCGTGCCAATATCTTTCAGAATTGTTGTATCGAACTTAATATGTGTAATGTTAGGAGAAACAGGTCAGGGTTTCAGATTAACACCAATAACCATAATGAGAACAGATGCTTATATCCATCTGGAATGTAGCTTTAATATGTTAAATTCATAGCTCAGCCCATGAAATGCAATCATCAGATGTTTACTGGTCCCAATTTAATGAGCGATTTTGGATTAACCAGAGGCCAAACAACAGGCCACCGATCTATATTAAATCTCAGCAAAATGAAAATTGCAAAGATTTACTTAGGGTCATTACACAAGAAAATTTAATCACAACCTCATCCATAATGTCACATCGTCGTCAGACTGATAATTGAAATGCCATGTGAGGGATTATGAATAACCCTCTGTTTATGAAGATAGCTTTCTGATTATCTGTATGTCCTGTGAGTCACATAAAGACTATTTGTAATAATGTATATGGTCTTTGCTTAAAAGAAACTCCATGAGAGATCTTTTTGAAAGAGTCCAGTCCCAACCATCCCTTTTTGGGAGCACATTGTTTCCAATCGGAGTGCATCATTAACTAAGATTGCATAGGTACTGCTAGGCTCTTTAAAGGCTGTGTTGTAAGATGATGGGTATGTTTAGAATACATTTTTATGTCGTAGTGGAAAGACTTTAAAAAAAAACCCGTACAGCAGTGCAGGTGCTATAAAAAAAATCTGCCCATAGCCTTACTAAACAAAATGTTACTGTGTCTAGATCAATATTACTTTGATAATCTAATTAATATGGTAACATCCTTAGGGCAAGCAGCTTACCTTTGTATATGTTAAGCAGTATTTGCTATTAATGAAAGCAAAAAAAAAAGGATGATAATGTTGATAGTATTTTATATAGAATGTGAAAGGCTTTTATAATGATATAATGTTTGTATTCTACATTTTACATATACACACTATATATATATATACATCTATCTATCTATCTATCTGTGATATATGTAGTGTGTGATATATTCAAAGAGTACATATGCAGTACTATTTTATAACATTTTTTTGTATATATAACAACTTCAGGAATGGATCCTGTAGTATGGTCACATGCAAGCAAACACATATTGTTTTTTGCAAGTGTTTTGGCTGCAAGAATAATGCAAGTTCAGGTTCTATTTGTAATGTTTTTTCATTTAAAGATTTCTAAACTTCCTACAGGGCTGAATCCTGCAGTTACGAAGGCAAATAGCACCAGCAGAAGAGGCAAAGTAGTAAAAGGCAACAGAAAAAAGACCTATTTCTAATTCAATTAATAATCACCGAGGAAGAGAAATACAAAATTTTCCTACATGTTAAGGTCCTGGGATTTGCTCTGTCTCAGTGATTTAATATCACATGCAGCCAGCTAACAAGCTGTGTAGACATAGGGTGGTTCAGTGCTTACAGTAGATGTCTTAAGGGGCATCCGTTTCATTCCCTGCGCTGCCACAGACTTTCCGTACAACCGTGGGTCTATCCCCTTGTCCTTCTGGCCTCCATTAACCATCTGTGAAACTGTGCTTTGGCACGCTGAATGCAAAGACTAGGAGGTACCCAGATACCGTAGGACTAGTGTCTCTGTTAACAGACTGGGCAGAAACTAGTTTTCTAATTGCCCAGCACTGCAAACTATATATAGGCTTTGAATAATCAAGCTAGTTCCCCTTCTGACAGGTATTGTGTCAAGACTGTGCGGCCAGAAACAGAAAACCATCTGCAGGGCCATTGCCCCGTGATCTGAAACGCTGCTGAGATGGGGAATAGGCTTTGGATCTTCGCTGTATTGGCTGCATTTCCTATGCTCAGTTTCTAAACCTTAAAACTGCATGTTTCCTGGGACTCCCACGGGGTGGAAGGGTATGCTGTAAGTAGCACTATCACCTCTCCACTGTGTAGTGGTGCTTCCTCCTCCTCGGTACTAGTAAGAATAATATCTACGTCGTGTTTTCAGGGGACTGCATGTAACTGAAAAATTCATCAGGGCCTTTATTACTTTTCTGGAGGGATGCACAGAGTGGTTAAGCCACCTTTAAAAGGTGCTTTGCTCTGCACGCTGCATTTAAGCTCAGTTTACGTGGAAAGCTGGACATTGCTCTGCTGGAGCCATCTTTTCAAAAGCACTGTCACTGGTCACCACCATTTCTATTGGTCTCCCTTGGGTTTTCCATCATGATATCCCAATGGCATCTGCAGGCAGGTACAAACCTGAATAGTGGACCTATTTGAACGCAGACACTAGCTGGGTGTTTGGTAGTAGACACACACAGATTTTTATCTACCTTTCATTTTGCACTTGCAGTTAAAGATGAGGTTGCAAAACGCAGATACAAAATCTCTCAGGTGCAAATTAAACTCATGGGGAGGAGGCGAGCACTCAGCCTCTTGAAAATTTAATTCAGATATACTAATAATTTAAAAAAATGCATATAAATCTGCACAAAGCATGTACATGCATGAAAAGAAACTATATATTAAAAACATGGACTGCACATAGGGGAGCATATCATTAGTAGGAGGATTGTTTTGCAACGGAGCAGGATGATGCATCTGTAAAAGCACAGTGGATCCAGTATCAGTGTGGCTTCTTGTATTTATTCTGTAAAACAGATTGGTTTAATTATACCTTTAGTACAGGACATAAGAGTAGAGAAAATGGCTGCAGCAAGCCTTAATTGCTGAGATTTTCAGAAAACGTGTTAAATTTCTGTGCTGAGATTAACGTCTTGGGTGCCAGGTTGTGGTATTAGGAGGAGGTTGTTATATTGTACCGAAAATTGGCTCAAGGGAAAGTGAGCACAGATGGAACCTTTTCCAGCTGGATGGCACGGATCAATAATGGGACCCCTGGCTTTCATTGTTTATACAAGCAACATGGATAAAGGTATTAAAAACAAGACTTCCACTGAGAATGAGTCATACACAGAGGATAATTTACAGCATCTTAAGCACCAGTGCTAATACCTAACAAATACAGTTCAATACAGATAAATAACTCTGAACAAGAAATGAAAGGAAAAAAATTATTAATGGATAGAAATGGCACATCTTTCAATGGATCGGGTATGGGAAGGGAGAGTTAATGTAGAAAAAACATGAAATGAAGTTATGGCTGCATACTCATCGCAGATCATTGCATTTGAAAGCAAAGGGCCCAATTCTACTCTTAGTTTCTATCTGGGCAACCCTTTACCCTGAGCACAATGCACAGAATGAACCATGGCTGGGATTTTACCCATTTACATTTATAGGAGGCAAAGTGCATACGGTTGATTACAGGGTGGACTCCTTTTATTGGCAAGACATAAATGATCATGCCCAAGACCCTGAGAACACAGTGATTTCCTTCTGCAGGTCTTGAGAGGACACATGATAACCAAGGCAATGGGAACAAATGGACGCAGCACACCCATCTCACTTTTGCAAGGTGTTACCTGAGGGGAACAGCCCAGTACAGCCACCACGGTTAGCTGGGGGACAGGCGCTTCGCTGGACCTGTTAAGGCTCCACTGAATAAAGGTGACATGGGAGGGATTCATGGAGATTAAATAGAAATGTAGCAAAACATTTTCTGCTAAAGCATAAAAAAATATATCCTTTGAGCCAACGTTGTGGCTTGCATAATTCCTTGTCTACCAATACCATTTTATAAGGCCGTTGTACTAGACGACCCTTGAAGTCCCTTTCAACCCTAAGATGCTATGATTTCTTCAGTGGGTGGTGGCATGCAGAAGGGGACACTGAGCTCAGCAGTAACCAATGGGCCCCCCTATCTTTTCATATATTTATAAATTACCGGATACATTTAAGCATCCCCTCTGCCAAAAGAGTTATACTATCAGAAACCACACTAAAGACAAGGTCTTAAAAACTTTCCTGCTGTGAAGAGAATAGCCTCTTTGCTTTTTTTAAAAAAAGACCCAACACAACAGCGTATGCCAAGGGAAAGCAGAGTCTGTATATGACTTTACCGTAATCGCATGCGCGAAGGAAGTGATTGTGCATGCAAATAGGTGTCTACGGTCATTTTCATGTGCAACGATTTGATCCATCCATTTAACAGGTTTACAGAGCTTGTGTCATGATCCTCCAGTCCCATCCTTCTAGTGACTGTACTCGTAACAGCCTTTTACTAGTGCCAGCTAATGGTTAGTGCCAGTAGCAGATGTCTTTCTGCGGTATTTAAACTTCTAGATTCAAATCCTACAGGCTACCTAAACTGGGTCATTATGTAGATAAAATTGCAACAGCTTTGTGTGCAAAGTGCCTGTCCATTGCTCCCCTGATTTTATTGAATTTATATAGGAATAAGTTGCTAGAGTGCATTCAGATTGTGAATGATTATATGCCATTGTCGGTGACACTTTCACTGAGTCGTCGGGCTGCGTATTGTTTGTCTTATCTTAAAACGGCAAATTAATAATGAGTCATTTGTAATGGCTGCCGGCATGCAAGACTGGTTCAGGTGAGATAATCTATTGTTACATAGGAAGGCCTCTCTGTATTTATATTTGAATATTAATATACATATCAATATAGAGAGGCAGCTTTTTGCGTGTGGAAGGAGTGATCGCATGTTGAGAGTTCAAATGCTTTAGTGGGTCTTATTATATAATGCCACTGTCTGAGCGTGGCAGCAGCAACAAAACAGAGTTGCTAAAGACAACGGAGGCATCAGATAAAATTCAGCTGTCACCTGCAGTCATTGCCTCTTCACTCCCCCTTGGCTGATCCTCTTCTCTTGGCTAAGCGTCCCTAATTAAAAAGGGGCCAAGATCTTTGAAGGTGTAAGGCAGGGAAATGTTTTCAAAGATGATGCTTTGTAAGCAAGAAAACGGGAACTGGAACCTAGGAAATGTGAATCGTTCATTGTCCGCAGCATGGTTTTTGGTTTGGTTTTTTTCCTTTTAGGATGGTTGTTGAGCTCCTTTATGATGAATGCTACAGCAAAACACTGCATGACTTCTTTTCCCCCACCCCAACTGAAAAACCATGAAATGGTAGGGACCCCAAGGGTTTTCTTGACCAAAACTCCTTACTGATGTCCGCTCTTGCTAGATAATTCATATGATGACTCTCACACCTCAGTGGCATTGTGGTCAGGCCGCCGCTTGGATGGGAGACTCTCAAAGACTTCCTGCTGGTGTGGGCTGCAGGAAACTATGTTGGTAGTTCGACAGATGGCTCTCTACCCTTGCAGCTAGTCTGGAAAAAAACACTTCTAATCTCCAAAATCGTTTCCCAGGGCTCCTGTGTTACTGGAGGTGTCATCTTTCAGCTGAGTTGGAATATGCAGCTTCTGATTGCTCCCAGCTACATTATTTTTCCAAAAGCTACACCTGTCCTGGACCAAATTTCAATGTAGGTAATGGCATATAGCTTACCTCTGTCCCCTCAGCAATGCCAGCTGGCTAAGCTATTCTTCACTTTCTCATGCACCCGTTGCATTATCTCTTGTGCGTCACCCCACTAATTAATGATGATCTCACTGTGTTTTGGATACTCTTTGGGATCAAGTCAGGAGGATGTGTATGATGTGAGGCGCTTAGCATGTGTACACGTGCACATTTTCCTTCAGTGAAGCGGTTGACCTATGTACAGTTAAGCATATGTGCGACCTTTGGGATATGCTTTTTAATGTGCAGGAATTCATCCTCACCCTGCTGGCAGAATGGCTCTATTAAGTAAGGAGACCCCTATTCATAGATATAGTTAGGGACTGATTCCTATCAAAACTGTATTTTATCAAGCAGAGATGCACTGCACACAAAGAGGGTTATTCCTTTTAAAATGACCCCATTCTTGTTGCAGGGACCTTGCAGAGAATTGCTGCGTATGCAATGAAGACTGTCTCACTAACCACTAAGCTTATAACCATTTTATAAGTACTTAGTAAAATAGACAGTAATTTCATATAAACAATTCATAATATTTTGTCTCAAACAGCCAATCCTTGCTTGGGAGCTGCAGAAAGGACATGAGATAAAATCTTGTAGACCTGTTCCCTTGACCTTGTTTTCTTCATAACTAATTATTTTGGAAGTGTCCTGTTTTCACTCACGTGAGCAACACAACACACATACACACAAGTTGAAAGTGGCACATTATCTTTTAAATGACATATTTAGCCAGTTATTCAGGCTGTAATGAAGCAGCTTAATGAAGTCAATGTCCTTGAAAGTTCTTCATCAATTTTTTTCTCATCTGTCAGCATATCCACTTGCCGACACAATATTAATTAAACACAACATTTCCTGAAGTGTTGAAGTGAAGTCCCATCACTGATAATGAACAGGTTTAGGAGAGTCACATCCCAACAAAATTACTTTTTAAACCAGCCTTATTAAGCAGAAAATTAGACCTAAATCACCCTACAACATCCTCATTAAAAGCCACTGATCCTTGGCTGCTTCTATGTTCTAACATCTTTAATTAGCAAACTGCTAGTCTATCTGCCATGATAAATGCTATTAATCTTACCTTTCATTTACTTTCTCTTAACCTATCATTTGCCCACTTCAGGGAGACACATGCTTCTACTGGAATTTATTTTATTTTGTCTAATGTCCTTGTACGGATGAAAAATGTTCGAGCTATGGGTTAAACATCACTACGCCCTCCCCCACTCTCTGAGCCTCGTGATCTGTAGGCGTCTTGGAGGATGGAAACAAAAATACGGTCATTAGTGTTTCTAGGAATGGCAAGTATGTTTTTTAGCAATGACCCGTGGACACTTTGGACCATCGCTAACTTGTCAGGTTGTAATAGTAAAATCACAGAGTTACTGTAGAGCACTGTAGTAACTATTACCACGCTTTGAAATTGGTAAGTGCAATGCACTGTAAGAAGAAGGGCGTTTGTACCTGAGAGTTTGCAAAGAACAATTTTTCCAACTATTTAGTTGGTCTAATAAAAGAGATCACATTCACCCAAAGGACCTTGTCTGCTTATGCACTCTAGAAACCTTCTCTGTGTCTGTGAAGGCGCTATCCAGGGAAAACAGTGTTTTAAAAATATCATTGCACTTTTTCATTCTAGCAACCAAGGCTGGAGCTTAGAGGTAGCTTTTATACCATGTGACAGCTTCACAGCTTCCTCAGCAGTTGTTCACGGATGCACTACAATATAGCAGGACAAACACCATACTGTATTAGGTCACGTCCACATTATATTCATCAGATATATGCACATAAGGTAATGCAGAGCTCTGCAGTATTTCAGAGGTGCATTATTGATTGCTGTGTGCTCAGATGCAAAATACACCCTTACATCTAGGGGTGTCTTCAGTTCTCCAATTTGTGAGAATGGTCTCAAAAGGCGACAACATTTTCATAGGAGAGGCGCGATGGATAAAGCTGGTCACTCAGTGCTGGTGGATTTTTGTACCGTCTATCCTACACTGCCGCCCGAGTAAAACGTCACCTCAATACAGGGCAACAGCAGCCTCTTCTCCAGCTTGTCTTTACCTATTCAGAGCTGGTACGAGACAAATCCCGCTCTTGCACATCGGCATTCTTTATATCTCTTCCCCAAATACAAACCCGGAGTCAGGAACGCTCTTCAAGCATCTGCTTGGATCCCTTTGGCTTTTACAGGATTTAAGCATGTCTCTGGACACCCATCCTGAAGAAGGAGGCTGACTCCAAGCATCTCTGGTTCTGCACTCTGAGCCCCTGTTCCCATATTGTATTTTAGGTGTCCTAGACACCATGGTTTTCTCTCTGTACAGTTTGCAGCATATTTTTGAAGGCTAGCCGAAATGTTCCTTCTCATTTTCTGGTACCTTTTCCACATCCTTCCATCACGCGCTGCGATACGTGTAATGTCTAAAAGCATCCTGTACAACCTACATCTCACCCTATGGAATGACAGGAGTACTTCTTTGCCACACATCATCCAATGTAGGAACTACATGCTTAAATAACTTGTAACTTCAATTTACTCTGAATACCTTATGAGTTTAATCTCATTATTTTCATCCCATATCATGTCGTAGTCATACTGTTTTCCTAATGTGTGCGTGTTTCCCCAGTTGGTTACTTTAAGAATAACACTGGGCAGGTGTGAAATTCAAAGCAGCTATCATTAGTGCCAACGAACCATTTCTTAGAGGGGTCCAAGTTTATTGGAAGTGATTCTGATTCTGCCATTAAACTCTCAGTGATTTTATTGGTCTAAAATGACTGAGCAATACTGTTCAGCTAGAATCAGATTTCTAAAGCTACTCTGTAATAAGATCTTTCTCCCCCCCATACACTTCAAACTAGCTTTTCATTAGCAAATTCTTTTCACAGATGGCCAGACATATTCATTCACTCAGACACATGCAAAAACATAAGTGGATCTGTTAATAAATTAAATCAAGCTCTTTTCCTACAGAGGAAAATGATTGCTATTTCTCTTTTTAAATACCTGGATGCATTTAGATGCTGTATCCATTACAGCTCTATAAATACTATAGGTTTAAATAAATTAAGAAACCCCCCTGAACTGTGATGAACCAGAAGTGGTTTATCAGTAATGGTGAGTCTCTATCCTGTCACTAGATTGGATCAAGTATTGCTTCAGCACTAAGGATGTTCAGATATTTCTTCAAATGCTGGGTAGAAATAGGCTCAGACAAAACCCAGGATTCAAAACAGGATTCTGATATTGGGGGTGTTTCGGAACATGCACCAGGGTCTGGATTTCCAGAGCTTGTCCCAATGAAACTGCATGGCCTCATTTATGTTTGGAGGGTCGTTGGCTTCAGGAACTCATCTTTCTGGGACAGTCGCCACATCTGTGCCAAAGATGGGAAAGAGAATAGCAAAGGACAATCCTCACTGATGACACTGGACAGGTTTAAAACAGTGGCTTTCTGTATTCGGAGTTAGCACCTAGGTTGGAGACTTTGTGGCCACCTTCTTCATTTGAAGACGTGATGGAGATCAAACTGAGCCCAGAGTCAAATACAAAGGTGCATTTTGACCAGACACACTTTACAAAAAGGCAGCTTACAAGCCAGCTCTGATTCTCTGATGTAGCACAACCATGCTCAGTGCCGTACCAGAAGGAGAAGAGAACAGAGATAAGCTTTAAATCACTTTCTGTTCCTCTGATAAGGGGCCAGCTGAATTGGCTAGTTCCCTGCGTGAGCTGGAGTAGCCTCAGGGTTGCAAGAGGTTGTTGTATTACTACGGGGTTCCTGGGAGATAGCCTTGACCCAGCTCTGCCTCTTCCCCAGGGGGTGCCTGCTGCAAAGGGGACCTTGCAGTGACATGGGTGGCACAGCACCTCAAGGGAGGCTGCATGCTGCCCAAGGATTTCACTTCCCAAAAATGCACGTCAGTGCCAATGTGACCGGCAGAGCAGTGCAATGTGTTGCTTCTAGAAGACGGCTGCAATCCAAAAAGGAATCAGGGAACAAATCCGATGAGCTAGTCATTCACTGTCAGCGTGTGGCCAGGGGCAAATTCCTTGATCTTCTTATGCCTTAGGCGAATGCAGCAGGAAAATGAAGTAAAAAATAACTGGGCATCACTGAAACCCAGATGTTGCATCTGAACTTGGCTTACCTGTGGAAAAAGAAAGTATCGTGTGCAGAAGCGTGTGCATGTACACATTTGAGTCCACCCCCTTTGGATTAACACAGCTGAATACTTCTTTCAACTAAAACTATTGGGTGCACACACCTATATATAGAAAGGTTTCCTCCATCTAGGTTTGCTCTTTAATGACTGGTTTGGACACACTTCTTCAATGAAAAAAAAAAAGAGACAGAGAGAGAGAGAGAAAGGGAAAGTTGCCTCTCAAGAGGTCCCCCCCCCTCCCTTTTAAATTCAAGGAAACAGAAATGGTTATCAGACTTTTGAGAATTAGGAAAAAATTCCATAAAGATTCCCTCTTATAAAGCTTTCAGAAAAAAGAAGTATATTTACACATGGCTACAAGTAATTCTAGTGTTTCTCTTGGCAAGCGCCTGATGGAAGATGCGAGTAGCACAGGAATACACTTGCCCGTGCGGTGCATTCTCCTGGCACCTGTATTATTCCTTACAGTGCCACGTTTAATCACCAAAAAGGATGTAGGAGTAACAGAGCTCCTGTACCAAAAATGTTTTCTGTTCTCAAATCTTTTAAGAAACTGATGGAGGCAAGGGGGGGGGGGGGAAGAAAGAAAGAAAGCCAAGGGGGGAAATCCTGTTATAAGTAAAATTGTATTTTCTTAGACATTGGAAAGTATGCAAACTAACCCAGAGGCCTCCAAGTCAGCAGCCATTTTAACATTTTGCAAGAGATTTCATCTTTTTCCCCTACAGCCTCAGTTTGCTGTAAACACGGAGCATGCCCACGCCGGCTGTCACTTGTGCAGTTTACTTTACACTGAAGCTGCCAGGAGATAAGAAATATTTATTTCTCAAATTGGTGGCATTAGGATTTTTCTAAGACATCTCTGGGAACAGCACATCATAGCGTTTTGAGTTTTAGCGCGTATGGAGGGAGTCCATCAAAATGACACACTGGTTGAATATTTGAAATCCCTTAGAAGGAAAGAGCCTCTGTTTTTCATTCCTAGTAGCAATGCTGCATCCATTATGACCAAATGGGAAATAATGTAACCCCCCCCCAAACCAGAACAATTATATTCTTACAAATTAAGTAAAAAATCATCAGAAATATTTTCTTGGATTAAAGTTTACTTATTTATAGTCTCAGCACTTTTTACAGGCTAACACCGTTTTAGCAGTAGTTTGTAAGCACATCCAGGTTCAGTTTCCATTATCATCAAATTGTGCAGGGTTAATTGAAATATAATAATCCAACATGAAATACAACCCCTCAGTGGCAGAGAGGCAGGGCTTTGTGTGTGTGTGTGTGTGTGTGTGTGTGTGTGTGTGTATAAAGAAATTATAGATACATCACACACGGATGCTGCTTTTGTGCGATGTGCATATGGGGTGCCTACGTGTGTGTGAATATATGCATTATAAATATCCCTATTCACACGCACATGCATGTGGGTGTGTACATACATGAGGGTCTAACCACAAGTACAGATTTATCTATCAATGTAGCTTATTTATCTCAATCAGTTGGCTTGCTATTTGCTTGAAGGCAAATAAAAGCATGATAAAATCTCTCTACTGGTATCACAGAGGAAGAGGAAAGATTTCTACAATCTATGGAAAAGTTCAGCACTAGTAAATTCTTACCAACACCATTACTGTGATTACAGTCTGTGCACAGATATGCCTGCCTTATTGTCATTTCTGATACTACATCAAGCAGAGGCTGGTGGGCTCCTAGTGGTGCTGTCGCCCAATCGAATTTGACCTTTTTTGGGTGACCGCGTTCAGGTTCTGGGGAGGATTTTCCCCTTCTCCACTGTAAACATGTTAATACAGAATAAAGAACGTATAGATCCGAGGATGCTCAGCAAGGTTTTAAATATGGAAATTAAAAATGCATTTTTTTTGGATTAGCTTTGCAACTTTCGTGTCACTTGCAGTAAAAAATGGACGGGGCTAAATATCTTTGGATGTGGCAAATTTTAAGCCACATAACGGTGGCGAAAGAAATCCGTCATGTCAGTTGCCTTGTGGCAATCAACAAACATTTCGCATTATGCTTGCTTCTTAGGGTTTGCGGCCAAAAAACAGATTTGCCTCCGTCTTATTAAAATAACGAATGCAGTCCGAATGGATCGGCAATGATTCACTGTACGTCACACTTAATCACGACGCTTTTTGGAACCAACTGACTATGGCCTCATTACTTTAGACAAAAGTGGGCTTGGAGGAAAAACCTGTGGTGATTGTTTTGTTTTTTTTTTCTTTTTGCTCAGCCATGTTTTTCTCTTTGAAATACTTAAGGCAAAAGAGAGAATAGATTTATCCCATTGGTAGCATATGAGGACTGGGTTATAGCGACTCTGAATTGTTGTTTGAACAGAGGTAATTGCACAACAAAGTCATGGCTAAAAGCAGGTTAATCAAACATGCATTTTATTTTTAAGGCTAATTCTATTTTACAGGAATTGCTGATGAGAGATTCAAAAGCGCAGCTACATTGTTCAAAGGAAACAGAGATAAAATTATTCTGTCAATGTTAGAATATTAGATTATTCTTATTCAACATGTTATGTCCTTACGTATTTGTGGTTTATCTTTTGTTAGGGAAATTGGTAGAATATAATATAATATTATCCCTAAAATCTAGCAAAAGGTTATGATAAACCTTTGTTTTCTCTTTATTTGTACAGGTAAGGTTCTGTACCCAAGCCCATTTCTTTCAGGTTCAATACTAACAATTAGGACTTGTAAAATACACTACTTGAGATAAACATTACATTTTACCAAATGCAGATCTGGTTAGGCATATTTTGATGATTCAGCTGGATAACTCTAAAATTATAATATAGTTAGAAATACAAGTGTGAACCAGAGATTTTCAGAAAGTTAATTTTAACAAGCTTTAAACATTACTAAAAATATTTAGAGCTTCTTTAAAATTAAGATCATGGTGAAAAATCTTTTTTTGCTATTTCTGTTAGTGAATTACATAGATCTCAAATACAGGTGTAAAAAAAAAAAATCAACAAGCTGTATAGGATTTCTCACTTTGCTCATTGGTTGCTTTTAAGACTTTGTCAATTTAATAAGAAAAGGTTATTCTAGTTGCTGCAAAATATATGTAGTTTTCAAATATAGGCAAGCATATATTTCTAATTTGTTAGGAAAGTATTTAGTTATATTTAAATGGAGAATATGATATTTTAGATACAAAAAGGAACTCAATGAGAAGGCTTCATGGGAAGGCTGATTTGAAACATCATAAATCCCTCAATTTTTCATCTCTCTTTGAATGAGATGCCAAAGGGGATTAAATACTAAAGACATATCACAAACAAATTTACATTATCAAAATTACTATAATCAGAGTCTTTTCTGCATTAATCAGGATTTACAAAGAAAAAAAAACCATTTCTGTTTTGTAATACCAATCAAAACAGCAGTGGAGCAAAAGCAGATCTTTTAATTAAAATTATTTTGTGCATTACGCTGCCCTTTTAAAAAATATTTGCATTAACTTGGGATCAAACTGCACTTCTAATGTTTCATATACTGTAAAATTAGATTTTTGGCAACAAAACACATGTAAAAATAATACATATTAGTTTAAATAATACTGTAAAACCAAACCTTTTACTTTTGGAATAATGCCAGTAGAAATTTGATTGTAGATTGTGTGCAAGTCCATGTTATTTTAATGGTAACTATATAATCATGTTTCATTTGGCAAAGCTAACTCAGTGCATTTCTGATGAACCTGACTATCCCCCTTAAACCACTACAGTAGCACTGCGTTTTTAAACGACTGAATATATATAAAGGAGACAAATATTTGTACAAGTTACTCATTATTGTCTTTGGTATTGACATTAATATTGAAATTGTATTAAGTACAATGTTTTAACCGTGGCATCTTAGCACTTTACCCTCTATTAAGTATTGTGCTATGTACTGGTTTTGCATTCGTAACACTGAATGCTCAATTTTGGCCTCATGACGGGACTCAGTTGAAATAGGCGGGGTTTTGGAAAGTTAAACCAGAAACTTACTGTCCAGAACATCATACCCTGGGGTGTCTTAGCTTCCAGCAAATGAACAACTGCATGACCACTGTAGGTGTGAGGATAACTGGGCTTGCGCAAAGGAAGCATATGGGGGTCTTATTCTGAGGCCTGCATCTAACAGTGGTTCATGTGTTTTGCAGCCCTCAGACAGGTCTGAAACAGAGGACTAAAATGTTGCAAATAGATCATCTTGTTTCTTCCTACTGTCTTACCCATAGCATGACTTCCAGTGCTTTTCAGGCACCTGTTGAGGGCTACAGAGCACTGGGCCTATTACCGCTGCCATTCAAGTCCAGAGGGGTCCTGACACCCACTGCATTTCAGTGACAGCAGGATTAGATCCGGCATCCACTGCACCCTCACATTCATTCTATTCACATTTAAATCATGGAAATTTACACAGAAAGAGTCAAACAGATGAACATCTAGAATTATACCTTAAAATGTGATGCGCCTAGTTGCTTTGGGAAATCACAGAGAGATGATCAACAATACAGAACATTGTCTGGTGTCTATCAGAAACCAGGACAGTCCAGATTAAAGCGTAATAAAAGACATCATTACCTTGGCTACATTCAGAAAGTTGTAATTGATACTACAAGTGGGCTGCAGTATTCTGAACTCGCCATCTTCAAACCTGTTGCTTTCCTGTATTTGGTTAATCAAGTTTTATCTTGCAAGCTGCAAAATGCATCAGCAGAGATTTGACATTAGCAATGCAAATGCACAACTGTTTCCTACACACTGTTAATCAGATTATATTGATTAGAAAAGCAGTAGTTTTGATTAGTGGCTAGAATGATATCTTCCAAGTGACAGACACTTGAGGACTGTTTCCCTCTTTGCTTTGTCTTTCTAAAGGTATTTCACTCGGTCCATTCTTAACAGTTTGAAAAAAGGTAACAAGGTTAAAAACCAATATCACGTCTTTCAAACTGGTGTTCACTGCATTTGCTAAGAAATCAAGTAGAAAGACAACGGTAATTAAGACACAGAAACTGCACTGCAATACCTTTTGAGCAGAGTCAAAGTGCTATTAAAAAAGGCAAGGCCAGATAAAAGGGCCGGAGTATTGTAATAGAAAAAAAACACTACAAATATTGAAGTCCTTGTTTTACAACTCCTAAAACAATTGCTAAAAGCAGCAGTTGATATTCTCACGTGGATCATGAAATAGAATTTGAACTATTTTCTAGCATTTGATATTCTGAGGCAAGCGTGGACAGAAATCTGCTTCTTTCATATAGTATTACATTCATCCAGGTTTTAGTGGCAGTACCAATATAAGAAATAAAGAATAAGAAATAAAGGCAACCCAAACGGACACTTTTTTGGTTAAGAAAACAGAAGAAGGGGTCACAAAATGTTTTCAGCTGTTTGCTAATATAAAAGTTTCAGTAATGCTCCCTCTTAGCTGGAAACAACTGACCCTGGTGTCTAGCCCTAGCGAATAGCTCCAGTTAACTTAGATCAGCGTTATTCTGTTGCTGAGAGTCTGGGAGAAAAGGGTTATAGATAGGCACACTTACTCTTGGAAGCTGAGTTTCTCATGTGTACTTTTAGTAACGTTTCATGGGTTACTCTAGCAGAAATGTGGGTAATTTTACAATGGTTTTTAAGATTCAGGATTGTAAAAATACTTCGATGATTCTTCAAGCAAATGTATATACCCTACATAAAATTTCCTTCAGCACAAGTGTTTGAAATTCCACCGTTATCCTTTTGGGTATGAACACAACTCATTCAAAACCTGTTCTCAGCGCAGGATTCAATCCAAACTTGTTTTTCACATTAAACCCTTAAATACTTTATTCTGCAACCATTTGCATGCGAGTGGAAACAGAACAATTAAAGTAGTCAACATTTAAATAACCCCAACAACTCCATTTCCAATGCTTTCAGCCGGAATTAATAAATGCTTATCGTACGATCACGATTTAGTGTTAAATTGAACCTTTGTTCAAAATAATTTCTGGCACTGTTTCAGCCTGCAGAATTTAAAACGATCTTTGCCGATTTGCATTTTCCAGTTACTTTTGCTTCTGCAGTGGCTTTTCCTGCCTTCAATTTTGTCAGACGCATTCCAAGACTACTTTTGAGACCCATCCTTTCTGTAAAATACGTACAGCAGATAAACCAGGCCTCTGAAGAGGGAAAAAAAAAAAAAAAAGAGGGAAATGAAGAAATGAAAATGGAAATGAGTCGAAACTAGGTTTAAAGCATATGTCTTTATGAAGGAGGTTTAATCACACACTTCATTTTGCAAACACAAAAAGTCTTTTGGAAATGTATTAATTAAAATTAAATACTACAGGCAAGCAGATTTGAAGGGGCTGCAGTCCTCTTCAGATTAGCATAACACTAGCGACAGGCATGGAAATTGGTTTAATAACCCTAAATAGTTACACCCTAGTCTTAACACAAATGGCCAGAGACAGGTCTAGCCCCCCGGGCTGCTGCTGTACCAGTTTACATGGTAGCTCTGACATTGGGTGGCGAATATTCCTATCTGAACACAAATCACAGAACGCATCTCAATTATTATTATCTAATGAGCAGCGAAGCATACAAGGCACCAACGCATTTGGGGGAAAAAAAAAAAAAAGGAAAGAGAAGAAAAAGAATAAAGCCAAGACTACCTTAGGCACTACCTAAGAGACCACTTGGTAACTTGGACGGATGTGCATCTGTCAACGCTTGATGATTTTAGAGAGAACTTGATGGCTCAAGTGCTGCACAAAATTGTGGGATCAGGTTGCGGATACACCATAGAAAACAAAGCAAAGACAGCAGCGAGCTCCTTCCCTGCCAGGCTTTACTTAGTTTAATCGACCCACCGTGAAAAGCTACCCCCCCGCCCCGCAATTTTTAATACAGCTGAAGTTTTGAGGGCAAAGGATGCTGCCGTCAGCTATCGAAAGCCGAGAACGAAAACCGTCCTGTCCCCAGCTTCACTCCAAATGACACCAAGGAAGCCACCGTTTGCAAAATCAAGATGTATGTGACAAGCCAGAACGACAGACGGATCGACCTTGCAGACTTGGAAGCAACTCTGCCTAACTCCCACCAGTGTAAGCCTCTCCGGAGGATGCTATCCAGCGGCTTCCCACACCCTTTACTGCCCTTGTGCAAAACGCTGGCTCAGAGAGATGTAGGACAGAGGGAAAAAAAAAAAAGATTATTCATGTCTTTTATTCAGTTATAAATACATAGAAATATGCAGAGCGACTTTCTCTTTCGTTTTGTTTGCCCTGGCAAGTAATGACTTTGGAAAACCATCTGGAAAAAAACCCCTCAAGTTGAGAAACAGGCAAAAAAAGCAGGCAACAGCGTACAATCAAATACTTCTGTCAGTCCAATCGCGGGTCCTCAACTTAAAAAAAGAAAAAGAAGCATCCACAGTTTTACCAGCACCCTCTCCCTCCCCGCCACCCCGAGAAAGCCTAGGTGCTCTCAGTTCTCACTATGGATGAACCCCCCCCCCCCTCCCTGTTAATCAGGGGTTTGCGGCGGGGAGAGACCGTCTCCGGCCCCTCCTGCTCGCGGCCCGGGGTTAGGGTGCAGGCGAAGCCCGCCCGCGGGGGCAGGGGCGCGAGGCGGTCCGGAGGAGGGGAGGCGACAGCGGGCGGCCGGCCGGGCTCTGGGCGAGCCCCCCCCGGCGGCGCGGGGCGGCGCGGCGCGGTCAGGGCTTGTCGCCGCAGTGCTTGCAGAGCGCGGAGGCGCCGGCGAAGGCGCCGCACTTGTCGGGGCAGGCGGGCACGGCGGAGCCGGCGAAGGGGTAGACGGCGGACTGTCCGAAGGGGGCCAGGGGGGCGCCCAGCGCCTGGCCCTGGTTCAGGTAGGCGACCAGGCGCCGCATCTCCTCCAGGGCCTGCGCCTGCATGAGGATGTAGTTCTTGGCCAGCAGCAGCGTGGCGATCTTGGAGAGCTTGCGCACCGAGGGGCTGTGCGCGTAGGGGATGACGGAGCGCAGGCCGTCCAGCGCGTCGTTGAGGTCGTGCATGCGGCGCCGCTCGCGCGCGTTGATGCTGAGGCGCAGCGAGCGCTGCTCCTTGGGCTTCTTGCCCAGCGCGCCCGCCTTCAGCTTCCCGCCCTTGGCCGCCTCGAAGGCGTCCTCCTCCTCGCCGCTGCTCTCCGCCGCCTGGCCCGCCGAGTCCCCGCCGCCCGCGCCCGCGTAGCCCCGCGCGCCCTCGGCGCCGTACGCGAAGGCGGCCTGGCCGTAGCCCTGCGCCAGCGCCAGGTACGCCTCGCCGCCCAGCGCCTTCAGCTCGGCCATGGCTCAGGCGCCGCGGCCCATGCGGCCCAGCCCCGGCGCACGTGTGTCTGCGCGGCGGGGAGCGCGCCGGCCGGCCCGCCCGGCCCGCGCCGTGCCCTGGCTGGGGGCGGCCTCTGCCTCGCCGCCCCTCCCCGCCCCGTTATATCCCGCCGCCCGGCCGCGGCCGCGCGCGCCCGCCCAATCGCAGCCCGCCTGGCACGCGCGGGGGGGCCACCAACTTTCCCGCGGCCGCCCCGCGCCGGGGGGGGGGAGCCGCCCTGATGGCGAGTCGCTGCCGGGTTACGAGAAGGGAAACGAGCCTGTCTGGCGGCGTTTTTTACCGGTGGGAAGTCGCTGCCCGGTTACGAGAAGGAAAATGAGCCTTTCTGGCGACTTTTCCACTGGTGGGAAGTCGCTGCCGGGTTAAAAAAAGGAAAACGAGCCTTTCTGGTGGCTTTTCTGCTGGTGCGAAGTCGCTGCCCGGATACGAGAAGGAAAATGAGCCTTTCTGGCGACTTTTCCACTGATGGGAAGTCACTGCCCAGTTAAAAGAAGGAAAAAGAGCCTTTCTGGCGACTTTTCCACTGATGGGAAGTCGCTGCCGGGTTAAAAGAAGGAAAATGAGCCTTTCTGGTGGCTTTTCTGCTGGTGCGAAGTCGCTGCCCGGATACGAGAAGGAAAATGAGCCTTTCTGGCGACTTTTCCACTGATGGGAAGTCGCTGCCTGGTTAAAAAAGGGAAAATGATCCTTTTCCACTGATGGGAAGTCACTGCCCAGTTAAAAGAAGGAAAAAGAGCCTTTCTGGCGACTTTTCCACTGATGGGAAGTTGCTGCCCGGTTAAAAGAAGGAAAATGAGCCTTTCTGGTGGCTTTTCTGCTGGTGCGAAGTCGCTGCCCGGATACGAGAAGGAAAATGAGCCTTTCTGGCGACTTTTCCACTGATGGGAAGTCGCTGCCTGGTTAAAAAAGGGAAAATGATCCTTTTCCACTGATGGGAAGTCACTGCCGGGTTAAGAGAGGGAAAATGAGCCTTTCTGGCAACTTTTTTACTGATGGGAAGTTGCTGCCCGGTTAAAAGAAGGAAAATGAGCCTTTCTGGCGACTTTTTTACTGGTGGGAAGTCGCTGCCCGGTTAAACAAAGGAAAAGGAGCCTTTCTGGCAGCTTTTTTACTGATGGGAAGTCGCTGCCCGGTTAAAAGAAGTCGAATGATCCTTTTCCACTAATGGGAAGTCGCTGCCCAGTTAAGAGAAGGAAAATGATCCATTCTGGTGTGGGAAAAAAGAGAAAAGGCACTGTGACTGGGGAGGGCAGAAGGCATGATCCCACCTTCCTGGTTTCTCTGTTGTCCCCTGATCATTTGCTGCCCTCTACCACTTTTTCTTTTAAGTTCACACAGGTGCTTCTTACACACTGTGGCCTGGGCATTGGGCACAGCTCTGTGCTCTTTTACAAGAAAAAAAGGATCCTGGGAGAAAGTGGTGGTGGTTACAACATCGAAACACAAACCCAGGCTATGCAGCATGGGAAGGGCCTCTCAGGATGCATCGGGCATAGTTAAAGGTCCAAGTTCCTAATTTTCTCCATTCCTAAGAGGGCTTCTGGTCACATTTTTATGCCACAAAATCCCTAAAAGTAAATGTGCCCGGAACAACAAACAGGCACAGCGCCTTTTCAGGCTGCCTTCCCTCTTTCCCATGTCACTGACCACCCTGCACCGAACGCACTGGGCAGAAATGTAAGTGGTGTGAGGAATAGTTAAGCCATTCTGCTTTAGAGCTCATCCTGATAGAAAGCCGTGTCTGCTTTGCATGAGTGGCTGGTTTCCCCTTAATATTTTTTGGGTAGGAGAGAAATGAGGGATGGAGAATCTGACAACAGGTTTATGGAAGTTTCCACTGCTTGATAACTGGTTTGCATCAGATATCAACTGTAACCACTGCAATAGTCTTTAAAGTAAATTGGTGATCTCCATGCAATTTTTAATGGAAAGACACATCACAAAAAGTTATAATTGTCATTAACATCCCTGGAGGTCTCATTTTGCAGACTGCAGGCAGCAATGAAAGATCGTGTCACAAGGGATTAGACCTTTTTTCTTGGCAGTCTCAGGACAGGTGCAAAGGAGTGAATGGAAGTGGAGCCAAATTTATTCTTTCACCCTTAGGAAGAGTACTTTCCTACTGGGACTGGCGCCTACTGCTAAAGCAGCAGAGGGAATGACCACCTCTAATCCCGATCAGGCCAGGCCTCTCATGGTCTGCTATCTGAACCGGTACAACCTGTTTCATGGTTGGGTTGCGGGAAATAAATCGGCACCCCCACCTGGGCTTGCCTGGGTGCGGAGGGTGTGTGGACGCCCAGCAGGACTAAAAATAAGACCTGTCAAAGGGTAGATGAGCTCCCTGTGAGTCAACGGCCATCCTTACGTGGAGAGGAGATAGGTGCCACCATGTCACTCTGCCCGAAGAATCACCAACGATGCAAAGCAACTCACCTAACCTCAGCGGAGTAGAGGAGGGTTGTTACAGCATCTAAGGTGCCCCAACAGTTGCAGCGGCCTCAGGACTGACCTGACCTGACCCACTTCTAATATAGGGCATGTATTGTAGGTGCAAACATGTACAAATGCTCGTAGTGTTTTGTCTTCCCATCTTAGCTGTTACCTGCTCTTTAAAAGGCAGTGGTTCTTCCTGTGTGCAATTATGGGACTGGTAGAGCCTGCATAACTGGCATGAATTATGACATATAAAAAGGTATTATTAATTCAAAGTATATATAATAGACCAAATTCATCCCTAATGTTGACTTTAATGGAACTACCCTGAGCTTGTATTTAGTGCATTATATAAAGAAAACCAAATGGTACCTAATGCAAAACCCACACTGAGCTGTAGATTTTACTTCCACAGAGTGACACCAGGGATGATTGAATGGAGGCCCGAAAGTGGATTTAAAGACTTTGAATCTGAAGGTATGCAAAACACCCATTTTATGCACCAAAGTGTCAGTCTGAAGGGCTCAAACAAAAAATGTGGTTGCACACCCAGTGTTTGGGACCTGAATTCACAAGTCACAGGTACCGAATAATGTAGATTCATCACTGTATCTGATCTGTATTAATGCATACATTCATATAGTTACAAATGCACCATTTTGTTTCATGACCCACCAAATGGGAATTTGAGGTAAGAATAGACTTTTATGTATTAGTTGGCTTGTATCTAGCCAAAGGGCTGTACTTGACTATGTTTTGGGATGTTTGGAGGAGGACAAATATTCTTTGAAGCCAACATCAATTTTGTAGCACAAATAGGGCAACTGCTTGCCTGAGGCTACAAGATATGGGGCAGTAAAATGCCCAATACTAGTTTGTGCATTGGTAATGTGCCTGATCTATTATTATAATCATTATTGTCATTGTTATTATCGTTATGGAATTTGATTATTATCATTAGTGTTGTGGAAAGGGGCAGTCAGTGCTGTTTTATCCTGTTTTGTGGCAGTGTAACATGCTGCTGAGTGTATTTATAATATAAAAGAAGAAAACAAGAAAAGATGCAATGATCATCCAGAGAAGACTGAACTGTGGAGGAGGATTTAAAATTACTGCTGAAAAACAAGTTTACTTCAGAGTTTCCTGGGTTTGTAATGCTTGATTCTGGAATAATTATAACATCCTCGGAATGACTTTTTAACTCTGAAGTTACTATTGTGGACTGTCAAGATTTACCTTATTTTCAATGCGTCTTTAAAAGAAAATGTATTTATGAAAACAAACTGAGAAAAGGCAAATATAGATTGAGGAATAGAGAATGCTGATTGCCAAAGAATAGTCTCCCAGAGGAGACAAAGTTTGAAGCCTTTGTCCAGCAGACAAAGTACTAATCTGGGGGTTCTCAAACTTTCTTCAATTATGTTTTGTATACTTGAAACAAAGCAAATAAGATGGGCCTTTCCCCAGCTGTGTGTATAGATTCGTACTGAGCATCCCACGATGACCTTCTATTGCACAAAAAAGGCATTTATTGCCTTTCACTTGACATAGGGTGGTCTGGGGCTGGAGTGCCGGTGTAAGTGGTATCAGAAATTCACCTCTGAACCCTTGCAGAGGAAGTGGGTCTCAGGGAGATGTAGGATGAGAGGATGGACACGAAAGGCAGGGGGAACAAGGGGTTGGGGTGAAGAGGCAGGGGGATAGGGGCTGCTGGAGCCCCATTCTGTTCTCACCGCCCCTTGGTTCCTGGAGACTATTCCCACCAGGAGTTTCTGCCTGTTTCCCCAATAGTTCATCTAGTCACAGAATCATAGAAAACGAGGGTTGGAAGGGACCTCAGGAGGTCCAACCCCCTGCTCAAGGCAGGACCGTCCCAGGTAGCAACATATTCCAGGATACAGCTGATGGCTCCCTTCTTCACCCCCTCTTCTCCCCCTCAACACAGCGATGAGTCTAGATATCATGGAGGAGACACAGATTTTAAACCCAGGAGTTTCAGGCTTCTTCTACACGTATCTGCTTCACGTGCCTTAGGGCTGATTACCAAAAGAGTCATGCTTGCAGCCTGATTGCTGCATTTGACTTCCACGTGGAACTGGAAATCCTTCAAAACTACAACTCCCAGATTCCCCTGCAAATCCCAGCATGACCTAATTGTAACAGTGGCTTGGGAAATAAAAAAAAATAAAATGTGGGGCTTGTAGACCCAGTGGTTGCATTTATCAGAACTTGTTGTTATAGCAAGGGCTCGAACAATTTTTTTCCCCCAGGCAGGCAAAGAGCAAGTATTTCAACGTTTTTAAATATGAATAAGGCGAAAAGTAAAATCAAAATCAAATTAAAAGGAGGGCTAGATAGAGATTAGCATTCCCACGACTGATATTCTGAGAAGTCTAAAGAAATGAGCTAGAGGAGAGCCACAGAATCTCAAGTTTGATCCAAATGTCATAGTTTCTATGTACTTCATTGGTGTTTGGACCCAAAGTTTTATCCAAATCAGAACAAGTTGATGACCTGCCACAGTATTTAAAAAGAAAGAGTCAAAGCATCATCTTGCTGGGATCCTTTGACCCCAGCTGACTTCCCGCCCTTGGGGCGGGGGGCTGGACTCGATGATCTTCCAAGGTTCCTTCCAGCCCGAATGCCTATGAAATCTCTGTAAGCGAGGTTTTAGGCTCATGGGCAGTGGGAAAAAGGAAGGAAAGTCCAGCAGCTGGAGATGAGTTTAAGAGGCACAATGAACAGAACACCACTCTTATGAGAAAGGAAGAGAGCAAACTATTAATATAAAAGGATTTAAATTATGCACTGTAATGATACAAAACCAGTTCATGAATTAAAATACTCTTTGCTTTTCTATTGTATTAGGATTAAAAATATATGTATGGTATTCAACCTGAGTACATCTTTTCTGTGGTTGTTATATATTTAGGGTCAGGAAAGAATTTTACCCCAGGGTCAGATTGGTATGGACTATGGGGGAGGGGAGGTTTCCCATCCTCCATAGTGGAGGGTGGCCCTTGTCTGGGGGTCTCTTAAGCGTGTATTAACAAACTTTTGCAGAAGCAGGACGTTGGCTGCAGTGGTCCGCCTCTTTACTGAGGCAAGTTTGGGGGTGATGCTTTGTGTTGTGTCAGTTGACTGTAGTTTTGCTAAGACATTGGATTTGTACGGCATGGTTTGCACGGGGCTGATCCTGCCTCAGGCAGGGGTTGGACTAGATGTGACCTCTGGAGGTCCCTTCCAGCCCCACTTCTCCAGGAGTCTAGGAGTGTGCAGTGAGCACACAGGAGTTGTTTGGGCGCTGGGCACACGCTTGTGAAAGTCAGATGCTGACACCTACTGCCCATTTAGCAAATGGCACCTTTTGCTGCACAAGAAATATTGCAGGCAATTCACATTGGTGACCTCTGTGAATTTTCAAACTTTACAAATTAACCTGACACCCACCACATCCTTGTCATTAAGGGAAGGGATGTACAAGATTATAAAGTAATAAAAATGGAGACAAAGAACCAAAGGGCAAGGAGCAGAATAACTTCCTTCCCTGTTATTGCACTGGCAGGACACTGAGTGCCCTCATCTCCCTTGCTTTCATTTGCAACATGTTATAGGATCCTCTTGCTGTTGAAGCTATTGCTTCTTGTAGTTCTGGGTAAGGGTTTGAAGTAGCAATTTTGGGGATTCCTTTGGTTGATGATTGCCTGACACTGCCAGGGGGGCTGAACTTGATGGCCCAGGAGTCCCTCTTGCAGTGCTCCATCCCTACTATGAGTGATCCTTTTTTTAGTGCGAGTCACCCAGAACCACAAACACAGTCCAAGAATCGGCGCCCTGTGTCTGAGAGGCAGCTGTTAATCTGGGATATCTGGCAACCTGTCTTGTTCTCCAGAGTAAATGAGCGGATGTGAGAAAGAGAGACATGGGGTCAGCAACATGGTCAAAATTTTGTAGGTGGATCCTCCTCTCCATTTCTGGCTCTGTAACCTTCAGCACTTTCCTTCTGAAAAGCCTTCAGCATCTTGTCTGGAGTCATTTCTAGCCCAGACCCCTGCCAGGGCACACGCTGGCCTTCCTGCCCCTAAATGGACCATTCCAGCTGCATGATGTCCTCTCTCTAAAACCCTTGAAAAGTAAGGACACTTTGAGGGAAACTGGGTCAAATTGCTATCAGTTTATGACTTTAAGAAATCTGGCTTCTTGTTTTAGTTCTGCTACACATTTTCTGTGGGCATATCTACACTGCAATTCAG
The DNA here is from genome assembly GCF_052110815.1 of Crocodylus siamensis. Taxonomy (NCBI): domain Eukaryota; kingdom Metazoa; phylum Chordata; order Crocodylia; family Crocodylidae; genus Crocodylus; species Crocodylus siamensis. The sequence goes on from NC_143404.1 coordinate 69,050,956, forward strand.
GTATGAGTGCAGCTGATGCTTTAACTTAACTGGCTTGTGTACTGCTGGCAGCAGAGGTGGAGCCCGGTGAGAACTGAAGAACCTGCCTGAGAAGCTGGGTAAATAATATAGTGATATAAGCCTCTGTGCTTTGCCTGCAGAGTAGACATACCCCAACTGGATACCTTTGGGCAAATCACTTCATTTCTCTTGTGGCTTGTCTTTACTGTTGTTCCAGTGGAAGACCGAGCTCAGTGTAGGAATATCAGACTCCTCCTCTACTTTCTTTTGCTCTCATACAGTGCACTGCCCCAAGCACATGTAGCTCTGATTTGACTTAGGGTCTCTAAACACTACTGTAATCACTCCCTCCTATCCACTTGTTAGTTTAGTCCTATAAACTTATGCACAATTTCCCTAAAGCCTTCTGCAGAGCACCCTGAAATGTCTCAGGCAAGTTGCTGTAACGGCTGAATGTTTTGGTGCTGCTCGGAGCCGATGACAGGTGTTCTGGACACAGCAGTCACTTAAGGGACGAATAGATGTCCTAGTGAAGATAGATTTCTTGAGAGACCCTTGCAAAAAAAGAGGAGCAGAAGAGCACATGCCAACTTATGAAATATATTTGATCAGTCCCTTATAGCAGGAGCTAACCCAATTCATAGATTCATAGATGTAGGGTCGGAAGGGACCTAAGTAGATCATCAAGTCTGACCCCCTGCCATGGGCTCGTATGACCCCAGATAGGCAATTGTTCAGCCTCCTCTTAAAGACCCCCATGGTAGGAGTGAGCGCCACTTCCCATGGAAGTTGGTTCCAGATCCTAGCCGCCCTGACCATGAAGTAGTGCTGTCTAACATCCAGCCTGAACCTACTCTCAGTCAACTTATGGCCATTATTCCTTGTTACCCCCGGTAGTGCTGGGAGGAACAGGGACTCTTCCATTCCCCGCTGGTTCCCCTTACCAGTTTATAGACGGCCACTAGATCCCCCCCCCAGCCTTGCCTTGTGGAGGCTGAACAGGTTCAGGTCCTGTAGCCTCTCCTCGTAGGGCCTGCGCTGCTGCCCCCGACCATGCGAGTGGCCTCCTCTGGGCCCTCTCCATGCTGTCCACATCCCTCCTGAAGTGTGGTGCCCACAACTGGACGCAGTCCTCCAGCTGTAGCCTGACCAGTGCTGCATAGAGGGGGAGCATCACCTCCCTGGACCTGCTCGAGATGCATCTGTGGATGCACGACAAGGTGCGGTTGGCCTTCCTGACCGCGTCCCCACACTGCCGGCCCATGTTCGTCTTGGCATCAGTGATGACTCCAAGATCCTTTTCTGCCTCTGCGCCGACGAGAAGGGAGGTCCTCAGCCTGTAGGTATGGTGCTGGCTCTTCCTCCCCAGGTGCAGCACCTTGCACTTGTCAGTGTTGAATCCCATCCTGTTCTCATCCGCCCACCCCTGTAACCTGTCCGGGTCCAGCTGTATCCTGTCCCTCCCTTCTAGCGTGCCCACCTCACCCCAGATCTTGGTGTCATCAGCAAATTTGAACAGGGTGCTTTTTACCCCCTCGTCCAAGTCGCTAATAAAGAGATTAAACAGTGCGGGCCCGAGGACCGAGCCCACATCCTTCCCGATAAGCCTGGTCCTCCTGTTTCACCCTTTATAACACTCTGGACATTTACACTTGTTTTCTCCTCGCTAGGTGGCAGCAGAAAGATGGGTATGAGAACATTGCATATTTTTACAACAGGGTGCAGAGAGTCCATAATTGTTTGTCTCTTTCTTTTATTTTTTGGGATGGGCTCCCCTTGAGAAGAGAGCAATGGGGACCCTTCCAGGCCCCCAACTAACTGATGAAACATCTAGATCTAACCAGGGACCTTCAAGGCAATGCTCTCTTTGAACGGGCTGTTGAGAGGAGCATGGATGTGGGATTCAGTGTGCATTTCAGGACCCTGCAGCAGATTAATTGGTCTTGCAGTGCCCTCTGCTGGCTAATTACTTAGTTGTATTAGCACTGAGTTCACAAGCAGCTGGTGCTTTAGATGGGAAGCAAGTGTGGGAAGACACTGGCTCTGCAAGGCGTTCAGACTGAAGGAGCTGAAGAGAGATTGTGTCTGGCAAGGTGTAGCGTGGAGGGGACTCTTGAGCGATTTGTTGCACAGGTCTCCTTGGGCTGGAAGGTCAAGGTGACTCGGGCAAAGGTCTGCCCATTGCTCACAGGGGCCGTGCTGGTGGTGAGGAGCCTCTTTGTCTTCCCTAAAAGACTGACTGTTTCAGGAGGGTGAGGGCAAGGCGGGGGTGCAGAGGGAAGGAGGAGGAGGAAAGCAAGCATGCAACTGGATTAAATGTAACTTAGTCCAGGGGCCAAAGAGACCTAGAGTCTTTTCCCGCTGATCTGCTGCACAGCCTTGAGGAAGTTGTGTCCTGCCTCACCTTCCCAACCTGAACTCTGCCTGGTCACTTCAGATTACATGCTCTTCAGTCTGAGTTTGCCATGTGCTCCGGACTACCTGTAACCTAAGGGTGCTCCTGTTAAAAAACTAACATTGGTCTTTTGCCTTTGCAGTCTCTGGGGATAGGTCATTACCAATGCTAAAGGAAGGGATGGACTTGGATATCTGTGCAACAAGCCACACACAAGCCTTCTTATGTGGAGCCTAAACCAGCCTGAAGAGCGCTCAGCTGAAAAACAGAAAAGCCAGCATAAAGAGTACCCCTGCCCTTTAGAGGCAAGCACTAATGTAACAGAGCTTCCCTCAACTCCTGTCTAAAAGCAAGGCAGAAAGCCTGGCTTACTTCAGCTGACCCTAAAGCAAGAGGGTCTAGCTCAGCTCACATTTAAGCATCAATAACTCCAGACTACACCACCACCCCCTGCTTCAAGCCCCTCTGAAATCACTGCCAGCAACCTCAGCCTCTCACAGCAACTCTCTTATAGTGTGGAAGGGTTTAGGCTAATGCCCTGCAGCTGACCAGGCCTGGCCAAATCAGAGCTGGAGCTGAGATCCAGCCAAAAGGTAGGAGTTAACTCTTTTGCTGCCGTCCTCTAGAAGGGGGTCTGCATGCCTGCCCAGAGGCTAGCTGCTTTTTTTGCAGAGAATAAAAACAATAAACAGCTACGAGAACAGCCTGCAGGGAAAAGGTGGGTTGATTTTTTCCCCTGGTTTAAATTGTGGTGCCTTCATATTAGGTGCTTCTTGGGAGATTCAAGCCTGCATACGAATAGGGTCAGGTTGATTTAAACCAGGGAACAGAAGACCTGGCATCTCTTCCCAGGGGTGAGGCTAAGGGTTCTCGTCGGTGAATTGAAGCTCCTGAAGCAGCGAGGGAGGGAGATGTGGCCCGATCGTGCTCCATTTAGGACAGTGCGTTTTAAAGGGGTGCTGATTTGCATCTCTCCTGCCAGGGGCCGGTTCAGTTCCTTCTGGTACAAGTTAAGGGAGCCAATGAAGACAGGATCCTAGGTGCAGGGGCTCTTCAATGCCTGACAGCACCCAGGTAAACCCTGAAGTAGGGAAGTGCCCAACCCAGTGCAGACAAGAGCCTGTATGTTGATACCTGATGGGAGGTTTTTTGCCATATTTTATCAGCATCATCAGCATAACTGAGAGCAGAAGCTGGCCTGGGAGTGTAGACAGTTAGCTGTCTGTGTCAGGGGCTGTGTTTTTTCTCTGTGTTTGTACAGTACATACAGTAATGAGGTCTGGCCTGTGACTGGGGGGGCTCCTAGACCCGTAGTGAAAAGCTCTTTCCAATTGCACCAAGGGAAGAGACAAGTGCCATGTTTGCCTTTCCCCCATTTCACACGGAGCATCTTGACCTTATTCGAGGCGCTTTTCCTGCTCTGCTACAACCCGCGCGTCTCTGCTTTAGCAGAGTGTGGGAAAACTTGGCTGTTCTAATAAGACAGGGGAGCAGTTGAAAATGGATTAGGAAAGGATTGAATGTGTCTTGCGAGAGCCCGGCTATTGATTTCTATCCTTTCCATTCCGACATTATTGCAGAAATGATTTTTGGCCCATGTGGAGATTAAATATTAATAAATAGAAAATTAAAAAAAAAGAAGGGGGGAGGGGATAAGGAAAGACCGGATCCCCAGGCATCTGCTTACTGCACAATTAAAAAGCAAATGAATAATATTTGTAATGTGAGAGTTTGTTTTCTCAAGTTTTATGCGCCGCGATGTAGCAACACGGCGGTGCAGTGAGATGATTATTAGTGTTTTTATTATTTGTGTGGCAGGAGCAGCCTCCAGGCTCTAGTTCTGGGCCAGATCCCCTCCCTTACGTGAGCCGCTCTCAAGCACAGAGCAAAAAGATGGAGATTTACTTTCAGCCTGTTTGTGACCCATTTATTCACTGAGGATGAACTAAGGGGGAAGATGCAGGTCTGCTCTTCTGGACTCACTTAAAACTGTATCTTGCAGTCAGACTCAGTTCCATTAGGTGCCTATTTATTATTTAACGTGGGGAGATGGAGAGAGAAGAGCACCCAGGATGACTTTTATGTCATAGATGCTTCACTTCTCACCAGCAATAATCAGCGAGGAGAGCTGCTACTTGTCGTGAACTCTGCCGCTCCAAAGGTTCCCTCGGAGACTGGGAGTGAATGAAAGCCACTTGCTGCAGGAGGAGAGCTGACGGTCTTTGTATGGAAGACCGGGACTCCTGCTGTATGCAGACCTCGTCAGGAAACCCGTTGCTAAGGAAAAGCTCCCCGCTTGGAGCTCTCTTCTAAGGACCGCAGAGTCCACCCCCAGGAGAGCCGGGCTTTCACGTTAATAAGATGGGAACTTGGCAGAGCGCATTTCCCATCTGAGTTGCAGGAGAGCAATACTCACCCGGCTGTGGGACTTGCATGGAAAATGCAATTTTTTTTTCTTCTGGAAAGAGCCAAATATAGAAAAGCAGGTTCTGCTGGGGAGCCTCGGCCATTAAAAGAATGGCTCGTTAGGGCCCCATCCCAAGTGCACGCATGTATGGGCCACTTCCCCAAATTGACTGGTTTCCCCCCATACTGTAGAGGACTGTTGATGTTGTTGCCGTGCATTAGCTAACAAAAAAATATCCCAGCAGTTTCCCATGTGTTTCCATGCAGGGGCTCCCAGGTGGGGCCTGGGAGGCACCCTTCCATCACTTCCCCGACTGCCTGCAACTCCTGTTTCTTCAGTTTGGGACACCCATACAAATGGGAGAAATATCCTCTAAACCTTGGCCTGCAGCATGCCACCTCCTAACATCCTCTCCATTTTAAATAATTCTTTTCCCCCCAGTCTCAAGACACTATGAAATGTTAATGATCAAACTAAGATGATGAAGTGCTAATGCTTCCACCAGACAATAGTGAATTGAAAGAGCAAATGGGAAGGGGAGTGGAGGTGTCAAACTCCATCTCCATTCACACCAGTGCAAATCCACAACAGAGCTACTGATTTCAGTGGAGTGGCTATAGATTTGCACTGCTTTAACCTAAAGCTACTTTCTTTCCATCACACCCAGTATATTTGTGCCTTTATTTATCCTTTTAGGATAGCAATTGTTTTCAGCATTAGTAGTAGGCAGCCCTCAGTCCTTCTGGATCATGATGTATACATGAGAGGTCACCAGGACCTTCAACATGTATGCCTAGGCAGGGGTATGGAGAAGTTAAGGCTGCCCAGATCTCCTTTAGTCCATTGAGACAGAATCCAAAGGCCAGACCAAATCCAGACATTCGACTCAATGGCTGCAACCATATGCACGTCCAGGAATCAAACCCATGTCATCTGCATGGCGGACAAGGACTTCACTGCCGAATCACAACAGCAGATTTCAGCATTGAATGGCAAATAATGCAGCTCCCCATTTCTCAAGGTCCCTTTGCAAAGCTAACAGATGCCAGGAGAAGGGCTCTTACTGCTTTTGGTGGGCTTTGGCCTTATGGCCAGTCTTTCTCTGTTTCCCCACAGTACTTCTATCACTGGGGGCGCCTGCTTTCTCATTTTGCTTTCAGCTAAGGAGGAATAAATGGGACTTTGTTTCGCCTTGACTCAGGTAACCAGCTTGTTGACTAACTTTAACTGGCAGAAGGAGGACAGCCAGATTTTTTTTCCCTCTGTACTTAAGGGCCATCGCTGACAATGTGACATGAAACAAATGTGGAAATGGAAGAAGGGCCCTCTGTTTCAGACACTGGCATTGGCGTTAGCGGACTGATGTTCCATTCTCTGCTCTCTCCCACTCCCTTGGATGGGCCACGTAAGTCCAGATCCTTGATTTCAAAGAGAGTTACGTATCTAAATACCTTGGAGGATGTGGACCTTAGACTCCTGCTGCTTCAGCTCCCCATCTCTAAATTGGGATTCTCAGCAGTCCTGATCTCCTGGGTGGAGCGTGTGAGGATCATGCATTAATGACTGTGAAGTACCCAGAGAGGACAGCAAGTACCTAGATAGATATAGCTCCCCATAAATAGCTTCCAACATCGTTTGGTGAAGCGGCACAATAATAAACTGTGAGTAAACACCCTCCCTAGCTATATAAAAAGAATGCATGCAGATTATGCGCCACGTCACACCTAGGTTTAGAAGCAACATATGGCATCTTTTTGCAGATGCCAAGCAATATTTAGAGGATATTTTAGCTATATATAATAGAATTACAGAGGGTGTGAGAAAACAGCCCCTTCTCCCATCCACCCCCCTAGGGAAGCAACTGCTTTTCTATCACACCATTCCCTCCGAGGTAGAACTTTAGCAAATAAGGGACTTTATTAAGTTGTTAATAAGATTTCATTTTCTCACTAATGCTGTGGTGCTACATTATTAATTTAAAACTGTATTTAGCCTGACATGCTAAAGTGCTAGGCATCATTATTAATGCATAGACCCATGCCTCTGTTGTTTAATTAAACACCATGATTATGAAGTTCTGATGTGGTTTAATGATAGCAGGCTGAAGTGGCAGCACGTTCCCGAGCACAGACCCCCACCTCCTCCCGTTATTTCCTTTTAAAAGCAGAAATGTCAGGGGTGTGCTACATGATAAACATTACATGGGAAAGGAGGTTGCTCTTTCCAAGGTGACACAGAGCCATTTTTATTCTCTTAGCTTTAGCTTTCTCTTGACCATAGATGCCAGTCCCTTTTCTTGTACGGTTGTGAAGATAACCCTACTTTCCATCTCTCCAAAAGACCCCTGCGTTCTTAACCCCTCTGCAGTCAATGGGATTTTTGCCCATTGATTTTAAAGGGGCCAGGATTTCACTCATTGCAGAGAAGAGCTGGAGGCAATTTTTTTTGCTTCTCTGTGTTTAAGTTGGCCTGCTTATGGTAGTGTCTGATGATTTTTTTTTGATCCAGTGGATAGGCACTTGTTCAGGATCCAGAACATCTGCTTTTTTTAGGCTGCACTGTGTCATCCTAAGCAAAGCTGTGATTCAGGAAAGCACTGCAAGTGTGTCACAGACTTGGTCAAGCTCTTTCTTTCAGACGCTCGGAGATGATCCAGTTGCTGAATCGCCTGTATCTACCTTGAGACTCGGGCATCTGAACACAGTCCGAGCCCATGTCCTGTGCAGACCCTCTATCTAGCTCCTTCTCTTGTGAGCCGAGGCCTCGCTGTCCAGCTGCCGGACACTCTGGGATTAATGCTGACCCCTCGGGCTACCGCATGCTTTCCCCCAGCATCAGCTCTATGCGTGTTCTGGGGTTACAGTTGAGCTCTCAGGCAGCATGTGATAGACACAACCAAATGCAGAGATGCACCGTGTACACGGTTTTTAAATGCACCATTGCTTTCTACTTAATGGCATTAAAATGATACAGATCTAAATGAAGAGAAAACCCCCCACCCACACACATTTCTTTGTCTCTGTTTTCCCCGGGTCTGCAGCATGTCCTCTGGAGTGGTTCAAAATCCTTCTGTACAGCTTATGGTTCGTCTTCTCAACCGCGGAGACCCTTTTGGTCCAAGACTTCCCAAGCCTGTCTGTAGCTTCCCATTAGACATATGGCCTTTTTCCTTTTCAATGTAGGCTTTTTTTGATAACTTTCTGCTGCTCCTCACAGCCAAACCAGCAAAACTAGTTTGCCAAGGCTTCAGACAGACTGGTTTCCTGAGGACCCAATTAAATCATATGCATAAGCATTTTCCTGAATCACAATTCAAGCAGTTCCCCTCTCTTGGTGGACCTCTCTCTTTACACCCTTTTGTCTCTCTGGTCTGTTCAGACTGGAAGCTCTGGCTTTTATCATGGGTTGGAAACCTGACCCTGTTGAAGTCAAAGGGAGTTTTGCCCTGGACTTCAATGGAGCTCGAGAATTTCACCCCGTGTGTTTAAACAGTATCCTTTAAACCAGTGGTCTCCAAACTTTTTTGATCGCGCACCCCTATCAGTAAAAAAATGTTTGAGCATGTACCCCCAATATATGTATATTTATATAAATAGAAATAGAAGTTCTAATATTTTCTTCCCGCACCTCAATGGATCATCTTGCGCACCCACTGGGGTGCGCGCACCCCACTTTGGAGACCACTGCTTTAAATAACGGAGTCTGTGCCTTTAAATAATATCAGTGATGGCAGTATATTCGTTTCAAACGTGCTCTTGGTTCTTTTTGACAAGAATATCGAAAAAGAAACTTGTAAGGTGCAAAAAACAAAGCAAAGCAAAACAAAAGAAGCTCCCCTCCTTCCACTTCTTCCATTAACTACTACTAAATTTATTTGTATGTTTGTGTGGGATACAGAGGTGTGTGCACATGATATACATGTTACCACACTTACTTTCCTTATTTTAACACCCTCAAAATTACATATTTAAAAACCAGGATAAATTGGATTACTTTTAAATGAGTTTGTACAGAAGAAATAACCTTCTTTAAGCTTCCTCTAACAAAGGGATGACCTTTCTGCTTTTATGTAATGCTTGTTGCTAGGATTTAGATCTTTTCTGAAAGCTGTTATTTCTCTAAGTACAGGAGAAAATGCATTTTCACATCCATTTGTGTAAACCATAATTTCCTACTGTTCTCCGCTTTTCTCGCCACAGAATCATAATGTGAGGTTCAGTGAATTTTGAGAGGAACACATTCCAGAAGTGCAGGGGGGACCGGAAAGTCTTCAAATATGTTTGCTGCTAGGAGGGGAGGGAGTCTACAATTCGTGGTTTCTGAAATATTTAAGCATTCTGAGTGTCACAGTCGCTCAGCTTCTACCATAAATCAGCTTCAATTTAGGAGGGTCATGCAAGTATTTCATAATTGCACACTGGAGGAAGCCCATAGGTAGCTATGAAGCTATATGCGTGTATATATGTCTGTGTGTGTGTGTATGTGTGTGTGTGTGTGTGTGGTGAGAGTAACACACCAGCATCTATAGAAAGCCACTTCAGGTGGATTTAAAAAGATCCTGTCAAGCCATGATGATGATGAGTAAAGCAATAATTTCATTTTACTCTTTGCACAGCTGCGTTAACAGTGGTATTATAACTAATGCTATTAATACCTGATGCTTTAAGAATGACTCCACTTGAAGTGAAATCAGCTGCAATAAAGAAGCAGCAATAGTTAAATATGTATGTGGGAATCACTTAATGGCATATATGTCTTAACGTAGTCTTTTCATTCTTTGTTATCTTTCCTGGGATTGCTAATTTTGGTTGATAACGTGAGATTTGAAGAAATACATAGGTGTAGAGGGACCCAGGCTGAGCGGCCACACACTCAACAGGTGTCTTATTCTCCTATTTTTGTATCTTTCCTGCCATGACTTAGTGTAACTATAATGGATATCAGGAGGCAATACCTGATCAGATAGGGTTCATTGAGATTGGAGTGGGTCACGATGTCCAAGAGTCTTCTGTGGGGGTCTATCTCCCCTACACCCCACCCCTTTCCACTCGGTTGTTATGTTGGTGATCAGAGTAGGCGCCCGGTCTTCCTAGGTGTCTGGCTTTGTATGCTAGGCAGAAAGGTGTGTGAAGGAAGGAAACCAAGTGGCCTGGGATCAGCATAAATTGACTGAGCCCGGGAGTCTTGGTAAAGGTCTGCGGTTAGCACCATCCAGCCCATGTAAGAAAATGAATAAGGTAATACAACTTAAATAACAGTGTCTGTGGATGCTGCAGGCCTTGCCTCAGCCCAGCAGCATACCTTGTTTGCCTTTCTCCAGGCAGTTGGGGCTCTTCAGGTTTTACCCACTGTTACGAGCCCAGTCCAAGTGGGCTGGCATGTCTTGAGCCAAGTCCTTTGGGTAGCCTGGGGCCACAGGTATTATGAACCCCCATGCTGCCCCTAAAGGTACCTGACCTTTAGCAGCTGCATAACGATCTGGGTTCTGTGGGAAGAGCTGGTATCAAGCTGGTTTTTGATCACAGGTCCTTGGCTCTGGTGTAGGGATGTGGCATGGGCTAGTGCCTACCCCAGCGTTCCCCACCTTCTGATCCCCACCTTCTGAAGCTGGTGCTGCCTTATGCAGGAGGTTTTGGGTTGGCTGGGCCAACCCAGATCCTTGCCTGCCACTATGTGTCTTATGGCTGCCACCAGATGTTGAACACCCAGAGGGCTGATCAGCTCCTGCACCTGCAGCTTCCAGGACTTAGGCATCACTAGCTGTGCCAGCCGCTTGCCTATCTTCTTGATCTGGGACCTGGGCCCATGTGAAGCTGAGCTTCCGGCTTTCCCTCCAGCCCAAGGCATGGGCCCGTGGAGAGCGTGATGCCCGCCAGCTGCCCATCCCACCCTGGTGTGGGTGCATGGTGGAGCACAGTGTTGGTCCACAGGCTCACTGCTTTTCCTCAGGGCTGACCGGGAGTCCACCACCTGTGGAGCATGCTGGCGGTCTTTGCCCTGGTAAGTGCGGGCTCAGCCAGGTCCCTGCTATAGAAAGGAACAGATTTACCAATTTTACTTTATCTCTCTTTGCAAAATGAGCATGAAACAGATTCCCTGATTTCTTTGATTTCTATATTTCTTTGAGAGAGAGTGTGTGTGTTTATGAACACATACACACACACACATGCACATATGCATATATATATATATATATGGTGCAAGATCCTTCTGTACAGCTTGTGTGTGTGTGTGTGTGTGTGTGTGTGTGTGTGTGTGTGTGTGTGTAGGTAATTTGGTTTGCAGATCAGTTGCAAACAGCTGATTGTGAATATCTGAAATTCTCAGTTCTTGGTAGGTTGGTGGGCTTACATCATTTGGTATTATTTCTGTTCCATGGCTGACCAGTAAGAAACCAACAATAACACCCCTTTCACACTCAAATTTGAGAGGAAAAGTAATAGATTATTGTTTGAAATCCTCACTGTTCAGTGGGGAAATTTGCATTTGACAAATTAGACCATTTGAGTTTAAAATATGCTTCTGGGGTTCTACATGCCAGTAAAGTTCATTTATTAAAACTCTTGCAGAAAAAACACAAAGGAATGAACACTGGCCTATCAAATGCATTCAGGCATCAAAACAATATTTAACCAAACACTGAAGGACGTTTTCAGCATTCATTTAGGATCAGTCCCTAAAAATGGGTATTTAAAGTGCTTTTTCACAAAAAAACCACTCTTCGTATTATCTGCTGTTATAGGAACAAAATTTGTGGGTGGAAACATACATTCAAAGTGGGGGAAACAAAAGCAGAGGGGCACTTATTGGGTGATAATCTGGTTCCAATGAAGTCAGCGACAAAAACTCCCTTGAGTCCTGGAGGCAAGGCCATCAGATGCTGCTGTCTCTGAGCTGCTCACATCACCTCTGCTGATGGTACTTCAAACCCATATGAGACTGAGAGGAGAGTGGGTCCCTCAGGTTGGGAAGGGTGCCATTGCTTGAACTAGTGGAACGTTTTCTGTCAGAACCGTTTTTACTGAAGTTTTGTTGAAACCAAAATGTTTCATGGGAACATGGTGATTTTGATGGGAAAAACAGAAATACGTTATTGCAGTTTTCCGTTTCATTTAGCGAGTGGTGAAACATTTCATCTGGGTCATGTTTCTATGTTTTGTTTGACCTCATAGTTTCAAGTCTTTTATTGTAATTTCAATTTTGATATTAACGGCATATTAAAATACGATTTTAATATTGCATTACATTTAAGGTGATATGTCTAACACTTGAAAGTTTATCCTACTATTTCATTTCTATTGAAATAAAACAATTTAACATTACCTAGATTAAACATTTTCATGGTTCTCTTTTTCATATGTATGTTTAAATTTTTCTTCCATGAAAAATGTTTCAATTTGGGGTTTGTTCCTAACTGGAGCGAAAGCAAATTTCAAAATGTCACAGTTTGCTATGGAAGGGAAATTCCATTATTCAATGAGCTCTTGACCTTATCCATTCTAATGATAGGGAGGATTGGGACCGTTTGTAGCATCATTAGGTTTGGACATTTTAATTACATCAGTGGGCAACCACAAGTGATTACACAATGTCAGCAAGTCACATCTTCATCAAACACATGGGCTTACACACAGTCATCTGTGCAATCATCTCTTCTTTGCTTGATAGTGTGCAATTCTCTTCCTTACGACTCTGGAATCCATATGCCTTGAACAAGGCCAAGCTTCCCATATGAATTGCAAAGGGTGACCACATCATTTTCAGTCTCTAAGCAGTCCTACGGGCTTCCCATTCATTAAAGGATCACATTCAAAATTGCCATCATTATACATAAGCTATTCCATGGGTTTCCTTGAGTCTACCATTTAATCTTTTTTCTATTTCTCCAGAAATTTTCACATTGTAGGCGGAAGAACTTCCCTTTCTGGGGAACCTAGCACCCCAACAGCTTCATTTATCTCTCTGCTTCACTAGCCTTCTGTGCAATTTCAAATCTCTGATGGAAACAAGTCTTTTCTCCATTGTCTATACCTCCCTCTGTGTGATTGTTTTCTCCATCACTGCTGTTATTTAACTGTAAAACATTTTTGGATCGTTGGCAGTCCCTCGGAGTCGAGGATGACGTCTATCAGGCTTGATGAGTCCTCAAGTGACTGAGGAGCCCGATTCTGGATACACGCAATCTTCAGCAATGGGGGCATGTTGTCATGCGGGGGAGTGGGATTCACAGCCCCGGGTTGGTCTCCTTCTCCTTCCTCCACCGCCACTGTTCTGTTATTTAACTCTAAAACATTTTTGGATACATACTGCATGAAGGGCATTATACAAAGTAAACCCCTGATCCTGTATCTGGATCCTCTGGTACAAATCCCTATGTCTGTGAAGAATCCCTGGAGTTGGCTTACGGTTACAAGTGATAAGCATTTCTACTGTCATCACAGCATTAGCACATCAGTGTCATCTGGGGTCCCTGCTTACTGCCCCAAATAACCAACAATTACACCATGGACAGAACTGGTTGACTTGTAACATCTGCATGCAAGGTAAAAATTCAGAGGAGCACATTAACATCATTCTTTCACTGCTATGCTGACATTTTCAGAGTTGGATAAACATTTTACCAACATACTAACACTTCAGATAGATGAAAGCCATAGCATAAATATTTATTCATCATATAAAAACACTAGAAGGCGATTTATTGCTAGAGAATGCTGCTCATTGCAGCGCGTGTTGAATACAGTAGCTGTAAAGAGGTCAAAAGGTACAGCTGACAGAAACCCCTCTTTTCTAGCCCCTTTCTTTACATCTTTCTGCCTGCACTTCACATGCACTAGGCAGAGACGGGGTAGTCGACAATTTCAGCAAAACTGAAACAACTAAAATTAATGAAGTCCAAATCCCTCCTGTCCAAGAAACCATGAATTTAGCTGGATCAGAAGCCCTTGGTTAAGCAGCCCCTGAAAGTCTATCAGAAGTTTATTAATATGGTAATTTATCTGGGTAAGCGCATAAAGATGCTAATTGAAATGATCTTTTTAATGTATTATTTTTTTAAAGGTGGAGTCATAAAGGACGGCAGTGGAATTGTTCCTTGCGTTTCATAATTTCATCCTTTTTCCAGAGTATCATTTTATATATGTGTGTGTGTGTGTGTATGTATATGTGTGTAGATATACGTGTGCAGATATATATGTGTACACACACACATGCATACACACACACACACACACACACACAATTTTTTTTTAAATGAGAAGAAAAAGGATAGGTTACACCGAAGATGTGGGCCTTTCATCACGTCTGGTTCTGGTCTTGATGCATGGAGATTGATGCATAGATTGAATTAATCAAACTTCTTCACACTGCTATTTAATCGGGTTTACAATTAGCTGAGGGCTGCAGGTCTTCTGGGCCTATCAGCTTTGCCAGCAGAAGCTGTAATACAGCAGCTCTGCAGCCACACACTGGGAGTGCTTTACAGACCAGATTGTCATAATGTGGCATGAAATTAAAGCGTGATGTTACTTGACAACAGAATTTCAATTCCCCCTCCTCCTCCTCTTCCTTTAACAAAGTCTCTACCTGGAGATAGTTGTCCGTGTTACGCTGTACCCACCTGCTCTGACAGACACATCTGCCTTCAAAAGAGTTTTTGATACTATTAAACCAATCTGTGTTCCATTACAGGCGTTCTGATATTCGTCCCTGTCTGCTTTCGGACGCAGATTATTTTGCTGTGAGGAGCTAATAAGCATACTGCTCTTAACGTGTTTCAATTCTTACTCAAATGTATTGATTTCCTCTCTCAACAAGAAGGATTTGCACTAGCATTTTCCCCCGCACCCAAACCTGTATGTACATTTGCCAATCCTTCTCACCCTCTTCTCTCCCTACATTTAAATTCATTAGGCACACTTGCATTGAGACAAACAAACATTCTCCTATCTAGCGCCATGACCCTGGAAAGAGGTTTTTGTATCCCCTCCACCTTCCAAAGCAGTCTAAGTGAGCATGGAGGAAATGTGGTTAAAAAAGGGAGGAATCCATGATTTTGCAAACAAAAATAATAAAGTCTCAGACTTTCATGAATGAATTTGGGATATTTTATGGAGATTTGTAATGTGAACAATAGTACAACCCCAGATTGGGCAGCAGGGAAGGGGTGAAGATCTGGTCAAGTCGATAATGTGGATGTCCTCTCCAATGACCTGAAGTGCGATATAGTCTAATTCAATGTATACCTTTGAATCAATGGGTAAAGAACGCACAGATCCCAGAAGTGAAAAGAGAAACGTTGGGAAAAGTTTCCTGATGGTGAGGTTGGGCTTCGGAAAAGTTTCTCCAGCCATAAGCTTGAAGTATTTAGAGCTGTGCTGGACAAAGCAAAGGGGAATTCTTTTTCTCATTGAAAACAATGAGTAAAATTCACTACAGGAACAGGATCCTGACCTGTTTTTCTACCTATTTACTGTGAGCCACATCCTAAACTGTGCTGAGCACTTGAGACTCCCCACTGACTTCTCTGCAGTGTTGCGGATACTCAGTTCTGACTAGGATTTGGTCTGCAATGACAGAGTCAGTTGATTGTTTATTTTTTTTTAGCCCCAGCAAATGATGTGAATTGATTAAAATGTTGAAATTCAAGGTCATTTCAGTTCACCAATTACTAAAGCAAAAGCAAACCAAAGGTGCCGAGCTATAGCCTGTACGTGCGTGCACATCAGAAGCATGGGTGAATGCAGCAGGATAGCACAGAAAGGGCTGAAGCTGAACTAGCAAAAATACGACTTTCCCCCTTCTGTTTTAACTTTATCAGCCCTTTTAGATGGCACAGCACTAAAGCTTCTCTTGACATGCTTAATCTCGGTGGTCTCCATTCAAATATACATTTCTTAGGAACCGAAAGAGCTTTTAAAATGAACTCGCCAACACGCCAACCAACAACCATGTCTTCCTTCCTTAAGCAAAACAATCCCAGCGACTGTGGGTTTCTTCTGGACTGTAAGTCAGCGATGATAGAGCAGATTTGCTCGGGCAATGCAATCTCACGCTTCCATTTTGCAGTCAGTACAAACACGTTATGCAATGAGGCAATGGAAGGAGGACACCCTGACGCACCTCTCCAGCCAGGAGACCCTTGCTTGGAAGCGGAGCCTCCTTGGCTATGCCCACCTCCCTGGGTCATTGCAGGGAGGAGGGGCACATGCAGATGGCAGCATGCTCCCACAAGCGGCATGGATCCTCTTACAGCATAGGCCTGATCCTGCACAGCACTGACCATCCTCCAGGGATCATGCGGCTATTCAGAAACTCGGTTGTGCTGCAATAGAAGACGACTGCAAAACTCCCCCTGAAACCCAGGGAAGCAGAATCAAGCCCAAGGTGTTGAGAGCATTGGAGCAGCTTATACAGACGATCCTTTAAACACCAGTAGATGGCTTGGACAAAAGTAGCAACACTCTCTAAACCAAGGATGCTGAGAGCTTTTCGGCTTCCCTGCCGTGTTAAAATAATAATAATAAAAAGAATATTTTTGTAATTGGGAAACATCAAACTTAATGAAATGAGATGGAATTATTTCCCCACTTTACCAAGACATTTATATTAAAAAAAGCTGAAAATAACCTCAGTTTGCAAATTACCATAAATCTTTCAATCATTCCCTAATTTGTGGGAAAAGGGATGAAAACACAGAGCGTGAATATTTAATTAAAGATCATTACTGGGAAGTCAGGCTCTTTGTTTCCTCCTGTTTGTGCTGGTCTGGAACTGGGACTTTGCAGAAAAAAAATGTTTTATATATATATCTGAATATTTATGAAGAGTTTGCTAGTGACAGACCAGGCAGGGCCCCGCAGGCCCAAAGGAATTAATGTAAATTCCAGTCAACCATGAAAACCCACTAGAATTGAACTGTATTTCAGTATGGTGGATAAAGCACATCAAAGAGCAGAACTTCTATAAGATAATTACACACAACGCAACTCTAATCACAGAAAGATTGTGGATATTGCTGATAAAGCGTAATAAATCTTTTATGACTATGGCTTGTTCTGCTGAATCAGCTTTCTGTTTCCGTTACATGAAACTCCAGATTCTTGCCTTAATTTATATATTTGCTGGGGTTTTTTGTTTTTTAAACATATCAACTTACAATTTACTCAGATTTCATGAAGAATTTAGGGGCTTTTCTTTACGCTGCAAAAATTCATACCTCCTGCCTGGTGAGTATAAGAAAATAAATAGCGGAGAACCATGATTTCTTAAAGAAATTGGGACAGTTTCCATATTGCCAGTTCCTAATGAACAAAATACTGTATCGCCCCTCCCCCGATCATGAATTTTTGCCTTAAACATCCTGAAATGAGAAAAATACATTTGTACTTGCTTCCTACCTTTTGCGTATATATTGTGTCCTCAGGACATGTGTTCAAGTGTTTTTTCAGAGCTGTTATGGTTAAAAAAATTACTTTTGATATTAACCCCTCCCCCCCGTGAGATGCTCATATAATCACATGACTCCAAGATTTGGTGCTTTAAGGAAGAACTCCAAGTTTCCTGACATTTCTGGCAACATGATGCCATATTTATTAGTGTTCAAGAAGAAATGCCATGGCTCCTCCAACAATAAAGGAATTGTTATGAGCTGTCCTGCACAGCTGCAAAGGGAGCATAGAGCCCTGTGCCCTCATCGGGGCTACTTTATACCGGAGCAATGGCCAGAACTGGACCAGCACAGTTGAGATCACGCAGAGAGGAAACTATCAGCACCAGGGATCAAGTCTGGTGCTTTTTTTTTTTACCTCTTTTCTGTGCCCCCCAAAGAGGTGTGGGGGCTCCTGTGCATATACCGATAGCAGGCCTTTTGCATTTACAGCTTATCAGTCACAAAGGCCAGGTTTTGCCTTCTTCACATGAGCTTTGCCCTTCATTTGTCTTTTTGGCATATGGGCAGCAGAAGGTCTCTGCTTCTAACGTAGAGTGAGAGAACCTTGCATATGGTTTAATTACAGCAAATTAACAACAAAGAAAAGTGTTTGCAGAAGGACAGCTGAATAGCATCCGTGGACTCGCTAGAGCCACACGGCATTTCAGCTCAGCCTAGGATTTGCCTGCTTGTCATTGGCGTAGCCTAATGCAAATACTGATTAGCTGAGAGGACGGAGGTCCCCGAGCGGGCTCCATCCTCCTCATTCCTCCTCCAGGTGGGGGGCCCACTGCAAAATGACAGTCTAGAGAGCTGCTGCTAACATGCTGCTAAACTGGCTCATCATAGAGCTACCATCTGGAGCAGCTGTAAGCGCACGTCCCAGAACTTTTTATTCTGCGCAAATCAGTCCTGTGTTGACATGGAGCAAAATTCAATAGGCTTGCAGATGTTTCCTCTCTCCAGGTGCTGTGATTCA
This sequence comes from Crocodylus siamensis, assembly GCF_052110815.1. Classification (NCBI taxonomy): domain Eukaryota; kingdom Metazoa; phylum Chordata; order Crocodylia; family Crocodylidae; genus Crocodylus; species Crocodylus siamensis. The sequence goes on from NC_143404.1 coordinate 69,069,167, forward strand.
TTTCAGAATACCCGCTTGTACGTGTAATCCCTGGGTGGCTTCTACTCTGCTTTTCAGCTATGATCACGTATGCTGCGAGTTGGACACATGGGGTAACACGGGCAGCTAAACTCTCTTTTCCGTATCTGGCTACCATACTCCTACGATCCTACCGATGGACAGTCTTGTTGTACGCGGGGCTTTTCACAGTCCCTGGTGAATGCCGCACTGTTTCAAAGACATCTTCATATTAGCTGTGTCACCCCCGTTTGCACGTAACGAGAAGTACTTTGGGCCATTCTCCGGTTAGATGTGAAAACATGAAGAGCTGAATCAGGACAATGGAGAGCTCCAGTGGATGTCTCCTTTTCCATGATTTGCAGCAGGCCATTGAAATCGTGCCCCTCCTGTGACAGTCTGAAGTGACTAAACACGGTTCCTGGGGAAACGGTGTCCACCATTCAAACATGCTGCTGAACTTTTATGTTCTCAAACTTGTAAGAAAATGACTACAAACCCTCTTGCAACTCCAAAAGAAGACCCTTAGCTCAAGGCAGGTGATATTCTCTCATTAAAGTATATTTGTGCAAAGTTAAGATGTCAAAGAAATTTCATTTGTATCAAGAGGGGATAAAGCCCAGGTTATCACTGATCAGAAGGGATATGAGAGCTCTTGCTTGCAAAAGCAGAAGGAAAAGGGAGGAAAAAGGAGAGTGGTATATTGTATTTGTGCATTTTATGCTACTTTAGGAGAATACCTAATGCAACTGCACATAAAAAAAACCCAGCCTTCAATTAACCTAGAGTGGGTCACAGCAGTAACTTTTAGAGGAAATTCTTCCACGTGTGGCCTTGGATTTCTCTGCACGACAATGCAAGCATGGTTTCTGCATGGACAGGGCATCATAGGTAGAAAATTTAGCCTGATCCTATACCACTGACTTCCATGCTAGGTGAACAGGGTACTTAGGGGCTGGGTTGATGCCTCCTAGAATAGTAGAGACTTATTATGGTGTGGATGGTATTTACCCAACTTCTTCAATATTATAGGGGGAGCTGGTTGCATCCACTGTTATCATCGTTGCCTGATCTCTGCCATTCGAAGAACCTGTGGTTGGTGGCTTATAACTCTGCCAAAATCTAACTATTCTGGCTGAAATTTTGCATGCCAGGCATCTGGTACTGGCTGAATTGCTTTGGAAAATTGTAGCTGACCTGTTTTAGCTGTTGCTAGAAAAGGAGGTAAGAAAAGTACATTGTTTCTCAATGTTAAGGGAAAAAAATATTCTGGCAACTTTTTCTTGGAAAAGCTCTACCATCTCTTGCAAAGGTTTGACATTTGGAAGAAGGGAGGCCTTTGTGTCACAGATGTGCCCTTTGTACCTATATCTGGCCCCATTATAAATCCTTGGAAAAATCACAATTTTTGTTTGCTTGGTACAGAAGTGTTAGAGCTTAATAGCTAAAATCTCTGAAGATTTGATTCTTCCTGAGCTTACTCCATGCCCTCAGAACTGCTAGTGTTGACTGGGCTGTGCATTCACCATCCCCAGAAGCAACTCTGAATCCTTTCTCTGATTCAAGGCTAGAAACCAGAGAAGAAGTCAGACCTTCCACGGTATTGCTGCTTTGGGCCATGATGATGCTGGGCACTGACCTGAGAGCAGTGTCCTTTTTGTGCTGTGAAAGAGAGAGTAAACTCTTATGATGATATGCTATAAAACACAGTATGAAAAAAAAAATAAAGGTTGTGCAAAGAGTTAGAAATACAAACATCCAGGTACAGAGAATTGTTTTTATTTGCGGTAGCACTGCAGATTGAACTCTCAGATCCAGTTGTCACGTGCTGGTCACATTCATGTCATACGGACAATGGTCCTCGTCCTCTGGAAAGCTGGGATAGAGGCCTTTTGGTGTGCTGTATGCAGCCGGAGGTGGTCTCTGAGGACATGAAGTATTATGGGTGGTTGGAAAATGGCAAACCTGTTTTGTGAGAAATTCTCAAGGTTCATTCTAAATTGGAACCAAAAAGCTGATTTTTTAAAATATCCATTGTAATGAAAAGTCTGATCACTTTCAATTCAGAACCAGTGGTATGTCCAAGTGCCAATATGGTTTATTTTGATACTGCTAAAATTGTACGGGCTAACGCAGGGGAGTATTATATGCAGTCAATTGACAATTCATTTGGTCCCATTGGATGGATCTAGCCTGTGGGCTGTATACTTGACGTCCCTGGTCCAAAACAGGGTTGGGTATTTGACTGGTCAAATCAAGTTTGGTCAATTGACTGGTCAAATGTCAGTCAGCATTTGTAAAAAAATGCCAGTAAGTCCAAATAATAAACAGAAAAAACACACATTTTCCACTAAGAAATGTGTCAAAAAACAATTTAAAAAATCATACTTCTGTAAACCCCTCCACGTATGAAAATTTTTTTTTTTGTAAAATTGTTATAATCTTTGACTGATCAAAACATATGCAATCAACTGACAATATTTGACCAGTCAGCTGACAAGTCATTAAACAAAATATTAAAATGATATTTTAATAGCGTATACATGAAGTAAAATATTGACTTGACACGAGAAAGCTGAAATGAGGGAGGAGAGTTAAGTAAAGCAGAAGATTGGATATTGAAAAAGGAAAAAAAAACTGGATACTGCATTTTGAACTTTTCCCATCAAAACATTCACAAGAATCAATATGTTCCCATTAAGTGCTTTGATAGCAACAAAACTTCATTTGCCTAGGGAAATCGGTGCCCCAAGAATTATTTTTTTCAACCACCTCTGTCAAAGATATGGTCCAGGTAAAATTATCCTTCATTTTTTTTTTTGTCTTTCTGTACCTTTTTTGATTATGTGTAGACACCAGATTCTCAGCTTGATTTATGGCCTTATATTTCCAGTGACACGAGCATCAGCGAGACGTATATTTTGCATGAGACTGGCATGCACAGTAACAGCAAATAATACTGTGTATGCAACACCATTAGAAATGGTATACAGTGGTATCTATTCATTTTAACATCCACAGCTTCTAATGATTTGTTCTTTTGTTCTGATATACCTCAACGGTAGGTTATTATTTCTCCTGGGATTCAGAGCTGTGTTCCCATTATTCACGCACCTCCCACTCTATCTACCTGGTTTGGCTCATACCATCAGTTGCCATTGCTTCTGTGGCTCTGCATAATAGAGATCTTGCACATCTGAGCCCCTTGCTGTAGTTAAAGGCAATCTTCTGTGTCCTGGGTCATCATCAAGAGCCATAAATGAAGGCACAGTTGCAGCACTAGAATAAATATTGCTGCTTCGTTATATGGAGCCTTGCTGGTTGCTATGCAAATTTGAATGCATTTTTAGAAATAATAAGGTGTAGTTTCCACTTTTCTGTTTGGGAGTAAGTTTGGGAAGAGTTTTTTTCTTTCCATAGATTTATTTTTAACTCTAAAAGGATCATTGGCTGCACTGTCTATCAGGACATGGAGAATGTTATTAAGTGTTATTCTAAATTAAATTAATATGCAGTTGAATTATTAATTACATCAGCATCTGGACACTTAAAGATCAAGTGTCAAATACTCAGCACGGGTAAATCGATGTAGCCTCTGTTTACATTAGGTGGGGGTTTGGCCCTAGGGGTGCATAATGTGCCATTGGCATAAATATATGCACTTGTGTGAAAATAAGTTGTTTAAACATCCATGTTTAAAAATGCTGCATGGTCAGCTTGCCACTAACTGCTAGTGAGTGGTGGGGGAAATGGTTCTGGGCCTTTAATTCAACACTTCATGGTATATTAGCCATCTGCAGGATAAACCATTAAAAATACTAGTTTGAAGTCCCTAATAAACCTGCCTCCAGGGGAAGGAGCCTCAGCTGATGCTATCAAAAGAAACCATGGCATGCACGTGCTGGCAGAGTCCAAAGCCTCACTGCAGTTCAGTCCAGCCCGGACCAGCAGAGACACTTTTCTGCGCCTCCTTCCCCGTGCATTATTCCACAGTGGGATCTGCTATGGATCCGCTCTGCTCGGCAAACTCAGCCCGTCTTCTGCTGAGGGCAGCTGCGCGGAGCGAGGGACGGAGGGACAGGAAATGGGATTGCACTAATGCACATGATAATGAAGTTCATGTTGCTGAGCTTACTGCTCTCTGGGGCCCTGTCAAACCTTGGATTGTTCCTTAAGTAGTATTTGCTCAGAATGTACACAGTGCTCAATGCACATTTTTTTTTTTTCCCTGAGAAATCAGCAGAAATCTTCTATCTCTGCCTGGGCCAGCTTGTCCGTCTGCTTTGATGGCTTCTTTTATCACTAAGCAGCCATCTGAAGAATGAGCACATTGAAAGGTAGGGCTTTCTTTTTCTTGCTGATAGTGGACAAGGCCCTCCCGGATGGTGCATTAATATAGTCGGGGACTATGTGGCTACCGGCTGATTGCATTTGCTGGTGTTAATCATGGAAGGGCCAGATGAGGTGAATAAGCGAGCTACATTTTATTCGGTTTGACAGAAGGAGGAGTCAAGGGAAAATTACCTCTGTCTTGATTGTCACCCACCTAAATTAATGCCACCGCTGGTGCTGAGAAATGCTGAGGAGCAGATGTCCGTATTTTATCACTGTGTATGGAGGCGAACCTAAAATGAAGCCCTGGATCTGAATGGCTCTGCACTTTGAGGGGGAAATCGGATCCAGGCCTTTGTTGGCAAGGCTTGTGCTCTGGCCTATGTGTTATTAGCTCCTTCTCATTCATAAACCTATTAGTAGGAGTGAATTAAGTGTAAGTATGGAGTTTCTCACTAGAATCAGAGGTCCATTGCCCTGGGCCTCACACATACCCTGAGTCTAAACAGACAAGGCAGACGAAGGGCTGGAGCGGCAAAAGAAGCAAAGAGAAGTCATCGGTCCAGACTCACACAGCAAGTCCCAAGTGGAGTCAGGTATAGACCCATCTCTGCTCCGTTCCAGTCTAGTCTGTCTCCTGAGCTATTACCAGTGCACACGTTTTGGTACCACCGGAGGATGAGATCTTCATAGGGCTGCATCAGTGGGGACAGAGAAAGAAGGAAGGGAGAAGGACAAGAGATAGCCCGGGGGATATGCAGGCATGGAGACATGGAGCTAGGAAAGGAAGTCATGTCTGGTCCTAACAAAGGAGAAGCTCCAAGCAAAGAGGAGTATGAACGGGGGTATAGAGAAAGCACAGTGGGTCACAGAGAAAGCTCAGGAAAGGAGCAGGGAAACTGGGCTACATGTGTGGTACAGAGAAGGGAAACAAGCACAGAAACCAGCCGAGCATGGTAAGCAGGGCATGCATGCAGTTGTGCGGGGGGGGTACATGAGCAGAGAGAGGGACACCAAGACTATTCATCTTTCTTTCTTCTCTACATTGCGCTGCTCTTCTCATTCCAAGATTGGTTGAAGTCTGATTATTTTCACCCCCTTTTGCTGTAAAGATGCCTATTAATGTTGACAGTTTAGGTGGCGGGGGGGATGGGGTATTAGTACTGACAAATGCGGGTAATTTGCAAGCAATGTTTTCCCTCTAGCACCAGTGGGAAATCACCTAACCTTTGCCAATAATTCTCAACATAACTCACAAAACCTCATCTTCTATCATTACAAGGAGCTGCATTTCTGAAAATGATAAGCCTCCATCCACGCTAGAATATACAGAGGACGTGATGTTAATCAGCGTGTGAGGGCCAATGTATTATTAAGGATTCTTTTACAAGATCATTTTACCATATGCTCTCTGATATTATGCTCACTTGATTATGCTTTTAGATCTCCCTTCTTCTAATTTTTTTTTTAGAGATGTCACAACTTCTGGCTATATAAATATCTTATCCGGTGGGGTTTTTTTTATATCAGTGTTGTGGGGTTTTTTAACCGTAACGTATTTTACATGGTGCAAGCAGAGCTCTTGTGTATGTTCATGCTTTAAAACAAGGGTAACTGGTACATTAATTATCATAATGGACTGGTTATAGCATAATCATTGGGTGTAAATCAGCACCACTCTGTCCACTACTGAGGAGACAGGGCCGTTTACAGCAGCTGAAAATTTGACCCATTGTCTGCAGACGGAAATGTAAGAGCCACATTATCCAAAATGCTCAGCTCCCAACAGCTTTCTTTTCAGATATGGGGAGCTGTTGGCCACTGAGTTTTTTTGAGAATCTAACCCTAATTGTTCAAGTGAGGATATAGAGAGAGAAAGACATGCCCAAAGCAGAACGAGAAACAAGACCCCTATCAGGCATACGGAAAATCAACCATGAGCCCAGCATTCAAATGCAGCTTCATAACTCTCTTGTCCTTATTTTGCAAAGGCACAGCAAGATGATGCTGATAGCAACGGTTTTGAATCTGAAATTAAAATGTGATGAGGATGGGAGGTAGGGCTGAGCTAGCGTGGATCATATGAGCTGTTGCAATTCTCGACTCCCTCAGCACCGATGAAAGCAGAGTGTGGCTGTTGTGTTACTGATGCAGAGGGGGAGAGAGATTATTGCATTATTGACATACAGTAGGTGGAGAAAGATTACCGCGTTAGCAGTGGCAAAAAAAGAAGCGAGATTATCCGAATGCAGTAAGCCATTGTTACAGCAATGACAACCCCCACCCCCCTCCCGCATAATATTAAAGGTCAGTAATATCCCGACAGATGGCTGGGGAGGGTTTACGATGAGGGGCTGCGCTTGCTTTGGTCATTTTCTGCAATGGCGATTGTGCTCAGAAAAAAAATATTTTGCTTTTCCAACTGGGATTAAACTCGTCCTAATGCTGCACAAGCCGAGATAGAATTTGGGTTAGAATATTGCTCTGGCGCTGACATCTGCACTGCTCTGTATTACAAATCTGGGGTGGGGGAAGGGGGGCACCCAGGTTACGAGCATGGCTGATTCTCAGGCAGCAGAATCATCGCAGCATTAATCCACAGGACTTTATTTAATAAATCGCATTTATGGAACACCTTTTCCTCTTATGGGCTCATTAAGCAAACTTCATGGGAAAGGACTGTCTCTTTACTATGTGTCCGGGCAGCACGTAATACAACGGGACTCTGATTTTGACTGAGTTTGTCTGTCAGTTTTGCCTGCCTCCTCCAACCCGCTTCCCCCAAAGACAGTGTGGTTTACAAGCTTTAAACTAACCCATGATCCTTCTTCCTCTGCAGCTGTTTGCGTGCTGTCAAAGCAGATTCACTAATACTAATCGTAACAGACTTAAACCGTGGCTCGTCCCAGAAAAAGTATCTGACAACAGAGAATGACCTCTCCAGAAAATGAATCAAATGGTACTTATGGATCTGATCCCCAGCCCATGGAAGTCAATGGAAAGATTTGTCATGGATGCCAGTTAGTTTTGGATCCGGCCCCAGGTGATCAGCTCATATCCTCTTGGCTTTAATTGGACTATGGGGGCTACTTCTGATCCCCGATCCCAAGGGAGGAGGCCACAAGGATTACCCTGTCTGCAGCAATCTCATCTGTCCATGGTCCCCGGCTGGGAGGGAAGAATAGCTGCTTAATCCGATGCACAATCTGAAAATGTCACATTATTATTTATGAAGTGTTTAATAATCACACCGCAATCATTGAACGCACTGGGGCGGAAAGGGAAAATGTATTTTTTTAAATAATGTATTTGAATTTGGTTATTGAGTGAAAAAAAATTAAAGTAAATACTTTATTTTAATTTGAAGAATATAGATCATGCTAGGATTGCAGTGATACTTCATTTATGCCTAGCATCTCAAGTAATATACAATCAGGGGAATTTATCTTGCGGCAGCTAAAACCAGCTATTGACAGGCCTTGCCCCATTCTACGGTCTAAATTCAGCACTCACTCTTTTTACTGTTGTGAAATGACACTGTTTGTTTAGCTACGGACACGGCTGCATAGCTGTTAGGGTGTCTCCGAGGTGAGGCATGTCTGTAAAGTTCACACTTGGAAATGTCTGTGAATAAATATTCTATGAAAACTAAAAGCTAAAAGCAAGGGTGATAGCATTTTCAGCTGGGATAAAAAAGGAGCATCCATACAAAGTAGGTACGTTGCTGTCCCCAGGTGCCTACACAATGCAGGGCTGGGGTTTTGTTAATCTGGGGCTAAGTACTGGGCTGATCTAACATCTTCCTTGATGTGTGTATATGTGTGTGCACATGCATGTGTGTACACAGGGCGCACATGTGTGCTCACTAAAAAGGTGAGACAGGCCACTGTGCCTACTGGTAGAAAAAATACAGTCTATAGTGCTCCCAGAATGATTACCGGAAAATATACCGGGATAGTTTTCACTGTGTGTGCATAGTTGTTGGTGAATAGGTGTGTGCATGTATTGGTATGAGTTTCATTTGATTTAATCTCTATCTCACTCTCTTTTTGTCCTCATGCTGTAGGATTGGGTGTGATGCCAGCTTAAGCTTGCAAAATAAACATGCTTTATCATTGCTTCCTATTCACTTTCTTGGAAAACTAGCATTTGCCTGCCCATGTTTTTTGAAAAAATTCATACTTTTTAAATCCATGCTGTTATTTGGGGGACGAGCCCTCAGTGAAGCTGGCTGTGTTTACCTCTCCCTGGAAGGAAGGGGATTTAAGTACAAATGGTGTCCTGAAACAGTGGCCCTTCTGCTACTTCTCTCTTTATCTGCCAGGAGCATTATGGGGCGGAGACAGTCCTTAGAGCGGGCTTTGCTAGCTCCCTCTCTGTGCTCACTCTGGTGCCTTTGAAGCAGTGTCTTGCACATACAGCATCTCTTTCTCTAGCTTACTGGTGACAGGGAGACCACATTTGGAGACCACTGCCAAAAGAGTAGGTCTGATTGTACTGAACACCCCATTGGCCATCGAAATCAGGGTGTTGTGGGTGCCCCGTATCTTATAGAATTGGAGCTGACATCAGAACAGATTCACAGTTACCATGTATGATCCATAGTTCCCTTGCTGCTGTGCCAGAGATGAAATGCATAAGTTGGCAGTGGAAACCAGCTTTAAGCTACCTTAGTGGTGCCTTACTGTGGGGCCACTAAGGGCATAGTCCAGTCCTCGCTGTAAATCCTGACCGCACCTAACTCCTGCTGTTCTTTCTACAAACCTCTTCGGCCGCTGGGAAGCAAAGCATTGTCCTAATGTCCCGGGTCCAGGCCCGCTGCAAGTATGCCCTTCAGCTTCCCCTACACTGAGTGCATCTACACGAGATGTTTACTGTGCAGCTGCCTAATTAGCTCTGCAGGAAAGTCTCTGCGTCTACACGTGCAGTCCTATTAAGCTGCAGAAAATGAATAAACTCTGCTGTAGGATAGTACTTGTAAACACTCGTAAGTACTATCCTATGGCAGAATTATTTACTGCACAGCAATGTATATGAAGACAATGACAGGAGGGCTGGGGCACAAGGGTGCTTCAGTGCAGAGGGCTGCCTGCCAGTACCCTTATGCCCCCGCCAGCCCCTCTGCAGCACACTGAGCTGGGTCAGAGCAGCCCCGGGCTGGGAGGCTGACCCCCTGGCCTCCCTGCCAGCTGGGCCTGCTCTGGCCTGGCTCAACCTGCTGCAGTCCTGGACACATATAAACACGGCACCCGGGAGCAACAAACTCCAGCACAATATGCACCGGGGTTTATTACTTCAAATTAACTGCACATGCAGATGCACCCACTGTGTTCCAGGTGCAGAAAACCTCGCACTAAATCACTGGGGAAATTCATTGTGCATGAATTAGTCCTTAAAAGCATTCAAACTTACTTTGGCCGTGCTGGGAATGGCATAAGAGGGCATGTATGTAATTGGGGATCTCGAATGATAGAGCCGATTGACTGGTGCACTCCACTTGCTTTACGCTTCTCTGGCAATGTGAAGAAGGTGGTGCATACCAGTGCCCATGCCACCCTCTTGTTTGACCTGAGTTGAGTCAACTGAAGTTAGAAGCACTGTAATGTGGGAGGCTGAAGTTTTTCATTTTCTTTTGGGTCATCTGAAACTTGGAGCAGGTTAGCACAGTGGAGGAATCTGAGATGACATTTACATTTTACTAATGCTGTTTTAGCTTGGGAGGTTTTTTGGATAAAGTCTATATAGCTCTGTGCCTAATCTATAGCTACAAAGCTATACGGGCATACATCTTCTCAGTTCTGATGTATTGGACAGCCAGGAAAGTACTGGTAGTTTCAGATTAATGCATTAGCTACCAGGCAACTGTATTTTTTACATGTCCAGCAGTATTTCTCATTTCCCTACTTGGATGGGGAAATGATAAACTTCAAAATCTTTCTGCCAGTAACTGAGCCATCCAGCTCCATTACAGGAGCTAGGAGATACAGTATGGAGGCATGTGTCATAGAACCAAATGAGGGCAGGGGAGGGCTGGCTGCTACCCCAAGGGATTTAGGATCCATCGTCAGACAGACTTCTACCTCGTTCCCAAAAGGCTTCATGCACCTAGATACGCTCTTGCTAAAATGTATGTGAGCTTGATTCTCTTCTTGGACTGACTACTATTGCTTATACCAAGGCAAAGGGATTTAATGGTATTTTACAACAACTCTGCACCCACTCAGTTTGCATGGAAATGACAGTACAAGCCAGAAGGAGCAGCAGGCCCATATAGTCATATTTTTCATGTGTCTTCCCATGTGTGATCTCTACAGATTAATGCAGTGCAATCAACAGTTTAATATGTTACTACTAAATACGTTAATTATATTATTCCTTTCTGACACTGCAATCACCAGATTTTTATGTTTTGATGCTGAATCTAGTAAAACTTTAAATTAGAGTAATTAAATAATTAGCTATAATATGTGACAAGCTAACAAAATGACTGCTTGTGTTTTATTATTTTTCCATGACATGGTTGCTTCTACTTTTGCCAGGCAGCCAGCCTTTGCAAGGCAGCGCACAATCAGCGATATAATCCTACTCCAAAGGCAGAGCTGCTGGCTGGAGTCAGTCTTGACCTGGGGGAATTTGTTTGCACGCCCTTTCCTGCATCCTGACGGCAACTCTCAGTGTCTTCATAACTCCTGATCCTTTGTCTTCAACAGTAGTACAAGTGTCTCTCCTTCCCCCAAAATTATTCCTACTCTTTCCCTAAGCACTACAGCTCCCCCCACTCTTTCTAACCTTACACTTCGGTGCGCTTGCTTAGGCTTTTATCTTTGGTTCAGAGCTCTGGCTGGTTTTTGCATGCCTTTTTATTTTTTTTAACAGCATAGCATAGTCCCATGACAACTAAGAAAAGAAATAGTCTTCTTTCTCCCTGAGGAGCTCCTGTTAGGAAGCAATGGGCTTGGTGATGCTTAAACATGCAACACCAAGCACCTGAAATCTGCAGCAATGCAGGAGAAATAGAGTTGTTGCTGCTGCGTCGTGGACGGCTTAGACATCAAGTATCAGTTTAGATGCACACAGGCAAGATTATAATCAGAAAACCTGCTCATATGCTCTCTCGCTCTCAGGCTTTCTCAGCTCTCAGTTTACATCCCTCTATTTAGACTGCCCCTCGTGCCCCTGCTAGAACCACACATTGCTTAGGAAATCTTTGACTTTAGCAACTGTTGTCCTCCGTGACAACTCTTTTGGAGAACTCGTAGATTTTTTTTTTTGATGCATATGTAAACTATAACAACGTTAAAGGAAGCCAGTGATGAAGGATCTGGGTCGTTTTTAATCAACCCACATTTTTGCGGGTTGGAGAGGAACCCTTGCTCTTTTCTTAAGGATTTATGCCAACAGGAAATGCTGCTATTGTGCCTGATGGATAGATACATTATTGAGGTGAAAAAAGTTGAAAAAAAAGTCTCAGTTTTCTAAGTAAATGCAGAATAATTCCATGGATAGAGTGGTGTGGCCCTGTAAATCATTGCTAGAGTCACACTGAGGATACAGCAGCTCCGGGCTTCCCATCCTGTGAAGCAGACCACTAGACTGCACCTCTCTTTTGATAATTGAACGACGTCTCAGGGACTCGGTCCAAATCAGCTTTATTCAGTGCAGTGCCTTCACTCAGCTGAACTCCTGTGTGCTTGCTCTCTTCCTCACCCTACTGCATACCCCTCTCCAATCTCCCTAGCAGCTGGGCATTGCTAATTATTCTGGGCCGTGCAAGTCTCTGAGCCTGGGCGACCGGCAGCGCCTGCCAGCAAGCTCGCTGCACAGTTATGATGATGGGTTCCTTTGTACAGCCCAATCTGCAGCAGTTTTTGGGCTCTCAACTGAGCCTCATCCGCACGTTGAGAGCGAGGGAGGAGGCCCACACATCACACATGGCTCACACCATCCAACTTCAACTATCCAAATAGAGTTTACACGAATGAAGTGATGCAAAGTCCTGGTCCAAATGTTCTGCACCTGAGTCATATTGATTGGGGTCAGTAGAGGTTATCTGTATCCTGTAGAAGGAAAAAGCCCAGGGAAAGGATCTGGGTCAGAACTTGCTGCCTTCCATATAATTTGCCAGTCCCTCCTGCAGACGCCACCTTCTTTGTTTTCAGCAGATTTTTGAAATATTGTGAACAGCAGGAATGTGTTTTACAGACTTAGGGAGTGTGAGGAAAGGTGTCAAGATTTTCCTATAAATATGACTCTAATCGCTCAAATGTGTAAACCCCTTAGAAGAGATCCAGGTGAATTTCACACTCTTCTGGAGGGTTTCTTGTTGTGTCAGTTCCTGCTTAATTTTTACAGCACTGCCACATCTTAACATTTTCTTGTGGGCGCCATCGGCTCCGTCCCAAGAAACTCTAAATAGATCCAAACCCATAAAGCTTCACATTAATACAACCCCTTCCTGTAACTAGCTAACAGTCCTGATGCCATCCCTCTCAGCCTGCGAATGAAACATTAGCATCCCTGTTTCAAACATGGGGAAGCTGAAGCAGAAAGAGTCAGGTGCATTCCTGCTGTCTAGTAACACCATTGACTTCAGTGAGGAGCTATACAAGGGATTACTTTGGCCTGGAGAAATTACAATTTAATTTTTCAAAAGGCAGCCTCTGCTTCATCTGTGCCTCTGCCTTTGTCTACATGTTGTAGATGCAAAACACGTGCCTCCCCCTTTAACAGTTTAATTCCTAAGTACGCAGTAACTTAGAACTGATGCTGCCAACACTGTTGGTCCCACAATTGTTAGAGAAAACTTGAACATGATACACATGCACCATACAGTCTAAACACTATATATTACATGTATGCATCTCCCTGCATTGCTGCCAGAGATGCTGCTGCCTGAATTGACTGTAGGAACCCATGTTTCTGCTAGACTCCCATTGAAAGGTCCATACAGGTACTCTTCTGTGCTTCTTGCATTGAGTTACTCTAAGACAGAAGGAGGTGGGGAAACTCTGCAGCACATGAAGGAAAAATATTTGTAAAGGTACTCCTTATTTGGAATAATTTGTTTATACAAAGAACAACCTTTGAAATATAAATACAAACACACACACAAATATAGATGCCCAGCCAAGCTTTTGTGTTAGTGCAAATCCAGCGCAGTGACATTAGACTCAATGAATTACTCCAGATTTACGGAGTAAATTACTCAGAAACTGGTATAAGTGATTGGAAACTGGTACAAATCTGTAACACAACAGAAGTTCAGTGCACTTAATCTCTTTCAAAATGGTCAAAACCAGTTTAAGATGAACCTGAATGGATGTAGTATCAGACTGACCGAATTTAGATTAAATTGGTTTATTTGACTTCTGTCCCTGATCCTCTCCAGATTCAAGTTAACTCAGAGTCCCCCAGCATCCCAGGATGCTTTGCACCTCCCCTGCAAACTCCCTCTCACAGTGTGGGTGTGCTAGTGTTGGCCCAAGCTGTCTGCTCCAGCTCAGCAGGGAGGTGTGTGGCCCCCCCGGCTTGTCCTGGTCTATCGGAGGGATGTGGTTGCATTTCTGCAATCAAAAGTGAATGTCTGTTCACTTGCTTATCGGTTCAGTCTCTGTAATTTAGATTAACCTGCAAAGGATGAATCGATTCAGCTGCCGGCTTTTTGATTGTAGTTGCCACATTGTTCTGAGATCAGCAAGCATTCAATGGGCTTAGTTTATGCACAGTAGGGCATAGGTGTTATTGAAGTCAATTGGGTTATGGGGGAGGACGTAGAGCAGAGACATTACGATCAGAATCGGGTCTGGAAAAGACACATTTTGGAGACATTAAGTCTGTTCTTTTTCCCTTTACAGAAGGGACTACACCTTCTGTAAGGAGGCCTCCTTTTGGGGAGAGGCCTCTGTCATTTTGGCTATTACGAAACAAAGGGGCATTTAACTTCTCCTTACCATCTTGAATGGAAGGCTTATGTTGTGCCCAACAGTTTCAGTCTGGTTTAACTCATCCCGTAACAAAACAGTATATGGCTCTATGCAGCAAGTCATTATAGGCTCAAGCAAAGGTGCTGTGTACTTAGAAGCAGGCAAATAGAAATAAGAGAGTGCTAGTCGGGTTTGTGATGTTTGGCAGCACGGCTCCATGCATCAGGGGGAGAAAAGCTTGCACTGTACAGAAATCTGGCCATCTTTCAAACATATTCATCAATCTATGTAAACTAGGAGGAAGAGTTATTTCACATTTGAAGAACACAACGCAGATTTCAGTGCCAGCCCCTTATGAAAGATGCAACCTTCCGAACCAAGCCATTTCTGAATACATCATCTAACTTATCTCGCAGCACAGCTGTCTTATGTGATTCCAAATGTCACCAAGTTTGGGGGAGATTTCTGAAAGGAAATTCATTCTGTATTTCTTTGGCTGCCTTTATTAATTGAATCTATGGGGGGAACAAGTGGATACAAATGGGTTCATTTGGCATGCGGGACACATTGATTCTAGTATCTTATCCCGAGTGTATTAGCTTGGAGGACAAGTTAAACCAAGACTGGCCGGTGTTTTTATTCAGCACGTTAAAAGGAAGTCTGCCCTGTTAACTTTTCAACCTGCCACCCATTTGCACACATAGGTCCTAGCAATGGCAATAGGTGCTTTGTGCATTCAGTAAGCGCAGGACAGGGGAGCTGTAATGGGACAGCATACTTTGCTTTTATCCTATGCCTCCTTTGCTCCGTCCCACCTCCACACTGAGTGCCATATACAGCAACATTATGGATAGAAACACTGGGAGGTGGAAATTGCACTGGCCTTCCTCTTCTAAAAGCAATGGGTTTTAGACCCTACTCAGGTCCTAATCACGGCATTAGAGTTGTCCAGGCCACTGCAGCCCCCCCGATATATATATATCTTACAGATGTATCTTGTAAGAGGGGTTTCCTCCAAAGCTAGACACATCTTGTCCCTGCCATCTGCCTCTCTTGGGGGGGACCTTGTGGATCTCTCTAAGCTCAGGACCTCGTGGTTTGGTTCTGGGCTGAGATTGGGTTTATAGCACATTATAACCTGCCTGCCATCTGATAATCCCAGGTAACCTCTCTACATTTTACCAGCTACATTGTTTCACCAGGTCAACATTGCCCCTTACCCTGGCACCTACCTGTCTCACACCTATTGTCTCCCATGGCCTCTGATCTACACATTTGCATTTTCACAGACCTGCATTTTGCATCCAGGAGAGCACAAAACACCACCAGACTCTCCCTATACCCGAAGGATGTTTGTGCCCAAAAGCTTGCAAAGAACATTTTTTCTAACTATTTAGCGGGGCTAATAAAAGAGATCACATTTACTCAAAGAACCTTGTCAGCCATATACCACGTCGTTCACAGGGTATAGGTGGAAATAGCTGGTCCCTCACAAAAAACAGCATTCATCTCAGCTTTTTACCATCTTGGATTTGTCCTCAGCCTGAAGAGGGGTGCGTGTGCCCAAAAGCTTGCAAAGAACGATTGTTTTTTTTTTGTGATTTCTTAGTTGGTCTAATCAAAGGTATGATTTCTGAACCCAGAGTTGCACAGTTTTGCATTTCTTTTCATCTCATCTTGGCCTCCTTGTCTTCTTTTCATGAGGGCTCAAGGGAGGACAACTTTTGGGAAACAGAAAGCTTGAGGATGGGAGGGCTGCACACCTGTGCTGAGAGGGCTGGCTTCCTCTATTTCCTGTCCTCTTTATGCTGCCTTATTACCTCGCTCATGCTAAGTGCACTCCCCCTGAGAGCAGACCTGGCTTGTTGCAGCTCCTTTTTGTTCGTTTTCCTGCTGAGTCAACCCATTTGCTCACAAGGGAATTGAAATGGTGAACTCCGGTGCACACGCACTTGCACACCCACTGCACTTTCAGTATGCAGGAACACCACTCCTGTTGCACCTGCTGGAAGGCACAACCATGGATCTGCAGTGACTTACATTAGCAGATGCAAAGCAGACCGATAGGTCCATCTGTTAATTATACACACAATTTTCACACGTAAAGTCCTGCTTGTACTTGCAAATGCAGGTTCTGGCTGGCACGCTGGAGATCTGTATTTTGACAGTGTCGCCATTGTGTCTTTTGAAAACACATACCATTACGTGTGGCTGGATGATGCTGTCCCTTATATTAACACTTAACAGCAGCCCAATTACCAACTGGTGGAGAATCCCGGAGGCATTCTCACCCCTTTCATTTAGGGTTTTTGCAGGCGCTGTTTTTAATTATTGCACTCAATTAATTAATCATTTTCCCCTCCTTTATTTATCATTTTTAAGCATGAATCACTAGATGATTGTTGCCAAAAGCTTTGCTTCTGACAGATGATTCATGGAACAGAATCCCCCTCCTGATTTACACTTCCAATAACTTTGGGAACTGGAAAGCAAAGGTAATTTTCAGATGGTTGCAACCTCTTGAACTGGGGCTGTGTATCAGTAAATTACCCCGTCTGTCCATTCTCCTCCTCCGTGGTTGTTGTAGCACCTCTGCTTTCTGATTAATGTAAGAGTGGACAGGTAATATTAAGCATGTAGGGGTGTTTCCGTGCGGGAAAGGAAAATCAAAGGGAATTTCATGAGTCAGAATGAAAGCATTAAGGAAAAAAAAATGTAGGTGCTACTTTTTGATAAAAAGGCTGGAAGGTTTTTATTTTGGTCTTTCCTGGTTAAGGTACTGATCCACCTCTTATGAAAGTCAATGGTAACATTTCTACCTACCCAGCTTAAGTAATTACATGCACCATCTCTTCCTGCCCGTCCCCCTGCCTGTTACCACACACTGCTAACAATACATACCCAGTCCATCTAACTTCATGCTGTGCCTGTGAATTAGGACACTACTGGAAAGAGGGGTGCAAAGAAACTAAGGGCCCAGGCCAAGTCCATGCAGGAAGCCTGTAGCAGAGCACGGACTTGAAGCCAAGCCTCCAAGTCCTAAGCTAGTGCGCTAATCACTGGATTCTCTTCCCTTTTTATTTCAGTAGGGTAGACTCAAGCACTAAAAACAGGGATCAGCTGCAGCCAGTTCAAGTGGCTAAACCTGAAGGTAAAAACATTTTAAGCATCCCCTGGTTTACTGCACCATACTAATAGGAGAGCACTAATCATGGCATGAGTGTGCTTTTATGATATACTGTAGAGCTGACACAATGAGTGACTTCAGTGGGAATGGAGGGGGCTCAGCATCTTTCTAGGGACACTCAGAGCTTGGAAGGATCGTGTTCCTAGCGGCTTTTCTGTTCAAACCTGCTGAAGAGGCAGGTGTGCTTTAACAGGTGTAACTGCTCACTGCTGACTGAAGCCCCGGTGTCTGATACACCCATCTGTTGCCATCCTCCCTCATGCTCAGAAATCCTTTCTTTTTCAACTGGTCCTATCAATTTTTTCAATGGTCTTATTCCGTAAGTCTGCTCTCTAATGGGCGTATCTACACATGCACATTTACTGCACAGTAATTTAGGTTACTGCACAGTAACCGAAAGTGACTGCACAGTATGGGCATGCATGTACTGCACTGTAACTATGGCAACTTATGCCAACTTGGGTGTAAATTTAATACCTGCATCATACAGGTATCAAATTTACACCCGTTTAGTTTCTGCGCAGTAACGCACATGTAGACGCCTTACTGCGCAGTAACACTATGTGTGTGGACTGACTTGGGGCTAACTTTAGTCCCAAGTCAGTCCGCACACAGCGGTACTGCGCTTTTAATGGCTGCATGTGTAGATGCTGACCTAAAACCCGCTTACTGTGTAGTAAGTTATTGCACAGTAAATGCACGTGTAGATGCACCCAGTATGGATCTTATTTAATTAGCCTGCAAAGGTGTATATCTAACCTACCTCCTGACTGACCACTCTCTCACTATTCCATCAGGAACAGAGGAGCAGCATCTTGCCCAAGGAGAGCAGAGAAACACAGCACTTGTCAGGACCATCCCTTAGATGAATCGTTCTCAGGGGGTGAGATGAGCAGGATGCAGTGTCAGCTGACCTGGAGCTCAAGCATTAGGGCAGGCCTTAGCTGCCCCTTAAACTTGCAGCTTCTGCAGCGAACAAAGAGACGAAGTGAGCAGAGGTGTGTTTGTGTGAGCACGGCCAGATGGAAAGAGGCTGGGAAGGAGACCTTGGTCTGTGCACCTCAAGCTGGTTCACAATGATGGACATCAGGTGCAGAAAGGAAACAGCACACCTCTCTGAGTTTCACTGTGCTCAAGATCTGACGTGCTTTAAAATTTGCCATAAACAGCGTTAAAAGGCTCAAGAACAACAGATGCCCGAGCCTTTTCTTCATCAAATATAAAGCTAATTAGCAGCTACCTTCCAGGCTACAAAAGATCTGTGTTCCACATGGTATGGACTTTGTCTGAGACAATGAACCCCACCTCCACTGATGCAAAGGTCTGCTGGAAATACCACCTTTAGCCCTGTTTTATCTTTCAAGGGTTCTTCTGAACTGGCTGTTAAAAAAAGCTAAGCAACCTGAATCACCCATCCCTGTGGCTCAAATCAGCCAGATGCAGGACACCCTGAACTTTTGCCACTGCCACTAGAAGTTACGATGTACTTCTTAGGTCCTCTTTCGAGCAGATCCGCATGCAGACACGGTGCCGTAGCATGTTTTCGAACTGTTTTGTAATATAGCTTGTCCCTCCCAAGGGATGCACAGGTGCTGGGGCAAGCCAAGAGTCTGTATATTTAACGTCTACGTGGATGCAATAAGCAAGACTGTGCAGGAGCCATTCCTGGGCTTGCATGCCAATAATTTACAAATTTAAATGCCTTCATCCTACACTGATAAAACTGGGCAGCCTTTAGCTGGTGTGGGCCTCAAAAGCTGTTGTGTCAGTAAGCTGGGGATGGTGAGACTTGGATAGAAAGCTTTGACGTGACAAGACCCAAAGGGCAACAACATCTGTTACTCCCTCTGTGCTAAATCCTGTGCAAGCTGAGCATCCTCTGCTCCTGCTGATGTCAGTGGGAATTCATGGGCCTTCAGTACCTCACAGGATATGCTCGGTGTCTCCTAAGACAGAGCCCAATTGCATCAACAATCTGCTGACTGTAGGCGTGCTCTAGATAGCAAACTTCCTATGGGGTTTTCTGCCTTTTTTCAAGCCTCCCCCCCGCTTTATTTTTACAACCCTCATTAAAAATGCTTCAACAAAAGGCAATTCCCATGTTAGATCACAATTATGGAATAAGTCTGATTTAGATCTCTTACAACCAGAAAGAGCAGGACTTTAGCAGGCCCTTGTTTCCATAACAGTACGTACCGGTGGTACCGCAACACGTACCACGTGAAGCTCTGCGTGCTGATCTCAGACCGCTGCAGTGTCAGGGTCAAGCAGAGCGAGTTTACAGTGGGATAACATTTCTAGCCCTGCTTTCTATGTGCTCTGGTGGAACAAAATCAGACTCTTCAAGCCTCAGCTCCGTGCAAAAAAATGTGCCCATTCATGGTAATTACATTTGGATATTTGTGAGTGTACAACACAGCAGCGATCCTCATCCAGTGCGCAGCTCTAAACAAATTGTTAATATTGTAAGTATCTTTCCTGAGCCAGAGTCTAATTAATTAAAGGTTTATGAAAAACAATTAGGATTTGATAGGGATCACCTTCTCTTGAGTCCCATGTCTGCGCAGGAGGAGAGAGAGGTTACAAAGGCTCAGGTTGAAATTTAGAACTGCAGTGAATAAGAGAATAGTCAAATCCCACATGGATTGGGAAAATTAGGACGTTTGGTACCAGATTGTCTGACTAATTAGATTTCTATCAACTCTCTTGGGACTGGCTGATGCAGCATTTTAATTTAAAGCAGCAGCAGCTCTTTTTCTTCCCCTTGTGTCTTTTATCAAATTATCCATGTTTGTGTCAACGTGTCACTGATTTTTTTTCCTTTAATGATGCCTCTTAAAGAGTTTGAGGCCTTGCCATCCTGGGTTTAGCAGGACAGGCCTGGGTCAAAGCTCTGAGCAGGGAGAAACTCTCTGTTTTTGGGCTGGACTTTCCCCATAAAGGATGGAGAGATTAGGTCTGGAATGAGACTTCGCAAGGAAAATGTGTGGGTAAGAAGCAAGGCAGCGAAGCAGTTCAGGGGTCTCAGAGGTGCCTCGTGCTGTTTGCTTAACTTCAAAGCTGGTAACTCCCTTTGCTGGAATACTGCACAGAAAGACAGGCCAAGGAAATGCCATCTCTCTGTTCAGCCAGCAGCTTTGCCCTGCGATTCTCAGAGCCTCGCCGCTTTGCCATCTTAATATCAAAAGTCTGGATGGCTGACGGTTAGGCTAAGGCTTTACTTTTAAGTTGAATCACAGTGGAAGGGGGGAAGATTCAGAGTCTATAACAGTAGTAAATCTAGAACTGCTGTTATGAGATGTCTTCCCCAAATGCTGGAAATCCCAAATGTTAGTTCAATTCCAGTCTGATCCTGCTGCCATCCATCCAGATCAGTAGCTAAACTCCTACCAACTTTGCAAGGAGCCGAATGCTTGTGTGATTTCATCTATATTGGTCTAAAATAGCAAAGAGCAACTGTTCCTCTGAGATTATTATTTTTTCATTGAATTTGAATCAGAGCTGGAACATAGAGGCATCTGGTAACAAAACCAGATCTGGGTAGGTCCAGATTCTGGGACTTAAAGGCAGTCTTGCCATGACATTTAAAAGGGTCCAGATTCAAAACTCAGTTCTTGAGCCCATGAATATACGGAAAGACACCTGCAATTATTCACAAAGCTTCACATCCTAGGGGCCTGAATTTCCCCGCATGAGTGAGAGCTGCATGGTAAGGCCCTGTGTTTGCAACCCTGCATTCAGCTTCCATGCATACAGAGAGATGCATAAATGAGCATTTCCCTGATCTGCATGTGCAAAGATGAGACTTGATGTTACTTGTTGCTAATTAGTAATCCGGTCCTTGTGCTTTGGATGTGTGCGTGTTGTGTATATTTAACATAAACGTGTGAAATCAATGACACCAAAGACTCTGCATTTGTGCAGTCCATGTACGAATCGATTCTGAATTAGAGAATTGTCATGGCTCTAGTTAGCAGACACTACAATTTAGTGTTAATTACCCTAAAATTAGTTAGCATCACTGAAGTAGAGTGAGTAGAGTTTTTAAAGCCCTTTCTTATTTGAGAGCAGGAGATTGCAAATAGACACATGCCCTTTTTAATGAAAAATTATTATGCTATTATTGCTATGTTATATGATGGATGCATAATTAACAGAGTCTATAGAATCACCTTTCCTCCCATTTTGCTCTACTGCTTCCTCCAGATTATTTTATCAAAAAAGATAATGGAATTATATCATACGCTTCAATGAAACTGAAAACTATTATTCCTCTCAATAACTGGACCCGGCAATGTCAACCATTTCAGTGAATATTAAACACAAAAAGTACGTTTCAGACACATTATGAGTCTGCCACTATACCTTTAACTCGTGGCTTTGTGAAAAAGGATTACAGTAGCAGAGTGAGCTAAAATGAAAGGCAGGCTCTAAAGATTTTGAATTTCCCAGCTTTCATTGATTGAAATCAGCCCTCTAACATTATTGAAACAGTTTCATTTAACTTCATTGCCTTGTTATTATTTGGTTATGCTTTTATGGAAGGTTATATCATGCTTATTTACCTCTGTTAGGGCTCCTTATTCCAAGATGCTAAAAATGATTTGGCCACACTGTGGCTTAATCAGATGCATATACATACAGAGCAACAGGAGTCTGGCTTGGATAAAGATCATCGGATTTGGCCTGATAGTTGTGACTGACAGCCTGTGTGCAGAAGATGGACAGATATTAACTGCTGCTATTATTTTTATTGTGAGAGCACATAGAAGCCTCTGTAATGGACCGAGAGCCTGTAGCGGGCGATGCACAAACACCGAACACAAAGGTATTTCCTGCTCCTGGGTACCCAGACTTTCAAAAAAGCTCTTGCAAGTTCAGCCAGGAGTCACAACGGATGCTGCTGGGTTTTAAGCCCTTTGGAAAATTCAGCCTTTATTTGGGTCCCTAAATTGCAGCCAAGCTCTTGTGAAAATCTACCTCTCTGTAGCCAGGTTTCTTTAGCAGGTCTGTTGTGTAACTGCTCCCACCATTTTGCAGCTGCATTTTTTTCACCCTAAAACATCTCTGTGTCTAGCAAAACTCAGGCTTTCATAGCGAGTACTGTGAATGACTGGTTTTCAGTTTTCTAAAGAGATCAAATATACTATCTATCTATCTATCTATCTATTTATCTATCTAATCTGTATATATTATGTGGACCAGAAATAAAAAGGTCTTTTATTTACTTGACAAAATGCATGTATACATGCACTATTAATTTCATGTTAATTAAATAGCGTGGTTTCCTTTTCCTTTTTTAATGCTTTCTTTTCTTTTCTTTACTTTTTTCTTTTCTTTTCTTTTCTATTTAATTAAATTTAGGAAAGTTCAGTCTTGAAATGTTTCAAAATGAAAAATAAAGCTTGCTGTTTTTAAATATCATCAACTCTTTCTCCTGTCTCCCCCCCGTGCAGAACAACCCAGCGAATTCAGCCTGAATCCTACACTATTTTCAGTTGACACAAACTGTACCTTTTGGAAAATAAACTTCTTGTCCAAAAAAGTTTCTTCCATCTCTACCTTCAAGAGACCTACCAGGGGAGTTTACTTGCATGCAAAATTTATCTTGAAAATAAAATTCCAGGAAGCACGGATTCATAGGCGCCGTTTCGGAGCTTGATTCTGAAACTGTTGCCTTAATTTAGTGCTGTGAAGTTATTCGTCTGATTTTGAGGTAGCTGCAATTATGAGTAATGTAAAAAGATTACAGGAAATAGGTGCATAGGCGGTGTAGTGATGAGGGCTATAGAAGTACCTGGAGTGGGTACATGTGAGGACTATTCTGAAGTGCCAGCACAGTAAGGATATGTGATAGAGTGAGAGGGCTTATGAGCACGTGGCGATCCAGGCAGCAAGTGAGCTCAGTGAAAACAACAGGTCTTTGAACTAGCTTTTCAGCCACCCTTTACATTTTAAGGCAAATCAAGGACTCATGAAAGGTCTCTCACTGACAAACCTTCGAGGAAGCTGACTCCTTCCTACAGAACTGGTACAACAAAGAAAGTAGCTTTGAAAACACCTGGTTCTCTATAAGACATACTTAGTGTATCTCAAGCTTGACCGGAGGGAGCAATCTCTTTACGTAAGACATTAGCTCTGTCCCAATGTCCATTCAGTCCTCACTGTCTCCACTATCTATTTGCTTCTGTGCAGATGCCCTTGGATCCAGAGACTTTCCATGGATTTCAAGGAAACCACGCCATTTAAGTGTCTCTACTGAAGTACAGCAGCATCAAAAATGTGCATCTCCCCTATGAATTCTCCCTCTTGCACACTGTGACATGAGAAAGGATGAACTGCTTTTCTGCTGCCTTCCTAGGACCCAGTCACCCTGGCTATCTGAATACCGTGAAAGCATAAATCTGTGTCTGCAAAATGTAATTGCTTTTTTTAATAAAGCACCAACTTTTTTTCCCTAAAACATCAGACTTATTAAAACTGCGTAAGTACCTTACAAACTTACCTTGTGCAATAGCTCCTGAACAAATTTATCATTAAATTTTGCATGAGTGCTAAACATATGGCTGTGCTGTGACTGATACCAAACAGTGCTGTGGCATATCTGCTCATTACTGAATGAAGTGGAGGCTCAACAGTTTCTGAAATGCCTAGGGTCTTTGCATCCAGAACCTGCACTATTAAAACAACCCCTCAGCCCCCATGAAGCCAATGAAATCCTAGTCCATGCACTTTACATGCAAAACTTGCAGGACATTGAGCTTAAGGTACTTGTTAGGTAGACTGACCGATCCCTTCCTTCTACAAATCTGTTCGCTGCCTGGTGGAGTTATACGCTCACGTACTAGGTATGTAACTCTCATTTCACCGCAGCATTTATGTGTATGCTGGGTACGCTCTGTTTTCATACCTGTTGCCTAGAGGAAACCCACACTATGCTGCTTCTTTTAGAGAAATCCTGTAACATTTGTGAGCAGTGCCCAAATTTCTAACAACCTTGAACCTATTTATGTGAATACAGGAGTGGAAAGGACCTCTGAGGCAGCATCCATATGAGGTAGGATAGTGCTGCTGTTGCCCTCCTGCCGAGGAGGAACTGAGAATCTAAAGCTCAAATCCTCAGAGGTATTCAGGTGCACAGCTCCCATTGATTTCAAAGAGAATTAGCACTGAAACACCAGTGAGAATCAGGGCCTAGGTGACTTGCCCAAGAGAAAACAGGAAGGCTCTGGCAGAGCAAAGAACTGAATCCTAAGCCCCAAGCTAACACCACCAACCCATCCATTCTGCTACCCTTTGGAAATGAATTGGGTTGTACGAAAATGCTTTCCAATAGGCCCCTTTCCACCAACCCATGCAAGTGAGAGTCTGCTGGGCTGCAACAGGTGCTGTGGATCCCCAGGAATTGAACACACCTGCCGAAGCACTCTGGATCTACAGCTTTTCCCTTGAGCTGTATATAAACTCCCTGAGGACCCCAGACCTTCCAAAGAAATTATTCACTAGACCCTCTTCTGCAGCCACAGCCTCTTGGGGTGGGCCTGGGTAAGCTGTAGTCCAGAACCTGCAGTATTAAAACAACCCCTCCGCCCCCACGAAACAAATGACATCCTAGTCCGCGCACTTTACATGCGAACTGAAGAAGAAAAAAATCAACCAACTTTAATTCTTTTTAAATAAAATCCTGATGGACTTCATCCTGCAACAGTCCATCCTACCAACAAAAAAATTGCTTGCCAGCCTCTTAAACTGAGATCCATGCACCTCAGCAGCAGTTTGTTCCACTGGGTCCCCAAACGATACTGCTAGAGAGGGTATTTTCTGTATCTTTTGGGGATCCTTCTTTGGGACTGAAGCATCTGTTTTCAGCTGAAACTCCACGTAGAAATCTTTGCTCCAGGCCACGCTACCATTGCTAGGTGTAGTGCATCAGTGGCACCCGTTTCTCTCATCTTTCCTGCCTCTCTTTACAGACGTGAAATTCGTCACAAACCAGGGGTCTTCAAGAGGAGGTTGGATAGATATCTGGCTGGGGTATTATGAACCCAGAACTCGTTCCTTCCCAGGGCAGGGAGTCGGACTTGATGATCTGTTCAGGTCCCTTCCGACCCTAGAAACTGTGAAGCTATGAAACAGGTAGCCAAGTTCAGGACTGCTTTGCCCAGGCCTTTGCTTTGGGTGGTGCTGCGTGCCTCTGGGTTGGAGGTTGCTATGTTTTCAGATATATGTGTCCATAATCGAGTTATCTTTTAGATCCATATCTGTGTCCATAATACAATTATCTTACAGTTATCATAAATGAATGGACACAGTTATGCCTATGGCTATTCTATACTTATCCCAACCTATGGGAATAGTAGCTAGGTGTTTTTTTTTTTTATTTTAGCTCCTAAATCACTTAGGTGCATTTGAAAATGCTGCCCAGTAACTCAATGGGTTAGTGCGATGCTACTCAGAACTATTGTGGATTTGTCTTCTGCTCTACAATAAAGAACAAGCTAGACAGCCTAGCTCTTGAAAAACATTTCCAAAAGCAGAGGATGATAAAAACTCCCACCTTTTCCGCTTCTAGCACAAACACAAACAGGGAGACTGTAGGTCCTGTTCCCTTACGCTTGTCTGACTCAGACTGAAGTTTCAGTTACCAATTTCCAGTTTCATCCCGTGTCCTCATCCCGTGTCCACGAGCTCTTCCTGACCTGCTCCATCGAGCCAATATACATCACTTCCCTGTGAACTGAAGGGGAATCTATTTTGTTTGTAATAAAGCTGATTATCATAGATAAATGTATCTAATTAGTCTCATTTGCTGACACACAAGCCTTTAATTGCAAGTTGAATAATTAGACATATCTGCATATGCAAATGAATAGGGTTATACTATGTCAGTCTTTAACATGATTTCTCTAGAGACAAATAACTATATTTCAGGAGAGAATATGATATATTAATTTACATAGGCCCAATAACTTTATTTAGAACGAGTCGCTCTCATGTTTGTTTATGTCGAGCAATAAGTGAAGAAATGTAAGAGATTTTATGTCGAATGAAACAGCTGGAAGATACTAATTTATGAGGGGGAAATCCTTGCAAACCTTAATGTTTCTCTGTGCCAGCAATGAGTGATGGGAGCCGTTAGCATTTCCCGTAATAAGAAAATCTCAGTGCTGGAATGAGACAAAACTGCAAGCCTTGTGGCTGAGCGGGTCGCATTCACCTTACAAGGGATTTGGAGGTTGCAACGCATAACCGTATTCTCTGCACAGAGCCACTGCAGTGGGGATGTGCTGCACCTTTTAGAGCTCCCCTGCAGAGCATGTCCTACAACACAAGCCATTTTCCCCCCTCTTCTTTCTTGCTGGCATTTCTGCGTTCTCCCCTCCCCCAATGGTAGAATATATGACGTTATGCTTAAACTGTTTGGCCTGTTGTTTTCTAACCAGATGGCCACTGCAGCACTAGCAATGGTCTGCAATTTTGGTCTAGGTGCATGCCGGGATACATGCCCCTCCTCCATCTGGATGCAAAGCGAATACTAATCAGGCACCAGAATGGGTTGCTGTTATTTCTAGTAACCCCAATTCGGGGCGAGGGATTCGGGGGCAAGACTTAATGGAGCAGATCCGCAAGTTTTTGTACCCCCCGGTTTTGACGTGTGCATTCAGCAAGATCTGAGCCCAGCCAGCCAACGCTCAGAAAAGCCGCAGGGTGAAAAAAACACAAACAAATAAATCACCTTGAATCAAGTGGCATTTTGGCGCTGGCAGGTGATCTCTCTCTGTAATGGGACACTTTTACGAGGCTGCCTAGTACAAGAACAAAAATCTTCGCAAAAGCCAAATTTCTGTCCAAAGAACCAATGCTTAAAAAAAAAAATAATAATACCCAATTCCCACTTTGTGGAGGACTGCATTTCTGCTCTGGCTACTGGCTAGCACTGCAGTGGAATTGTTTCCCTTTCCCCCCCTGCTTTGTTGTACTGTACGAGTCATCTCCAAGGCACTTAATTATTTTTGAAGTGAGCCCTGATAGTGGAGCACATTGGTTTACGCTGCTACAGATGCTTAATAGTAGAAATATTGCTCTGAAAGAAGTCTGAAGCAAGCTAATTAGGAAGCCTAAGCCTAGGTGGAATTAATGGGGTTGCTAATTATGTCCCTGGTAAGCCTAGGTTGTAGCAATATAAATAGCGTTATTAATGTCCGCACCATCACTCTGGCCACGTGACAGCCCCGCTGCCTCTCCTGGGGCTCTCTGTTGGGCAGAGGGGGAAGGGTTAGTGGGAGACCAACTGGCGCACCCCTCCTACCTAGAGGCTTTCCCAGTTTGCTGCACTCCAAGCTAGCGGCATTCGAAATCAGACTGGACAAAGCACTAGCACATCTACTGCAGGGACCCAACCTGCCCAGGCAGCAGGGGACTGGGGTCTCATGGGTCTTTTGGCTTCTCTAACTTTTGGCACTCTCTCCTTCCCTTGCCTAGCACCTCGTTGTGGCCGGGGCTGGGAGGTGGGTGAGAATTTGCGGTGCCAACACTCCCTCCGCTCATCTGCCATTCTCACTCCCGGCATCCTCCCCATCCTCCTGAAAGGCAACGAGACATTGAGCTGCACCTCTGCAGTCGCATCCTTCCCAAAAGCCTTTGCAGCAGCCCCCTTTTCCCGTTCCCATGGCAACCGGAGCGGTGATGCTGAGTGGAGCTGACACTGTCCCAATTCAACCCCCCTCCTCTTCCTCGTCATGCCTGCCCTGTCCCGGTTGGACCAGGAGAGGGCAGCACCGGCTTAGGCCTGCTGAGCGAGTTGGGGGGGGGAGAGAAGCAAGGAATATCACCCAAATTAGAAACATTTACCTTGAAATGTGAGGTCTGATCTATTAATGGACTAACATAGATTTGTGTGTACCCTGTGCATTGGGATGCCGTAGAGGGGGCAGATGCAACTCTGTTTCGGTGGCAAGTTGGGTCTGGATCCCTGCCCCTTTTCTTTGTAGTTATAATTTTTTTATTTTCTTTTGGACTCTTTCTCCTCTTGCCTACTCACTGAAGCCAGAGCTGTCTTGGCATTTCATTTCCTGACCGACCAAACAGTGTCTGAAAGGACAACTCCATTTCTCCAAATGCCAGGGTGTGCTCCTTTAATGGGTAGCAAAGACAGTTGCAGCAACAATTATGGTTAAAGGACTATGATTTGGGGGCTCATGTATAATGGTCTTGCTGCAGTCAACTGCATTATCCATTTAACAACACGGGTTTTCAGTAGGGTTGGTGTCTGAGGCCAGAGCTCCTTATATCTGCAGTTAAAAGTCTGGTGCTTCTCCACAATTTACACAAAACGCTCAGAGCATTTATTTATTGATTCAGGGAGGCCCATTAGCAAGGTCCAGAATAAAGTATTTTTTAAAACTTCTCTATATAAAAAAAAATAATAGTAATCCAGATTTTAATTCAAAGGTCACAAGTGGAAGGAAGTGGATTTAGCAGGTGTTGGGACATACTTCATGCTGCTGGTTACTAGTGCTCCTTAAAAACAGCACGTCCCTTCATCTTTTAACAATTCTCCCTTGCTAAAGGAAACCGTCAAATCTTGTGTCAGATCAGCTTGAAACCTGCGGGTAAGCATGATTATTTTCTTTTGAGAGGTTTATGGATATACTGGATGTTGGCCTCCTGTTATTTCTGATTTTATTTGATAAACGTAGCTGCTTTGTTCTTGTGAGGGTGGGGATGAGGAGCAATGAAACAATCCTTTCTTCTTAATGATCGACAGGACCCAAAATAAAATCATGTTTTCCCAATCGGACTGTTAAACACTTCGTGATAGGAATGAAAGGGGAGGAATGATTGCGATACAGCATCAAGTTATGTCCTGTAACGCCATACAAGTCATAACGGATAAGCACGCTGTGAACCAGGAAGGATCTGTGTTTTGCTAAAAGTTTTTGCATCATCAGGAGAAATGGAAAGGTGCCTGGTGAACACTGGCATGGCGTGGGTTAACCAGCAGACAGAGAGGAATCTGCATCAGGATGATTTTCAAAGATAAAACCAAGCTCAGATGCAATCTCTGTTGGGTGGGATTTGGTGAACGGCACCTCCGAAGGGAGACCTGCCCTACACAGAGCCCGGGTTGTGTAACAGCGCGAGAGGCAGCACCAGGAGAAGGGCGGTGGTAGGACACGGGAGAGGAGCCTCTGCCATCTGGGGCCTCGCTGTCTGCACGCAGCGGTGGGAACAGACCCCGTATTTGCAGACCTGCGCAGGGCTGGACAGGGAAGGCGCTGCACACACACAACCTTGGCCTCCCTCCCTCTGGGATTCCTCGTAGACAGAAAGCCCGTCCGTGCCCTGAAATGGGCTTCGATCCTGCTGGAAGCACCGAAGCGCAAGCTACCGAAGTCACCTATTTATTTGCTTGCCTCCTTAGAGTCAAGAGCCGATTTTTTTCCTGCTGAAGCCAACAAGGAAGAGCTCCTATTAAGCAAAGCAGGATGCGGCCTGTCATGAAATCTCCCACGTTGGGCTTTTCTGCTTCTTGAATTTCTAGGCCCTGCGCTACGCTGGGGAGCGCGTAGCCGGCATCACCAGCAGCTTCCCCGCTGGAAGCCTGCTCTCGTAATCCACAAAGGGAAACCGGCTCCAGTGAGCTGTATAAGGCCCTATAGATTATTTATCACTCCGTTACGCAGTGTTTGCTAATTTTATTTCAGCCTTCTCTCCCCTTTTTTCCAGCAGGTGACAATGACAGATGGACGGCCCCTCCAGCAGGCCTGCACATGGGTGCTGACATGTATGCGGAGCTAAGAGTAATGCCTCGCGTGTGACCCCGCACAGAGCCACCAAATCTGATGCCAGATCAAACCACAGGCAATCATCTTCCCCTTTGCAGCTAAGTTGCATTGGTTTCTCTTAATGATCAGTTAAGTGAATGATCAGTCCCAGTGAATTATTATATTACTATTACACATTTCTAGTGCGGTACTGTCTAGAAACCTCGGCCAGATCAGAGCCCTATTATAGAAGGCACTGCAGAAATATGCGGGAGAGGACAAAGGGTTTATAACGTAAAACACATTCACTCCACTTTACTTCTTTCCCCCTGAGGATCGGGTGTGTGAGTTGCGTGTATGCACACACAGAGAAATGCAAATCCATGCGCACGTCACATCACCAAATAAACTCGGCTACTTGAATGTGGAATTATTCCTGCTGGTCCATGCCCGTGTGTCCGGCTTGATACCCTCCATCCTATGCTTTTTTATTTTATTTTTCTGAGTTCAAAGTAATTTGTTCCCACAGCTCAGGTTGTACACGTTGTAGAAGCCATCTTATATGCCTCGCTCTCATTTGCATAGAACAGGAAAGATTTAGTGAAGCTGGGCTCACACGCAGCACCTTTATCCAAAAGCCACCAAAAGCAGCTTGGCCTATACTGAAAATCTCAAGGTACGCTGCAACAGATTAAATTATAAAAGGCACGTGTCCCTATCCCAGCCTTTAAAAGTTCAGTCCCACACTGACACTTTTATACTGACAGCATTTAAATCCACCAAACCTCCCCTGTGGATCTGAGAGCAACAAGCCTGCTCTGTACCCATATATCTATATATAAATATATCTATCTATCTATCTATCTATATATATATTTATGTATATGGGAGGTTTTTTTGGCAAAGCAATGTCATGTTGCCTTGTTAAAAACCGGCATGTTGTCAAAACAGTTAGTGCTTTTTGTAATCTCAGTGACACAGCAGAGAGGGGGATCAAGTCAGAAGCTTGGATTAATAAAGGAAGCTGTGTGGCCATTTCTGTTTTGTTTCCTTCATAAGGTTTGATTTCATCTATTCTTTTCTATTGGTGTGATGTGAGTTGATCTTGGTGGCAGTTTCTTTTAATAAGAGGTATAGCATTTTAATATAGGTCATTCTGGTGTTGACTGCTTTGGACCAGCTTCTCTGAATCTTGACTACGCAGAGCATCCACAAAACAAGTCCGTCCCAGGAAGAGGTTAAACAAATTAGCTATAGAAGATGTAAAGATCAGAGAGCATTTATATCCCCAGACTCCCTTAAAACATCCCTCTTTGTCTGTTTCTTTTCCCAACTTTTGGCTTTAGTGAGCTCCTCAGCATGACCCTAGGGCAGGTAAATCTATCAGTCTGTTCCCTGCCGTTGAAATCCCGTCCCGTTACAAAGGGCCAAATGCCGTTTTCAATTCCGCTAGGTTACTCTAGAGTAAATCTAGCGGATTAACCTTGCTGTACCAAGGAGCCTGTATTACATATTACAGTACTGTAGCATACTCCACCGCCTGCTAATTTACTAGTGAAGAGTTTTCCGCAGAGGTATAGAAGTACACCCAGTACAGCAGGATGAACCTTACCCCCCGCTCCCCGCCAGCAAGTGATACCAGAGAGGTTCATCACTACGCTCGGGCCGTTCCAGAGGGACCCCACCAGATGTGATGGATTCAGGCTGACTTTTATATTCATAGATTTGATTACGGAATATGGG
Organism: Crocodylus siamensis; assembly: GCF_052110815.1. Taxonomy (NCBI): domain Eukaryota; kingdom Metazoa; phylum Chordata; order Crocodylia; family Crocodylidae; genus Crocodylus; species Crocodylus siamensis. Next base: position 69,101,116 of record NC_143404.1, read on the forward strand.
CCACTGATTCTGTGTCACTGGTGACTTGTCAGTACTCGGACTGAACGCCTCGCTTCGTGGATACAAGGAAAAGGATTCCCCCAGACTAGAATATGATAGCACCGAGAGTCTTCTTGCTATACATAAGGAATTAGAAATGCCTCACTATCAGAAAAGGTTTGTACAAAAATAAAAAAGGTCCTGTACAAAAATAAAAATAAAAAAAACAGCCCCCCCCATCTTTTCCCCCTCTGTCTGCCGTGAAATTCAGCAGGGTCCTGTTTTATCCGAGGGGGTTTCTTATATACCCCTCGAAGCTGGAGACTCTGAGCACCTTCCATTGGTGCCGTAAATGAGGGGACTAACATCTGTCATGTGATGTTTCCTTTTTCTCTCATCCCTTGCCTGCAGGAGAATGATGTGTTTTGTATTGTTGGCAGCATTTTGTTTCTGATGAATGCCGTTAAATTCACAGATCCTCTGCGGACTGCATGGGCCCGGGTGAAAACCTGAGCAAGGAAGAGTCCGATAGCAAACATTTGCCTAACCTCGTGCATATTTCCTAGATGACATCTCATTGTTCCCACTTCCCTCCTCCTTCTCTGGGGGTGAGATGGGGGCTTTGCCTCCACTGAACCAGCCCGAGGCTGGGTGGTGCCAACACAGAGCCAAAAGGGTTGTTGCAGGCAATCAGAAAGCAGCTAGAGCTTAAATCTTTGCTCAAGTGGTGAATAGTGAGTGGAGAAATATATCCTGTGTGGTCATGCTCCCTGCAGCGGGAAGGAGGTGAGCAATATGCACGACACCACCCCTGCAGTCTCAGCACAAACAAGAGGAGATGCTCTCAGCTTGCTGGGCAGCTAGTTGACCATCTAAGCAGAAATTCGTCTTGTACCTGGTCTTGTACCGCTGAGGTCAATAGGAGCTTTGCTCTAGACTTAATAGGCACCGGACGAAGCTCATTTTGCATGCGTGCGTGTTAATTAACAGCAAAAGGCTCCTGTGACTCGAGGTGGGTGCTAGAAAACAAAGAACACAATGTTTAATGTAAAGTGCACGCTGATCTTACTCAACTTTGAACTGAGGAAGAGGTGCATGATTTGGCCCGCTATCCAGTCCGATGCCTGTGACTACTTTTTTAACCTCGTCGCCTTCTGCATTAGGCTGGTGAGAAAGGTTACGCCACTGCCCTTCATATTTACATCTCTGCCTGATCTTCCCAAGTCAGATTTGCAGCGGAGTTGGTGTCCTTCAGCTTGCACGTGAGTGTAACATCCTTTAAGTGATCCAGAATAAACCACTCGCCTTCCACTTCCTAAAGCCCTTTCCGTCTCCCTCATCAATATTTTAACTTGATAGTCATTCCCTCACCCTCTTCCTTTGCAGGCTGGGTTATACAACAGGCTGGAAAAATAAATAAAGCAAACCCAAAGATGTGTCATTGTGCTAAGTGCTTTCAAATCTTCCAGGATGTCACTGTGTCACAATTTCAGTTCATTAGGCAGTACAGGGAAGAATCTGTGACATCAAAGCACTCCTTTTCCCTATAGAAATGGAAACAGCTCTTTTGATCTCAACCCCCAATATCCCCCCCAGATTAATATTTACTTGTACAACTGAAACCTACAGGGGATCCCTTACTCGATTCCTCCATATGTTCTGGGGCGGTTTCAGTTGCTTTCCCAATTGTTCTTGGAAATTAAAAAAAATTTTTGTTGCTGTTCGTTTTGCCCTCTGCATCTCTAACCCAGCAGGAGAAAGCACCCAACCCATCTCGAGTCAACCCATCACTTTGAAGCTTGCCACAATCAAATGCTTTTCTTTTTGGGGACCCGGCCAGCTGTTTGTTTGATTCCCTAGTTTATATTGATTCAAGGAGATAATCTCCCAGGCCGCACGCGTTTAATCTGTTAGCTGCTAATGTTGCATGAGGTATGAGAACAGTCCCTTCTCTCCCAGATTGCCAGGGTATTTACAGCTTAATGCAGAGGTTTACAAAAGAGCCTCCATTTTCAGAGCAGCCCGGGACATGTGTGTCTACGCGCGTGTGCACGCGTGTGTTACAAAACAACGCTCATTGACAAATGGTGATGTTGCGGTTCTAATCCCAGGCAAAAAGGTGACGTGCAGTTTGTGTGCTAAGAATACATCTCCAGATAGGAAGCAACGTGAGCTACAGCTCGAGTGAATTCTTGTTTCACATCCCTGTTGCCTAATACGAAGGTTCAGAGGCTATTTATATCTGAGCAGGGATGTTGCCTTGCCTATACCCTACACTTCCCTGAGACGCAGATACACAGCGCACAAGCCGGGATGCAGGATGAACTCAGGACCGTGAAGCTCTTCTTCCACATAAAAAGAGGGACCGGATCTTAAAGCCAATTAGCGCAGGCTTTGGTTAAATTTGTGTTAGCTAGAAACAAAATGGACTGGGAATGAATTCCGTTCGAAAACAGCTCATTTCTTAAGAGACTGCTTTCAATCCCTGAGTATTAAAAGGGGAACAAGATGAGAAGGGATGATAGAAAAGGACCGCAGACCCTATACTACCCATCTTTCATTTAAGCACTTCACGGTCCTATGTCCTACTGTCAATACAAAATGCGAACACGTGGTTCAAACAGGTCACTTTCTTCCCGGTTGCTTCTGTCCTTAAGCAAGTATATAATCTTGCTTGGGGCGATGAGTGGGGTTTTTTTTTTCAAGTGGGTTGTTTAGCATGTTTCTAAACCCCACTTACAACCCAGTGCAGGGAAAAATCAGTGGTAATTAATAACCTGCTAGCTCACTGCAGTTCACCCAACTCCTTGGAAATGATTTTCCAGAAATTGCTGGGTCCCGAGTCCTAGTTGCAGAACCAGCTGTAAATTCCATAGCACGGAAAAGAGAGATTGTCAGTAATAAGGACACATTACCAATTGCTATTTTTTTTTCTAGCGGTTTTTTTCTCCTGTTGTTTAGGGGGTTTAAGCAGCCTTGATTTTCTGTGGCTGACAACAGCACCCCATATGCTATTTATCTTGTCAAAACTCTTTCCCTCTGCCCTCAACTCCCATTTTGTTCTCATTAATAGTGATTATGAAAAATGGGGCTAAATACTTACTTTCATATGATTTATCCAAATGTTGAAGTGCATAATTGGAGAAGCTAAGACATTATCCCTTCAGAGTCTGTCAAGACTCAATTTCTGCATTTGATTTAATTTTTAAACTCATGACCCATAACAGTATGTATATTTATTGCCTCTAAGGTGGCCTGGCTGAATAGCAGATCTATCAGTCAGAAAGGGGACGCTGCATATCTTTTGAGGCATTTAAACAGTCGTTTTTGTTACGAATGCTTCCTTTGCTTGCAGGTCTTAACACAAAACAACCAGGATCAACCGAACGGGAAGTCAACGGGATGGAAATCCATAGGGAGGATTTTTAAGAACCAGCGTCGTAATCTGATGTCAACTGAAAGACTCCCATCGACTTCGGTCAGCTTTAGATGCAGCCCTTCACACACTTGTACGTGCAGGGGTGTGAGCAGAACATCTGGACTCAAAGGTTCGATCCTTGTGTCTGCTTAACACCTCCATGTCCGGACTCTCATCTACCTTGACTTCACAATAATAATTTCTCATCTATAAAATGCATCACTGCACAGCTAGATTCAAACGAACCGGGGAGGTTGAGCTTTTTGTAGACATTCATGCTTATTAGTGCACACGCACACAAACAGCCTTGATGTGTGCATCACTGCAGCGCTGACATTTTGTGTGGCGCTGTCTGTCTTTCTAATCCAGCATTTACACTCCTGTTTGCTTCCAATGACTTGCACGTTGCTTTGGTCCTGATGTCCAGCTGAATGCAAATGCTTATCCTCAGTGAACTGCCTTGCTCACAGATATTTCCAGTGTGCAACTAAAATAAAATTCAAGAGTCCCACTGACTTTAACAACTGCTTTACCTGAGCAAAGACTGTTAGCACAAATCAATGAACTAAGGAACGCTGCATTTTTTAAAAATACACCATCAAATCCTTGTCACCAGCAATGCCACCCTGCTCCCCAAATCAACACTGACACAGTGTTGAAATTGTTAATAAAACAAGTAATCAAGCTGCTAATATCTGCAAGCACCATTTTGGAAAAAGATAATAGACCAACCATCGGGGAGTATAGTTAATGTATAAAACAATTACTGTAGTCAGATGCTTAAATAAGAGGCATAGTGGTAGCAAATGTGTTACTGTACAAGAAGGCAGTTTACACCACACATGATATTTCAGTTGTAACGCTGACATTAAATAGAGGAAATTCTAAGATGCAACCAAATCTAGTTATCTACCAATTGTCCCCAGCAGCCTTTTTTTCCTTAACATGAAATCTGTCATGTCCATGCACCCGCTCACACTCCCTCCCTCTCTCACACACACGCGCACACAAGATTTTAACTTGTTATCCTTGCTCATAGAAAAGTAATATAATTATTTAAAGCACACTCAATTACCGCTAGCTTGTTCGTGTCAGTAGTTGTCTTCCTTTTAAATACACATGCAGTAATCAGTCAGAAGAGCTTTCTTTTAAGTAGACGTTTTAAACAAAAGGCTCTCATTGCCATTTCTGATAAGGACCTAACTGTTAATCTTCTATTTTGCAGTCAGCCATACGACTTTGCAGTGATTCTTCCCTCCTTGGGAGACTCTTGCGGTAAACAATACGAATATTGATATTTTTAAACTCAGGATGCCTTGAAGGAGGCTGCAGTGCTTTTGGTTGTAGTTTCTCTAGCAGTGGGTGGTTTTGACCAGTTTAATTGCTACAAAGCTCTCCCTTTTCTTTTATTATCACTATTCTTTACCTGCACCCTGCCACATAGAAATGGTTAGAAGTTGTCATTGTTTCTTTAATTGCAGTTCTTCTGTTGCCTGTCCTCTGGGAGGAGAGACAAGGTATCAGAACCAAAAAATGTGTGGCAGGAAGAATGACAATAAAGCGAAAACTGTGGCTTTAGCTCTCCTGTTAGTTCCAGTTGCAATGGAGAGGTCTGATTGACCTAGGAGTGCTACTAAGGGAAGTTTTTCCCAATTTTTGTTTAACTCTTGAAGGATTGAAAGAGCCCAAATTGCTACGAGATCTGGACTTAATTATGCTGTCCTTACGTAGACCTATTATACTGAATGCATTCTGATTTGGGTGGGGGGAGGACAGGAAAAAATTCACAACTTTTTTGTTTTAATTTTCCCACTTACAAAAAATTCAACATTTCTAAATTTGAAGCATTTCAACTGACTTCAGAGTTTCTGGCCCAAGAGGTCCAACCCCCTTCCCCTCTCCACCCCCCACAATTTGATCTGCTTTCTTCAAACTTCAAAATTTAAATGAATTTTGAAAATGTGAAAATGTTGGGCCAGCTCTAATATTCAGAACAACTGTATGGTATAGGTGGGATTCTCATTTTTTAAAAAATTGTATAGATCAGAAGGCAGTGAAATTAGACCAATATAGCACTGATGGAGAGGAGAGAACCCTTTATGTACTGCTGGGTGTATTATAGGCGGTAACTATGCCTATAACAATAACAATGCCTATAGCCAAGGCTGCCTATCACTTTCCGTTATTACCCTCCGCTTTCATTTGCTTATAGCTTTGATGAATGTTAGCCTGAAGTAGGAACAAAAATAGTGCAGACGTTTCTCAGAGCAAGGATCAGGAAAAAATAGGTAGCTTGCCTATGCTTGGGGAAAAAAAAGTCCTGACCTATTTCCTACAATCTTTGAACAAATATACGAATACTGTATACTGTCCGTCTATATAGGGATACACAATGGGACATAGAGCCACATCTCAGACTAGGAGGGGCTTTGGTTCAAGTCCTTTTTGTAGCATTTTCCTGTAGTTCTTGCAGGAAATACTTTTAATGCTGTAAATCGTGTAAGTGTTAATCTTATTTAGTGATATGAGGCAGGTTTCTAGGCACCATGGGGGGAGATCCGTATGGAGAAGAGGGAAGGGGCGAAGGGCGAGAGAGAGCGGTATTACGATTGTAGTCAGAAACCCTTCTTCACCCTGCCTGTGAGGTCAAGAGGTCCAGTGATTTGTGTGGACCACTAGCTAAATCTTGATTTGAACCTAATCCCGTTGTCAGTGTAACATCGCTGCCTCTAGTTGAACCACATCAGGGATGCCTTGGGTCCTAAGGATTTCCGTTCAATATTCTTTGTGATGATGTCCGGATCATTGTGGTTTCTAACGCTGACGTTTTATTATATCGCTTGTCTTTGTTTGATAGTTAGGCATCACAATGTCAGCAGAAATTATACCAGTTACTATCAATGTATATTTAAAAGAGGTTTAAATATGAAAATGAAAAGGAAATCATTCAGGGCCTGATCTGTTTCTGAGGTTTGTCAATAAAACCTTAACTCCTAAGACAGTTGTCACAATGCATCTTGGTGCTTTGCATGACATGATGCCTAAACAGCAATGTCATTGGGATGCTTTAAATGAGCAAACGTGGCTCCGTTATTAATTGTTTTTAAGACCATTAATAAGAAGATAATTGTCTTGAAGGGGAAAAACCTACAACTGACTGATCTGAAAAGACACAGTGAGAACACGATTATTTTCTTTATGCTTAAACAGCATCGCTAAAAGAAGGAAAAAGCAACCAGTCTATAAGAGCCCTTCACAGACGTAAACTTGATGTACCTAGCTTCCTTTATAATTAGCCCTTTTTCAAAATGTATTTTCAATGCAATCATGCAGCATTTTATTTATTTTTTGTCAGGGCTTCTGCTGTGCCTTGGATTAAACCTTCCTCCCCCTAATTGTTGGCTCTTGAGAGAAATGTCTCAGTGTTTCCTTCAGAATGGGAGGTCAGTAGGTCATAATTTGTGATTTTGAACCTATAGCCAGATCTAATTTATGGATTGCTTTCTGATTGTTTTTGCAGTCTAGCTGTTTACGCAAGAGATTTTCATCAGAAAGTACAAAGCAGACCCACTGTGCATAGTAACTTGGAAAAGAAAATATTGTCAGGTTTAAGAGCTAGGCCTTCATGAGTAAGATATATATGGAATTTATTAAAATGTAATACCACCCCATATTTAAACCCAATCTATTGGTCTATAATATTAGACAGAAATCTTGTTTAATTTATTTTTTCTTGCCCTGATCAAGATCTCGGATAGTTTACTCAAACAAGCAAGGAAAGTCATGTTGAAGAAATGAACCATTTAAAAAAAAAATATCAGTAATTAGTTTGTGTTTGCTGTGAGCAATATATTTTTTCTCCTCAAACCCGGTATATCAAATTAAATATCAACAGAATAATTATGTGCTTTTCCGGGTCTCCAGTCATTTCAGCAATATTTGTCTTGGATCACAGGTTAAGGTTTTACATTATGATACGCACACATTTTTTTTGTTAATTCTCTTAACTCTCCAGCAAATTAAAACTGCTGTAGTATCTGGCAATACATATTCTAAATGCTCTTTCATAGATGCTACGATGTGTTTAATCGGGAAATGTGTCTGTGATTTCTGTTTAATTTGCTTTAAGACTATTTGGACATGCCTTCATGTGAGCTGTTTCTCTCCGGGTCTAAGATCAGGGCCTGATTCAGGCCCCCAGTGCAGTCATTTGGAAAGCTCCACTTGACCACAGCGGGCTTTGGACCAAGCTCCAGATAAGCAGGACTCTTGCAAAGCATTGAAGAGGATATCGAGCAATGCTGAAATGTGCCTGTGGCATTCTGCTTACACAACAGGGCTTTTGCTGATGAGGATACAAAAGGAAACAGTTCGAAGTAGGCCAAAGAAAGGGATGTAGCATGCTGCATGCCTCAGTTCATTTCTGACTTAACTGCCTCACCAGCTCCTGGGAGCGATACCCTTGTGCTTCACATCACCAAAACCATCTGCTCTAGTTGTGCCTAGAATCGCCTAGTCCTCTAGAGGCAGCAGGGAGAAAAAGGCAAAGTGAAATTCTTCTATGGAAATAATAAAAATATGTTTAACCCATTTAAGCCTGGAAACAGCTTTCTCGGCCCCAGACTGATGTACTGCACAGGTTGGACCTGCTTTTGGAAACCACTGCAGGCGTTTGGTGCATTATGATTCAGTGGACTCGCGTGCAAATCGGTGCAGCCAGTGAAGTCAAATTCACTCCTGAAGGGTAGTAATGAGGGACAGTCAGGAACTGGAAGCTGGGTCACAACGGATGTGCTGCATCAGCTCCAACATTTCCTCTGTGACCTCCTGGTTTGCACTCGTGCACACACACAACATCCAGGAAATCCACTTAGAAATGAGGTTCAAGCTTTAGACCAGTGGTCCTCAACCTTTTTCGGCTGACGGTACCCCTCGCAGGGCTCAAGGCACCCTTCAGACGATGCCGGCTCTTAGTTTTCACTCATTTTTTGACTCTGGAAAAAATAGAGCCTTTTGGTTTTTGTTGCAAAGAAATCAAAAAGACCACAAGATCCTGAAATTTGTTCTGACACTATGGATTCTTATTGCCTTTTGAATCACATTTGCACACCTAACAGCGCAAATGGTGCACGGCTTCCTGCAGCACCCCTGAAAGGATCTCAAAGCACCTCAGGGTGCCACGGCACCCTGGTTGAGAATCGCTGCTTTAAACCTTAAGAGAGGAAGCAACTTACTCCTGGCGTCCAGGTGACTTAGGCACCAAGCAGCAGGGGACTGCACGTAATAAAAAAATCTCTTCTCCCAAGGACATCAACAATGATCTCCCATGAAAGGCAAATGAGGGCCTGTGCAGTGAGATGGGTAACAGCTGAACAAACCACCCTTAATTGTGGATTTGCTGCCTCTGGTGATCTTAGGTGAACCCGTGAACATTACAAGATCTGAATGTAACTTTGGGGATTCGTAAACTATCAAAAGTCGAGACCTTTGCTGTCAAGATAACATGAGATGCTATCAGCACCAAAACTAACATGCATAAAAAAACAGAGGAAGCTGCTTCACCTAGATAAAAACAGACACCAGGTTTATAGGGTTAATTCTGGATGAGGTGCATACGGATGCTGATCCTCTGTTGGTGAGATAGCATCTCAAGGAGTTAAAATGAAGCACACCTCCTCCTGCATTTATGTCACAGCTCTCCCTTTTTGTGTGTGTGTGTAACCAAGCCAAGTTCTTTTTTAGCTCTACCCTTTTGAAAACTGCTGGTTAAAGATAAATTAAAATGCCAGAACTGAAATTGCCCACGTTAGGCCCTGAGGGAGCCTGCACTGTCATCTTTCATTAGATACTGATAGACCAAAAGCCCAAGGCAAAGTGAAAGCTGGTTCCTAAGAAAGGGCTGCAAGCCAGGAGCTGCATCTCTGTGCTGGAATTGTGCATCTCTGTCCTTTTAAGTTTAAGCTGAGCAATACTTTCTTCAATATGACTGCTTCCCGGCTGCTAATTTCAGGCCTAAAAATCAACAGGAAATTTGAATATAGCATTCAGCAGAGTGCCAAACCGGTGCGACGAGCAGCAGCATATTCTCCGAGGAATCGGATGCCTTTGTCCAGCGTCAGACCAGAGATGCTACAGCACGGACACTCGGCTGTGTTTGAACAAGCAGCAGCTATTTGGAGATGGACTTAAAGATTCTTGCAGAAGAGCCAGCTCACTAAACAAGTCACATACTTTCACCCAAACAAATGCTCTGTTTTCATACTGATTCTTCAATCATTTCCAAATAGCTGCTCTCGCCTTTTGGGTTCGGCAGTGTGGGCTATTGATGACATGTGGCTCAGAGATGAAAACAGTTGAGCTCAAATTACGTCTGCTCAGAAAGCTTAATAAGCCCTAAAGGTCAGTGACTTTTCAACTTGCCTTCCCTGTGCTGCGGTTCAGGAAAGTGAGGCTAGCTCTGAGCGTGGTCCCTGATCCGGGCCCTCCACGATAAACTGGATATGCCATTAAAGTAGGGGTCAGGAATCGTCTTAAGGGAGTGAACCAAATCTAATCTATTTGGATTGGGAGACATCAGACTGTTCTGCCCCAGGGGCAATCTTCCCATCCCCTCCCCCTGCTTTGCGCAGAAGCGTGCGGGCTCTGGGGGAGAGGGGAGGGGTGGATGCATCGCACAGGAAAAAGCTTGGCTAGGAGAGACTGCAGGAAAAGAATTAAATACAGGCAGAGGGGGAGGAAATGATCAACACACCCAGATTTTATGCAAAATAATGTCTGCTCACCTGGCCGTTATATCATACAATACGAGGATAACTGGAAGCGGGGAACTCTGTTGAAATGGCCTTGACACGCATCTCCCTGCGGTCAGAACCAGTGACATGCTTCCTACTGGACCTCCATTTCACCGCCTCCTTGCCCCAAACAGAAAACCAGTGCCTGCCAGCCCCATGGCAAAACTGCCCCATAACCAATGCATGTAAAACCCTCCTTGCACTTGTGTGGGCAGTTACAGAAAGAAGGGCAATGTCCCTGAACGGGTCCAAATAGCTACAGACCTGAGTCCCTCAACAGTCTACCAGCTCAGAACAGCCTCCTTTGCCCTTGTACTGAAGTATCTGTGTCCCACCTCTCTTCTCCAACATAAGGAACACCGCTGCAGTAACTGTTTGCGAAACCCATCTCAAGTAACCACCGCGCGTCGCTCAGCCAACAGAGGCAAAAAAGGAAGCTCGAGACAAAGAACAGATTCACTTTTACAGGAAGTCTAAGCAATAACCGCTAATAAAGGTCTTGTCAAGCTGTCCCACAAAGCCGCCGTAAGATCCTACCGCATGTCCGACCTTTGGGATGCAAACGAGGGTGCCCACTATCACCAAATGGGAAGGTGGGATGGCATCTGACAGAGACCCAGCCACTTGGAATGGCATTGAGACCACAAATAAGTGGCCACCTTCTCATCGTACCATAATCATTTCTTGCTCATCACCATCCTGGACTAGATTCAGTGTGGTGATTTACCTGCAAGGGGCCCCAGGATGCCAGGCACCATTACTAATCACCTAGGAAAATTTTCAACCCAGTTTGAGTGGGGGTGAGACCCTGCTGATTCGACTTCTGGGGGTCAACAAATAGTTAAGTCTTTGGTTCTCTGACTCCTTTACCTTTGGATTTCTTGTCTCACTAAGCTTCTCTGCCTGCTGCTATATTAACTTGTGTTCTGTGTATACAGTGCAAAGCAAACAACACAGCACAGTAAAGCCCTGGGTATCTTTTTCTCTGCAGTGGGCAAGACCACTCCACTTCATACACCATTCGCAACTGATTGAGTACATGAAACCATAACACAAAGTAAAGAAGACTAGATGAATATATTGTTCCAAAAGTTATTGTGCAAAGCCCCTGGGAATTGATTTGCAGGGCACCGAGACTTCAGAAGAGGCATCAATAATAGAGCCACATTTAGCAGCACACGTGTAAATGCTCCTGATGACTCTGCATAGATGCAATGCCCTGCAATGCTGCCTGGCTCCAGAACCGCCATGGAAATTGGGCTACACAAGCTGGTGTTATTTCTGAAGTGGTTTTCCCAGGGGTCTTAATGAGAAGAATAGATGCTGTTGTACTGCTTGTGCTACATAGCTTGGCATTTTGACTGCGACTTTTGTTTTACTGCATCCCTGCTTCAGCAGGCCACAAGAAAGGTGTCTCTCCCATAGCACTGACACTCCCTTGCCTTCTCTTTTTAAAAATTGTTTTGCTCTTTTAATTGAGGTGTTTTGGACCATGGGAGGAGTTTCATCTACCCAGCTTGTCGCCCTAGGCATCTCCCATGCGATGACCTAAGTCAAGTCACAGCAATGGACATTAATATCCACAGCCTATTTCATGGCTCTGACTCCACGGATAACAGTAATATCCCACTGACTCCACGGATGCTTTGGTTTGATTGCATAGGGCCCACAGCTACAGATGCTATTTTGATGCCCCTATGCTTGCAAGCCCAGCACCCCTGGAACATCGATTCTAAGATCAATGCTGCCGGCAAATGCTTTGTAGCTGACGTGCTTTTGAACAGCACCACTGGGTATTATTGGTAGCCTGTCCCTCCCTGCCACCCTCTTAAAGGACATGTCACTGCCTTGCTTTACACAGACAGCGGGGTCAGATGCTAGTTATGACTGTGCTCACCCCAATATGCAGACTCCAGTCAGCTGGAAGTCCTCAGTGCTAGGGCCTTATAAACACATATAAAAGTATAGTTCCTGGCAAAGTGAGGTAGCATGGGGTATACACTGAGCAGGATTTTCCTTGTTTGCATCCCCACTTTCCTACAGATTTATTGTGGGGTTTTTATCATTGTATTGTATGCAGTTTCACAAATCCCACATTTTAAACTGTATTGATAATTTTGGTGAGCTGCCTATTCTATCATAGGACCCCCCCAAAGAATTTGTTTCCAATGGAAATGAATTCCACCTTAGTTAAAAAACCAGGCCAGTTTTAGCATCAGAAAAAAAGGGCTTTGTTTGTTTGTTTGACCAAAAAAATCAGCTGGAAAATGAGCCTGATCTTCCTTCAGTGTGTTCTGACCTTAGTGATACTTCCCATGAAAATATAGCTCAATATTGACAGTTTGCAACCTACTGCAAAAAGGACCTGTTCCACGCTGAGCTGCGAAGATGCAAGGCAGTTGTGATTTGCACCTGTGTAACTGGGAGCTGAACTCCGGCATCATCCGTGGCAGCTGCTGCTGCTGCTTTGGATCCAGCTCCTCACCCTGTTTTCCAGGCAGCCGTCTTGCTGCAAGGCTGGACCAGAAACCCATGAGATTCCCCTCTTCTGAGTAAATCAAAGGGTCCACAAAAACTTTTAGCCCTGCCCCAGGTAAGTCCTTCTCTTCAGCTGCAGGATAGCTCTGCCCTATCTCTGCATTGACTAACATCCTTGGGACCCAGAACAGTTGCCTCATATGCATTTCCCTACTCTCTGCCCTGTTTCTTCAGCCCCTCTCACCCACAACAGCCAAAGGAGGCATCCTTGCTGCAGTCTGCAAAGCCCCACCACCCCGGCCTTGCCCCAGCCCCCACCTCTAGCACCCTGCGAGAGCCAGGCTGCCCTTTTTATACAAGCCCAGCTGTCAGCCTGCAGCACATGACCTCTCCCAGTCAAGTGCTGCTTCTCTGTCATGGTCTCCTTCCCAAGCATTACAACTGCCAGGATTGAAAGGACTCAAACCTTGGACTCAAGATATGCTCTTAAAGGGGCTGTGTGACTGCAGCAAGGTGTGACTCCACTGTTACACTGGGCAAAACGGACTCAGAGGCAGGCCCTTGTATTCAGTGCCATAGGATTCACCCCCTGCACCAGTACTGCCAGCTCACGAATTGGGAGGCACGTGAGTGGCTAACAAAGCAGAGATTTAAATAACAGGCGATTAAATGCTGAGTAGTGTTAATTTGTCTTCTGGTCTTTGAGCTTTTAGGTGCGCTGGGGTCACGTGTTCAAGTTTTTCTCCAGCGTCAGAAGGACTAGAAAATGAAATGAACCTCCCCCCACTCCTGAAACCATCACAAAACCACCGAATTCCAGGAACGGGTACTGAAAAAACCCCCAAACCCCATGAGATGAGCAGTCTAAGCTCACAATAAACATCATGAGAGCTGACAACGCTGCACCTCCAGCAAGGCATCCTTCCCAATCAGCGCTGCTGCTTCATTAGCATGCATGCTGTAATCTCATTTGCTCCAGTACTGCTTTGATGTTAATTCCAGTGTTTTGGTGCAATGTGCTATTGTACTTTCTGCTTCAGAGCTAGCATCTTCTCTTGTAGACCTGTCTCTTCTGCAGCTCCTTCGTCCTCTTTGTTTTTCCTATTTGGAGACCTTCTCCCTGCTTCCCCCTCACTTAGCTACACCACTTTGGACCAAGGCTCCCGTGTGGACTTCCATGGGTTTGTTCACCTCCCCGAACCCTTGCAAAGTGGAGCTGTGTTGATTATGTTTGTTCTGCAGCTGATTTACTTAGTCGATTCCTTCGCTGTTTGGTTTCAGGAATCCTTCTGCCTGCCTCTCAAATTATTAGTACCACTTTCCTGGGTTTGCTACCTCCACCGTGAGCTTTACAGCTTCCAGTAACATTCTGTAAGAGAGTTTGTCCAGAAAGGGGTTAAAATTTCAGCGTACCCTTCACTCACACCATGTGATACCTGCCTTATCAAAAAAAAAATCTATGCATGCTTCTGTGCACCATAACCATTTGGCTTATCAAATAGTGAGCAAATCAGCCAAAATTGAAAAGCCCCATCTCATGCAGTAACCTTCTTACCTAACCAACTGGCATGGAGAAGTTCAGTTTGTGCTTCCCTGCACCAGTCGGACACACTGGTTTGAGACCCTGTCTTGCACGGGGATTATAGATGTTATTCCAAGTGTGTGTGTGTGTGTGTGTAAGCAGTATAGCCCCCCCACAACAAAATCATTCATTTTTAGTAGCATTTTTAATACCCATCCCATATGTTTTAGTCACTTCGGAAGAATATTGGCTCAGAACTATGGACCGATTTCACTCAAAACACAGATCTACAAGAGAAGCTGTTCTAGTCTCTGGTCTATGAAATCAAGGATTTTAATAATTAGTGTCTTACTTAAACATAATTTTTATCCCCAATTTGAATATTAATTAGAGAGAGAGGCAGAGCTAAGTGCCGTGATGCAGCGGAAGACTGTGAGCTTTTCCACCCCACTGAGATGAGAAGACCCTCCCTCAGGACTGTGCACAAGACACCAGGAAATGGAAGCTTTGCTTTATTGTTACTTGCCACATAATACATCCATCTTCTATGCTGACATTTCCTTCGATGGGAATTAAGTATAATACTCTCCAGGGGCAATACTGTACCTCCAAGTCTTCCGACGGTTTGTTTCCTATTTTCCTAGTAGTTTCCAGACAAGGAGCATTGTTCTCAGCACGGAGCATCCTCCCTCTCTCTCTTTCTGGCTGGCAGACACAGCCCCCAAATGCACTGCTTAGGGAGATGTGGGCACCACCCACCCTTTCTTTGCACGCTTTCAAAGCTCTTTTTCATTTGAAGGGTCAATTTGGCTTCTGTAAAGCTTCCAGCAGATCCTCATGTTCCTGATGAGGACAAAGGCTGCCACTGAGAGTGAAAAATGCCACCACGCAAGCTACTCAGCACTGCTCTTCAATGCAGTGATGTCAGGTATAGATGCAGCCCTGTTCATGACCATCCTGAGAGGGATCTTCTTTGCAGAGGGAATGAGGTTCTAACCAGGTGATCACACACATATCCCTTATATACAGGCTGAAGCATATTAAGGCCTCAGTGGCTGAGCTGATGCTTGCACTGATGAGCATTTGCTCATTCAAATGGTCTCATTGTCTGTAATGGGACTACAGAGGTATGTAAATGCTCACAAGCAGCGGAGCTCCACAGCTGACTGTATACAGACTCTAAAAATAAGTGTGACACCCCCAAACTCGCACCTTGAGAAAGCAGGGGATTACCAAACGGCAGTATACCTTTTAACTATACTCTTGTGCCACACAGACCACCTGTTCTCAAGCCACTGGGCCCCTCTGCCTCTCCTATCAAGATGCAACACTTTGCACAGCTGTACAGGTCAGCCAGGAATATCTGCTAGTGCTGAGGTTGTAATAAAGGTTTTTATATATATATATATATATATATATATTCTGACGGTACAGAATAGTCAGAATAGGCTGTCTAAATGTAGGCCATCCAGAGTTAGGTCCTGAATCATGGTGCATGTTCATGGGTGCTGACTACTGATGGCTCCAGAGATGCATATAGATATATATATATCTAGAGAGAGAGAGCGTGCTCTATATCTACAGCTGTACAGATACCTATAGCTATCTATTTATCTATCTATAGTTCTCTATATATGTTGATATATATCTAGATATAGCTATATGCATCTCTGGAGCCATAGGTAGTCGGCACCTGTGAACATGCACCATGATTCAGGACCTACCTCTGGATGGCCTACATTTAGGCAGCCTATTCTGACTATTCTGTACTGTCTGTCTTTACAGCCAGAGCCTTAAAGGAACGGACATTTTAAGCCCACCATTTTAATTAACCTGATTTAACGTCAGCACTTGCAAGGAGTTTGGGGCTGGTTTTCAGGCCTCGAACACAATGGAGGCTGCACAGTCGCCCTGCGTTCCATTGTTGACTGGCTTTTGCTCTCTGTTTGTGCAATAACCTATTGAACTTTTCCCGACTGTAATTCAATATAGAATAGATCCTTGCAGGAAGCTTTTTTGGCAGGGAGCACTGAAGGCCTTGAATCAATTTCAGTTTTTCAGCAGGGTTGTTTAATGTATTGATACCAGCCAGGAAAAAAAAAAAAAAAAAAAACAGAGAAAAAAGGATCAATGTTACTTTTATTTGTCCTGAGCTAAAGCTTTTTGGGCCTGTCCTTTGTGACACCGATACCATGCAGCGTGTGTCCATTGTGCCACCCTCATCGAGGAAACACAAAGGTTATTAATGGGAAACAATCTAGTTTTGGTTAGGATTTCTCTTTTTTTTTTCTTTCCTTTTTGCAAGCGTTTTATTCTTCTACAGAAGAAAGGGAAGAGAAATGGATGTCAGGTCAGGCAGAGGAATCATCTTCCAGGATAGCTCCAGGGTGCATTAGGGTCTCTCAGCTCTTCTGAACTATGGAGGGACCAGAAAGCACGGCTGAAGTGGTACCCAAAGGTATTGATAGGACAGGCTGCACGGAGCTGATGTAGAGATATCCTCGCAACAAGGAAAGAGTGCCAAAGAAAAAACTGTTTGTGCATGCTTCAGAGCCACAGACCATGAGCTCACTAAGCAGGGAAGGGAAGTGAGGGCCTGGCACCTAACGTTGGTCCCGGCTGCAGGCTGCATGCCCTGGTTCCAGACTCAAGATAGGGAGGGTTATTTTCTCCCCAGCCTTTCCCTCTGGCTGTGCAGAAGAGATGAGATTAGCACCTGCAGAAACCTCCAGCCTCTGTACTGAAGTGGGAAGGCCTTGCTTTTAAAAAAGGAGGCATGTGCTTCTACAGTAGGCCATTCAGCCACCCCATTAGGTTGGTTTAGCAAAGAGTCTGTGCAGGCCCCTAGCTTTGCCCAGCATAGCTCAGTGTCAGAGGATGCCCATTCACATCTCCAGCCCTCTGCAACAGCTGGAAGAAGTGTTGCAATGAATGCATGGGCTTGCAAATTGTAGGAGGAGAGGAAATCCTCCTCTTGGCTCTAAGTCCAGCAACTCAGTTCTTCCAGGATAAAATCTACTCTGCAGCTGCGAGTGGGCACAAAAACCATTCCTATAAAAACCTCCTGCTGGGGATGCACGAGGACCGGGCTGGCTGTGTGGTCCCAGAGGACTGCATGTACTCTGTAGGTGGTATGAAGACAGGCAAGGGGGAGAGATTGGGAACCTGCTTCGATGTACGTCCAGTGGCTCTGGCTCTCCATGCAAACAGCACAGATAGGCTGCACTTTCTATACCAGTGCCCAGAATGGTGGTTGGGGTTGGGAGCTTGGCCTTGAGCAGGGAGAGCGAACATCACCGTCCTGCACCGCAACTGCTGAACGCTGTAGGAGCATGGAGAGAATTTTACTCCTTTTCTTCTTACCGGGCGGTTGCTTTTCACTGCTGTTGGTGTGTTTTACTGTCAGCAGAACATGGGCTGACCAGCACAAAGGCTAACAGGATGCTAGCAGTCAAGAAAGGGGGTCCTAAAAGGGGGGGGGGGGAGTCCTTGCTACTGTGGTTCATAAATTGTGGAAAGAAAGCACCTTCTGTACGGAAGACAAGTGTGGCACATCAAAAATACTCCCATGGGACAGACATGTTAATTGTTACTTAAGCAATCAAGCTGTTTCCAGTTTGCCTGGGGTGAGGAAGCGGCGAGAGAAGGTGTCTTACTGCTCGGGTGAGAAACAACGCGCGCGGGGGCCACTCCTTGGTGGGGAACCTGGGCTGCGGGTGAGAATGAAAACCGTGGGCCACGGTGGAGCACGGAGGCAGACGCTCCAATATTAAACTCAGCAGGTCGTATCCTCGTGCTCGGCAGACTGCTCCTGCAGCGCGTGGGCCGGGGAGGAAGCTGGCCTGGCTGCCGGAGAAACCAACCAAAATGCAACACGCAGCGAACAGGAGGGGAAAGCCGGTCCCGGGTGAAGCAACCCCCAGTTTTAGGAGGGGCCTCCAGACTTCCCAAGGTCTGCACCCAACCATTTTGCCTTTTGCCAGCAGGGAAAAAGCTCCCTTCCCCTCAACCCTTCAGATTTAACCTTAGATTGCATTTCACAAGGAGTTTTAGTCATTCCCCTTCTTTTCTTTCTGTTTGTGGGATTTCCCAGCTTTCATAATTTCATAGAAGTTAGGGGCTGGAAGGGCCCTAACAGATCATCGGGCCCAGCCCTTTTGCACAAGAGAACTGTGGTTTCCAAACCACCTACGTGACCTGAGTCCTGCTGATTTGCACTCGGGTGCTTTGGAAAACTTCTCTTAGATCATTTGTTTTCCAGAATTGGTCTGCCATGAGCCAGAGAATCGCGCCGCAGGACAGGAGCTGGGAACGGTGACTTGAGTGCGACTCGGCCAGCGTACAGCTGAAGCTCTCTCCTTGGGGTTAGAGCTAACTTTCTGCCACACTCATTTTCTCAAGTGGGATAAAAACAGGTGAACAGGTGTATATGTCTGTATATTCATCATAACACTGATGCCTCTCTCCACATAATTAAACACCCAAACTGACTGGAATCAAGTATTCAGTGTAGCAAGTTGCGCCAAAGTAAATTTGGAAACAAAGCCCATTTCTTATAAGAAGACGCTGCCGCGTAAAAACAAAAAAACCACTCCACCAGGTGTTTGGGAACTGTGCTGTGTGAACGCAGTTGGAAGGGGTTAAGCTGCTAACCCCGCTGGATGTTAGCAAAGACAGGAAGAAGATAACAAATACACTGCCAAAGTCCTACTCATGGTCAGCGGTATAATGCAGAGAGGTGTCTCAGTGAAGGCTGGGAGAGTCTCGGGATAGGACAATAGGGAAGGGGTTTTTCTGTGTCGGGATTGTCTACAGACCTGTGACGGATCAGCCAAGAAACCTGGTTTCTGGCAAAACGCCACCCTGTATAAAAAACAGGAAAGAGAAGACAGCCCCTCGTGTAGGCTGGGGCCGCGATTACAGCAGGGAGACCTACTTCGTTTCCCTTCAGCATACAGGCCATAGCCTACAATGCACTTCTTGCTAGTGGATCTGTGCGTCGGTGCAGAGATGTACTGCAATCCCCTGGGCTCCTCCAGGCATGCAGCACTGTCTGTGCGGAGTCCGCCGCGGGAGCAGAGCGGCATGTGCAATGCATATGCACGTGTGCATGGCGGTACGTGTTTGTATGCATGTATGTGTAAATGCACGCATCCGCACTTGAGAAATTAGGCAGGGACCCTGACTTGCCACGATGCTCCTCCCTCCGCTTATAAATCAGGGCAGAATTAATTCAGGCACCACGTTTTATTTGATAAACGTCAAAATATGTAAATACCGGGCTCTCTTCCTACAGTCGCTAAAACAAATGGAAAACACATTTATTAGCATAGAGATGAGTTTAATCAAATCAGCGGCGAGTACAAATTAGCCACAGGAAACGTAATGAGCTGGGAATTAATTAGCAGCATAATGATAATAACTTTGCCTGCTGATTACCTTGCGGCCATGGCGCTCCCCCAAGGGCCTTCCATGGGTTCTCCAACAGCTGATCTTTTCTGCTGCGAGAGTCCCTGAACTGGAACAGTATGGCCGACAATTCCCATGCAACAGACTGGAGGAGGGGAGGAGGAGGAAGGGGGAAAAAGGCATGTGCAAAACACACCCAGGCTCTCTTCACCTTTGCCAGCCGCTGGCCTCTTGTTTCTATCCCATTTGCTGTCCTTATTTCTCCTTTCCATCTGAAAGCTCTCAACCCTCTCTGCCTTTTACTGATCCGCTGGCTTCTTGCCCTGAGGAAACGGCTCCTGATGCAACACAATGCTTTACGGAAGGGGCAAAATAGCTGAGCGGCGCTTGCGGTATGAATAATGATGCAGCATCCAGCTCTAGGGCTGATGCTGCGATGCAATGTCACACACCGGGACAGTAGTCGCCTTGTGCCAGCACCATTATTTCAGCTGCTTGTGAGGTAGTGGGTGCTTGTAGCACAATGTTGGCGCCAGGTGACATTGGGTCCTGCTTTTTGGGAACCGAATAAGCCCGTTGGTGCTTTGCACGTGGACTGTGGGTGTCTAGGGAATGGCGGTGTCCACTCAGGACTCAGCTGGAATTTCCTCCACCGCACGGCTGCCATGTGGGAGACGAAGAGCTGGCTGGTGCAGAAGCTTGGTGAAATGCTGAGCTGGTAAATTAACTGTTTGAGGCCAATGGTGATGGAGAACAGGCAGGGAGGAGAGAGCAGGAGTTGCAGGATGGTGAAAAGGGTCCATTTCTCTGCTTTTCGTGATTTGTTTGCATTTATTCCATAGCGCCTCTCATTGCAGCACCAGAATAATAGTGGGCATCTTCCCTGGAAGGAGCTAACGGCACTGTACAAGCCTGGCTGAATCAAGCCTTGTGCCCTCCCTGCAAAGGACGATTATCCTTTTTGGCCCAGAGAGGTTGGGACCCAAGCACTCCAATATGGCAAACTAAACCTTTTTTTCCTGGTACCTAACCAAGCAGCTTGGTCTTAAAAGGCAGCAGAGCTAAACAACAGAATTAAAAAAAAAACCAGGCCACTCCAGATACCTCTAGAGAGAGGGAGAGTGGATGTCACTCCAGGCATCCTAGTCTGGAAATGTAATGTGGAACGATACTTCCACATCACACAGGAGCCAGGAAGGGACTGCATGCCTCCCAAATTCCAGTACCAGACCTTGGCTGATGGGCAACTCCCACCTTGGGTATTTGGCCATGTTCTGCACAAGGGCTCTATGCCATGGAAACACTGCTGGGAGAAAGGGAAGCAGGGTAAAGTACCGAGGCTGTCAGATGGCCAGAAACAGAACCAAACAGGGAGAAATAAAGCACATAAAAAGGAAGGAAAGGACAGAGCCAAGAGAAGGACCTGCCCATTTTAGACAGCATCCTTGTACCTACAAGATAACTGCCCCAGTGGCATCAACTCCACTGAGCTAATGCAGAAGCACTTCCTTCTTTAAATACTGAGATTAAACCAAAACTAGAGGCCTCAAATGCCTCCAAACACTGAACTTGGCAGTTTCCACTCATTTGGGGTGTGTATATGTATATAGATACATAATTTAAACACTTGCACACACAAGGACATACAGGTACCTCCACTGAATACCACTCGCTCAAGTAAAACGTAGCCACATGAATCCCTGTTTTGTACACGCAGGTGAGATTTTCAAAACTGCCTTTTGCCTAACACTGCACTTACTGACCTTAATGGGGTATATAGAACTGCCCTTAATGTGGCCAGTGTTAGGTCATTGCCTTGAAAAATCCCAAGCCTATTTGATCTGTACATCGAAATCCCAAGTTTGGGTGTCTTGGGGAAAGGACAGCTGGGCAGTTTTGAATACATACCCATGCTAACATCTGCTTGCAGATATTTAAAGACTATATTTTCAAACAGAAATGTGCAAACCATGCTTGCACACCCAAAACTGCACCCAAAAAATGCACAGATGCATAAAAGTGGGTGACTCCCCAGGTGTGTGACTGGGTGGCTAGCACACTATCTTTCTCCTTGCACAGTCACCTGTTTCCTTCTGAGCACATACAGATTCTGCAAGCACAAATCCCCAGACACTGGCCCCTACACATATTTTGCAAGAGCCAACACAGACTTCTATTTACACTTGGCCCTGCAGATCTAACAAGGCCTCCAAACCTGGGAGGCAGTGTTGGCAGAGAGTAAAAGGATGAGGTCCTACTCAAAGCCAGATCAGTCCTGGCGTGCTCCCTGGTGGAGGCTGCACCACTCAGTGACAGGCTGATTTAATTAAACTCATGCAAGCACTTGGGGTAAGCGGGGATGGAGAGGGGGCCTTCAGTGGTTACCCTAACTGGATCTAAACCTGGATTTCCATTCACATGCATGGTATGAATCACCGATAATAATGCAGTGCTTTAATGCGCCAGATACAAACAGTAACACCTCAACCGCAGGAAATCTCAAAGCTCCTTTCCAATGGCCACTATCATTATCTCAGGTAGAAGAACAGGGAAATGAATTGGAAGCAGCAGGACAATGATTGAGTCAAGAATATTACCCAAGGCTGCTGAACCCCAGGCCCAGGCTCCATCCACTAGACCACACTGCCTCCCATAAAGTCTGGTGATTCATTGTGCAGGATAAATGCTTTGATTCCTCAGTGTGCTCATTTCCCTTTGCTACCTGCAGGCACACAGGTTACCTGGTGATGCACGCAGTAGGCCAATATTTGATTCATGAGGAGCTGAATCAATATAGACCATAAGTGAATCAACAGTGATCATAACATATAGAGGATTTTGGACACTGAATCTATATCATGAGCCTTCATACTGGAGCCTGCACTCCCTTTACCTTTTCTGTTCATTCAGCACCGGGAAGAATTCTTCCTGCCACAGAGGCAGGGCAAAATATTCAGCTTTGATCTCCTAACAGAAACCTGGTAGGTTAATAAGAATTGAATGTGACCCATGACATTCAAGGCTACTTAAACCTACAATAAATTTAGGCCATCTTCCACTTTAAGCAGAAAACATAAGGCAATTCTGTTTTCATGCACTTTTCTTGCCAAAGCTTTTTCTTAAAAATCTGTATGGTTGTCATGTAAAATATGCCTTGGTTTGTTCTAATTTAGATTACGCATATTTGTCCTCAGTGGATGATTGATTAAGTGCTCTGATCTTGACTGCTAAGTTAGCAGCAGGGTACCCGTACAAAGAGATTGGAAGTCTCATTGGATAAATTGCATAGATGTAATCCTAGCTGTTATGGATCTGGTTTTCTTTTTCATTTCAAAGGCAAGTGCTGTCTTCTTTGCAATAATAAAGCTACCCTCTAATATATTGCAGAATGAGGCTAGGCTTGATTCTAACTGTGCTCCCAATGGTTTTAAAGCAGCGTAATGCCACTTTGCACCAAACTCGAATTTCAGTGACATCACAGTAAATCAGGATTTTGACCCTCAGCTCCAGTGGAGCACTTTGGATTTTCACAGGTGAAACTGAAAACAGCATTTGACTCATTTGGCATCAGTGGAGTTATTCCTGATTAAACCAAGCTACTCAAGATCAGGGAGCGAAGGTATCTTGTGCTCTCCATGCGACTCAGCCCATTCAAAAAACTGCTAGCAGAGTTTTCCAAAATAGGAAAACACCCGCAGACTTTAAGCATTCTGCCAATCTTAGTTGAATAACACTGAGCGAGGAGTGTACACAAATCCATTATTACCTATGAGGAAGTGGGTGCTATTTTCATTATTCATTTGCATAATGTCTCAAATATGATTTTTTTAAAACTACAGTACAGTTTCTGAAATATGCTGTACATCTATTAAACGTGTTGTCTTTGGAAAACTGCAGTGCTCAGAAGCAACGGTAACAGGACTGTCAGGATCTTCAAAATACAAGGTGGTGTTTTTCCCCCCTCCATTTCTGAAGCTTTTTTTTTTACCTTCTTGGAGGTGTAAAAAAGCTTTCAAGACCATCAGAATAAATGGATTGTTTACTGTGATGTTTGTAGCCTTGGAAAAAGGGGGTGGGGGGAAGCCGTCAACAACTAGCTCCCAAAGGGGAACAGAAGACGCGTGAGCTGAAGAGAAAATATCCCAATTTTTAGCATGATGCTATTATAGTGAAGCAGTGCGGTTGCAAAGCTAAACAAACACATGTGGATTCCGGGAGGATCAGCTGTGCACAAAGGTGCAGCTATTCTTGGAAACCCACACTGCAAGGGTGTGCGAGGCTTTGAAAAGACCAGCACAAAAGCAGGACCCAGAAATACAACACAAAAAAGAAAACACATAGTGATGAAAAAATCCAGACACAGGTTTACCTTGCATGAGACAGGTGTCATGTTTGTGACACACACACACACACACACACAAGGGTACGCTGTGCAACACACACAGGGATACGCTGGCCTTCGTCAGGAGTTCAGGTGACTTTTGATGAGATCTCCCTATTAGGTTACCTAAGCGGGAGCCCTTTCCTGGGGAAAACAATGGCCCGTGGCAATGTATGGAAGTGCTAAGCTGTGTTAATGATGCTGTGTTATTATCGGGCACTAATGCTGCCTTGAATGCATGTCACCACTGCGTATGTTCCTGCAGATCAGCTGGTAATTACACTTGGATCTGAAGTAATTACCTTGAGACTTGCACTCTGGTTTAGAAGACAGAAATAACCATGTACTCTCCTTGTCCCCTGCATCGTGCTTGCAGTGTAATTTAATAGCCAGTCACTAACATGAAAGTAAAGAGGCATTTGCCTTCTATTTATGCCCTTTTAAATTAAACATTCGTGTTTTCTCAGATGAGAGAAACGCAGCCTACGTGGTACCAGCATCCTTTCCCCCCCACTAAGCATCTACTCCGGTGCTTTACAAAACGAGATACTCAGAAGCAAAATAAATATTTATAGTGTTTCCCGTTGTGTGATTGTTTTGACAAAATAACTCGAACAGGCCTTTCTTTGGGTTTACTCTGAACTCCGCTTTCATTTTTTAGGCAAAGAAAAATGTAAAAGCTGGAGAGGGAGGAGGTACTTGGCTAGGTCTTTTGTACAACCTCCCTAGGTGGAAGGAAGACAGATGCTCAGGCTACTGGTCATGCATGCATTGCATGGTTTTCCAGGTCACATCTGCCAATGACTTTCCTCTTTAACCTCACAACATTAAACACCTGGACAGCTGTACCACTACATTGAGCACCTCTTCTGATGCACAGCTCCAAGGCAAAGTGTACTAAAACCCAATGCTTGCTTAGGGAAAGGCACAGACTTTTGTTACTGCCCATCAGTAGAATAACACTGCATTTTCCACTGAGTACCCCAGCAACCTGAATTTTCATGTCATGTTTCCAAAACCACGGTAGTGCCTCTGCAAATGCATTTCTTTGCTTTAAGGCAATGAGTTATTGGAAAAGGGGAAAAGGCTACTGCGAGAACTTTCTTTTAGCAACATCTGCATAATGATCACTCATAGTAATGCTATCCCGGATGTTGACACATCTCCTGTATTAATTTTACCCAGAAGATAATTCCCCTTAGAACTCATTTACAAATCCCCCAGTTTAATTTAAGAATTAATTCAGTGCGCTAAATCTCAGCACTTTGTCCCAGAAATGTTTGTCTGCATCTGTTAACCCTTTCGAGCCGGCACCCAAAAGAATGATTTTCCTCTCTGTTCTTTAGTTCTGACTTTGTCTGGGCCCAATAGTTAAAATGTTGGGTTTAATGCAGAGGGCTCAAGCACCTCAGTTCTGCACGAAGGTTATTATTTGGGAGCAACCTGGGGAGCAGTACAAAGCCAATGCCAACATGACCTAGGGCTCCCATCACAAACGTACCGGAGGGCCACCCACATAACTCCAGTTACTGCCGTTACACACCTGTGAAGAAGAGAAAGCTGAAGACCCACATTTTACAGAAAACTGAGGCAGAGGCAGAAATGGGGAAGAAGCCCAGGTGTTTTGAATCCCTGTAACGCCTGGCTCTCATTCCTCTCCTGAATCAGCCGTTGGTTCACCCAAATCCCTGTTTACCTATGCTTAGTGCCTTCCCACCAGCCTGAGTAGCGCAGTTTCATTTAGCTTGTGTTGGGAAAATGGACTCCTCCGTCCAAATTTTGCACTCGGTTATACTTGCATAAATCCAAAGTCTCTCCATGGACCTTAACAGAATGACTCGTCATTCACACTAAGCCAAACGTAACCTTGTGTGGCTCAAGAAGATGGAGAGGCCACTTCTGATCTAACTTCATCTCATCTACCCGAGATCAAACAGAAGTCCCAGTGTCTTTAATGGAGCGATGTGATTCACTAAGCACCGCTGTTCTGCTTGGAGAAGGAGTGCATCTATTTTATTTTTGCTGTTCTGACTTGTACGGGTGCTCAGCTTTTTGAGGAACTGCAGATAACTGTGTAGCTTACGTTAAAAAAAAATCTTGCTAGAAATTAACTACTTGGTCTGGTCATTAACAGCCGCTGCTGACATATGTACAGAAGGCATGTTAGCAAGATTATGCATCCAGCTACAAACTGTGCATGCAAAATGCCAGGGGGTCACAGACTTGACTCAGAGAGAATTTTAAATGTTTCTAAAAGTCTCTTAATTCATATTGTGCATGTGAGTTTATGATGGCTAGGGTCACTCCACATGTCCCACGTCAATGAACGGTGTTCAGTGCAGTATCCAAAGCAGAAGGCAGGCCAGGGACCTTCCCCAAACTGACTCGCTCCATTTCCACTTTATGAATTAAGCAAAAAGAGAGAGCACATGCTTGATGCTTTGGGCATTATGTGCAGAGACTGGGCACCGTTATCTCATCAGGAAGACTGTGAGGGTGTACGTCTGAGGTGCTGTAATGATTGCACTCAGAATGAACGCAGCATCTGAACTGCTGTCAGACAAAGTAGCAAGTGCATCCAAAACAAAGGACACAAGAAAAAAGGCATCTCAGTGGTGCTGGCATTGTTCTGACTCAGGACCTAAGGGGAGATTCGCCCAAGCCAGGGCTACAGGATTGGCCCAGATTGAATGCCTGCATATAGGTTTTGGCTGCTGGCTTAAAAATGTTGGCTGTCATCGTATCAGACTCAGTTTGCCTCGCTACAGCCATATGGAGAAGGTTTATAGGGAGGAAGCCAGTAAGTTGCTACAGAAATCTAATAGTTTTCCTTAGGAAGTTCTCTTAGGACACACCTCCACTGCAAAATCCAGTGCGATGCAGAGGCCTAAATTAGGTGTAAATGAGCATGCTCAGGGCCCAGAAGTGGCCTTGAGAGTTTGATGAACTAATTCATTAATTTAACATGAATTCATTTCAATAAGCCTACACAGAGCTCCAAGCTAACATGGCTATACTGCTCCTGGCACCTGGTTCCTTTGGAGCTTGCTTTATCTCAGCATTGTAGGCACTGCACACGCTGCAGGCATATCCTAAAACCTTCTGGTCCATACATCCTACTAGTATGAAGTGGAAGAGCTCCAAAGCCCCTGTGCTGATTTATACCTGCTAGGACCTTGCCCAGAGCAGGGAAAAACAGGCAAGAAAAAGTGAAAGGCCCTTTCTATTAAGTTCTTGTTTCTACATCCATCACTGTGATACCTGAGCATTGCACTGGCCTTCTGGCTTCCTACACTTTCCATGTCAGTGATGGGAAAACATGCCTCTGCTGCTGACTAAACTAAGGCAAGGACTGCCCTTTCCTTGAAGGGAACTGAAACATATAACCCTTTGGAGACATCTTTGATCCAACTCTTACTTGGGCACTCTTGCTTTGTCTTGCAAAGAGGCTTCAGAAAAGCTGAAGCTAGCCTTTAGGTTTCTTGTTTCGTCTTACATTATTTTTTCCTTCTTGCTCATTTGCAAAGCGATTTACCCAAAAGTAGACTGGAGACACCTCTCTGTTCTTGAGTGCAGGAGACCAGGAGTATGTTATTTTGGAATTTGTCAAGCCAAAGACTGCAGAGTTAGGTGAATTTACTGATCTGGTAACTCATAATGAGTGTTTCAGTTAGGACACCGGCTGCACGAAACCACAGCTTCCTCCGAGTGAATTCATTTTTGGGATCTGTTCCAAGCATAACGAGCTCTAACGTCAGGACGAATTCAAAACTCGATAGGTGCAGTGAGAAACAGTAGATGTGTTTCTCTAATGATTATATCTTGAGATACGTCCAGAGCAGTGAAATCAAGTTGCTCCTTTATCTCTGCCTTGGCTACAAGCTGCCGGAACTTCCTTGTGAAATTTGCGGTTGATATATAGGGAGTAATAAAGGCTATGTACAATGAAATAGCAGAGTTGCTTGTATTTATTACATGTTGAGATTTTATGGGCTAAAATTATAGCTTTATTACATATTGAGTTTTTATGAGCTAAAATCATACTTTTGTTCCAGTGCGGTTGATTGATGGGATTTTCCAGATAGATCCCTGTTTCCTGCTATGTTTGAACTCATGCATTTCTGACCTTTCCTTTTCCTGAGAAATTGGTCGGATCAGGACAGACGTTGTTGTGTGCAAAGCTCTTTAATCAGCAGTTTACCCACAGGTTTCAATGTGGACTCTACAAGGGTCTCCTAGTCCATCTGTAAGGCAACCTCCTTCAGCTTTGCTTTCTCGGATCCATATACGTAGCACATCGCACATCTAAAACAAATCACCATGCAATTCTCACTCCGGGGACATATGAAGGCAAGAACCAAAGTGAGAGATGACTATCATGCCACGGACTATTGTACGAGGAAAGCACTCAGATACTCCAGTGATTGGAGCAGTCTAGGGATTTGAACAGACTTGTCTAGTTCGTGGCCTCTGAACCTGCCAGATTTCAAGGAGCTGCAACCAAAGTTTTGTTTCTTTAAGGTTTTCCCAAGGTGAGTTGGAAAGCTCAGAGGAGAAGGAGCCCAAATCATTTTTTTTCTCTTGTAACGTGGAGCGATGGCATGGAAAAGGCTAAGAATGACTGCCTGGTTGAAAAGATAGTTTCTGATCTGAGGGAAACATGTTGCTACAGAGGTGCCATTTCACATTTTCCCTTGAATTTTCTGCAGGATATGCTAACTTCATTACTTTTAGGCTGGACTCTTTAGCCCTGGTACCAATTCAGGCCACACAACCAATGCTTCACTGTGTATCTCACATGCAATTGCCCAAATATTTACATTTTCCCTCTGCCAGAATTGTAGTAATGATGATCAAACATAAAATATTGGCCTGACAGAAAAGACTGCTGAAGTTCCCTGGAAAGGGCCTAGTAGGAGAGTCCCGTATTTTCCACAGCTGACAAGGAACCTGGTTCAGAAAAAACCCCAGTCAGGTTGTATTTAGGGCCCTTGTTCTACCGTTAGATACATGCAAGTATTCCCTACAGGCTGGAGAAAAAAAAGGCAACACTTCTGCCACAGACCATCAGAGCATTTACACACCCAGTGCTCGCTTCAAAACTGGACTTTTGGGACATTTTGGTTTGCTATTGTCCTAGTGGAAACCTCTCTCTCCAGGTACCATATCCAAACAGGACGTTGGTGACCATGATCTTCCACAGATCTCTTCTCTCTGCGGCACATGCAATGTCCAGTGTCGATACATTCATCCATTTAGATAGACTCCTGACATAAGTCAACCTCCGTCTTCCACGAGCTCCCCTTCCTTCATTCTTTCCGGTTACGACCAGACTTTCAATTTCCTCTTTCCTCGTAACACGTCCGAGAAACTCCGTCTCTTCCTGATGTCAATCAGCAGCTTCCTCCTGCAGCCTGCTCCTGATGAAACCTCGTCATTTGAGGTCTTCCTTGTCCAGTATACCTTCAGGATGCACCTTAAGAACCACCTCTCAGTTGCTTCAATTCTCTCTTCCATACTTGTCATGGTGTCCGGCATGGATGCATGCACGAGGACTGGTATAACACAGCAATCCAAAACTCTTAGCTTCGTCCCCATAGACATTTTACTATTTGTCTTTTTCATTTTCAGAAATGTGTCTTTTGCCATCCCTATTCTCTGCTTTATGTCATGATCGCATTTGCCATCTGATGTCATCCAGCTTCCCGAGTAGTTAAATTTACTGACCTGCCGTATCTGTTCCTTATCTTCTTTGACGTTGCATACAGGAAGGATCTTCTTCTTCGTAATTACCATGCATTCTGTTTTTCTACCGTTGATGCTTAGGCCCTTCTTCTTGCTTTCATTAATGGTTTTATCTCAGATTTCTTGCCGCTTCTCCTCTGAATCAGCTGTTAAGACTGTGTCATCAGCATAATGCAAGTTGTTCAAATTCTGGCCGCCAGTGATCAGCCCTGGCAAATCCTCAATCTCAGTATTTTCTCACTGTACAAGTTGAACAGGTCAGGTGAAAAGAAATAGCCTTGCCTCACGTCTCTCTTAATTTGGATGAAATCACTTAGTTCATTTCTATCTTCACTGCTGCAGTTTGGTCCCAATAGAGGTTTCTTAAAATTCTCGAGTCTTTACCATCAATATCCACTTCTTCCAGCATTTTCATTAACTCCTCATGCTTGACTCTATCAAAAGCTTTGGTATAATCAATAAAACACAAGAAAAGGTCTTTCCACATTTCTGTTGCCCTCTCCAAAAGCATTTGTACTATGAAGATAGCATTTCTTGTACCTTGATCTTCAGTGGAGTAATTTATCCTGCTGCAATGCAGTTGTAGATGGTGACTGGGGCTGGCTGGGACATGAGTATGATACAGTGCAGGGGCTGCCTGCACTGTAGCACCCTTGTGCCAGCCCCTTTGCCATCCGATGCCACCCCCTGGGACCCGGGTCTGACCCCCCCATGTGCCCTATTAGCTCAGGGGTCCAGGAATTGCTGCAGTCTTGGGTATACATGTAGGCGCTGCACCCTGGAGCACTCGAACTGCTACAGAGTTTATTGCATTGCATTAATTTCACGTGCTGTGCATCACCTTTAGAACCCAAAGCACCCAGCAAAGGAGGGAAACAGTCACTGACCCCATTTTACAGACAAAATTTTCATTTTAAAACAAAACCTGTAACCCCTGTGGTGGAAAGGCAGAACAGCCTCCCAAATGCGTGGAAGGCAAGACAGTCAGATGTCAAGACAAAAGCACAGGCAGTCTCAGGTGAGATTTTGCATTAGAGCAAAAGTTAGACGCAGCCGGGTTAAGTATTACTTTTTAGCATCTGTTGGAGATGGAAGTCAAAGCCTTATGGACCACGGGAGCCAAAGCCTCATGGAGTTCATTATAGATAGGGCTTCAAGAGGCAAAAGACATGTCTCTCATCTCAATTTCTTAGTTTCATTCATTGAGAGGATCCTGGCACAACCTTCCACGCCCTTAAGCTTGATTTTTATTTGCCAGTTATTTGGGTTGTTTGCATTACAGTAGCACTGAGACGCCCTTCAGAGACTGAAGTACCGTTGTGCTGGACACTGCACAAACACACAGTGAGAGGTCTTGAATCAAGGAAAACATTCCAGCAATGGGCAAAAGAGGGAACAGAGGAACAGGTGAGTGAGATAACATGCCCAGGGTCACAGAAAAAGTCAGTGGCACAGGTAAGGATGGAATACAAATGCCTTGATACCAATCCCCAAAATGATGCTACTTCCCTCTGTTATAAATTATGACAGTACAAGTCATAGTGGAAGCTGCTGTCAGCAATAACTGCATGCTGTATTATTTCAGAGCAATATTTTAAAATCTGGGGTGGCCATATATTTGTATGATTCTCTGGAGGATGTTTCATCTAGAAATCAGAAAGCAAGGCTAATATTTTTTGCTGGGTTTAATTTTCCCATTAATATCATCTTAAGGAATGACAGCCTGCTCCGTTTACTCTATCTGTTCATTGTAAAATGGCTTTGTCCTCAGCAATTTTAGCCTCTTCAGTTATATGGAGAAGGGTGATCCTATGACCCCAGCTGACTTCCTGCCCTTTGGGCAGGGGGCTGGACTCGATGATCTCCCGAGGTCCCTTCCAGCCCTGATGTCTATGAAATCTATGAAAGAGGTTAAATTTATGTTCAATTGTCCCTATCTTAATCCCAGTGGTATTGAGGGTTCTTGTGTATCACCAAGTAGATCGGCTGCTGTAACAAACTAGAAGGCAGGGGCGGATGGGGCGAAGGCCCCCATGGTACATCTCTTGTCCTACAGGAGATGGTTTCTAAGTGCTGAGGTTTCATGGGTGGACCAAAGGTTGCACTCCTTCCATGCCCTATTCTTTCAGACACAAGAAGGAGAAGAAGAAAGTATTTCTTCATTTCCTTTGTGTCACAGCAATGTTTGCACACCTGTCCCTGAGAATGTTTTCCATTGAAGGCTGTCATCGGATGTGCAAGAGGCTTTGGCTTCTGATATCAGGCATCATAATGATCTTTCCTACTTAATGATAATGATTTACCAGTGATTACAAGCAGTACCATGTACAAACAAAGCAGAGTGAAATAAGGATATAAAAAATCAGTCACATGTCTGGATTTTCCCGGTTGCTGCCGGAGTCAAAATATCAGCTGGGAGGACAGTACTGTAAAAACCAGCTCTTTAAAAGATACGGGGCCATCTTTTGACACAGCCTAGATGTTCATTTAGGGCAGGATCCAAAGATTATTGAAATGAATGCGATTCATTTGTGGTGCTTTGGGGCAGCCCCTTGTGCTGATAAGACCTACAAGCACTCAGGCTGTGTATGCAGTCATGGGGCTGCTGCACATAAATTACCCTAAAGCTGCATCTTTAAACTGCCCATTAATTCAGTGCATTAAATGAGGATGGTAGTTTGCACAACGGATGATCCGCTCTGTCTCCAGATTTTAATGCACAAAAGTTGAACTTAAAAACTTGGAGAGCTGCTGCCAGTGTGAGAACTTTCCTTAACTATCCCCCTAAATAATACATGAATAGTGCGCCGCCATGTTGACTGATGACTCTCTCTGCTGACCCTGTTTTATTTTTATTGCCTGACTCAGGCCAGTTCTTTCTAGTCCTGAATCATCAGAACAGAGACCTTGAGGTATTCCAGCCAAATCAATCCCTGGCCCATTGACATATTGCTTTACCTAACCAACCATACAACTTCTCTTTTCCCTGATAATTTCTCAATTAATTGCTTTTCAGCTCTCATTCGTTACAAGGTCAGGCTGTGACTGGGCTTGTACATTCCCATCTCTGATAAACTCTCCAGGCCCCCTAATCAGCCACGACTGGGATTTTAGTTCCATTAACTTATTCATCATCTAGACATTTTCATCTTGAAGAGTTTGACTCTTGATTGTATCTCTAGTATCTTCAATTATTTAAGAAGAATTGAAAATACCATTCTTGCTTAAAAGAAAAGTGTATTCCAAGTTCTGGAAAGGGATCTTAAGGACCGACTACTGTATTTCTTAATCTCTGTGTGTAAAACCATGCTAACCTGATTTGGGAAGTGGGGTGAAACAATTTATTGCTGCTGAACGTGTATATAGGATTAAGATGTCAGCTGATCTACTACCGGTTTGGCCATATTAAACTGCACCTAAGCTTCTGTCCTTTGATATCAAACACTGATTCAGTTTTTGTGGGTAATTACAGGTTTCCCACACCAACCACGGTTTTGAGTACCCACACTTAATATTCTGTATACCATTTTGGCTACCACGGTATACAGTTTTGAATAACCATGGTTTTCCGTGGCCGCGCATCAGCCCGCCACCTGCCATTTTTCCCACGTGCCTTTTGACTTGCTAACCATGGTTTTGCTAACCCCGGGAACTTTCCCTTGCCAGCGGTTGGTGAGGGAAACCCGTATGATAATGACGGCACTCCTTAGTGATATCTCAAACTGAACTTGTTAGACAGAAAGGACTCACTCTCTTGGCAAAATACCCCTTTTTTCCTGAAAGCCCACAGTCCTGGACGGTGACAGTTTCTATATTCATCAGATACCATTATTTTGAGGCCACTACTGAGGGTAGGTTTCATAGCACACTTCTGTTAATCAGATACAAGACGGGAGCCAAATCATGGAGCTCATGTATAAACCTCTATCAGGTACATGTTGCATCCCTGTCTAGTGATGGGTCCATTACAGGACAGCATCCCAGGACAGAGGTATTCCTGTAGCTCAAGCTGTAAAAATTCTGGGCACTGAAGGTTTGGTGTCAAACCTCCTAAAATATATACATATTTAATCCATATAGGCTCTCAAATAGCCAGGTGCAAAAGAAGCAAAACCCCTAACTGGGTTCAAGACAGAACTCGATAAAATCATGACTATAATTACATAGCTGCAATAGGAATTGGACTGATTGAGTTGAGAAGCCAAAATAATTTATTTGAATCGGAACCAGAAAAGGGCTCCAACTTTGACCTTTTAGGTATCTTTCTGGACCATTTGAGGCTGATAGCTTCAGAAGACTAAACCTAGATGAAGCTTGCACTAGTCATAGGGATGAACTGTCCAAAAGGGAACGCAAACTCAACCTTTGACAGGATGAAGAGCTTTCACACATTTTGTTGTTTTACAGGAGCCTTTCCCCCTCCAAGACTCGGCATAATGTACATGGTTCTCAGCATCGGAGAACCAGCGGGGTCCTCTGTGAATAGCTTGTGCTATATATACAGTGATGCAGTCTGAGCAGTCTGGCAGATGACAATGGAAAGACTTGCCTGGCTTCGGGATCACCTTCAGCATGATTAAAGACAAACCATTTTCAGGTCTGCAAGGCTGATGGAGTCGTTTGACAGGTCAAGTGGAGTGTTTTTGAAGATGTGCATCTTTTAAATGCAAAGATGCATTTGTGCCGGCAGAACATGGGTAGCACTGAACCCGTGTTTCCACACTTGTTTATAGAGAAAAAGGACATACCTGCCTATTTAAAGCTTCCACTGAAAGCTACAGAAAGACAGACAAGTTCCCTGATGTTACTCCCAGAACTGGGGTCTCTCTACAGATGGGGAGGACATTGTGATACAGCAGAGCGATGTGCTGCTATAAGGGCCTGTTTGAGATTATACCATAACGAGGCAGAGAAACATGCTTTCAGAGCAGGTCTCGTAACCAGCCTGAGTCACAACTGCCCCGATGCATCCAGCAGTCCTTTGCAAAAGCAACAAGGCTCTTACAATATTTCTGTGCTTGAAAGGGGAGGATCTAAAATGATGGATTAGTTCAGCAGCACTCTGCAGCTTTCTTGCAATCTCTGCTGCTTTAACTAAAACCCAAGAGCTGAGACTCAGCTTGCCACTCCACCGACTCAAATGGGCGGCATTTTCCAAAGCCGGGCCTGTGCTGAAGGGGTGTGCTGCAGAGGCAGCCCCCAGCAGGCATTCTGGCTGAGTCAGCTGGAATTTCTCCTGGGGCTTTCAGGGAACGCGGGTTGCATTGCAAAACCCACGATCAAAGAGAGAAAGCGCAGCATGCCTTTGCCTCTGCAACCTGGCTCCTTCTCAGCTGGGAAGGAAAGAAAGATGAGCCCTTGGCTGTAATTTCAATCCTCTGCCAAAAACACACACACGCATGAAGAGATTACCGTAGTCATGAATAGCGATTGGGAGGAAGGATGCCTCAATAGAGGGGTGCTAGGAATTTAGGAAACCTGGATTTAATTCAGGGATCCTGTGGACAAACTGGAAAGAATCCAGTGGAGAGCAAGAGATTAAAGAACTAGAAACTATGATGTACAAGGAGAAGTCAGAAAAAACGGAGATGATTTAGTCTAGAGAAGAGCAGACTGAGGGAAGATTTGAAGACGGTCTTCCAATACAAAAAATGGTTGTTATAAAGGGGACAGTGATTGATTATTCTGAGCCTGCTGTTGACAGGACAAGACATAATGGTCCTCAATTGCCACAAGAGAAATTTAGGTTGGGTAGAAAAAGTTTTCTAACTACATGGGTGGTGGTTAAGCATTGGGGTAGATGATCTAGAGAGGCTGTGGAGTCTCCATCCTTGGAAGATTTTAAAAGTAGGTTAGACAACACTTGGGTGAAATGGCTTCATCAGGAATGATCCTATCCTGAGCAGGGGATGGGTCTAAGCAACATCCTGAGGTTCCCCCTGGCCTGATTAGTCTTTAATTTCTATCTGCAAAAGCCAGAGAAGAGTTGCCAGCATTCATGGTGTTACTGGAAATAAAAAACAACTCATGATATTTGGTGTCTTTCCTAAGACCTCAGCTGCTGCAATCATGCTATTGTGTAAGACTATCAGCCTTCATTAAAATGCTAGAAAGGCAGTAGCCCTCATGATTACGGGGACAATCTTGAAAACGTGAGTAAGAAAGACTGAAAAGGCAACAGATAAATAACACTTCTGGCTCCAAACCCTTCTCATCTAAAAGAACAGAGAGCGGGGGTGGACGAGTCATTTTTGACGAGAGCGGGGGTGGACGAGTCATTTTCGACCTGGAGGGACGTGGGCAGTGGGGTCCCCCAGGGCTCGGTCCTCGGCCCCGCGCTGTTCAACATCTTCATCAGCAACTTGGACGAGGGGGTAAAAAGCACCTGTTCAAATTTGCTGGTGACACTAAGATGTGGGGGGACGTGAGCACGCTAGAAGGGAGCAATAGGCTGCGATCGGACCTAGACAGGTTACAAGGGCGGGCGGATGAGAACAGGATGGGTTTCAACACAGACAAGTGCAAGGTACTGCACCTGGGGAGGAAGAACCGGCACCAGACCTACAGGCTGGGGACTCCCTTCTCGTCAGCGCAGAGGCAGAAAAGGATCTCGGAGTCATCATTGATGCCAAGAGGAACATGGGCCGGCAGTGTGGGGACGCGGTCAGGAAGGCCAACCGCACCTTGTCCTGCATCCACAGATGACAAGGAGGTGATCCTCCCCCTCTGTGCGGCACTGGTCAGGCTGCTCCTGGAGTACTGCGTCCAGTTGTGGGCACTGCACTTCAGGAGGGATGTGGACACCATGGAGAGGGCCCAGAGGAGGCCACTCGCATGGTCGGGGGCAGCAGGGCAGGCCCTACGAGGAGAGGCTACAGGACCTGAACCTGTTCAGCCTCCACAAGGGAAGGCTGAGGGGGATCTAGTGGCCTGTTATAAACTAGTCAGGGGTGATCAGCAGGCATTGGGGGAGTCACTGTTCCCCCGAGCACCGCCAGGAGTAACTAGAAATAACACAAGCTGGCAGAGGGTCAATTCAGACTAGACATCAGGAGGCGCGACTTCACGGTCAGGGCAGCTAGGATCTGGAACCAACGTCCAAGCGAAGTGGTGCTGGCTCCTACCCTGGGGGTCTTTAAGAGGAGGCTGGATGTACACCTGGCTGGGGTCGTTTGACCCCGGTACTCTTTCCTGCCATGGCAGGGGGTCGGACTTGATGATCTGCTCAGGTCCCTTCGACCCTACTAACTATGAATCTATGAAACTATAAACATCTAGTTCCATGACTTTTAACACTCGTGGTTGCTAATACTGTGGCCTGTGGAGCAGACCTGCTACCGGGTGTTAGCAGAGCTGCGTAAAGGTGCAAGCTGAACAGTTCTTCCATGTAGCAGATGACTTGGAGAGAAAGCTGCACCCCATCCTGGATCTCCCCCAGGCCTCCTGTGCTGGGCAGGTCCTCACACCACAGCACGTGCTGAACACGATGGCAGTCACATTTGCTAACAGAAGCCCTGTCATGCTACTACTCTGGACAGTGCCAGGATTATGAGGAACAATATGCAAGCTAGACATTTTTTCCCTCACCCAACAGTGTGCTAACATAGCCTTCTCCATGAAGTTCAAGGTGTTTTGTGCCCTTTCCCTAAGACACCCCCTTTGCCATCCAGTCCTACCCTTTGCAAATGACTTACCCGAAGGAGCCAGCCTTACAAACAGCTTCAATAAAAAAGTACGTCTTTCATCTTCGCTTTCCGAGAACCAGTTCTTTGAGTATTTTTGGAGGTCTTTTTCTTTCTGGCTCGACTGCTGGAAAACAGAAAAACTTTGCTTTCAGTCTCTGCATCATGCTAAACAGCTCTGATGCCAACTTTTACAACGTTGTTATAGTCAGACATAAAACCTTAATGTACTATAGTGCCTTGAATCTTACGTTCTGCTGAAAAAGGTGAGTCCCCAGCAGTAAATGAAATATTAAATCTTATTAAATATGAAATAGCTAAACCTGTATTCTATTAAAATGAATCTTTCATAGTTTCCCTAGGTTTTTTTTTTTCTTTTTCTTCCCAGGGTGTGCAGTGATCCCATGAGCTTTTATGTGTCCTTTTAAAGATGTAAAAATCACAGGTAATTTACAATTCTGTTCTATTCAGATAAATTGTAGCTGGAAAACAAATCAAGGATGTGAAACTCTCTCCTGGTTGCATCTACCTCACTGAACTAGTTAACAGTCTATATCAAAGGCTCACCTAAAGACGCTGTTGTAATGCTTGCTGACATATGCCACCTTTTTAGAAAGCGTGTTTCCAGTTACATACTCTACTTTC
This sequence comes from Crocodylus siamensis, assembly GCF_052110815.1. Taxonomy (NCBI): domain Eukaryota; kingdom Metazoa; phylum Chordata; order Crocodylia; family Crocodylidae; genus Crocodylus; species Crocodylus siamensis. The sequence continues at coordinate 69,139,166 of NC_143404.1, forward strand.
ATTTATAGTGGCTTTAATCTTCCACATAGGATAAAAAAAAAATCCTTTCTTATTAGATGGCACACTTTTTCGGTTATTTTTTGTTGTTCGTGCAGATTTTCTTTCATTTAAACTGTGATTTTAGTGAGAGTTACGATTCGTGTAATGGAAATTGGGTATATAAAAAAATAGGAAAGAGCTATGCAAGCGCACTCATTTTATAAAGTCACCATTCCTTAGCACTGGCAAGTAGGAGATACTTTTCCTAATACAGGGAGGGTGCTGGAGGGGGGAATATGTGGTTTTCAGATTCAGGTTGTGAGTAGGAAATCGGGGTTTTACTGACAACTTTTGGGATACTCATATTACTTGCCTCACAGGAGTATTTTGAGACTTAAATCCTTAATGATGGTGAAGCATCATGAGACCTTCAGTCAGAAAATGTTATGTGTAGTGTTATTATTATGTTAACACTCAGGGCACCGTGGTTGACAGGGAAAACCATTCACTGATTCAACAAAATCCCTGCCTTTTCTGACCAAGACTATTATTACATCATGATTTTTAAATGTGGATTTCTACACAGATAGGTCCAATCTATCTGAATGCTCAAATGGCCATTTTGATGTATATCCTCCTAGCCTCATTTTTAAATCAAAAGGCCTGTGTAAACTCCCAAATCAAAAACTAAGGCCCTCAACAGAATTACTAATTGCCATATACTCAACAGGAATGAAAGGGCTTTTTTCTAACAAGGGTAAAAAAATCAGAGACTATATATACACTGACACATATCCATGGCCCTGTTCAGGAGTTAGACCTGCAAAGCAAAGCTGTTTTGCGGCAATTTATATAACTCAAGCTCTATTCTGGTGGATATGGTGAACCTCCAGCCTAGGCATCATGCAGTTATGGGGACGATGCGCTTCCAGACGTCCATGAGCTCAACTCCCATCCTAAAGAAGGAGATGTGGATGGTAGATTAATGGCAACTGATAAAACAGTGGTAAATCATCAAAGATGCTCAAAGACCACGGGATGCTTTTTAAAGGCATTGCATCGTGCGCAAAGAGCTTTCTATCGTGCTTTTCATTATGTCACTTCCTCCCTTGCATGGTTAGACATATAGGTGGCTTTCAAGGAAGTCCCCGGTGTCTCTGACTATCCAGGTAATTGCCAGTCAAATCACACCTATGCTGTTTCCGAAACTATACAGAGAGCGAAGAGCAACAAAGCAGGGAAGAAAAGAGCCTGATGACACAATGCAGTGGTAGATTGCCGGTTCTCGAGGGAGTTTTTAAAAAACTTTTGAGTCAATGCAGTCATTTTCCAAACAAGACAAAATGATTCTGGGGTTTTGTAAGCGTATGTATAGGTGTTTCCGTTGTAAAGTGGCTCTGTTTCAGACGAGATGCCAGGGGTGTTCAGCCAACCACAATCTCCGCAGTCTGACCAGAAACACACACTGGCAGTCTGCTCCTGTAAGGTCTTTGTGTTCGCCGTTGGCCTGAGACCTTTCGGATGGAGCAGAATGAACCCCGTATTTATTTATTTATGTGCTTTAATGAACTGCCTTGGATCGACTCGCATTTTCACCACAAAGATTTCAGATTGCCTTTGAGCAACATGAAACATGTTGCAAACTACCATGAAGCGTAGACATGAGTATGTCAAATACATGGTCTGTAAAAGAACGGATAGACATGACATTTAGTAATCATCTTTTTTGGACCAAATGGGAGGTACTGTCACTTTAAGTAAATCTCAGTCAAATTCTGGCAGTTTACCATAGGGAAGGCACAGGCATACCAGTACATTTCTGTTTTGTTTTGTTTTAAAATATATAAGATCAGCCCCAGAAAAATGCAGTTCCCACAATTTAAAGTGCAATTCTTCATCCCAGCTTGGTTTGCCATTTACTTTCTGCTGATATCCATATGTCAGCCCTAATGTTTACTGATGTTCACTTTATAAATGTCCATCCCTAGCTGTCAGACTATCTGCCACCAGGATCTATTCCCCCTCCATGCATTTCATCCCATTTTAATAAAGATTAATATATTTGGGGTTCACCAGAAAGATCAGATATTATGTAAATGGCACTCTGGGTCTGATTTCTAACGAAGCAGGGCATGTAATCGCCGTGACTGTGTGTGCAAACTGAGTAATTGCAAGCATAAACGGCCATCATTTCCTCTTTGTGTGTTAGGTTACATGCACATTCACATTTAAATGTGCACTCCTGCACACATTTTGAGAGCCACGGCATACTTAACTGGTTTGAAAATTAAGTCCCAGAAGATTCACTAACTTAAAAAGAGTAGATGTTCAATGAACAACTCTGGATTTTAATATGCTTCAGCTACACTGAAATACCAGTATGTTTAAAGGATATTTATGGCCAGAATAGCAACTCTGTTAAAAAAAAAATGACATCTCAGTTTTCCATATTTATAGTCCATCAGTGACTTCTATATTAAATGTTTTCAGTGTACGAGTCCAAACAAGATTTTTCTAACTGTCAGCACTGCAGCTCAGCCCAGGAGATGGGATTCGAAATGCATCCTGTCTGCTTTGTACATCTTCCCTGACAAACACCTAGAATAATGACTCTGGAATGAGAATGCACCTGGCAGTTTTGTCGATGAAGCACGAGATGGCTATTTTGGCTTTGCTCTGCTACGAGCAGGAAGCGGGCATTTTCCTACTAAATTAGAAGATGTGACTTGGAAGGCGCAGAGGGACGGATCCTAGTCTCCTTATTCAAACCGTGCTTCCAGTGCCATCCAAGTGTTGCCAAGGTCTTTAGGATCAGGGCTGGAGGAAGTGGTTTCAAATCCTGATTTAAAGAGTGGCTTTTCTGGCTGTTGGTTTTACACAGGACGGCTAAGGGTCGGGATTGGGAAGCAGGATATGTTGGTTCAAATCCCAGTTTGAATCTATGCTTCTGGTGGGACTTCGGACAAGTCACTTCGGGAAGGATGTAATAAAGGAGCTGCAGTGGGGTCCTTGCAGAATTTAGGGGAATACATCTAAAATTGCGATCCTGGAGATCCATGCTTGGCTAGCGCCCTATCTTTTGGCTTTTTGATTCCCCAGCTGATGAGAGCTGAGCCATGGCACATGCCCAAAACTGTCCCAGTCTCAACAGGGCTGAGCAGCTTATTGCCTAGCTTATGTGTAAACCCAGCCAGGAGAGTCGGTGGCCAGAAGTTACTGTCCCAAGAGCCACTGCCTCTTTCACCCAAACAGGACCTCACAAAATGCAGCGGAGCAATTGCCACCTCCGCTTCCTATAATTGCCTCCTGGCGCAAAGCACCCGCCTGTGACGTGGGAGACTCAGGTCTGAATTCCTCTGCTGCCTGAGGACGAACTGAACTTCTCCCCTCCTACTTCCTAGCCAGGCGGCCTAACCATCAGGCTACATGCCTTTTCCGGTGGGGCCACTCGCCCTCCCTCCGGCTGAAGCTGTGCCATAGGGTTAAAAAGAATGAGTTGGGTCAGAAAGCAGATGCAAGAAGGGCACAATTTTCTACCCTAATGGTTCAGGCACACTTTGGAAGTGGGGAGTCCTAGGCTCTGGTCTTTTCTCTCAGGGCTGTTATGATGTTATCCAATGGTTGTACATGGGATTTTCCTTTTCTATGTCAGGGAGTGCTGTCCTGTAGTAGGGCTTCTAGATGCACTCAGTCCAGCTCAGTTGGAAATGTTCTGGGGGTAAAAGTCCCCTGTCCAGGTCACTCCAAATCTCTGCCCATACAACTGGCATCCACATCTCCTTCTTTACATCACCATCCACATCTCCTTCTTTAGGATGGGAGATGAGCTCATGGACATCTGGAAGCGCGTCGTCCCCATAACTGCATGGTGCCTAAGCTGGAGGTTCACCATATCCACCAGAATAGAGTTTGAGTTATATAAATTGTAATATGAAATTAATATGAAATATTTATTGCCTCCAGCCATTAATTCCTCTGAGAAACATTTACCACATGAGCCAATAGCAAATCACCTCTTGGCACCAGGATTTCAGCATGTAGTCTACTCCCTGGAGCGTCAAATAGGGACATACCTTAGCTATGTTGGTTAAACAGTGATGAGGTCTATGCAGGCATGTAAGTCTCATGTAAAGCATAGCTATGAAACTTTTTCAGTGTCGCACAGGACTTTGCAGATATTGTTTTATTGAGAGAACTGATCAACACAAAGGAGCCTAGATACCGTTACAAATCTCAGCCTGCAAACACAGAAAAAGCCCAGAGAATCTTTGCTGGCTAGGACTTACGTTATAAGAGGTGGTATAATTATAGCATGGCCTTGGAAGGGGGGTGTCCCACATAAACTAGCTAATCATTTCCCTCGGCACACATTTTTTTACTGTGCAACTAAAAGCATGGTATTGACCACTGGAATTTACTACAAGCAAAATCACTGAGCTATTTTATTTCTAGGAAGTTGATCACCTTATTTTTTCTGTTTTTTAAAGAACCACAACTCAATATTTGAGATACAGCAGTTGCCTTCATATTACATGGTACAAAAAAAAAATCTAGGACTGGTATAATAGGCCCCAAAATGAATATATTCCTAATGTCCTTGGACTGCACGATCGCCATTTTTATTGTAGACTGCTGATTTCCCCAAATCATGCATGCAATCGTTTGGTTGAAATTTATAACTAACTTGATTCTTATTTGAGCAAGATCTGAGCCTAGCAAACCACAAAGAAATGTTATACTGCAGAATGCAACAAGCAGAGGTCTCTCTCGCAAAGGCATTGTTTTACAAAATGATGGATGTGCATATTTATTTGCTCTGTGCCTTCTATGTCAGGTTTGTCATATTTCCTCAAATTACTAGGTAAACCAAGGTTTTGTGTTTTGTTTTGTTTTTGTAACTACTGAAGCCTTCAGGCTCAACATACCTTATAAAAATCAAGCTGTAATTTATCTGCTCCATAGATCAAGTGCAACAATAATCACTCCGGAATCTGAGCTCGGTTCTGATGTCTGGCTTTGTTGCCGTTGATGTATGAAGTGCACAAGGAGCAGTCTGATTTTCATACCCTGCAATAAACCTGCAACACAGAGAGAAGCCAAACATGTATTTGAATGAAACTGTAGAAATAGGACCTAGGGAGTCACAGGGAGTGTTATGTGCACATTATGCGATGGCAGAGGCACTATTTTCCAGCAGATGGACATTGTATCTGCTGTGTATTATGCATATGGATCCAGCACAGGGAAGCTGGAATAGTATAGCACTTCTCAGCCCTGAACTCAAGCCAGTTAAAAGTGCTCATATATAAATTTGCACTTTGCAGAGGCAAACATCTGCACGCACACTGGCACATGCAGATACCAACTATATAGCTTTGTATCTACAACACCGAGGACGCCGGTGAAGCAATTGCTCCCACCAAACACACAGCTCTGTGGGTGCGTTGGAGGGAAAGGTTTAACACTCATGTACATACATGAAAAGGCCAAGAGCAAATGTAATAATTTTTGCAAATGTTTTCCCCTGCATAGTAAGGGCACAGATTGCTGTGTGTACTATTTCATTCACACACAAGTGGAAACTGGATAAAGCCCTTCTAAAGATTATGCCCAAATCCCCACATTTAGGGCAACTTAAAAGTATGTCCCTGTCTCTGTCACTGAACTATCATGTGATATAACAAACCTCATCTTGCTAATGTTTATGGAGTACTCTCAGGGCAAGGGGGCTATCTAAAAAGATTGATGGACTTCATGTAAAGTGAGGTGAAGAGGCTTGTCAGTGTGGCATCATTTCCTTTTTTCCTGAATGAATTAATAAGCACTGAAATGCAGTAAAAAAACTATTACCCTCAGATAATTTTTGCAATAGATAGTCTTTTAGTTCTTATTTTGGCAATGGTGATGATGAGTGTGATGTTGAGACCCTCATTTTGCAAAGGAAGTTTCTTTTTTAAATTAGCTATGTTTTTCAGCATTCCCTTTTACTCTACAAACAATAATGTATAATGGGGTAAACTTTCAGCAAGACTTTATGTTGCATCTTCAGTCTGAATCATGGAAGGAACTTTGAATTAGCCCCTCTTTCACACCAGATTTCCTTCTTGCGTCTTTATGACGTTTTAAAAACTGAAAATGCAGTCACACACAGTCATGAATAGATCCAGAAGTCTGGAAGAAGAGATTAGTAGATCCCAGAGCAGAGGGATAAGGCTGCAGGGAAGATGGAAACACACACAACTGTGTGCCATGCACCGTTAAAAGTACGGGTCGACAATGTTCATGACAACTAAATAGTTGCAGAGGGACTCATTCTGAATTTGCTTATGCCATTGTCAAGCCAGTGATTTTAGTGCAGATACATCGGATTCACAGCACCTGAATCAGAAATCTAAAGCAATCCATGAAGCTAGTCTTGGACACCTTGCAGGCATATGGTAACAGAGCAGAATGAATGCTGAAAACGTACTTTGATCAGCAGGTCTTTCCCATTGTTTGCTCCAGTGAAAAATCACCTAGTCTCACAGCTCAGGTCCCTACAAATACTTCCTGGCTCAGCTCCAAGCATTATCCTGTGCAAAAGGGCTGTTTTCATGTGGAAGGATGGCCAGGGCTGTAGCAGTGTGGCTGTGGCTGGCTCCAGACCTTTGCATGTCTGAAGTTGGACCAGATTTGTGCAATCTGCATGATGGCGAGACAGTGGAGGGGATTATTTTTAACGCTTCACTTTCATAAAAGAAAAGACACCACCTAAAGCAGATCTTGTCCTTGCTGGGTGCAGAGCCAGGCAGGCACTAGTATGGCACCATGATGAAATCCTAGCCCTACTGAAGTCAGCAGCAAAACTTCAGTGGGAGGAGGATTTCCTCTTGGAAACTCACCCTTCTTGCCATTTAAAATGTGCTGGTTAGCCAAATTGCAGGGAAAGAGCAAAGCCTGGACAAAAGGGCTTTCTGCTGTGCTAAAATGCTGCCAGATTTAAACATGTAATTTTTCAGTCACAGGTAGATGAGTGATCTGCAAAAGCTGGCTGCTGCTGCTCCAAGAGGAGATGGGACTGAAGAGAGCACGCGGTCCCTTCCTCTTCCTCGCTGCAGGCCTTCAGGCCAGGGACTCAGTGTGGTGTGGACACAAGGGCCATACTCTCCTGGCTATACTCTCCATCCTGTGCCCCCAGGTTGCAGTGATTTTCAAAGAGGTGGTGCTGGATTTTCACTATGCAAAGAGCTCTGAATTATTTCTGCAAGGGGTGCAGGGCCAGATTAAATCCTACCTATTAGACATAGAAGTGAATTTAAATGCATATGTGTGATTCTCTTCCACCCTGCTCCTATCCTTGAAAAACAGTTAATGCAAGATGTGGGTGGGTCCTCCTTCTCCTCACGGTTTTTTGTGACTCCAGGGTCAGATAACTGCGTGCCACAAAAGGGGATGCATTATCAGATTTTCAGGATTTGAACAGGGTGGAACAGAAGTGTACTTAGGTGCCTAAATACACTTGGATACCTACTAGGTGGAATAGGACCTAACACTGTCTCCAATTTCTGCTTACCTCCTTGCTGTATCTGGCATTAAGCTGCTTGTAGGTCTCCCAGTCCCCTTCAGCTCCAACACCATTGCGAGGGAGGAGGGAGGCTTGTATCAGTGGTTTATAAATCTAGCACTACTGCTGCATGGTCTGAAACCTAAAGGTCTGGAACAGACATTGCAAAAACCATTCTGACCCAAATCAGTTAAGTCTGATACTTCATTCAATCAAGTTTATCTCAAACTAGGTTTGGCCTTTTTGAAACTAGCTTATGTGCCCTGAATGTCTGTTCTGTTACAGGTTTAAACCAGTTTCTGATCACTTAAACTGGTCCATGTGCAACGTCTGCCCCTAGCCAAAGAGGCAACTCTGAGCCCGGTCTGCACCTTGACTTGTTCGGAGTCACAGTCAGCGTCCACCCTGAGAAACAGCGCTGTGCTTCAACCATTTGGCATTTTCCTTCACTGGGATTATTGCATCCAACTGCAGGCATACGACTATACGACACTAACGGGATGTTGCTACATGATGTGTTGCCATAAGGATTCAAACAGTCATTCCCATTTTTCTGCCTGTGGTTAACAACACCCTCCCCCTCCCAACACCTTCTCCTCACCCCTTTTTCTTTACGTGCATCTGCATATAATTATCACTCTCAAAAATGTAGCACCGTTCCACTCACAAGCTACTGAAGAAACTGAAGAACCAAAAATAAGCCATTTGGACTGAAAATGTCTTAGTGCCTCAGATTTCCATTGGCTTGAAGGAAGTGAGGCATGAACTGTGAAGGTCTGCACCCTTGTTTCAGATACAAGATCCCATCGTTCAGACACCCATCTCAAACTGGCCCTTGTTGGTTAAGAGCCGAGGTTGGGAAGACCGTGCGAAGAAGGTGTCTCCAAAGATTACCAGGATTTCCTCCTACTGGTAGGGTCAAGAGTACAGTGAGAATAACGCTTCCCCCGCCATACACTACGCTCCAGCTTTCTATCCCGGCTGAAAGCAGAGCGGAGGCGCACACCCTCCCTGCGCTGTATTCTTCAGGCTTTTAGAAATGTTGAGGATGACACTGGTGTGGTTCAAATTTTGGAGAAAGGTTTTTGTTAGAAGAATAAACTGGCCACGTTATGAGTGAAAAGCATGTCAGAGGGAATCAGTCATCGAATAATTGCTTCACTTGAGGCTTGCAGTTTTGCTGGGCAGAGGCAGAGATGAGCACTTACATGTAGAAAGGCGGGGATCTGGCCCTATTTTTATACAGCACTCGGAAGAGGGGAAAATTCTTAAGTATTATGATGGTTATTATTTCAAAGCATGAAGGGGCTTTAAAGCAGATTTTAATTTTAAAGTTAATGCAGCCTGAGGAGCTAATGATCAGCTAAAAACCAGGGGCAATACATTATCTTTTGGAGCAGGGAACTGAAGAAGTACTTGGTGGCTAAAGGGTTGATTCGGGAAAGCCTTTAAGAAAAGGTTTAACTCATCTGCTAACAAAGACACAAAAGAGCAAGAACCCCTAAGTGAAGCATATTTTTTTATATTCCCCACATTAAAAGTAGAAGAGAATAAAAACTGCTAACCTTACCTAGCAACCAAGAGGGAAAACCTGTCCCCATTGAATTCACTGGAAGAAGTCCCCTCGGCTCTAACGGGGGTGAAATTCAGCAGGGACTAACCAGAGCTAATTGAGACTTCAGCCCTGTAAATGTAGCTGAGTGGGCGAGCTGTAAAGCATAGATGTGGTCACAGCAAAGTCTGCGAAGCTCCCTGGACGTCACGCCATGAACCTGCAGGGACCTGCATGCTGGGATCAGCTTGCACCACTGGGATTTTAATCTCTGGTTTGCGTAGTCATTGCCTTATATTTGATGTGAAAGTTGACTAGGAACTAAAGCCATGCAAAAGCATAAAAATCACCAGAAATAACAGAAACAAAAGCACTATTCAGGCAAGAATCATTTCTGCGACTAGATGGAAATTCACTTTTTATTACCTTTATTATGTTTATGACATTTTATTTTGTCTATCATTACAGTGTATATACACAGCTTATTCCCCAGCTACAAAACCAGCTGTAATAAGATGTTATTGTTCAAAAGCATGAATGTGCAACAGTTTGAAATTCTCAGCTGAGATCACTATATTAATATTAATTTACATTATTTTCTGCTTAATTTATAAACCTCACACTACAAAATTAACTCTCAAGCTCACCTCTTAACATGCAATTTTCAACAGTGATTAATTCTCATTCACATTCCCCTCTGCTTTCTATATTGTACGGTATAGGAGGATGCACAGTTGCTGTTATACATTAGCCAAGATATCAAAGTGATAGAGATACTGAGGAAAATTAGAGGAGCTGAGCAAATGAGTTACAATGAACACTTTATTCATTCAATTTTTTTTTTTTTTTTTTTTATAGCTGCAAAACAGTTGGGACAGTTTATAAAAATTTTTAATTTCTTTTTTATTCAAAATATTTTCAGACTTTTTTTGTGGCTATAACTTCTACATAGTGTTATGATCATCCAATATTCAAATTTTAATTTGTCTGCAGTATTGATTACCTAAGGCATGCAGCCATTATTTATTTTCTGGAAGAGTCACAAAACTAAAGGTCTGAATGTCAAAAATCACAAGCAGGTCTGAGATGTAAAAGCCACTTTGGTAAATATTGGCAGCTGAACTCAAAATGCATCGTCTGTGAGTATTCTTCCTAGTAAAGACTGAATGCTCATGGAAAGGGAATAAAAACAGAATTCCAACAAGGCTGAATTGAAAATTGTACTCAAAATCCAAGGATTCATAGCAAAAAGGCTTGCACTACTTGCTCAGCTGCTATAAATAGAACTAATGTTCATACAGCGAGGTTACTTCTACAGCTGCCTGGGAAAGAGAAAAATGCACATTTTTTTTGTTTCATGCTCAGTAAATATTCTGACCTGCTAAATCAGGACAGAAGATGGGGCCAGGAAAGAAATGCTAAAGATCTTCCTAAATTTTGCTTTTGCTTTTAATAATAATAGTGCTGTAACAGAACCAGCTCTGTTTATTTCTCAGAGACATTTTGCACTTAATTCTCCAATCTGTTACTACAATTGCACCCTCGGGAAACCCCATCGATTCTAGTCAGGTTATGTTGGTGGGAATCTTGAGCCACAAAGTGTAGAATCAAATCCTCCGATGACAACACAAGGTTTATTTACTTAAGAGAGGGTGCGGGATGCACACTTGTTATTATTTAATAGTGATACAGTGGAAGGGCCTCTAGGCCATGACCAGGTGATGCTCCATTATGCTGGGGTTTGCGCAAATGCTTAACGAATTATACTGACTGCCCCAAACACCGCACATACAACTACAAGGTCAGTAGAAAGGATCTGGAATGTGTTCCCTATGAAAAACTGAGGCTTTTACAACATGAAATAACTTTGATGGGACATGAACCTGAGAGATGAGTTTGGCTTCTACTTCGTATGTCACTTTTCTGGGAAAATTCCACAAAATGGTACGATTTGCTATCTGCGGTCACAATTGCAGAGCTCCTGACACTGTCTCAGCATCCCGACGTCAAAATACTGTGCTCTGCACTGACTGCAAGCCATTAATCCGGAAACTGAATACCAGTAAGAGAAACATTTACAATACGTAATGAAGGCTGTTTTGTTTCCCCGCTACCTCCGAGATTCTTGGGCTCAGTTCATAAACCTGGATGGATGTAGTATCAGACTGAACTGATTTAGGTGAAATCAGTTTATTGAACTTCTGTCCCAGATCCCCTCCAGATTCAAATTAACGGACAGTCCCCCAGCATCCCAAGATGCTTTGCACCTCCCCTGCAATGCCCCCTTGAACGGTGGGTGGGCTAGCCTTGCCTTGGTCCAAGCTGTCTGCACCAGCCCAGCAGGGAGGTGTGCTCTAGCGCCCCCCGGCTTCTGGCCTGGGCCACTGCAGGCGTGTGGCTGCATTTCTGGAATCAAAAGTGAATGTCTGTTCACTTGCTTATGGGTTCAACCTACTAGACTAACGTGCAAAGATTGAATTGATTCAGCCCTGGGCTTAGAGTTTGCCTAGAGTAGGACAGAGCTAACACATTTTAGGTAACCACAACCATTACCTTAGTACAGACACCTGAAAACATCTTTTAGGTGGACCCGAGTTAAAAGATATTAATTTGCATCTATGCTTAGGTGGTGTCACAGATTTTTAGTTACCCTAACATACCTTCATCCACTTCACCTGCTTGAGAGAAGTCCTAAGAGAAGCAATGTGGTCCAGTGGGCTGGGCACTGAAACGGGACTCAGGAAATATTATGAGTAATATAAGTCTTGTCCCTGATCTACTGATTGATCTTGGACAAATCACTTCAATTTGCCTTGAATGTGGTTCCACTCTGATCCTGTCTAGTTAGGTTGTAATTTCTAAGGCCAGGTACAGATATTATGAGGGTATAAGCGACTGGAGACCAGTCTATACCCATAACAGAACATAAGTTTAGCACACAGAACTGGTTTATACCTATAACAGAAGCATACATAGATTGGTTTCAAAATGGTGGAACCCAGTCTAAGATTTGCCCCCCACAAGCAAAGAGCGAATATACGTCCTATTCACAACCAGTGTAAGCTATACCGTTTTCAGAAACCGTGTAACTTGGAGTGATTCTGCCTCGGGGTTTTTGGAACGTCTGCACCTAGCCTAAGGGACAAGAACTGCCTCTCACCATGCTTTTGTACAGCACCTAGTACAGTGGGGCTTTATGTTCATCGGGGCATGCATGTGCTACTACCATGCACATTATAACAAAACCCCTGCTAATTCCAAGTTGTAACACAGACATCAGGCAAGCTGAATTACTTTAGATACACGTTGTGCATTTTCAAATGTTCCACCCATGTTTAAAGCGAGCTTGAAATATTTGCTCTCAACCCTGCGATTAATACGCACCCTCTTTGGGGCAGAACAGCACCCTCCCCTGCCCCGCAGCTCTGCCTCTCACAGCAATAAGAGAAAAATGCTCACTCTGAGCTGAGCGGTGATTGAATTTGTTCAGATTAGACCCGGAGCTGAGCAAACTTGAAATGCCTTCATTTGACTGAAGCGCTCATTTTTATGGAGATGTTTAGCTGTCTTCATATCTAATTTAAGGTCCAAACATTCCAATTTCCGCATAAGAGGGTATTCAAACACCAGCTCCATCTCTATTCTTTTCCCTCTTTGCGGAATTGAGAAGTCATCATGTCTGATGAGAATTCATTATAAAGTTGACAATTTGAGGTTTGCCCCTTCCCTTCAATAAACCTCTGCAGAGCTTCATTCCTTTCAGACCATGCTGGCTTCCCTGCTGCTCCCGTGCAACCTAAAATATCTGAACTGGAGGATTCAAGCTCCCCCCCCCCTCCCCCCCCGCAGACAAACAAATAAATAACAAAAGAGGGAGGAAATTATCTCTCTAAGGGAACGATAAATGTAAAGAGCTTATATGTTAATCATTAGCAGAAAATTCTGGACTTGTCTAGTACTATAGGCAGAAGGGAAGACAGGGAGAGATAAAGGAAAGAATATAAGGATCAAAGGAGCCAAGAATGGCAAATAGAGAGCGTCACCATCAAGAACGTTATTTTTCGACAGTGCAATATTGATCCCCAAGTCCTGGCGTGTCCGTCCCCGTTCAGACCGATTGACTAAATTATGCAACTTCTTACAAACTTATTAGCTCCTATAATGAATGCTACTCTGTTTATAAGCTTCCTTCACACCTGGTCAGAGGCCACCCATTTGCAATCCGTTTCTGAAGGACTTCCTGTTTATTTGCAAATAAATGATCGTGGCATTTAAGGCAGTAATGGTGGGAGGAAAAAATAGGGGAGCAAGTCCCTGATTTTCGAGATGCATATTTTTGTGCTGTGACACTTATTTGTAAATTGGAGCTCTCTCGCCCTCTCCCCACCACACACCCACACACCTTTATGCCAGGTCTGGAAAGAGTTAAGGTAATTATCCCCTTGAATGTCCATAGCAGCAACACATCCCTGCTGTGCTCTATCAGAACTGCTGGGGCAGTTTCAGCAATGACTTCACCTCACTGCATTGCAACACTGCACAGTGCCCGACTGCTGGAGTTTGCTAATTTGTGTGTTTTCACTCGAGGCCTGCTGATTCAATCATTTTAAAGATGCCCATTTCTTCCAAGCCAGGGATTTTATGACTCTAAGGATTAGAAGCTGTTATCCCAACAAACCCTGGAGCTCTATATATTCTGATTTTATGGTAAGCTTCACTAATAAACTGTTTAAAACATATGCTAATTGTGTTTATTGTATTCTTTAATTATCATATGTATCATTAAAGATGTACTATCCTGTTTGAAATGTTAATACCTAATGCCCCCTTTTTTTTGTACCAAGACGCAGTACAGCGTTACCTTCAAAAATAAAAAGGGAAAATATAGAGACATATCTTTTAACAAGGAAGCCTGTTTTCAATTTCCATTGTTTATTTAAAAGTAGAGTCTTTGAATTCAATTTAAAATCCCTCTCCTGAAGGAAGGAAAGCAGAGAATGACATAACAAAACATGCCATCCTGTCTCTGTGCATTTTATTCCTTAATTTATTTTTAAATATGCCTCCCTCACATCAATTGTACTCAGCTTTCTTTGCTTCAAGACTGCTCAAAACATGGTAATTTCTGCAGCCAAGATGGGTTACAAATGATCAGAATAGCTGTCGCCTGATTTTGGTTACTGCATTTTAAATAAGAATTACTCAAATTCCACACATATACCTATATAAACCCCCCCCCACACAAATATATACACCCAACCATGTGTATGTCACATGTCTGCATGTGTATTATACATGAACTCTGTCTCATTGTATGTCAAGTAGCTCACAATTAATTAAGAACTTCCCAAAAGAAAATACAAGTTGTCATAGGGGCCATTTTTGACATTTTGCAGGCTGATCCTTAATGTGACATTATTGCCCCATTAAAATGAGGTTTTCCCTATGTAATAAGATGTTTGTGCTTAGAACTCCTGACATATTTCACTCTACTGCCCTGCTGCAAACAGGTCACACATCTCCCCACTGCCCTTTGCTACTGATCACAATCCTCTCCACCAGTCTATCCATACATGCTTTGCCTGGGAAAATGAATGTGAACATGGACATTTAGCTCATTGTTTCAAAACAAAACCAAAAATCCAGTTACTCTTCAATTGTAAAAGCTCAGTAAAAATTGTACTTGGAGAAGGTCATCCATGCACTTAAATCAGTCCTTGTTCCTCTATATGGGAGATTAGAATAATAAACACATACAGGCACAAGGCAGCAAAACGTGTGCACACGCATTTATCACAAACTCATTCTTCCTTTTCATTGAGTAGTATGCAGGCGTATGCCTTCACCTCTTAAATGTGAAGCCCTTGCGCAGAACTAACTGCCAATGGGAGGAACTCTAAACTCGTTATTGGCATACACAGAGAGAAAATGGTTGAAAGTTAAACCAGAAGCTAACGCAGAGGAATGTTAATTCTGTGTCTTACAAATAACAGCTGTCTTAAAACTAGTCCTTTATAGTACTGGGGTTTTTTTTAACTTACTGGACCCCCTAAACAAAAAAGAATATCAACCGACAGGAGCTCTGTCCGATTACACGGAACATGGAAAATAGTGGAGTTTGAGGACTTCATCAGATTTTTTTAAGACTTGGGGGGAATATTTTCTCTCAGGTGCCAGATGCTAATGCTGCATCATGAATGAAACATCTTCAGCAACTTGAATAACGTTATTTATATTCTCCCACGAAAAATATTATTGAAAAATGAAAATGAAGTTACACAACATTGCTAGAATGTATTTATTTATGTTCTATAGGACGGAGACGGTGCCTACTGGGACGGTTATGCAACACTGCAAACAGTGAGGGTTTGATTTTGATTGAGGTTTCTATAACGTTCCTGTTAGATAATAATGTCATTGGCCCATCTAAGCATAATTCTCTCTCTCTATACATATCTATATCTATATGTATCTATAGAGCTATATAGATCTATATAGATAGATAGTACTATAGAGATCTATAAATATGGAGATATAGAGATAGATATATATCAATCTATAAGTGTATTTCTATATCTCTATAGATCTATGTACATAGAACATAAATAAATACATTCTAGCAATGCTGTGTAAGTTCATTTTCATTTTTCAACAATATTTTTAATGGGAGAATAGATCTATCTATCTATCATTCTGCTTGGATGGGCCAATTACATTATTAACAGGAATATTATTATAGAAACCTCAATCAAAATAAACCCTCATTATTTTCAACATTGAATAAACTTACCAGTAGGCATCATCTCCATCCTACAGAACATATATATATATATAAATAATCTCCCACTCCCATAAGCAGAGAACTTATTTAATACTCAGATTTTAATTTAAGGGCATACTCCCAATATAGTCGGGGAGACGCTTCAGCGACTGCAGTGAGGTCACTTTAGGTTTATACCAAGATTACTGAGACCACAACCATGATTTTTGCCTAGGCTGGCATTCATCCTTTGAAAGCATGGTTATGTAAAAGTCTACAAGACAGTGTGCTTGTGTTTGCTACAATCAAATGTAAACACGGGGTTTTATTTTAAACTACAAGAAAAGTCCAGGTTATCTGGCCTAAAGACAAATTTAGAAAAGTGCAAAAGCTGTCCGGGCAGAGAGAGCGTGCTTTGGACAGCACAGCTTTCATTTCAGAGGGAGGAAAATGAAATCAGGAAGGAACAGAAGTCAAGTCTCTTCAAGACAACACAGCACATAGTTCTCCACCCCAGTCTGCTGCAACCCCAGGGACAAAATGGCAACTCCTTTTGGACTTGGGCAAAGCATTTAGAAATGTAAAGGTACACGGCACAGGAAACAGAAGCCTCACATTTTTCCTAGCTATATAAAAATACACAGGGTGAAACCTTTGCACCACTGGGGTCAATTGGCATCTCACACTGGCCTCAGTGGGGCTGGGTGATTGCCCGGAGGGTCTGGTTATCTTTTTGCTGTGGGGTAGCTACTCAGGATCAACCTGGGGCGCTGCGAGAGATCCATTACAGCACAGACAGGATGGAAGCGTGCACCTCATACAGGTCTGTGTTAGGGCTGTCAAACAATTACAAAATGTGATCGTGATTAGTTGCACGATTAAAAAAACGAGTCACAATTCATCACTGTTTTAATTGCACCGCTTAAAACTCAAAATTATGCACAGAAAAACTCGCATTTATGCAGGTACTTTGTATGGTTGGGGGTGGAGGTGGTGTGTGTGCCCACACACTCCCCCAGTGAGGGGGGGAATTTGTGAAGGTGTGGGGGCCTGTGGGGTTTGAAGCCCGGGGGGGGGGTCCCCACACAACCTGGCAGGATGCAGGGGACGGTGGGTCAGGAGTGAGGGGCAGCAGCAGGGATGAGGGGGTTGTGACTTGGGAGAGAGGGGCAGACACACACACATACCCCCCCTCCCACACACACACACACACAGCGCCTGGCAGGCCTTGTCCAGGAGGGGGGTGGGCACGGCTTCCTGCTGCGGTGCGCACCTCTGGATTTGTGCGCGTGGCAGAGGCAGGTTGCCCGCTGCAGGATGGGGCTCAGCATCCGGCTGCCATTGCATGACACCACGTTGTGCCTCCCGCTGCCAGGTGGGCAGGGGACCCAGGCACAGCCAGCGTGTGGCTCCTAGAGCCAAGGCAGCAGGGCGCAGAGCCCCAGCCCACAGCACACACTAACTGCGGCTAATCGACGGTCCCAGTCTGTTCGCATGCTCGGGAGGAGAGGATGGGCGCCGAAGAGCAGATGCCACTAAGGGCCGTCTCCAACGGGGCAATGGGAAGCAGTGATTCACTGCAAGCACTGCACTGCAGTTTGTGAGTGCTGGGGCAGCACTGCACACTGGGGAGGACATGGGGGGCATTAAAGGATGTAGTGCTTTCTCCTGGCTTGGCTATACTGGCATGCTTTGCACTCCCTGAGTGCAGCTGTGGTCTAACGTGCCCGTTTGCCCTTTAGGGAGCCGCTGGAAATTACCGTTCTGCACAGCCCCTAGCAAATGAAAGCATCACCCTCTCTCCCTATTATATTAATGGATTTTATGCTACTTTTTAAATTATGCTGTTTTCAAATATGAATACATTTGAATGTCAGATGCTTGCACCCAAATATAAATGTCAGGACCTCTGTGCACCTCTGGCATGTAGGAGCTAATTTAATCATCTCGGCGAAGTGATTTCAGTTCACACAATCATTTTGTTAAAGTGGAAGGGTTAGGAGGAGACAGCACAGCAAAGGCAGAGCTGTTCTGTGTGGCTAAGGGCCACCTTGCATAAGAAGACCGGGTAGAAAACAGCATTTGCACACAAACACGAGGCTGGCTTTGCCAATGCTGCCGCTGCTAATCTGCAGCTGCCTGTTCAGGCTGACGCAGTGGAGGCACAAACAAAACCAGGTGTAATTTGCCATCCAGCCGAGGCCTCCAATCTCCAAGATTTAGCCCCAAAGGTCTCGTTCCTCCTCACGCACTTCAGACTTCAAACAAGACAAAGGATGCACAGCCCATGTGTTTTTAAAGGAGTAACTCTGCTAGGTGAGAATAGCTGGATAGCTCCTTTATTTATGTGGGAGAGTCTAATTTTCCCAGTTTTACCCAGCCTTTCCACACTTCTCATTAGGGAAAGCTCATTCTGGGTCTAAGGCTGGTGGAGTTCAAATCTCCATACAGGCCATCCCTCGACACAGAAATGCTCCTACAAATGATCAGATGGGTTTTGTTAGCACAAAAGCCACCGTCCCCTACCAACTGAGGTCAAGCAATAATTTGGTTCCAGATCCAAAGAGTTATTCAGGTGTTGTCCAGCTCGTATCAGTGCCTAAGTATCTGCAGTAGCTCTGACCTTAAATCCGCACCGGCTATTTTAGCATACTAAAAAATAAATAAAGCCCTGAAAAACTGTGGGGGTTTATTTTGTGCAGATCCTAACATTTTTTCTTAGGGTCACTTTTCGCTAGGGTCATTTTCACTGTGGCACAGAGCTGGGTTTCTTCCAGTGAACTGGTTTTACCATCTCCCAGTGCATATGCATTTGTGACTACATAAAATGCTGAAGTGGTGACACTGCACGAGGCTGCAGCCTGTATCACGCAAGTCGCAAGAGTGGATGTCTCTTTGGAGCCTCTCTGGGAGGAAAGATATGGCTTATGATGAGTAAGGACACAAGGAGACCAGGGAGACTGTAGAGAACGGGCGAGATGGAAGAAACTGGTGGATGGCCGTGGAGAATGTGAAACAGCAGGAGAGAGAAAGAGAGAATACAGATGGGGATTTGGGAGAAGGCCTCTCTGGGGCTGGCTGTCAGGAACTGAAGCTCAGTAGGCTGGCGGTCAAGAGGACTGAAAGGACGTGCTCATGTTGAGAAGCCTGTGATGGAAAAATCCCTGCCTGGTGCAAGCCTGCGCATTGCTCGCGCTTCCGCCTGCTGCATGTGCAGTTATCCTGTCCGCATCTGTGGCTCTAATAAATGCACATGCAAAACCAGGTGCATTTCTGTGCACAGAGCATAGTATTAATCAAGTCTGCTCATGTGTGAGAGGTGTTTGCAACTGTAGGGGACAAGAAGGGTCCTGTGTTGCTCCTTTCCCAAACCGCAGGATCTCCCAAACACCATATAAGTGATCCGTTTCCCATTAAGTGTCTTGTAAGAGTCCTGCGGTGCCTGGATCGGGCCCAGACTGAATGAAACTGTTCCTAGCAAACTGTTCACAGTCCACAGAGCTGAACAAAATTACCAACAATATTTGTCGAATCACTTCAAACATCCCCACAGAAATGTCAGAGGAATTGCAATCGGGTTTGAAGATCGCTGGAGAGCAGGAAAAAAAGAAGCTAAATCCAATGGATTATTCGTGACAATTACAGGCTATAGATGTTATATAAAATTATATTAACAAGCTCTAACGTTTCGCAAGCGTTGGCGTGAATGGTACACAGTGGCGGTAATGAAAACATGCGCAAGCAAGCTTTGTAAAACAATCAAAAAATCAATCTGACATGTCAAGCTGAACATATCAATGAGACAGTTTGCAGTCAGAGGGTTTTCTTATGAAGTGCTGTCAACAGTCAATGCCACATTTGTCTGATCAGTCCGGCTCCTCTAAGTGGAAGGATTTTTTTTTCCCTTCCCCAATAGAAGAGAAAGGAAAAACAGGAAAATGCAAGCCACGGTAATTCATCTCAAGTATCCTAAACGACAATTAGTAACAATGGCTAGCAGTGGTAAGCCTGCTCTTTGGTGTGGTTTGGAGATCTGGGCTGTAATTATTGAGCCATCCTGCTGAATAGCACAATCAGTCCTTGATGGCTGCATGGCAGAGCGCCGGTGTGACGGCTTGAGCTCTTGTGTAAATGAAACGTCAGGATCAGGAAAATGGGGCCATTGTGTTTACGCCGGCTTTGATTAGCTTTTAGGGAACAATGCATCTTAAAGCAAATGCGGAGGACCTGAATGGTGATCCCCCTTAATGAGAGGGCTATGAGGAGGGGAGGAGGAGGGAAAATGCAGGAAATGCAATCCAAAGAGGACTGAGATTTCCCATAAAACCCCCTGGCTGTGACCTACTCCTGGTAACAACACTCGATTTCTACAATGGCCTGGCATGAACACTGCCATCAACGCGAGGACGTAGCTGAACCAAAACCAGCCATTCCAAAAAGGATTGAGGGGAAAATTTCTGGGCTCTGCCAAGTGGGCTCAACAGAGGTATCCCATCCATCGGAGACAACCAAAACAGCTTTTGCAGCCATCACATCCTCCATTCGCCCATTTGCCCCAAGCCTTCCTTTCCTATCAGAGTCCTCCCCATCCTCTATACTTGCAGCCTCGTGTCTCATCCCCTCCTTGCTTCTGCTCCCACTGAAACCTGCCACTTTTGCCTCTTCCTCTTTAAAAATCCATTCTTTTGTCTCCTTTTCATGAATTCCCCATCTGTGCTTTGGTCATCTTTTGCTTCGCCATTCTGCCCTATGGCTTCCCCACATCCCATCTTACTCTTCAGTTGTCTGCACAAAATGATGCTGCAACCATCTAGCACTCATGCTGCTCTCAGTCACCATCCACTTCAGATCTCTCAGCAGCCTCTTCTCACCTTCAACCTCAGATTCAAGCTTTTCACCCTTACCTTCAAAGTCCTGCCTAACTCTCTTCTGACTCACATCTCTGCTTTCAATCCCTATTATTTTTCTCTTTTGCGCCATAAATATTTATCAGGCTGCCCTCCTCTCTAGCCTTTGTAGCTTTCTTCCATTCTCACCACTATTTCTTTTCCTAGGCAGCCCGTTGTATCGCACACATCCTCCCTTTCCCTCGTGCACCAAATGGCCTCGCAGACTGCATTTAAACTAGAGCTGAGAATAACTTGCAAGGAACAATGTATTCGGGATCTGTCAGCAGCTTGTGATTGCAGCAGATTTTGTTTTCATTATTCAAATGTATTT
This sequence comes from Crocodylus siamensis, assembly GCF_052110815.1. Lineage (NCBI taxonomy): Eukaryota > Metazoa > Chordata > Crocodylia > Crocodylidae > Crocodylus > Crocodylus siamensis. Next base: position 69,160,220 of record NC_143404.1, read on the forward strand.
GACAATCTTCCTTCCAAATCAATTGTGGCCGTTCTAAATTCAGACCATGCTGCCTCCCGGTGATTGGGCAGGTAAGTCACATGGCACTGTTTTGGCTCCCGGACTGGGAGAGCTTGCAAGTATCTCCTGCATAAATACTGAAATGTATTTTCTGCCAACATTTCTGCCAGTCAGCAGAATGCTCTTGCATTCATGGAAAGGAAGCACAGAAAGGTGCAGTGCATAAACAAGGCTGAAAGTCAAATCACTTAATTATTATTATTTATATTACAGCAGTGCCTAGGAACTCTAGCCAGCGAGAGGAGCTCTGTCATGTTAAGCTTTCTAGCACAAATAGCCAAGAAAATCGTTTAGATCCCAAAGAGGTGTTATTTGGGGAAAGGCTTTTGCTTTGGTCACTTGTATCTAATTTGCACACACTTTGGGTTTGTCTGTATGGCACAAGAGATACCTGAGCTGAGCTAGTCCTGGAGCCTAAGACATTAGTGTGGTCCTATGCCCAGGTTAATTCTGAGAAGCAACATTTTTAAGTCCATCTCAATTTAATCCTGTCCTAAAGACACTGCACTAACAAAGCTATAGTGTTTCCGGGTCAGGACCTAGTACACACAGAGGTAGCTTTGCATGTCGCAGTGAGGTGCTGCCTGGCATTGCAAAGAGATGCCTCTTTTGAGTAAAACCTTTCAATTCTAATTCACCGATCAGGAAACAACATCATATGTCCACCCTGGCCTCTGATCAGAACCAGCAATTCTGCCCCTTAGGTCTGATCAAGGCTTCAGTCTATAAGAATAGTGCTGTTGGCTTTACAAAACTAGAGGCAACCAGTGAGGAAGAGTTTGCAAGACAAACCTGTGGATTTGTAAGCTTCTTGGGGCAGGTACCACATCTTTCATTATAACTAACCACAATGTGCTCTGTAAATACAGCGCAAACTCCATAGATGTAATTGATTAGTAACTATCATGTAATTACCGAGTAATCACATGGTTAATTTTTGCTTTGCAAATTAAATTGTTACCATGAGATTGAATAATTATGCAGGGTAATTTTCCACTAATTCACATACTAATGCCAAGTAAAATCAGGTAATCCAAAGGTCATGTATCTATATATGGTAAGTGTGAAGCATTATTATTATTTTATTACTATTACTATATAAAGCTAGAGTGCATATTATATAATCATGCATTAATGACAGGATGTTTGCATCCTATATGATACAGTAGAGCTGACAGAGAAGAAGTTATTTCATTATTTCAGGTTTCCCCTAGTCTTTCTTGTACTGCAGTTCTTGCTGGAGCTCTATGCAAAAAAGGCTTGTATGTGAAACACTACTGACCACCAGCTGGTCCAGCTCCATTGTGCAGCTATGATGATTTATCCCAGCTGACGGTCTCATCCTATAGCTCTATTTTTAGTTATGAAAAATTAGAACACGACATTATTTCTGTTTGATTTGCTTCGTAACAGTCGCCCAAGATCCCGGCTAAAATCAGTGTCTGTTGGGAAACTGTCATGTTCAGCAACTCCCTCAAATACTTCTGGATCAGACAGCACAGCTATGAAATGCCTGTGGTTTCACAGGTTTTCCCCTGAATCTTTTATTTGCAATAGGTTCATGTACTACAATAGTTTAGTTCCAACATCTGATCACATTCCACTCAAAGTGGACCTCAGTTTTTGCAGGACTCTATTTTGCACTGAAAATTGCACTCCTTATATTATATCCTTAACAAACAGCCGGGAAAAAGCATTAGCACACTGTAGGTGTGGAACCATTGCTAAAATTCATTGTAGGTGCAAAAATGGTACCTTTACAAACAGTGGCCTGGTTTAAAAGCTGACCCTGGGGAGCGACACAAGTGTCTACAATGGTCTGATGAACAAGCGGCTGATGAATATCCTTTCTTTTTTCTTCTGCCCACTCCTTCTCTTGCTGTCAGCATGCATGAATGCTTCTACTTTGTTGGTGAATCAAGGGCCACATTTTCAATGCAGCTTTAAGCAGACTTCTGATCTTTTTTGCCCAAATCTCAGTGCGTGGGGAAATATCTACACACTAACACCTGGAGGGGCAGATTTGTTATCAGTCTTAACCTTAACCTATACCTGGGATCCTTATTACTTTTTCAGACCATCTTAGACATCTAAGATATATAGTTCAAATATGTTGCACATGGATTTGATATTGGATCTGTAAGAATTAGGAGAAATCATTTAATCTGCTGGTCAGTTGATTGCAAAGACGCTCTGTTTCTGAATATCTCTTACCTAGACAAGACAATTAGACATTTCAAACCACGTTAGCAATTCAAGCTAATCAAATGTTTAAGAAGAAAGGGTTAAAGCTGAATATTTCCTTATGTCTTGAGACTTTCAGTGTTGTGGCATCCAGCCTGTGAGCAAATAAAATACTAACCCACATTAAGCTTAGTTTCTCCAAGTTTCATGGAAATATAAGAGTCTCTATCACTGGGGAGTACTTAAGGCCCATACATCTTGAACTTCATGCAAAAGGTAGCTGAGTGACTGGCAATAACCACTGTGGGGAGCCATGTTTTTAATTGTGATTACAGAATTAAAAAGGACCTGTTATAGAAGAGACTTACAACTCTGAGGAAAAATGCTTTACATTAAGTCCTGGCACTGGAAGACTATATTTGCATATGAGTGGAGGGTTGGTGATTGAAAAGCTTTTAGATTTGAAGTAAAAAAAAAAAACCCTAAGATAAATCAACACCAGGTATAAGTTAATACATGTAGATGAATGCTCCAGATCCACCCATTCATTTCAACAGAGCCACACCAGTTTCCATCAGCTGAAGATTTGTCCCTCACTTATGCTTGGTATATGGCTGTCACGAGACTCCTAACCAAAGTCACGTGCCAGTTTGAGGGGAGAGGAGATGGAAGGCTCTGGATTGAAGCTTGCCTTGCTGGATTTTGCCAGGGGCTGTTAACAAAGGACGCATAAGGACTAGATACTTATATATACCTATATACTCCCATGGGCACGGCCAGACAGGAAAATGCACATGGCACATGTAAGTAGGATCTCCACACTGCATATTTGCAGCGCGGAGGCAAAATTAGATATCAGGAACTCCCAGTATTAAAAAAAAGGGGGGTGCAAAAAATGTGGTTGCAGCATCCACTGCATGAAACCAGAGCTCAGCTGGCCAGAGCCATGCTCCAGCTGCTGGCCAGGCTCTGCACGCCCAGAGCACTGCCGCTGCAGCCCCGGGAGACACCCAGACTCCCAGGTTAGGCTGCTGGGGCCATCCCGTGTGCTGGCTCCAGTCTCCCTTATCCCACCTGGGGCAATTTGCCATGTGCCAGAGCATGCACACAGGGGCATTCCCTGGGGTCAAGTATAGCAGGGGCACAGCTATGTGCCGCTGCTATTTGTCCCTGGGGAAATGCACATGCACACTATTCGGGATGCGCCCCGTAAGGCTACACTTTGATTTAACTCTTGCTCTCTTGTTTTATAATGGCATCTAGAACTGACAGCCGAGGATCAGCCAGAGGCCCCAAATCAGCTAACAGTATTTCTGTGTTGAACACAGTCCCTCCAAATCAATTAGAGTAGTCTTGCAGGACATTTAAGAGCCCTATTTTTTTTTTAAAGGAAGCAGCTTCTATATTTATAGGCAAATTTCTGCCTCAACAAATAACTGTGTCCACAAATTTCATGCCAAAGTTAATCGTGGGTGCAAATGCTAGCATTTATACACCTAATTACCTGCACTTAGCAGCACAAATGGAAATGCTTGGAGATCTTGCTTCAAAATCTGGCCCTCCACATCCTCATATCGTATATTCCAGTATATCCTGGGGCTTGTTTATTCCATATTTTTAGGTTTCCCTGACTTTGAAAATGTAGGTATCATGCAAATTTAACTTTTCTTTGTACCCCTGGGCCCTGAAAATCTCAGTGATTAAGCCGAGAACTGTATTAGAAATTGAAAGGAAAGGCTGAAAACTGTAACTGTAAAAAAAAAAGCCCAGGGTCACCTGGTTACAGTCAGACAAAAGCCGCATTTCAAAAATGTACCCTGTAATTTAGTCAAAATGGAAAGGACGGGAAAAAGGTCAATATTGTTTTAAATGAGACTAACAGTTCCTTTTATGTAATGGATGAACTGTAGTATGTTTCTGGATGATTGGCAATTTAGCTGCTAGGGGGAAAAAAAGGTTAAACTTATCAGCACACAAAAGTGGCAGCAATTTATTTCTGTCACTTTTCTGCAAATTAACCTATTTTAAGACATTCTGAACCTCATCAGCAAGCACAGGTGTGGACAGGAATCAGGGTCATCCCTCGGGCCAGGTGCACACATGGTGGACGTGACAGGCAAACTAGAGCAGCGGCAGGCAGACAAAGGAGCTTGGCGTGGTGCGGGGCAAGCACCGAGAGCCAAGTAAACACTTCCTTTACCTTCTGAGCCCCTTGTTCCATACCCGAGTGTTTGAAGGCTTTGATCTCCAGCAATGGCCATATAGGACCAGCTGGTGTGTTAATAACTCGTGTGTGTGTGTGTCTACGCTAAGCAGGGAGGCTTAGAGACCAGATGTAAAACTGGCATAAATCAGTTTAGCTCCAGTGTAATTTCAGTGGAGTTACCCTGATGTACACCAATAAGGTAACTGCCCCAATGAATGTATAAGCCTTAACTTGCAGTAACATGGAAGCTTGGAGGCCGACAAGTACAGAAGTGTAAGTGTCTTCCTCCTCCTCCTGTTTTCTGGAAACCTTGCCTATAGAGTATAAAAAAACAGGCTTCTTGAGCAATGATCCCCTGAAACAGCAAGAAGAAAACACCTCCCCTCTCTGTCTCTGTCTCTCTGGCACTGGATCGTTGCTTGTAGCTTTAAAGCCCAGCATGATCCCGGACAATCATGCTGGGGGATGCACAGATGAAGGAGGAGGGACAGGTTTGCTGTGGTTTGCCATGGCCCTACTTAGTGACATGGCTTTTTGAATGGCTGTTACCCACTGTGCTCACACTTCCTGGATTAGGCATTAGGGCTCTGGGCAGAAATTACATGTAAACTGGTATAAGCGGTTGGAAACTGGTTAAAATCAAATCTGTTACACAACAGAAGTTCAATGCACATAGACCACTTTCAAAATGACTGAAACCAGTTTAAGATAAACCTGGATGGATGCAGTATCAGACTTAACTGATTGAGTTTAAATCGGTTTATTGAGCTTCTGTCCCAGATCCAGATTCAAGTTAATTCAGAGTCCTGCAGCATCCCAAGATGCTTTGCACTGCAGGATGGACCAGCTAGCCCTGTCCCAAGCTGTCTCCTCCAGCTAAGCAGGGAGGTGTGCTCTAACGCCCCCTGGCTTCTGGCCATGGCCACTGCAGGCGTACAGCTATATTTCTGGACTCAAAAGTGAATGTCTGTTCACTTGTTTATCAGTTCAATCTACACAACTTAGACTAACCTGCAAAGAATGAATCAATTCAGCCTTGGGCTTTTTGAGTGTCTGTACTCAGCCCACAGGTCTATCTGGCACTGTTTTCTGGAAGGCATAGGAGGGGGTGTAGGATGGGGCAAGAGATCAGCAGACCTCATTGAGGGCTGCAAGGAAAAACACAGGGACACAAGAGTAAGAGAACAGACCAATCAGCAGCTTCTTGCATACACAGAATGAAACTAGATGAAGTACACGGGAGGGTCGTGTTTTTCTGCAATCACTGTTCGGCTCCTTGGCTTTGAGTGAATGAGCAAATGTGCCCAGCTCTCCTCGTGAAGCAGTGTCTGCCATCTAACATGAGACTCCATAGAACATACCATCCGGTTCAAATTGCCGGAGCTGCCTGAAAGTACAGGTCCCCCCACGAGTGAAAAATGGAAGGAAACCAGAGAAGACATAGGATTTTCTGCTTTGACTTGACTAGTCTGTCAACATTAGAAACATGCAAGAAAAAGCTGGTCTTTTCCTATCAAAGTCATGACCATTTTTGTGAGAGAAAGGAACTGGACAAGCTGTGGTATGTAAGCACATGGCATCTACAAAGAACATGACATGGGAAAGTCCCTATCATAGAGTACTTTGCAGCTTCTACAAAAATTAACACAATTTAATGATCAGAGGCAATACGTTCAAAAGGGCTTAATGCACAGCAGTGGGGATTAGGTTCCTGTGTCATTTATGGCTAGATTTTCAAAGGTTTAGGCACTTCTAAAAATCCCATTATGTGCTTGCCTGCATCTTTAGGTGCCTAAATGCATTTGAAAATCTGGGCCTTAGGCATTTTTGAACATTTTACCCAATGCCTTTGTTCTAGATACACGAAGTGCTTTGATCTAGAATATCTTTGTCAGACAGATGATAAGAGTTGTTTTTAATTACATGAATGATTTCCTTTTTTAAACCTGCATAGTAGAGAGGACAGCATTGTTCATTCTCTGGTTAATTTATAGTATACATTCCAGTGCATAAGGATGCTGGAACTGGCAGTTTTGTACCAGAGCCAGAAGTCCTGTATTTATTTCAAGGCAGAAACCTTCAACAAATACATTATCCAGCAAGTTCTTCATTAAAAGGTGTTTGAGACTGTTAGTGTCTTGGTCTTGTGATTTTTCACAAGTATCACAAGACTATTTTTAACCTCAATGACCTTTGTAAAATAACATTAACAAATGAACGCCTTCATACCAGGTATATCCTATGCCTAAGCTGACCTCTGATGAGGCAGCAAGGAAGTGAAACCTGATTATGAGAGACAAGTGACTGTGATTCACACTCCTTAAATCATTACGTGTTTTGCTTGGTCCCATCAACACCAAATTAACTTGAATACCAAAGGAACGTGGGAGAAAAATGATCTTTGTTAAAGATGTCACTAAACCCGCCATCTTCTCTTTTGGTTGACAAAGTTTACAATTCACATCGAAGACGTGTAAGACAAGATTGAAAATGTATGCTGTTTCTAAGGGGGGTGATAAACTTACAAAAGATTGGCAAGCCAGTACCAAGCTCAAGAGGCTCAAGGTTTTAAACACAGCCAAACACAGGGACAAATTCAGCCTTGGTGTTAAGTGAATACAACTGAATTTAAAATGCTTACAAAAAGGCCAAATTTGATTTTCAGCCTTTTTCTCCCACGCCAGTAAGAAGCAGGGGTATGGGAGCTTGCAGCAGCAAAACATTACTGTACAGTACACAGTCGTTAATATTGGCCTTCAGTGATGTTATAAATGCTACAGAGCTCTTTCCTTTATTTTGCAGTCTAGGGTGTTTGAATCAGTTCCTTTTCACATCATTTGTAAGGCATAAATAGCCATTGTGGTGGCTGAAATTATTTTGATCAACTTACGCATCCACCAAGTGGTGTCACTACCACTATTCTAGCCATTACAGTGCTGGAAGAGCGAAGATTTGAGGAACTTGACAGGATAATTAAGTATGATAGCAGACTGGATTTAGCGGGACCCCAGTGAGTCAACAATCCTGATTGTTTCATCATCTTGGCTTTGTGCTGTTCATATCTTATCAGATTAGATAACAATCTGGTAGAGCTATGAGTTGAATTACCATGTTGAACTGCACAGTTAGACCACATGAAAAACATCAATACACATTTAAATAATCCCATTTTCAAACTCAGATAAGAAATGGCCAACCTCTACAAATCAAAGGGATATCCTCAGGCTAAAATAAAGACTGGTCTGATTACCTATTCAGCTATATCAAAGTGCAACAATCAAATGCTATTGCCAACGTAACACTACGGTTCTTATACCCAAGCAGTGACATGACTCCTTTGTGACAGCAAGTCTCAGATTTGAAAGTAAAACTCGCTGGTGGACATGGTCACAGATGAGAAGTTTTAGCCACGTGACTCTCCAAGATGAAAGCTCCGAAAACTGCCAAGCTGTCTCATACTCAAGCTAGGCTCTCTCTTCTGGGTGCTCATCCAGATGCTGCATTTGGGTCCCAGCACACAGCTGGCTGAAGCCCCCAGTACCAGACCAGACCCCTCGAGGTGTCCCAGCACACCCTTTTCCAAAACCCCAACCCTGTAGGCAATCCGATTCACTGGGAAAAGTGATGGTTGAAGCATGTAACCTGTGGGTGTTTCAATGGTTCCTGACTCAATTGCTCTTTACTTTACATAGCATGGGGAAGTGAAGGTAAAAATAAAACCAAATCAAACAGCGGTAGGTCTTGCCTTGCTGCTCTGTTTTTTCTCATTGCTTGGGTGTTTTTTTGCAATTAGGGAGGAAGATCATGGACTCTCTTCTTCTGCAGGCAGATTCCTGGTGTCAGGGGACTTGTCAGCTCCTGGCTGACTCGCTAGACATGGTGGCATTCATATAGCCATTTCATCATATTAATCTGAACTTGGAACAAAGTTCCACAAAGATAAAATTCTCCAAATAGCCACATCTTAGTTTAAAACTCCCACACAAGAAATCCCAACCTGCTACTTTCTTTTTAGGTTTTTACACAGCACAACAATAAAACAAACATAGTTGATCACTTTGAGAAAACATGTTCTCACTAATGTTGGTTTCCAAATATATTCTCGGTCCAAAAAAACAAAACAAAAAAGGAGTGGGGAGGAGTTGTGGCTTGATTCTCTTTTCTCATTCCTATCTCTTTCCTGCTGATGTAACTTCATTAGCAAAAATGGAGTTACTCTTGATTTGTGCTGGTTTGGAAAGAGAACCAGGACTGGAAAAATGAATGCTGAAGTCAAAAGTGTGGCCCTGTTAGCTACAGCTGCATTTCCCACTGCCCTTCTGCACCCCCGTACTACATGAAGGAAGATCGGTGGTGTTGAAAATTAATATCGAACTAAATGAAAATTAAACGGAAATCAATTTTCTTTAAGTACTTCCAGGGATTCCCCCCACCCTTCTCCCCCTTCACATTATCCTTCTGATCTTTTATGCAGCTATTTGCAAACTAACCATTAGTTGTCAGTCTCCAGCCATGCACCGCACAACTGTCAGTTGAGGGAGTCTTCAGCTGCTTTCTGAACAACCTGCACCACGTTAGATCACTTTACTCCCTACACAGGCGTGGAGAACAGGGCCAGCTTCCTGGCTGGTGTATAACCGGCACGACCCAGCACAAAAGGGAAATGCTGCAATTAAACACGCTACCTGGGACTCGGCAATTGCCTGGAAAGGATTCCAAAACAGGGTCCTTGCTGGTTTGCTTCCCTCTAAAACCTGCAATGCTGCGATGAAGCTTATAAAACCCTTGATGATTTCAGTTTCAGTTCTTTAACACCCCTAAACCTTGCCAGAGTAGTGGGATGATGACGTTATTAAAGAATTTAATACTATGAAAGCTTTGCCCCAAGAGCTAGGAAACTTGAGCTGGAACTTTTTTCCCCCGGTAAAAAAAAAAGTTTGTTGAAAATTTTTGTTTGCCTTTTCATCAACAAATTGTAATCAATTTTCTGTTTTGATGAGTGACACATGGACGAATTTCAGCCAGCTGGGGAAATACTTTGGTTTCATAGATTCATAGACTAGAAGGCTGGAAGGGACCTTGGAAGATCATGGGGTCCAGCCCCCTGCACCAGGCAGGAAAGACAACTGGGGGTCAGGCGACCCCAGCAAAGCGACTGTCTAGTCTCCTCTTGAAGATTTCCAGGGCAGGTGGAATTTATATCGATTTCACTTACATTCCACCAAAATATGCAATTTTTTGTTTTTTAAATCCCCCATATTTCCACCCGGCCAGCTAAAACCCTTTGTTTTTTTACTTACTGAACAAGAAAACATTTTTTTATGACATCCTTTGTCTCAGTTAGCCAAAAGTAGGCATATTTCCACTTTAATAAAATAAAACAGCCATTTTCTGCTGAAAAATCCCTTCAGTGGAAAGCTGACTGTCTCTAGTCCAAAGTCCTCCTTCCGCAGAACAGCCCTGAACATGTCCTCGCGCTGCCTTGGCACCTGCTGCAAGCTGGGAGAGCCGGATTAGTTCCACCTGCAAGGTGCGTGAAGCTACTTGGTTTCTCCACTGTCAGCTGGCTGCTGTGGGGGCAAGTGGTGGTAATGATAGCAGTGGCCCTTTTTGGACACTTCGAAGGAAATCAAATTTCTCATTGAACAGCGCCAAGGTTGTTCAGTGAGGCTTGCCCCGCTGGATGGCAGTCACACCAGCAATGCCACAGGGAAAGGCCCAACAAGCTGGTACCAAGTCCTTCAGCTATGAAAACTCCTCTCCAAACACGAAAACATGCTGTCAGAAGTGCCTCAGGAGGTCAGTGGGAATGTGGGGTCAGTGCATAGGGCAGCCTAAACGATTTAGTGTCTTCTTTTCTGCCTGCCGCTTCCTGCAGGCTGAGAGAAGCCACAATTGAGCTGTTTTGGTGTCAATGCTGCAATGGCGAGCGGTCCCCAAAGGGCTCTCAGAAACGGAGCTCCAGGGTCCCTGCTCAGTCCCATGCAACACCGATGGCAGCAGAGTGACCCTAGGCAAAGCTCCATGGGCCACAGAAACTGTGGGTTCCCAGAGAAGGGGAAGTGCTGCTCAGACAGGGCGGTTTCAGTGGGGTGAGAGGGTCAGGACTTGAGATTCACAGCTTCACAGAGGTTTAGGGTTGGAAGGGACCTCATGAGGGACCTTGCTCTGGGCAGGAAAGACGGCAGGGGTCAAATAACCCCAGCACAGCGTGCATGCAGTCTCCTCTGGAAGATCTCCGGGGCAGGCGCCTGCACCACCCCGCTGGGAGTCTATTCCAGAGTCTGGGCACACGAACCGGGAAGAAGTTTTTCCTGATATCCAATCTGAAACCTTCTTCTAGGAGTTTGATCAGATTTGAGCTGTGTGAATCAAGCTTCTGTTTTGGCCACTGAAGCCTCCACCAAAAAAAAAAAAATCATTTAGGGTTAACTGAAATATGATTTTGGACCAAGAAAAAGCATTTCACTGGAGGGCTCTGGGGGGTTGCCTGCCTGCCAGCTCCCTTCCTTCCTCCCTTTCAAATTTCATTGAGTCTGATTTCAAAACAAAATGTCATTTTGAAATAAAAATAAAAAAGCAAACCATTTAATTTAGAAAATGTTGAACTCAAGCCTTTTTTTCTTTTTTTTTTTTACTTCTTCACTCCTTTTTCATTTCTGACTCAGTGCCAAATTGGGGGAACAGTTCGGGTCAACCCCAAAACAACAAAGCGACAAAGCAAATCAAGAATGAAGTGATTGTGCCCAGCTCTCCTGGCAGTGGGGGCTGGAGAAAACATCTGCTTAATAAGGTAGCAATTTGAATGCATCGCGTTTTGAACAGTGAGAACGAGGAAGTTCGTTCCAGCGCTGCGCGCCAATCCAAAGGGTTTCCCCTGTGACGTTCTGCTGTGTGACATGGCAGGAGATTCCCAGGAGCCTTGCCTGGCAGTGTGGATACGGCAAGTATGCAAAACTTCTCACCCATTCGCTGCAGCCTCCTTTATGGTTCTTGGCATCATAAACTAACATTTTCCCCTTACGAGTTTCCCGGTGCTGTTATGTGACGTGTGCTCAATGTCAAGAGACCAGTCAACTCCTTCCATTTTTTTCCCCCCCCCCCAGCTATCAGTGGTGTCCTCATTTAATTCTGGGATGCTCCACCAAAAAATGCTCCTAGGATCCAGGTTGCTAAATTTTTAGAAACCTGTTCTTGAGTTGGAAAATGCGTCTGTGCGGTCTGATGTCCTAGAGGACTGTCAGACTTCACTGGGCTCTAGAGATCTTTTAAGCAATAAGGTTAAAAGAGAAATTTCCAAAAAAATAAAAATAAAAAAGAAGAGGAGCTATCAAGGAGGGAATTGTGAAAAGATGAGCAGAAATTTTTTACTTAAAAAACGTATTGATATATAAATTGATGAGCTACACTGACAAGCAGTGCTTGAGAAAGAAGTAATTGCATCTTTAATAATATTAAACCTGACACCTGCCCTGGCCGATAACACACAGTCCTGACACTACTTAGCTAACAATTAGGACACATGAAAAAGATGAAGGGGGAGAAAAAGTCCTAAACTGAATCTGCATTTTAAAGAACATAAAAATAAAAAGGATGACTGTTAATTGTCTAGCACTTTTTTAATTCAATCGGGCATGCAATTTAAAAATAGCTTTGCCTTTTTTACTGAAAGAGAAATTAATTACAATTTCTTCCTGAATCTGGTGCAGGGGAAAAATATTTAGGACATCCATAGCTCTCTTAGAAAGGCTCCTTATTAATAAAAGCAGAAACCCCTGCACCGGGGAAGGGCTAGTCTTTGAAAGAAAAATGCTATGTTATCCTGTTTAAATAGCATAACTTTGCAAAAGAGGCCCAAAACATTTCAACCTTTTTAAAATGCCAATATTACAAAAGAAACATAATGCATAAATAGCTTTCTCCCCGCCTCCCTTTTTTTTTTTTTCTGAGAGGCTTAGGCAGAACTTATGACTTCAGAAGAAAAAAAAAAGAAAGAAGGGAAATAATAAAGTTGGTTCAAGGTCATCTAGCGTCTTGCAAGATATAAACAGACGTATAAGCAAATTTCAGCTTTGCAGGGTTCCTGGGTGATTTAAAAAAAAAACAACATAAAAACACCGCATTTATCCTGCCAGCTGGGCTTATATTGCCCCTAAGATTCAGGGACTGAAGTGGGAGGTTCTTGGTCTACTGAGCTCTTTCCCTTCTTGATTATACTGAGAGATGGTATAATGATATAAGGTATAATGAAGACCTATGGGAAAGTGCCAGGAGGTTGGGTTTATTTATTTATTTTGTGGAAGGGCACCTTAATCATCACCAGCACACTGCTTACCCTGGGTTGGGCTTTTTTCGGTTTTTTTTATCTTTGCAGTCACACTTAGGTTTCTTTGGGGAAATAAATCTGCTGTAAGTGTAGCAACAGAAAATGATTTTTTTTCTCAGTTTGCTGCCTTGCTCTGAAGACAGCGAGACATTTTACAATCACCTGCTTCTGTCCAAGGGAGGAAGGAAGGAAGGACAGACCCCATACAAGTGAGCAGAGTAGGCTGGCTAGCAGAGGCTTTTCTTTGTCCTCCCAAATGGACAAATAAATAACCAGCTAAATGAAGAACCAGACAGAAGAGGGTTAGCTAACTCTGGGACTGGTACTCTCCTTTGACGGCTGCAATCCAGTCGAGGTTAGCAGCCACCTAAAGCTTTTAGGAATTTATCTGCGTATCCATGAAATGAACTGCTTGCGTGAAATCCTGCTCCCATTGACCCGGGGAGTTTGGACTAAGTCTCTGTGCTCATTTTGTCATCAATTCTAGAAAGGATAGAAAAATCAAGTAAAACCGGAGGCTGCCCCAACAGGGATTGGTTTGCCCGGGTCAAGGCTGATACATGTTACTGGGGGAAGATGGAGGAGTGTGGGCTGCACTGGTAGTGCCGTCCCCGGCTCCCTGGGTGAAGAGATGTCTTTCTTGAACATTTTGCTTGCACATAATTCAGCTCTCACTTACAAACAAACAACCAAAAAAAGGAAGGAAAAAGAAAACCAAAAAAAAATTCCTTCCCCAAATGACAACTCCAAAAAGAGTCAGATTGTGTGTGTTGTGATAAAGTGAAATCTGGACTATGGTGTGAATAAACCGTTATGATGTGTATACCTAGAGTAATGTATCTCTATGTGCATAAGTATACATTCTTGTATTTATCTTGTATGTTATTTTCTCAGATTATTTCCAAATAATGTGATCAGACTAGGCTATATATAAAATCACATATGTAGACACATATCTCACTGAGTGGTATACAGCAACTAATACAATAATGTTACGTTGGGTATGTGCAAACATGTCAGGTTTTATATTGAATATAACTCAGCCACATCAGATTGTTTGCAATACGCCACTATTAAATCATCTCTGATCTTGAACAAGTGCAATATAAAGGTAAGTATATTTATTCTACCCGTATGCAATACACATGTAAAATATTATATCTGCATATACAAATAGTTTATTTGCAAAAGAGTCCTCAAAACACACAGGCACTGTTCATATCTGAAAGGAAACTAGTTTGGTTACAATGTCACTATTGAGCCCCTGGGGACTTTTTAATAGATATATTTTTGGCTTCTGCCTTCTGGAAATCTACACAAGGCTTTCGAAGTCCTGAAAAAAATTGATTTCATTTTTTTTTTTTATTGCTGTTTAGCCACTACCATGGGACAGACATATTTTAATTGAATCTGCCTCTTATACTGCTCAAGTGCCAGGGCCTCACTTCAACCTCTAGATATTTTGTGAACTTTCAAACATAGCAACTTATTTAGCATGGTTGGATGTTTCTATTTTGCTCCTTGGAATTTAGATTTGTGTATTAGCGTTGCAGCATCTATCTTTGTTGCATGATATTCCTTGGGAAAAAGAGCTACTTACTGCACAAGGATTTTTTTTTTTGCTTTTCCTGATACAGCTTATCATCTTAACAAAGATAGTGCTACAGTGGGTTTCGCAAGCTGAGTAAAAGCACTTTAACTGAGAGACACACCAATGGGCAAGAACTGAGGGAAGATAAACATGCACACATCAAGAGGCTCTGCGCTGAATTAAAGCCGAACAGTGAGAAGGGGACACAAAGGCGCTTGAAAACAGCACAGGAAGTCTCAGGGACCAAAGAGATGAACTTCACCTGTTGTGATAATCGTCCTACGGAAGAAGGTAAAAGCTGAACTCAGATTTGAAAAAAATAAAATAAAAATAAAGAATTGCTGGGGGTGGAGGAAGGGGGAGTCCATCACCAACGGCAGTACTTGATCCTGACCTCCCAAATGAGGCTGGTGGAAAGCCAGTGATGGGGAACATTTGCAAATCAGCCCATGCAACAAAGTGGACAGGTAGGGAACCCGATGAGACCATGAACTCGAGAACAACAGCCCACCTCCTGCACGCACAAAGGAGAGTTTGCTGGCTGGGACCCTGTTTTAGCACTTGCCCCTGAAACCCCTGATTCACACAAACAGTCTCACCCACGTGTGAGCTGCTCATGAGAATAAAGGTTTGCAAGACTTGGCTCCTGTACTGCAAAACCAGAAGCGACTGGGGAAGCTTATTATGTGCTTCCCCAGCAGATCCAGCTGGATTACTTTAGCACGTGTAAATAAAAGCAGGCCATGCATGTGGAAGATCCTTCTACCAGTTCATAAATGTTAATGATTTATGGTTCTCACCCAGCTCTTCCAACAGAGAACTGCGAGCAGTCGGAGGTGTGTAAAAGATAAGGCGCCGTCTACCTTAAACGAATCGGTCCCATTGGTTCAGTTCAGATGGAGCAAAACCTTCCTGCAAACACGCTGCAGCAGTGTAAAACAAGGCTAACAGGGGTCCTCACGTGACAACCCGGGAAGTTACCAAAGTAACAGCGATCAATTGAAATCCCAGATTTAGGAAAGCAGCAGACAACTGCTAAAACAACTGCTTTTAGTTACACCCCTCCTGCTCCTACCGATATTTTAGTTCAGGCTGTATCTGCATCTCAGGAAGGGCATCCCGTGCCCCAAAGCTGATCTAACATCTCTCCTACCTTTTAAGATGATCCAACAAGAGACATCAAACAAATGTAGGATGTCACACGTTGCTGGGATTGTCGGGGCTATCGCACCCCGACAAACCTACTGAGATGAGAACAGGCAGTCAGCGAGACTCCAGTTCCTCTCCATGTCTCTTCACGGGCTACGTTGAATGTCTATATAATACTTAACGCCTAGAAGGCTGACATCAAGGTTTATATCAGAGGTCAGTAAGAAGGAAGCTGCGTCTGCATGGCTTGCGCTTGCTTTTGTTTCCACCTTGGTACAAGCCCCTGGCACAGAGAAGTTGGGCTGGAGTAAAACATGACTTACAGTGGCTCCATTGATCCTGTTCGTAAACCACCTTGCCACCAAGGCAAGATATTTTTTTGTTTTTTACCCAGGTGCACCCCATCTGCACCAGAGGGTTTCTGTAGCTGGAACTACTTTGGCGCAAGCTCCCTCCCCCTGCAATGCAGAAGAGACCTCGGCCTCAGTGGGATGTCTGCTTCGAAACCCAGAACAAAGAGAGACCCGTCGAATCCCATAGGGAGGGAAAATTAGAACGAGCACATTATCTGGATGCCAAAAATAAAAACCAACCCTGGAGTTATCCGGATAGGGCAGTATCACATGCCAGCCAAATTCTTGGGTAAGGAGGGGATGGCCCAGGAGGAAGGAGGTATTCATTATGAGTGATGAATAGTCTCAGGAGAAGTAGAGGGTGTTGCTTAATGGCTTGATCTAGTATAGTACCAGGAGGGGAAGAGAGAGTGAAAGATTTCCTGAACCACAAAGCTACAAAATCCTCTGAGCTGTAGCTGGTCCTTTAATTACTCATGCTGTGAGAGATGAACACACAGAGAACAAGATGGCTTCAGTGAATGTCCTTTGAGCTGATGTCCCTTTACTGAGGTTTTTGGCTTGTCAGAGATATAACAACGTCACCTGGAGTCCAGGCTCTTTACGAGGCCTCAGATTTACAGAAATGTTGAATACACCCTTGTGCACTGAATTTCCCATGCAATTGGCAGGGCTTCACGTGCCAGTTGGGGAAGTGCATGCACGTCTAGGTGCTTGGTTACATTTGCACATGTAATTGCTGCATTTTTGCATGTAGTCATGGGCATATGCCATTGCATACGCTTCTTTGCCAGACACCTGGGCCTAGCATTGCTATAGAGATTGCTCGAGCAGACCCTGAGGAAGGGACTGGGGTGTTCAGGAGAAGCTGACCAAGGACAGCACTAATAAAATGACTCCTCAGTAAGCAAAGCACTGCTCCAGACATATAGGGATAATTCTGACTCTTTTGAGGTACACGGCTTCGGTTTGCACAAGACAGCGTGGATCTACCTCAGTGCAAAGCGGTGAAGGATCTGGTCCTCAGTGCATTAATTGGGGTACACATAAGTAGCAACCAATTAACTCCTTCTCTCTGCCATTTCCAGGTTCTTTCTCCGGTTACATTTTGCAGTTAATAGCCTGTTAAGCAGCAGTTCCCGTTATGCAGCTCACAACACGGGGGCATGCTCTTTTGGTGGAAGTCTGCCATGCTCTAAACTATACTACCCGTTACTCCCCCAGCACCCTGGGACCCGCGTGAATGAGACGCACGATGTGAGATTTCAGCACGGAAATCTAAACCTATTCTATGGAAGCCACGATCCTCGCTCTTTCAGCAAAGCATCAAACAAGCAGGCATGAATGCCCTATCCAGATGGTGCTATTCATTTATTACGGCAGTTACAGCAATGTTTTTCCATTGGTCAGGCTAGGTAAATAGATTATATCACCAACCAATATGGCATCTTCGAGATGGGCTAGAGCGGTTCAGAGATGCCTGAGGCTACCCACTCATCTGCTGTTTGCTCCCTTCCCCCAAGGATACTTCAGACTGTGCACTCAGTTGTAAAGGAATTTGAGCGGAAGTCCTGCCTTGCCTGGAGCTCTCAAAATACCTCCCGTCCCTGTGTCGCGGGATCTCGGGACGATACGTTATTTTGGAGGGAGCGGCTGCAAAGTTTCCTCAACCCTGATGCACCCAGGGCAGTTCCTCATCTCCCAAATCACAGGGCAGCATGCCCAGCCACGAGCCTGGGGTCCTCCATGTCCCTTGGCGTCTCGCTAACGCAGGGCTGTTGTGGCTCCTTGTGTGAAACGAGCCTGTGGAGCCTGATCCAGCTGCTTTGCCACCTGTAAACAAGCCTTCCAACCTCTGCATGCCCATGAAAGCCCTCCCTGCAGCTGCCTAAAGCGGCTGGGGTGTGCGCAAGCCAGCTGGCAGGGAAGGAAAACAACAAGCGAAGCAGGGAGAGGAACCATTAGGAAAATATCTCTGGCATGAAGCCTGGCAAGCCTATGGTGCCAGGCCACAGATAAGCAGGGAAGGAACAGAGGATGAGCAGCGAGGAGGGGCTGCAAGATGCTAGGAGGGAATGGGTCACCGTTCCTGGAGCCATCAACTGCTGCATGGATGGCAAGACCCCTTCGACCTTTCTCCCCTTTGACTAAATGCCGCATTCCCAGTCTGCTACTCCAGAATGGGGGTCCTGCCCCTCCTTCGGAAGTGTTAGTTTTGCATCCCAGTCACCTGCAGCGTAACCCCCTCGTAATATCCATTATTCATTTATCCTGATGTGAAGGAAGAGCCTTGGGCCCAGGGTTTCCCAGTACCTGGAAGGTTGAGGGCTGCTGGATGGGCAATATCCTCCCCTACCCAAAAGCCGGAAGGGCCAAGGATGCATTGGGTCAATGGTGCAGGGTTAAAAAAAGTAGCCCGCTATGCTTCTCTGCGGTTTAAGGCAGGTAAAATGCATCTGTCTCTGTTCTAAATGTGCAGGAGACACTGGGCGGCATAGGCGGCAGGGCTAGGGACAGACATTACACATAAACCAAGGCGAACCTGGATTTGCGTCCGGGCTCCTGGAACTGTCGACCAGCTTGGCCCTCCAGCTCGGTCCCCTTTAGGACCTCTGGGTTGACGTGACCTCGTGGAGGGCTACGGACAGACATTTCCCCGAAACCGGTTTAAGTGATCAGAAACTGGTTTAAACTTGGAACAGATATTCCATGCGCATAAACCAGTTTGAAAATGGCCGAAACCGGTTTGAGATAAGCCTGGTTGAATGCAGTATCAGACTTAACTGCTTTGTGTCATATGCAATGTCTATCGCAGACCTCGAAGATCTCCCTGCTGTAGGGAATTTCCCTTTGCAATATGGATAGCAACTGGCTTTCCACTGCCTGCTCCTGTCCTCACCGGCAGTGCAGAGGGTCAGCTGGGGAACGATGTATCGCGACAGGGGCAGGTATCTCATCATCATCATCGGCGGCGCCCCGGAGGGCCATCCTCAGGGAGTCAGTGCAAGGTGGCAACCTTGAGGTTGCTTTAATTTGTGCCAGAGACTTAGCCAACAGCAGTCTGCTCCAAGGCTGGGGAAAAGGGAGAGCACATGGGCGGCCCGGCTCTGTCCTAGCCCGCCACTGAGACACGCTTGAGCATGGAGCCCGTTGTTCCCCATCAACGGAGAGCGATCGCCGTTCATCCCGTGTCCAGGAAGTAGGTGCACAAACTCATTCATTCCCCACCTCCCGTGACACCCGCCGTGCAATCAGCAAGGCCAAAGTCCCAACCCTACTGGCAGTCTTTCCTCCTACCTTGACTGCCGGCTCCCGCTGCCCCAGCCCCGCTGGTTTTGTTAAACGCTGTACATTGCCAAAGGAGAGGATTTTAATTTAAATAAACTCTGTTAGAAATAGATCAGCGCTAAGGAGGGGAGCAACCACAGGAAGTGATTTTAACTGCTCGTCTGCAGAATATTAATAGAATAGCATGTTATTAGAATAATTTTTCATCATTTATTAGAATAATTTTTCATCGTGAATAATAAATTAATAGAATAATTTAGTAGCGCCGGGCCTCTGTTTGAAGTGTATTTATATAGAAGTATCTTCAAGAGTGGCATTTGGCAGAGGAGGGCAAATAGACAGGGGAATACTGTGAAGGGGATGGCAAAGTCCTGGCTCCGGCAAGTTGATTGCCCAAGGTCATGGGATACGGATGAGCCAGGACTACGAGCTTCAGATGTGAGCAGAGGAAGTGGCTGGGCTTAAATAGGACTTTCAAGCACCTTTATGGTCCTCATATACTGGGTCACTCAGGCTCCTATTCAGCCTCTGGTATAAATTAGAGCAGTCTCTGGGTTGCTCTAAATGACACCCCCCTCTCTTCCCAGAAGTCCAGGTGTGAATACTTTCCTCCCACCCAGCCAGCGGAGAAGCTTTTTCAGGGGGCAGCAGGTCCTCTCCCCGAGTCTCCTTCCAGGGCCTTAACCCCTTGACTGCTTGCTGCACATACACCCATTGCAGTGTTCAAGTGCAAGCCAAGAGGTCCCTTTTTTATTTGCATCTGTGTGGTAGATAATCATTCTTCAAAAGGCTATTCACACCACAAAAGCACAATGACATTATTCTCTCCCTCTCTCTCTCCCTCTATAGTGTTTTACTCTACAACTGACAATTAATGTTAGAAAGAACATGAAATGGAGGAGAAATTACAGCAATTTATCAACTGAAATTATAGGTGTAGACACATGTCAGCAGTGGAAACAGTTTCTATCAAAATTAAAGTATTTAGAGATTTTCCTCAAATTTCAAATTATGCAAATCCCAGTTTTGTGATACTCTGGTACTGTAGCCTTAATTGCAGGATTACCAGCAAGCTGCAAGATGCACTTGTAATGCAGCCGTTCCCTTTTCTAGCCCGTTTTATTAATTTAACAAAGTTACTGTCTCTTTAACAAATTAAATGGGTTTTGCAGAACAGGCAGTGGTTTTTTTTGGCTTCAATCTGTCAAGAAGGACCCTGCTGTTTGCAGAGGTTACTCGACAGCTGGATGAACAGACAGGTTTGAGTCCAAACATGGATTCAAATACATATTTATACATAAAACATATTTATACAACAACATTGCAGGAACAGCTTGTGCTGCTGAAGTTTTCTACAAGTCCCTTTGCAGCAGGGACATTGTTACCATTGCACAAGTGGGGGTTTGGATCTCAGCATCCTTCTTCCGATCTGTGAGAAGCTTTCGTGGCTGAGCGAGGGCCCCTCTCGAATATGGGCATTTTTGTGCTAGAACAATGGCTTTTGACCTTTTTTCATTTGCGGACTCCTAAAAAATTTTGACTGGCGGTGCGGACCCCTTTGAATCGTAAGTGGGCTATTCACATACTTCTGCTTGATTGTAGGCATCTTTCGCGGACCCCTTAAACATAGTCTGCAGACCCCCAAGGGCCTGCAGACTACAGGTTGAAAACAGCTGTGCTAGAAAAAGTACGATCACCTGCTAGAAGTACCCGGTGTGGTTAGGAAGGTCAGTGCAGACAAACCTAGCACGCTCGGCTCCCTAAAATTGCCATTAGATTATTTCACCCTGGGCTCCAGTTATCAGGCCCATTATTCAGCAACTTACTTTCCGCTCCTAATTCATTGCAGGCTCCGATGCCATTGCGAGGGGAGAAGAGGGCAAAGCAAAGGAATAGGCAGCTATAACTAGAGTGTGTATTAGAGAAACACTGGTGTACTAGAGAGAATATTTGCTCTGGGGAAGCAGAGGAAGGAATATTTGATGTGCCCCAATGGGAGCCACATTAGGCGCTGAGATTTCTTGATTTGCGGAAGGGCTCAAAATTATCAGCAGTTGATAGACCTCACCGTCTGGCACATAGACCTCAACCCTCAGAACCCCCAGGAAGAAGCTGGGGGAGAAGGAAAAAGGGACAAACATCCCCCACCCCATAAACGAAGCAAAGAAGGCTCCCGAATTTCAGAGAGCACAGGAGAGAGAGGAAACACCACCTCCCAGCAGCTGCAGCAGAAGGGAAGAGAGGCTACGCTTTGTTTCACCTGCCATCACCACGTCGCGGTGCTCATTTGCTTGGACGACGGCTGGATTCCTGCGTGCAGGCGCCATTCGGCACTTTGCACACGGAAACACGACAACAGGCCGTGCAGGTTAAGCCGGCGACCAAGTGTGCGTTTTGCACCTGCAGGTGAACGCTTGATATCGCCGACAGAATCCGCCTGCTACTTCCGGAGTGACAGATCATGTGGCAGATATGGCACTGTCACATCCATGCTGCAACCAGTGGGTCTCCCTCGCCAATGGGTTTCTTTTCATATTTTTCAATGCGGCCAGGCCAAGGCACAACCAGATGCCTGAAATCTACTTGCATATGCCAGGCAGCGTAGGCTTTTGACAGTCACTGTATCCAGCTTCAATAACCATGATATGCTCCATCTGCTGACACCCCAGCGTAACAAGAGTGGGGAGCTGTAGTGCTAGAGGCACTATCCTTTAACAGCTGAATGGCTGAACAGCTGGTAAATCATCGAAGGACACTTTTCATAGGAGAGCAGGGTTACGGGCCCCACTTCCCTTATCGCGCACAGTTCTCACCTAGTAGAACAAGGGCAGAGATGCCACATAAATGGTAGCATGCTGCATGGGTAGATAAGGATTCATTATCCATAAGCTAAGCATATATACAAACAAATTAAAATCCTGCTAAAATAATGCACACTAAAGGAACAGCCTAATTGGAAGAATAAGTTACCTGCAGACTGTCAAGTGCTCAGCTCCAGAAGAATACTAACTTATTTAAGAATTGGATGAAGACACTGCCGCTATACCCATCCTTGTCATTGCTGCTGTTCACAAAAACAATGTTTTCTGAACAGGTGTAGTTTGTTGTGGACTCTGTCCCTCCATCCAAAGGTGATGAACACTGGAAATGACAGCACTTTGCAGAAACAAGCTATTCCTGAGTGGGTTTTGCCATGCAGGGAGGATCTTGGATTGCTCCTTAGCTGCACAAAGATGGCAGCAAGGCACGCTACGTGGTGAACGTGGCAGCCCAGATGGTATAGTTACATGCATCTCCTATCACCTCTGGAAAGGCCTAGGATTCCCAAACTTGTGAGTAGCCCAGTGCGCATGTACCAGACGACGAATCTCAGTAGCTTCTGCTTGTTTTTTGAGAGCTGGGAATGTTTCCCGGGATGCTGAAGATATCGCAGCTTTGCAATGGGTTGGAAGGAAGAGCATGATGGAATGCTGCAGAAGAGCACTGAAAACTCAGGCGCTCTTCATTCTTGCAAAGGAAAAAGAAGGAATGGAGAAAAAAAAGGGAAAAAAGAAAGAAAGAAAAGAACAATCATGGGGGGGGGTGACCAAATTGATTCAAGCATTTTTTTTTTCCAAAATAATTCAGTGATTCTCATTCAGCTGGTGCTTTTCTTAAGGACCAAAGAGCCTATATGATAAGCATATTTTACAAATTAGGTAGCGATTTATCCCGCTTTTGTTTTAATGATTGAAATGAATGATGTCGTGCCGCTTGCTGCTGCTGCTGCATTCAGCGCCTGCTGTTCTTGGGAGCTGAAGACACTGAGAAATTTGCATACTTAATGCCAGGAACTGGCACAGACTAAATAGCTTCTTTTCTTTCCTCTGTGTTTGTAGATTTACTGTAGTGCTGGGTTTAATCAAAGGCTTTTTAAAGCCGTCCGTGTGCCGTTTCACAATGCTGAACTTGCATGTGACAAAGGCTGCTATTTATTACTTATCAGCTTTATGGCAAGTACCACGGGCTACTCTAATTAAAGGTATAGGGGCTGCATACCCCTGCAGAAAAAGGCACTGGCCAGTTAACATTTCTAATCCCTAATCAAGGCATGGCACGGATTAATTTTTTTTTGTTTTGTTTCTGTTTAAATATTCATCAATAGAGTTAGTGCAAGTGAGGGAGGCAGGCCAAAACAATCCCCAAAGACAGGGAGATGAACTTCCCTGGGCGTTGTGGGGAGTTTAACACTGTGGTTTTTTGAGCTGGGATCATCCAGGTGGGCCACCCCACCTGCTACCATCGAAGACAAACTGGCTGAAACATTTTCAATGGAAGGGAGGCAGGGTGTTTTGTCAAAGCCAAAATGGCTCGTGGAGATTCACCATTTAGGTTCGGCCTTCTTGCATCCTGGGCTCTGCGGTATGTGAGAGACTCTCTCACGGTCTGTTGCCCGATGGTTGGGGTCTCCATCCTACGATGTGAGAGGCCAGGTCCGAAATCCCTGCTCCAGCTGACTGTGTGTGACCTGGGGTGAAAACCTCTATGCTGAAGCAGGCAGGGAAAGGACTTGAACTGAGTGATTCACCTCCCAGGCCAGTGCCTTAGCCACCAAGCTATCTCATGCAAAGAGTCTTTTTCATGGACAGTGACCTAGAGAGCTCTGGCTCCAAAACCTGGGAAGCTGAAGCTGTGAACCAAACTCAGGCATTTCACTCAAGTTACTTTTCAAGAAGGCTTTCAGAAGGATTCTTCTGTATGCTGATATGGACCAGACACCAATGTCAAAACCTTGAATAGTTGCCCATGAAACAGAACTGGTATATCCCAGAGAGCTGTAAGCTGAAGTCAGAGGGCCTGAGCTCGCACCCATCAAACTCGCTGAGAATTTCTAAGCTGGCTGCAGCGAAAGCAGGACAGTGCAGAGAGGGTGTGGGGTAATGGGAGGAAATACCGGGGGCCGTGATGTAGAACTGAAGAAATCCTGAAAGAAGCAAAGATCCTGAAAAGGGTATGTTGGCATTGAACAGTAACTCGAAGTAATCTGAGACAACGGAAGTGGGAAGAAAACAATCTTTTCAGGCTTTCTGAAAATCTAATTCGCTAATGGGAGCATAGCCCAGATTGAATCGATAACCTTATAGTTTAGAAGCAAACACACTTAGTAGCAGCTGCAAGGCGGACACATGTGAATGAATGAGACTGCTTGCAAAGTATGACACATTCAGGGTGCATAACGGCAGCAGAAACTGCTCTTAAATGATCCTGAAGGGCTATGCCTGCTACCAATAATAATAATAATAAAAATTTGCACTGCAGTAGCATGTAGGAATCACAGTCTTGGAGCAGAGCCCCACTGGCAAACGGTATGCATGCACAAGCCTAAAGGACTGTCCCTACCTCAAAGAACTAATAATCCCCAACTACTCCCTTTTACTCCAGCCACTTCCCTTTAATAAATAAATAAACAAACACACACGTTCTTCTCTTTTCTAAATGTAGCAATTTTTCCCCCATAAAAACCTGGATGCTTGAAACCTGCAGCCCTGAATGTCACTAACGGAGAACTTCTTTCCCCCCTAAAATATCTCCTTAAAACACACACTAGCTAAGAAATAGCAATGTAGAAGGAATGCTGTTAAAATAAAGACTCTGGATGATAGAAACCGCTGCCTATTAAATAGCAGTTTAGAGCCTCAAGATGGAGAGACATTGGGTTTTTTTTCTAATGTCCCTCTCTCACCTTAGGCGCTCCTGGTTAAGACTTGCATTTCATTCAGCTTTGGAAGCAATGCTAGATCATGTTGTTTATAGTCACTGTTAGCTCCTGCATATTTTCGTTTATTTATGTATTTAAATGAGACCCCCCCCCACGATGCCTATTGGAGGCTCTCGACACCCGAACACATCATTAATAGTGCAATCAAAGCTCAGCACCTTGAGAACAGGCATGTTAACGGGAACTTGGTCCCCTACAGAAACCTTTCTCTAGCGCTGTATTGCTCTAGGAAGCATAGCCCCCAAAAACTCTGTCCAAGAAACTCAAAAAACTCTGTCCAAGAGATGGCCTTGGTGATGATCACCGGATTCAAGAGACTTCAAAGCAAACAAAGAACAAGCTCTGGCAGACTGGAGCCCTCACTCCTTCCTCCCTTCTGGCCAGCCCTCTCTTTTGGCAGCGAGGGGAGCTATCTCAAGCCACTGTGACCAGAGGGCCTGGTGGGGAGACAGCCAGATGAGGTTCTTGGGGTAAATCTGAGATCCTTTATTAGACTAATTCAAATAGTTGGAAAAAATTCTTCTTTGCAAGCTTTCGAGTACAAACAAAACGTTGCAAAGAGGAATTTTTCCAACTACTTGAGTTGGTTTAATAAAAGATATCGGATTTATCCAAAGAGCTTTGTCTGCCTGTGTCCTCAGACCCACACGGCTACAACCTACACCCCTGAAGCATGGCGGGGACAGATTGGTTTCAGTGAGTTTCACTTCCTACTTGGAGTCCGTTTCGCTTTCTGGTCCTCACCAAGGGCCGAGGCATCAACTGTTTTATCAATACAGTTCACAAGGACAATGAGGACAGTTCCACTGAAATTAACTTTTGGAAAACTTCTTAAAACGAAGCCTAAATTTGGAACAAAGCGAGCAGAACATCTTTCAAAGCTCTTTGGCTTTGTAACTAAACTTTGGGATGTTCTCCCCTTCTGAGCGATAAAGTTACCTCCCCACCGCAAACCTTTCCTCTTTGCTTTAATCTACAATACATGCGAAAGCCCAGTCACCTTTCCCTCCTTCGGTTATGCCTCGTTTTTGGAACAAGCCTGAAAGAACATTTATTTTCATCTTTGCTCCTTTTAACACGTGTATTGTTACCACTTTTACATGTGAGCAATCTTTTGCACCCTAATCAGGCCATAATTTTTCCTTTCTGCCTGAAGTAGGCTATTGTGACTGTAGTGTACCCAGTTCTGTCACATTTCTGCCTCTTTCAGCATAGTATTTTGTGACACATTTTATGAAGGATGTTATAGAGACCAAAACAGAATTAATTAGAAGTGCTTTTCATTCAATACTCTTCTCCAATAAATAATAATTAACTAGAGAAGTCAGCCCACAAGCTACCTATATCTGTAAAAAATGTGCAGTTAAAAGTTTTAAATTCTTGTATTTCTTTAAAATGTCCATTTTAATTTTTTTCTTTAATGGAAACTTAGAATTTAATAATCACCTGCTCAGAGACGTTATTTTGCAAAGACAATACTGCCAAATAAAACTGAATCATTTGTTGGAGTTGGTAATAAGCTATGAAGATGTTTTTAAATTTAATGTCATGGATATACATTCATTTTACATTTACAGGAACTAACAGTCATTGCTGAGGTGCTGCGGTTTAGCTGTTAGCATGAGGTGGTGGATAAATACCCCTCCAATTTGGCAGTGGGTGCTCAAATCGTGACCGACTCTAGGAACTGATGGGATGGTGGTGACTATTACATTCCCGTATTTGGGGCTGTCTCCTCCAGTCAAGGCCTAGCGTGGGAAAGTTTGGGTGATCTTATACGGATGTAATCCATCTCTTTTCCTGTTTCACCCTCTGTTGAAACAGCTTGGGCATTTCATTTGAAAGTGGTCGTGGAATACAAACCACCTCCCCCGACCTTGGTCCGGGACAAGTCACCTTGCAGAAGCACCAGTGATGGAGGCTGGAGTGCTCCCATCCTCTAATTCCTACTTCTGTCCAGATTTTGGAGGAACCTGACCAAATTCAGGTGATATTTAAAACCCTGGAGAAACCCACCTGCTCTGTGAGTTAAAGGGAGTCCAGCCCAGTGTCAGTTATCTGGTGGACAATGTGGTTTCTGGGAGCGTGCAGTATGACATTGCTGCTCTAGACATGTAGTCACAGATCCATCAATGAACTGGGACTAGTCCTTTGTAAAAAATGTGTACCTCAAAACTCAGATTGCCAAATCAGGTAATGAGTTTAGGTGTCCAACTCTCAATGCCTTCAAGGGGCCTGACTTTCAGAAAGGAGTGCTCAGCATTTTCTGAAAATCTCTAACGTGTCTGAACTTGGGCACCAGTGCTCCCAGCATCACCAGTTGCTTTGAAAACTTTGGCCCTCTGGCCTGTTCCAAGTTGCATATTCCTTTCTAAATGATCCTTTCTGCACTTTAATTTTTTTTTCACCTTGCCAGGCTTTAAGAAGCATGAATATCGCTAGCTAAAGATTTCACAAGACTGCTAGTGGCGCTCGGGCTCTGTATAAAGCTCCCCCATACCATTAAGCCAGTGGCTACAACGTGAACAGACATTTTTTTCCCTCTCCTTAAGTAAATGTCCAGGACAGAGCATTGTGGGTAAGCATATGCAACATCATAATGCTGACAAACCAACAAAAACATTAGCGAGACCACAAAGTTGTCAGGAGGGTTTTGCATTCAGTCCACTATGCTTGAAACCACAGATATGTATAATAATGGCCTTCTTGGGTCTCATCAGGATAGTGCAGCTGTTACTTCAGCTAGTGATAGTGTTAGCCTAAAGGGAAAAGAGTCACTTATTTTTGGTTTGTGGTGGCTGCTAGAGCTTCATCAGCCTGATTTATATGCTGATTTGCATATGTTCCCCCACAATGCTGTGAATTGCGCTTTTTCTTGAAGCCTTACTATTAATGCTGGCTATGAAAGCAGTGATCAGCAGTGCTGCTACACATATTTGCATCTCACATATCTTGGATCTGGATGATAGGTATGTTAGCAGGGCCAGCCTTAAAGCTTCTCCTGCCTCCAGTGACACTGGGTTATGATGCTCCATATGGGGGGAAGAGACTGAAGATTTTATAGCTGGGATTTTCGCTCACAAAATGAGAGATTTAACATCTCACGTCAGCTGCCAGAAAATAAGCTACAAGAATAACACTGGCAGTCCAGAGACACTGATGTCCCTGACATACTGCTGCAGCCACCTTTACAGGACTGAGCGTTTATACTGTTGATTCATTAAGAACAATCAGCAAATATTCAAAGTGTAAAAACCTATCTGGTTATAAGCTAGCTTTTTATAGTCTGACACTGTTCTTTATTTATGGAAAGAAACTTGGATATTGTCTTTCCTCTAAGCACTGCACAAACCTCTAAACATTTCTATAATCCCCTGGATACCTTCAAGGAAGCAGAGATTATTAAATTCTGCACATAACCACATTAGGAGCTAACCGCACTGCAACACGTGGGCTTGTTGTGGGAAGACCTTCCTTATATCTTGTGAAATCAGAACAGCGGTCACCCTGCCAGCACACCTTCAACCTGAATTGAACTGAACTCATTCCTGAGCAGCTGCCTTTTGCAAAGCCGTGCGCCGCAGAATCTCTTCGGCGTGCATTCGAACAACAAACATTTCCCCGTAGGTGTAATGGGAGGGTTACAAACTTTGCTCCCTGCTCTGTTTTATTCCATTTTACTCCTATCAGCCTTTCCAAAAGATTATATCCCAAGACCTTTTAAAGCCAGGGTGCTCAAGCCTCGGCCCGCAGACCAAATGTGGCCCTTGACGCCATGTCATCCAGCTTGTGGGGCTCCGCATGCATCCTCCATGCATGCTAATGGGGCACACAGGGCAGCAGCAGGCCCAATCCTGGCACGTGGGACTGGGCGGAGGTGGCACAGGGCCCCCAAAGCCTGATCCCGGTGGGCACGGTCCAATCCACCCATGGACCAGCCCACGCCCATCATCTGGTCTGGGGGCACCAAAGGTTGAGCATCACTGTTTTAAAGCACCTAATGACTTTCATTTATAAATCACAGATATCTTATTTCCATTTCCTGGATGCTTCACCAGAAGAGCAGCCTCCCTCCCCACCCCCGGCTGAATTTCAGTCAAGATCACACAGCAATTGTTGCTTCTCTTAGAAAAGGCCGTTTTGGCTATGGGTATACAAGGAGTGGGGTTTTTTGGAATAGGTGTAGACTCAGCTTGCACTGGGTAAACTGTTCTCTTGCTGCTATTAGTTCCCTTTTCCCTCCCAATGCCCAAATAAAACCAGCTAGACCAGTAAAAGCATACTTTGCCAATACAGCTATGTCAACACCCAGAGATTTTGCTGGCACACTTCTGTCATCCCAAGATCACACCTCTTCACATTCCCGACTGACAGGGCTATGCCAGCAGAAGTCTACAGGAATCAGGAGAGAAAGTTACTCGTATTTTCAACCAAGGCTTTTCTGGAATTAAAATTAAAGGCTGCACTGATTTATTGCAGTGGCACATTCAAGCTGCTCTATTTAAGGTGATGTCAGTGTTCCCGGTATAATCCTTCTTATGCACTGAGGATTATAACTCAGTCCATAATAAGTGCTCTGTGCTGAAACTCGGCCTCAAATGTCTCCACTCAGGAGTATGAATTTTATTTCACTAAATTAAAACTATAATGGGCATGAGCATTTTGAAGCTATCAGAGTATACACGGAAAGCCAAATTCTGCTATTCAGTACATCTGTGCAGCTGCCGGGGGACTCAAGGGCAACTGGTGATGCAGAGACAAGGGCAGGAAATTTGTTTCTGCCCTTATTATTTGCAATACAGAGCATCAGATTATGTGCTGAAAAATTCAGCTTCATTGTAAAGCGGTAAACAAACAGGCAGGGGCCGAATCTCTTTAAAGGGAAGACCTCCCCCCAGCCCCCGCATATCTATTTCTAACACTTTTATACTGCCACAGTGGGGTAAAGGGGCCTTAGCACAAGATCTGAATAAAGCCACAGAGAGCTGTGCTATAAAAAGCACTCGCTCTCTCCCCTGGCGCACTCGCTTCCTCTCAATCCTACTTCTGTAATGAATACCTAGGCATTTCCCAAAATGATAACTAAAAGGGTAAGAAGAAACCCATTTTGCTTGTGCGGGGGGGGGGGGGGGGGGGGGGGTCACAAAAAAAATTAGCACGTGTCGTGCATAAGCGCTGTACACACCGTGGGATCATTTATGTCATTGGCTAAACTGGCAACAGGGCCAAAATTTCAGCCATATGTCCCCCTCTATAACTTGGACTGGAGGCCACTCGATGGTGAGTGCATGGCTAGATCTGAGACTCCTTCCTCCAAAAGGCTGCCATGCACTCAGCACCCTTTGCAATTTTAAACAGAAAGACAGTCCTAGAAGCAGCAGCAGCAACAGCAGAGCTGCTGTATTTCCCCTGGCCCTTGTCTTGCATCCTTTCTCATGCAGTAATCTCATCAACATTGCCGGGGTTTGTCTGATAAAGGACCCGTGGGCTGCATGCCAGGACTTCTCGGAGGTGCGCGGGGACTCTGCCAAAGCCGCGCGCCTCGTTGTGGCTCACATCAATGCTTGGGCTATTTAATAACTTTGCTGAGGAGCTGTGTTAAGCTTGGCTCTCCACCTGCCTCTTCCTGGTGGCTATTCACGTGGCCTGTTTAAAGGATCTCACGATACTGCTCCCGAAAAAGAGTAGGAGACGGGCCTGCTTTTCTAGTAAGCACTTCCTCTCTCAATTAATACCTCCACAGATTAATTAGTGCTGATAACAACTGTTCATGGCAGGCCGTGGGAAGTTGCTGAGCACTTAATGACTGCTGTGTTTGCCTGCATAAAGTCACTCCCCAGTCCCCGTGTGATAGGCAGAGCGCTTGCAGCTACAGCAGGACGGAGAGCAATGCAGAAACGCAGACAAAGAGAAAACAAAGGGTGAGGGGAAGTGCAGCAAATGCATCTGACAATCAGTGGCCTGGAAAGGTGGCCAAGCTCAGGTGGGTCATCTTGAAAGACGTGCTTCTGGCCTGGCTTGACTGTGATGCTTAGCAAGTATGCCCTCCTTAATGCTAGCTCATTAATCTGAGAGGAGGTGAGGACAAACTGAATCTTTTAAACTGAGATTATGAAGGAGGGAGGAAAGCGGTTCCCTGTGCCGGACAGACCTGAAATCAAGCGTGCCACTGATTCATCCGCTTCTATGGCGCTGGTGCTTTTTTTCTCTACCGGTAAAGAAGCCTTCTGAGAGCACGGTCCAGATGGCAGCGCAGGCCACACAGTGTAGCAGGAAAAAGGAGAGCGGTGCGGACACGTAGATGGCATTGGAGTTGAGGCTGATAGCAATAACCTGAAGGCATCAGGGATTTGTTACTGCGGAGGCTATGACATTGCCTCGGGAGTTCTGGGGACCGCACATAGGTGCGTAGAGTATACTGGATGCACAAAACACTGCATATGGTGGCCAAGTCAAGCCCTCCAAAATTAGGAAATGCCAGCAATAAGGTGGCCCTAATTCAAGAAACCTGGCCTTATACATTATTTTACAGCCTTTGAGGACAGGAGGGCATGCTATATTTACTGTGCACTCAATGCACAGAATGAGTGGTGCTCCCATAATGAACAGATTTGGTTTTATCCCCATGGGTCTATGGGAGGCCCCATGCTCTATTTACAGCGTGCTATTGAAACCCTGCTCAAGAGACAACTCGGGATTTCCTCCTGAGTGTTTCCACGATGCTCATCAATGTATCGGTTGAGCCCTTCAACAACATTCATTAATTTTTATCTTCAGCATGCTCTTAGAGGAGACGGCGGTGGCGGCACGAATCCCACTTTGCAGATGGGGAGCTGAGGCACAAAGATCAAAAGCAGAGGTTTCCATTAATTTTGGGTGCCCAGGGGGAGGTGACTAGGGTCTGTTTGTTCAGTGTCCCGAATCACTCAGCACTTCCATCTCTTACAAAGCATCCTTTAAACGGAGATTATGAAGGAGTAAGTCATTACTATATACAAAACATTACTGGCAATCCCTTGACATCAGCTGCAGCCTTGACTGCTCCACTCAGACCAGAGTCCAGGGTATGAAGCTAGGTACCAGAACATGAGGACATGACATTTAATGGCTGCCTGTACAAATTTGAGCTTAAGTGACATGCTCAGCATCAGAAAGAAACCCTAGGTATATACCAGATCTCAAGGAGAAATAGCTAGGAGGCTGCCCTTTATCAACTTAATTCACTACACACTCTCCAATGAGGATTTTATAGGCAACAACATATCTGAAATACACCCCTGAAGTAGATCCATCTTCTATGCTGAATGAGGGAGGGGGCTGCAGAAAAACAGCATATAATCAGGTAATTAAAGACTGTATCAGGATGCATATGCCCAGGCATCACTAATGCTAGGACTCCCTGACTTCTGAGTGCCCCATATTGCAACCTTAATTATACACCCTGCTAATCTTGGTTTCTTTGGCGGTGGTTTCCCTTCTACTTGGTCCAGTTTTATTCTCTGTTCTCCTTTGAACTGAACAGCTTCTTCCACCACGCTGCCCGGGGCCACTGTGAGTGAGAGCACAGGAAGGGAAGGACCCTTCCTCTCCCTCCCGGGGCTCAGACCACCACAACCTCTGCCACAGCAACAGTCGTTTGCTGGGATAATTCAGTGTTACTCCTGAAGTCCAGGGCTGCCTAGTCCTTCTGCAGCTTGAGGTCTATGGCCTGTCTGAAGAGCAGCGAGCAGCTCGAGCCTGCTCAGGAAGCAGCGTCTTTGAAGCTTTTAGCTGCTCAATCAATGAAACCCAAACGAAATGCAAGAAAACTGGCACTTTTTTTCCCAGTGGTTTATAACTTTGCCAAACTTGGGCAGATTTTTACAGGAAGGGCCAAAGGCCCAACCCTGGCATAAAGACCAACCTCTGTCACATTTCCAGTCTCGCTCTGAAGCACGGAGGTGCTAGAACTTTTCAAAGAATATTTATCTTTGGGGCCAAGCGGCGTGTTCATCCTTGGGGATGAGGGGGTTCCCCCTTAGAAAGAGTGGAATGGCTTTGGCTGAAAAGATTGACATGAGGAAGAGTGTCTTGCATTGAAAAGCTTGCCTAATTATATCCCAACGACTTGGTCCAGTAAAAGAGATCGCCCTAAGAAATCCTTGCCTCCTGCAAGATTTCCAAAGTAATTCAGATGCACAGCACTGATCATTTCAGCCCATGGTGTTGAAGTTATAAACAGCTGGAATTAGGGTTTTATAATGGGGGGTGTCAACTAGCCTTAAAATAGGTGCTGCTCCCTGATCTGGCCATAACACATGCTAAACGCAGAGGGTTCACGAGGTCCCTCAAGCGCTGAAGTGACATGCAGGTGTCAGGACACCTGGGTTTCCCCTGAGTTATGGGGTCGCCACCTCCTTAGGAATCTCTGGTGGACTATTGTCTGCGAACACCTCCAACATCACTGGCAATCCCTGGCAGCCAAGGATGATTATCTTATCCGCGAGTCCGAAGATAGCTGACGAGGCCTATCCAGTCTGGGTGGCCTGTGTGTTGTCAGAGGAGACTCACCACTCAGGTCCTCTGCCTACAAATCACTTTACAGATCCAGAAATACAAAGTGCAAGAGATAGATATCAGGACTCATAGTAGAAATGATATCTTTTTTTAGACCGACAAGGATTTTGCAAAAAAAAAAAAAAAAATTCTTTACTAGTAAGCTTTTGGGCACAGAGATAGATATGGCATTGCACAGTGGTCCCCTCTCTAGGACTGCCTTGCTTTCTCCCTCTTTCCTTGTGGTTTGGAAAAAAGGTTGCTTTTCAGCTGCCTTTCCATCCCGCAGCCTTTCTCTGTCGGTGGGGAGGTGGTAAGCTAGTTTGGAGGGAGAGGAAGCTGGATTGCTCAGGGGCAGATCTAACAGTGTGTTTCCTTTGTCTGCAGCAGCCTGGTATGTCAATAGGCGATCAGATCAATGAGGTGGGATTTTACCTGGGCTTGGCCTGAGGGGGATAAAAAACACTACTACATATGAATAGTTATTTATTCATGTGGCATTTAATTTAGCCTAACAAAGGTCAATGTATTCTCACAGCCCTCCTGGTTGCATCTAGGAAAAGAGAGCATGAATGTGTATGTCCTGTTGAACGCTGCTCATTCATCTGTGTTACATCAAACTCCCCAGCCAGGCTGTTAGAAATATAATGGGTTCCAGGCTGGACTTAAATGGACCTGCCCCATAAAGGGATATTTCTCCCTAGGAAGAAAAAAATGTGGACCTACTTTTATTCACCTCCCAACAAGAGAAAGTCTGGAGAGTATCTAAGAGCAACACCAGTCAAAGACAGGGCTGCACAAAGCAAGAAAATCAGGAAGGCTCGCTTTAATTGAACCTTTAGAGTTTGCAGACACATCTGTTCTGCTTACAAGTCCCACCTTCTCACAGACTCTCCTTGTTAGGTAACCCATTCTCCTAAATATCCCACTGCCCTGGGTCTTTTCTGCATCCCTGGCTAAAACATATCTCCATCTGTAATGTTTCTTATGCTGATGGGGGCCTCAGTTCTGATCCTGAGCTCCATCATTTTACTCAGACATTTGCCAGCCCACCCAGACCCGTGCACTGACACTTATGCAACACAGGGCCGTGATTTCCCACTCCTGTCTTTCATTTGTCCCAAGAGGTTTTGCATGGGAAGACACTACTCCTGTGCACAGAAGGCAGCAGCATCCAGAAGCTCTCAGTACAGGTGTATACATGGAAAGCCAGGCATGCCCCATTATAAGCCAGGCCCTGGCCATGCTAGCTATAGACCCAGCTATAGCAGGGACACTCAAGAAAGTTAAGTCTCATTAACTAAAGCTCTGAAACTAAAGCACATAAGTTAACATGCATTAAACCCTTTATGGAGCGTCCCTGAGCTCTCCAGCCAATGGGCCATGTCCAACCGTGCCACTGCACACCTGCTATGAGCCCACCCCTCCCTGTGATTTTCGTATGTTGGATGGAGACATGCAAGCCAGAAAGCTCAGAAGCTGGACAGTATCTAACAACCAATTCTCCAAGCATTTCTTACTGACTTGCAAACCCAGTTCCAACGCAAAACCAAATTTTAAAACTGAATTGCTGTAGGCCTTGCAACCCAGCCTGTGAGTGCTGGGACCCCGACCAGAATCAGGACCCTTTGTTGAGGAACTGCTGCCATAAACTCCTGAGGCCCTTCCTCAGGTTTTCTTTCAGATTGGTTTAATCTGTGGATGTTTCCTTGCCTCTCTCTGAGATCCACTTAGCCTTTTATAGCCCTGAGCTGGTTCTATGAACCACTAAGATCCACTGGGACTGGCTACCAGGATGAGGAAGCTGATTTATAATAACTGGAGAAGAAGAGCTATTGAATGGGTTTCCTGCAGTGAAATACATATAGTGGGTCAATGAAACAGAAGGTTAATAGCCTATCTGTGTTAATCCCATGCATCCTGAAGGACTATAAAACACTTTACAAATATGGCACATGCAGACAGGAAGGCCCAAGACAGATTTCACATTCTCCAGCTTCCAAATTTAGAGGCTCTCATGACTTAAGTTCAGGCTGTTATAGAGACTAGCTATAGATCTTGGGGAAAATAACAACTCCAAAGCTCGCCATGTTCATACCGGGGGCTTCATTTCACTGTTGGCTATATGAAGGTTTCTGCAGACAGATGGAAGTATTGGGAAATCACGTTAACTATCAAGTGGAGTTAAGATTAAATCATCACAGAAATGGGAAGCATAGAACAGACATAAGAGAATGGGAACAGGTACCACATTCAATATATAACACATTACTGAATGTATTACAAAATGCTTCTGCAGCCACCAAGCTCCCCAGCTGCTAGGCTTTCAAATACATGCATCACCACCACAAGTGCTCCAATCTCAGGATTGCCCCTGAAGTATCTGACTCAAGTAATGTAAAGTGCATTTCAACCACAAATGACAGCGGGTTAAACGGCAGCAACACAACAGATATGATTTCAGTCCCTAAGCTTTTTCTTTTACCAGTTTCTTTCTCTAAGAGCCTCAGTTACTTACTGTGATGCCATATTTAGATGCCTTTGGTCTGTTCAACCTGTTGCCTGCCCCTCTGTCTGAGCATGTTCGAGCGAGCACTAAGCTGTCCTTAAACAACTACAATACTTTTCACCGTGTGCTGTTTGCATGTTTTCCAGTACAGGTTGAAGGCGCCTATGCTATACAGCTTTGTATTTCAAATGACTCCATGGAGAACTTGTATTACTGTGGCAAAATTATAAGCAATATTTCTATAGCATTCAAGTAACAGCTCAGAGGCCTCACTCACCCAGAAACCAGACTGACATACGGTCTCTGATCCTGTGCTGACCCTGAGCTCCCTGAAATGCAGATTCAGGAAGTGGCAAAATCCAGGGAAGCGATTGCCCAGATCAGAATCTACCATATGGTTGGCACTGCTATGGGCAAGCTTTCAGGTGCTGGGATCCCTGAAAGTTTTCCTATGTCTATACTGGTCCTGAAGTTGGTCCAATACAAGATATCACCCACAAGAATTTTTGCCTTTTTCTTATTTCCTGGACCACCACGGCAACAACATCGCCTCAATGCTACCAGCTCAGAAGAGTCACCCAAGCAGATTCCTGGTTCTTACTTGGCACAGGATCAAACCCAAGGCTCAAAAGCTCTCGCTTACCGTTAACCAGTAGATGTGCATGCTTTCTCAGCAAGACCAAGTTGTACCGTTCCCTCCATTTTTCACATCACAGATCCCTTGAATGACCTCTGTGAGCATGTGTGCTAAAACAAGGGCTGCGCTTTGTGATGATGGCATATCACACATTCACTGTGAAAGGATCAGTGGAGCTTTCCCATTTTTAAACATGGTTCATGGGGGAGTTTAAATTTAGCTGCTTCAATTAGTTGTGGTTGGAAACTTTTCCCCAGTGGTCTCAGCTAGAGAGAATGGTCTTTCTGTTTTTTCTCCCCCAAACTCCAAAGAGTTTATTCAGCTAAAACTTACAGGGTAGAAAAGAAAGCCAAACAAAAGTCTGCTCTCGTGAGGTTTTCTGGTTGAGTATCAACACCTACACCTGAGGTTTTTCCTGGATCTGTACATTGGTAACTTTTTTTACCGCCCGATGGATTCCAAGTTTGCATCCCTGCTAAACATTTAACAGGCAGCAATGCACATTACTCCGTAATGACTTTGGTGGAACTGCTACAGAGAGCAACATCAGGGACAGCCAACACTTAAATCAGTATATATTACCGATGTAATATCTATCCAGATTCCTGCATGGCTCCTTCACCGCCAGAGAAGCTGAGCTTTCCGATGACAGCACGACAACAGTAGAGCGTATCAGAGGACTAGCGGATTTGGGACTACTTCCTAGCCCACGCTGGAATGATGCAAGGGGCTGAATCTCTCCGTGGCTTTCATTTTCACAGGAGATCACTTATGTGTTACATACTCATGAAGCAGAAATAATTGGCACTGATTTCATCTACAGAAGCCTCCTTGCAATCTTAGTAATGTCCCTATCCCTCTTTTTATTTAAATGATAAGATTGATAGAAACAGGAGGCCTTGTTCAAATAGTGCCTGAAGTGCCCATGACTAGGGGAGTGAGTCCTTACCACAAAATCTCCCTTAATTTCTTGGTGTGTAGAGTAGGGGCCAAGAAAGCTTTCCTGAGATTATCCCCCAGTCTGGGTTGAATCAGGGCCGTACAAATTAAACTGAATCACACTTACCGCTGTCACCTGCACGATGCCTCTCTCCACCTCTCTGGAGGTTGGCTGTGACACCCCTTCAAGTTCATCCAGGTGGAAGTCATCTGTCCATCACCTGACAGTAGAGGAGAGCAGACTCCCATCTGGTTAATGCAGATGCCAGTATTTCGACTTCATCCAGGTGGTCACCCAGCTCATCCTGTTGTGCCTAATTATTTAAGAGGGTTGTGAAACACTGGGTGATTTTATATACCATATGTGCAAGAAAACATAAGGATGTGAATGCTGTGAGTTAATGATGTGGCAACCTCAGCTCTGACTCTTCTGTCTTTTATGGTTTTTAATCTGACCTTTCACTTTATTGTAATGCACATTCTTGTGTTTAGCATGAGATAAGAGCAAACAGAATCGGAGACTGGAAGGTTATTGGTAGCTTTTAAAGGGTCGTTTTCCTAAGTCTATCAAGCTCTAGTGTCCCTTTTTGGACATATATCCTTAAAGAAAAATAGGAACGAGAAACCCATTCAGAACTTCAAATGCTCCAAGGATTTCAGGATTTAGACTTTGGAAACTTCCATACATCACTGTGGTTGAACAAGTCACAGATCATCTCCTGCAACGGGCTTAGGGAAGGGGGGAGGTGGAGCTGGAAACCAAAATTAAATGAAAATAAAACAAAACCCCCCTCTCCTCTCCCCACCCCATCCCTATTTATTTATTTATTTATTTATTTATTTATTCCATGCAGAGTTTGACATCTCAAACAATGGGCAGATCCAACAAGAGGAGGATAATAAATTGCATGCCCTCCTTTTTTCATTGCAGGAAACCTTGAGGGACTGTTCAGCAGGCTAACTCTCTTATCTGCCTTTGGGCGATCTCATTATCAAACCTTCATTTTGCTCCCCAGCAGGAGCGATGGCCTGCAATGTATGATAACCTCCACTTATGAAACTCGCTCTACAGAAAGCTCTGATAATAGGCCATCTAAAATGGGAAACCAAAGAGCATGCACTAGGCTTTTTAGTCACCGGTAAAGATGATGTGTGTCTACATACACACACCGTTTTAATTATTTAGTGGTATTCCCATGCACCTACCTAGCTCTCAAAAGCACCTGCTAGAACCGAAACGTCCCTGAACTTAAAAAGACCGACATTTTTCAATATGGTATTTTAAATAAAATTTTCAGACGTGGCCCAGTGAGTGAGGAGTCTGAACCTTGTTTTCGGAAGGATCAGTGAATCAACCAGTGCTCAGGTGCTTTGTAAAGGTGCATATCTGCCTCTTCATGCACCTAAGGACCTTTGAAAATCTGATCCCTGACCTGACTCGTGTCATTTTTCTAAAAATTGGACTTAGGCTGTTAAGTTGATGGGGCACTTTGAAAAAGTTTAGCGTATTTGCATCAGCTGCATACTTACTAATTCTCCAATAAACTGGCTTTCTGGCAAAATGAAGCTTACTCTGTGCTGAGCAACAAGAGACCCCGCCCTGCAGTCACCCTGATGAACCCTTTGCCTTCCTAAATACACGTGAGCTATGCTAGGTTTTGCAACATGCTCCAATTAACCTCTCTGGACTAGGACAGAACAAGAGAGGAACAAAGTGAATTACAGAACCGATGACCATTTTTCAAAGGAGGCCGTGATAGCCAGCCCTTCTTCTTTCTATTAGAGCACTTCCAGTTTAAGACCTGCCCTTGCACCACAATTCTTTTCCTCGTTTCTCCTTGCTTCCTAAGGAGAAAATTTACTGCTCTCTGATACCAGCTGTTACTTGTTACCCTCATCTCCTCTCTACAGTCATTTTGCTATTTTGGTCACTGGGTAGAAGGGAGATCCAGTTCTGCCCATTCCTCACACATCTTTTTCACTGTTTTAGGGAGAGAACGAGCAGGTAGTCTCTACTATTCAGTTCAGCCAGAGACGTTGGTAGCCTGCAGATGGACACTATGAAAAGGAGGTGGTTCTTCACCCTGTGGGCATACAAAAACCCAAGGTGGGATTTTCCAAAGGAAAGCAGGTGCTGAAATTCAGTGGGCATCATGCATAGATACCGTGCAATATAGAAGATGCAGTTGTCGGAGGTTGGCAAGTGGCTCTAGCCTTCCCATGGAACAGCATTATATTCCCTTCAGGATCCCAGAGGCACTCTCCCCTGTCATCCTGCAGCTGCTTAGCTGATAAATGTTTCCTTTATGAAATCCGAGTGTCCGATAAAAGACTTTGTTAGCCAGGGAAACAGAGGATAAACTGGGTCACCCAAAATGATAGTGCACATGTCAATACCATTAACATCCCTAGCAGAAGAAATGGGTGAAAGCATACCATGTTCATTAAATAAAAGTGATGTGATTTCCAAACCATCCTGCCATCGCGAACCTTTTCCAACCTCTCTCCTCATTAACAGAGCTGAATGGGCTATGCTGATTGATAAGACTTGGAGCACAGTAGAGATGTATCCTATTCCGTTTATGATTTCTGAGGTCTAGTGTGGGGAAAACGAATAGGAATATGAAGGTCACTGATTGCCCCCGTGCCTTTCAGGAACCCCATGGACACAAGGAAATTTTAGATTACATGGAGGCAGCACCTGATCAGGAGCACACACCTCCATCACAACACCAATAACTCTCCATTTGCCCATACCAAGCTGGTGTCAGAGATAACGATGGAAGAAAAAGACACACACACACACACACACACACACACACACAGAGTCAAGGCACTTTGAATTACTCTGACTCATTTGCAATGTTGGCCAACAGCTCTGGGAAAACTCCATACAAATCTCTAGAAAGATGCCTGTTGAAATACAACAGCTACCTGTGGTCACCCCAGGCACGCAGCACAAACTTTTCCCAAAGACAGATCCATGTTTCATGGGCCCAGAAATGGCGTAGCATCAATGAAGCTGATGCAAAGAAACATCCTCCAGAAGCAGATCCACAATCTCCTTCTCCTTATTGTCCTCTTGCTGGGGCTGCAGGTGGGATAGTGGCTGGCACCCAAAAAGAGGTGGGTCACAGGGAAAGAATATGGGAATTTGTGAATGTAAGCCCAAGTCCCTGTTGATTCCAGCTGGCTTTAACCATATATCAGATAATATACTGTGGGAAAAATCCTTTAAGGCATAGAGGCCATGCAGCATGCCATACTGACTCATAAGGCAGCTGCTAGGTGGGCACAGTGACAGCACACCATTCAATGCACAACTGCCCGTGTCCTGCAGCCGAGTGCAAACCCTACCACCTTTTTTTGCCAGACAGATGCTAAATCTTGTAGCTTCCTTTGAAAAACCCCAACTAACGAGGCCTTACCTTAATTGTTCACTCCTACTTCTGTCCCAGCATAAAGTTGGTGTGGTCAGGATAGCAATGTTTTGAAGGGATGTGGCCACAATCGTGTTTCTTTTCATTCCACAGTGGGAAGCTCTAATATCCTTGCACCCCCCACCCTCTTTTTTATTATTTCTCATTCTGTAACCTGGAGATATAAATGACCAGTTAGCCTCCCTTGCAGGTGTGTGCTGCACATGAATGCACTGAAGCTTGCAAAATGCTTTGAAGACACAAGGTGCTACAGGAAACATGATTAAATTCACTGGATTATATTTTAATACCTCAAAAAAAATTCCTAATTGAAGAAATAAATCCAGGGGAGAAAAATATTGAAACATGAAATGATTTTTCTTATTAAGGGATAAACAGGTTTTGTTTTTTTTTAAATTACCTTTAGATAAAAAGATACATTGGAAATTAGTTGTTAAAAACAGATGTTGAGGCACCTCACTTACATGAACCGGTCTTAGTTAGGATCTTGTCATGGCCCCTCTATGGCCATGTGGGGGAAATCTCCATGAACTGAACTTCAGTGTAGGGAGATTGTCTAACACGTCCCTGCCAGTGAGAAAACAGCGGTAGACTGAAGAGCTGTGGCCCCATCCCTCCTACTTGCTGAATGGAGTAGCTGACCAGGTGCACAGTCTTGCGAGAAGTGACTTGCAAGGGGTTGTCCATTCTTTCCCCGGGGCAGGCTGTAAAGCAGCAAGCAGCCTAAGCAATGCAAGTTTTTGCAATGTTCAAGGGAACAAGACCTGGCACCAGGTCAGGAACTCTGTCACGTCAGCAGACACGGGACACTGGTGGAATATAAAGCGGTCCCCTTTACGATGCAAGCCTAGGAGATCCGTTTGGCTTTTATTTTCTGAAAATCCCTGGGAAACCACCTTGCAAAGACACTGCGCTTATTCTGCTGTCCCTTAACTACTCCTGCAAGGCCTACCATTTGCATTTCCTGCAAACTTCCAGCTTCAGTTTGGGAACGCTGGAAAGAGAGAGACTCAGCTCTGGCTGGTTCCCCTCTCCATGCTAAGGGGAGGTAATTATCTCTGCATTCCTGGAGGAACGGTACAATAAATATGGCTGTCATTTTTCATTACTGCACAGTGAACAAAGAGAACAAAGGGAACAAAAGAAAGTGTGGTTCTGCAAACCTGTGCATGTGTGTATGGATGTGCATGTGACACAGAGGAGAAAGGAGAGGTTTTTTTATTATTATTATTATTTACTATTAATTGTAAGGACTGGGGGGATAGCTAAACATTTCGTCAGAATTCACAAACAACTAAAAATCATTCAGTGGGCAAATCTTCTTCTTGTCCCGTCAGAAAGCTTGTTGGGCCAGAATGCAAATGATTTGCTGAAGCATATTTTTGCGTGGCTCCTGGATGCTTTGCTGACTAAACTGGTAGATTCTTTTACTGTAAAAACTCTTATTAAAAATATATGACCTGTACAAACATGGCACGATTGTAAAATTACCTACTAATCAACTCAAATGATAGTCTGTACTGACCTGTCCAACAATCATTGTAAAGCGAGACTGCCTAAGTTAAGTTAAAAGTCCCTGTTGGAGACTCTATATGTATAGAAACAATACACTCCAGAAAAGACTCTAAACTATGCATCTAGTACGTGGTAATCACATGGACAAATGATCTGGTGAGCCTTGAGGTGACTCTTACTTCTCACCTTAAAAGGGTAACAACACTAACCTAGTGTGGTCACTACTCTGGTCAACAGGTTCCTGGGACCTTACTGAGCGTGAGTGGTAAGACCTGCACCTCGGTTTCTGCAGCAGACGAGGTCTTGTAGCACAGCATCCTCTGGCACAATGGACAGGCAGTGGGTTGCAGGAACACGGAAAGCATGACTTTTTGCAACATCTCAGTTTACATTCATGGTTTCCTTTAAGCAAGGCTCCTTTTGCTCCTCAGCCTTTAAAAGGGCGTAGAATTGGACGCTTGTTTGCAGAACCGAGGACTAAATGACTGCGCAGTAACTGGCATTACTGTACAGTAGCATCCCTGCCTGGCTTCCAGGTGACTGAGCAGTAGCTCATTACTGCTGCACACTAGTAACGAGCTACCGTGCAGTAAGCGTCTTGTCTAGCCGCGGCCAGATAGCACAAAGGTGGTTTAAAGCTACCTTGATCCCATCCTTGGTGCAACGGCACAGAGAGACGTAAGGTAAGGCAGCAAAGGGTGTTTTCCAAAACACATAACATGTCCCAAGGAAAATGGGTCTTTTCTTCTTTGTCTCCTGTTCCCTCTTCTCCCATCCCATCTCAGCCCCTTCACTCTGAAGCAGCACCTTCTTGGTGGTAGCCGCAATGACATCAACTGAGTAGGAGTGCAATGCATCAGTATTATTTGTGAGAACAATTCATTTAGGGGAACTTGTTCTGCTGGTAATATTAGAATCCAAATGTTCCCATGCAAAGACAGAGGAGCTCACAATTCAATTTACATTGTGAATTCCAAAGAGCGCATTAAGCAAATCGGTGTGGATGGCTGCAAGCTATTCTTATTTAAAGCAGACTAGAAACAAATGCAGCCCCCCATCCGCACAGCTCTGCCAGAGAACCAGAACCGCTGGCTGGTTTCTTTCTTGGGTTCTGCTATTTTTTTCTGACCCTGACAAAACTGATGGGTCAGTCACTTTATTTATTCCCATCAAAAGGCCCTTAAGTGATGGACAAGTTCTTTATAGAAGGTCTTTCTGAACAGAAAGAAAATCAAGATGGGCCAGGTCTCACCAAAGGGGAGAAGGGCATCTTGTGGGCCTGGTGTTATTTGTAATAATGACAGTAATGTGTCTTTGGTCCAACACCTTTTGTGTATGCGACATGAAGTGTGGTACTGAATAGCTCTCGCAAGAGGGCTCTGGCCTGACTCCCAGCTAATGGATTTGGGCCCAGATTTTCAAGTGTATTTTTGGCACATAGTGGGATTTTCAAAAGCACCTGAGCAGATTAGATGTCCAATTGCTCTTGTTTTCACTAGGCCAGGTAGCAGTGTAGCATTTGCCAGGTCTCATGAACTGCCTCTGTGGGCTGGATAGAAAAAGATATTGGAAATCAACATTCAGGTG
This sequence comes from Crocodylus siamensis, assembly GCF_052110815.1. Taxonomy (NCBI): domain Eukaryota; kingdom Metazoa; phylum Chordata; order Crocodylia; family Crocodylidae; genus Crocodylus; species Crocodylus siamensis. The sequence continues at coordinate 69,204,297 of NC_143404.1, forward strand.
CACAAAATGTACTACCACTGAGAGAGCCGGCTGCACGGCCATGTGTGCAAAAAGGTAATTAGGCAGGCCTATGAACCCAAGTTCATGTGTAAACTAAACACTCTGCACCTTTTTGTGCCTTGTTGGCGTAAAATTCAAGGCCTGGGTTTTTAAATAGTTGTGCGGTGGAGTTATGTGCTTTTTTTGTTTTGTTTGGAAAATATTCCTGACCAAAACTCCAGAATTGCAATTAAGTTAACATTGGTTGGATCCAAAAGTGTTTGAGACAATGTTCCTTGCAAAGCTAATTTTCCTGTGTAAAAATATACCCCGCCGAGTTCCATATGGTCCCCATGTTACTGTAAATTAAACTGGTCTACCATGTTTTTCTGGACCTGAATTAATAGTGACTAGTTTGACACATATTACTTAGTTTACCTAGGTAGGGTATTACTTTCTTATCTCAGTACATTAATTGATTCTACATCACTTAATAGCTCAATAGCTTATCAGGTTACTTCACTCACTAGACAAGCTAAATGTCTGGAGGCAATTAGAGTGTCATTCTCCGTAATAACAAGTTTCTTTGAGAAGTTGCTGATGAGGTTCTTTATTACAGAGATTATAAAATGGATCTTCATACTGTTATAAATATAGGTACAAATTGAAATTACTTATCAGGAGCAAAGGAGTGCTACTTTCTTAGCAACCAGGCAGATTTTCGGCTCATTTCAGGAGCTGCTGCTTTCCCTCTCCCCCTCCGCAACGCTTTTTTTTGTCCCTTCCCACGACCTGCGTCCAATTTTCTGCCAGTCAAAAGTGATCTATGACCATGGAGATCCTGTGACAAAGTCCCTTGCAGTTTGCCATTTTCAATGTTCAGTTCATTTAGAGGATTTTACCTTAGGGGCACCAGGGCTCAACATCACAGTTTAATTATTGCTGCTCTTCCTCCTGATCGCCCCTTGCATAATAAGTGCGAAGTCGGGAAATAAATGCTTTCCCTTCAATTTTGCATGTGCCGACAGCCAGCTGAGCGTTAGCGGGTTTTTACCGATTCCTGTTTTTACGCTCAGCCTGCAGAGGAAGTATGAGATCTGGCTCCAAATGAACAACTGTGTTTTCCGTCTCCTTCCTCTGCACCACCCAGTCTCAACACGCCTACCTGGGTCCAATTCTCGTTGACATAATTGCACTCCAGTGCATCACCCCTTTGGCCCAAATAGCACTCGAATCTTGGAGAGGACCCCCTTTTCACTTGGGGATAATTAATCTGAGCAAATAAAGAGCAACTCTGAACAGAAAGGTGAACCTGACTTGCTTATGACTCAATCGGGTTTGAACAGTAAGGACTCTGCTTTCCTTGAATGAACTGACTGTATTTACAGTGAACTGGACGGTATTTTAATTTGCTCTCTAAACTTTGCTGTGATGAGAGCTAAGAGATTATATTAAATATTAGGGGGAAATGTCATGCTTACATGATGTAGGGGGGAAAAACAGTACAAATAAAACAGTTGCTTTGTAAAATATAAGCCTACCAGGGATCTATAGCCACTGAACAAAAGTTTGCTAATCCTAGTCTACACCCATTCGTGGACTGTGGGGAAAAATAGGAATGTGAACCATGGGCTTTGCCTTCTGGCATCTTTTGATAACACTTTCTCACTGCAAAGCTTGCACCTTGCAAATAGGACAGTTGGGAGCCTTAAAAACTGCCAGAGAAGCACAAAAGCAGCTCAGTCCCCCGCCCCCGTTCTGCTCCGATTTGTCTGTTCCTCTCCTCACTGCCCCTTAAAATCAATGTTTTAAGGATAAAATTGGCATTTCAGACTTTGCTGCTGGCGTTGCCTTTTCCTAAATTTATGGAGACTGATTCTAAACTCAAATCAATGCAAACTCCTGGAAATAAAGTGATTTATATCAGTAGGGCTTTGGCCCATAGAACTTACGATCTCAGCAGCTGCATCCGAAACCCTTAAATCAGCCACCCCTTTATCATCATGTATCATTGTTCATGCTACATGTATTTCAGCAGAGGTCAGTGATGAGGCCCACTGTACTCGGTGCTGTACAAATGCTGTTTTTAAAAAGAAAGTTCCCATGCTGAAGAACGTAGCATGTGACTGTAATCGTCCTAAGAGACAGGAGTTGTTTCATACTGAAACAATTATTTAAAACCCCAGCGTGACATGCAGTGTGACTCTGGAGCCACAACACAGCCATCAGCAATGCAGATCTGAAAGGAAAGATGTTAATTTTCAGCATGTTTCACAGCCTGGGCTGGGTGCGAAGCACCTCTCCTCACGTGAACTTTCTGAATGCTGTGCCGTGCAAAACGGGGGGCTGCTTTCTCCTCCAACACCCTCAGCTGCCTTCTTCAAGGTCCTTAGCAAATATGTCATTAGCAAAATCATCGCGGGGCCTAATGTTAATCCCCTGCGTATCAATGGGAAGTTTGAGTTTCCCAGTGGCAGAATTGGACCCAGCAGGAAGAGGGTTTCCCTAGTGTATTGATGAGCAGGAGGGGAAGGCCGAATCTCCGTCAGTGCGCAGGTGTCCGCTCTGCTCCCCAGATCCTCGTGACAGCAGGGATGGCGGTCCTACAGGGTGGCATAATTCAGGGGTGGCTTCTTTTTTAAGGTGTTCTCCTTACTGGTTTAAATGACAAATTGTGTGCACAATACTTTAAACAGCGTCCGGGTCCAGATCTTCGGCTCTGCCTGAGCTGCACCCAGCGGAGGACGCTTACGATCGGGGGCTACAACAGTTTACCCTCAAATAAAACAGGGGCAGGGCTTTATTTAGATTCACTGCTCGGTAGTGTGCATGCTCAAACTAAAGCCTGGTAGGTAGCCTCCAGTGAAAGAGGGGGAGTTTAGCTTCCACTTACCATGGGGTAAGGGTGCACAAACAAGTTGCAAATGTGGAGTAGCTGACCCTTCTCACCCTGCACTAGGTTGGTCATATATCCATATTCATGGCAGATGGCTTTAAGCCACCCTTTACAGTCCTGATCCTGGAGCTGACCAGGAGCCTTTTTCACCTTTGGCACAACACTCCCCATGAAACCCCTCTGCCGGCAGAGGATCTCTGAAGTGGAGATCTCTCCACCCTGTCACTTGGGTGCGAAGCAGTGGGGCAACAAGTCAGTGCATATTAAAGCCATCCAGGATAGCTTTGCATCACCTAGGAATTGCTCTGGGCCAACAAAATTCACTTCTAGGTGCAGTATTTCATGCACGTATCTGGGATTTTGCGCTGCTTAAGTGCAAAGGAATCAGGTGTGAGGGAAGACATCAAATACATCCTCCATAAATATCGAAGGGGTAAGCACCAGGGAGGAAGACTATGAGATATTTCTATTGTTATAAATTGAAGGCAAAAATATAATGCACGTGTAATCCACAATCATTGCTTTTGTTTTCTCGGTTTGTTCAAAGACGACTTTGAGGAAATTAAGATTCACAAGTCCAAGTTGCTGCAAGGGAACAAATAGCATTTACATTTTTTTCCCCCTGGAAAACATGGGAACCCCAGGCCAGCCATCCTAGGAGGTTCCAGGGCCATTCCCTGAGGATCACAGCTCAGCTGTAGCCGCGTATCACGGGAGAAGTAGCTCTAGCTTCACGGGAGCTACTTCCACGCTTATGCACACAAGCCGAGACCTGCTTTGCCACCTTGAAATGTTAGTGTTGGGTACATTTTTTTCAGAAAACTACATTTTGAGAAAGCTTTTCATTTCTGGAAAATCAAAGAAGCATTTTAACAATGCTGAATTTTGTTTTGATCAAAAAATCCAGAATTCTGTTTCTGCAGTTCCAACTTCTGGCATTTTCTTGTTCCAAGACATTTTTTTGATATTTTTTGTATTTTCCTTCTGATCCTGAAAGAGAAGTCATTTAAAAGGTCTACATGTTCTAGAGCAGGAACGTAGTGGAAAGCATTCCCCACTGATCCCTGCTTGTTAGTCTTTAGTTTGTCACAAGCCTTTCGGCTGAGGAGCAGAGTAGGAGCTGACCGGCCGGGGAATTTTGGGAATAAAGGACAAAGTTTTAAAGTCATTTATCCTACTCCAGTTTATACGAGCAGCCATAAAACTCCAGGAGTGAGCATTCATTTTAAAATTAGAGACTACATAAAATATATAAAGACATCTTGCCTGAGCTCCTATTGACTCTCTTTATGGTTCAAAGTGTCCCTGGCAGGTGACACTACAGAATGATACACTCCTGAGATCTCCAGTGACTTCGAGTGGGTCTGAATGATGTTGTGAATCCTAAAAAAAAAGGTCTAAAAATGCAGAAAAGGTTCTTTGGGTAAATCTGATATATTTTATTAGACCAACTCAATAATAAAACATATCAGATTTACCCAGGGAACCCTGTCTGCCTATGTCCGTAGACCAACACGTCTACAACCGTTAAAAATGCAGAAACTCATTTGTGGATAATCAGTGGGGCTACTTGTATAAGTAAGCATCAGTGTGATGCAGACTGTCTAGCTCAGCTCGCTGGATTTACCGAGTGCTCCTCTTACCCTGGCTGTTTAAGGTAGTCAGTCATTTTCCGAGAGCAAACAAAACCCCATTGCAGTTCCCCCTTAACTGGCGCACCGGATCCAAGGCTACTTGATATTCACCAACAAGAGATGTCAGCCACCTTGGAACAATTAGTCTAAAATATTTATCAGAAATAAGTGTTATTTTTTTGTCCAAGTTTTTGAAGTTATGAGGCCTCAGATGGGATTAATGGAAATTTTAATTAAGATATGGAAATAAGCTTCTCTCCCCCGTCTTCCCAAGACTGCGGGGAGTTAATGGTATCCTCGACAGTGCATCTCAACCTGCTTGAGGAACTATTTACAGGATTACTTTGTTTTTAAAGTTCTCCCTGCCTACCTTGCCCTTCTCTTGCTGCCCAGATGGGTGATGTGGGCACCCTGAGCAGGGAGGGAAAAGCTGCCCTACACCCATGGGGGTGTCTGAGAAGGCTCATGATGGAGCTCCTAACAGCCCGCCTGCCTTCCTGAACCCCTGGGATTACTGCAAACGAGGAATGCTATTGAGGGGCGGTGTTTCTAGGGAAGGGAAGAAGATTTAAATCCTTTTATCCTTTTTCAGACAAGCACCCAGACAGTCCCACTGATTGGCCCGGGCCCACGGATAAGGGAAAGACAAATATAAGCAACTGAATGGCAGGATCCCTCTTTGCTCTACGGAAACAAACCCGATAACGGGCATGAGGATTAGGGAGAATCAGGCTAAAGATCATACTCCCTGGGGAGCCTTCCTCTTATATATTTCTCCAGGCTTGTCACTCTCTAGATGGGATCTGACCAAGTCTGATTAAAGGCAGAAATGAGACATTAGATTATTTGCAGCCTTGTTTTCAGTGAGGACTTACCTTGGGTCCATTCCCAATGGAGATGCACCAGGGCAACCCCCTGGCAGAGATGCAAAGTGTTTCTCAAATCTGGGGTACACCACACTAATGCAAATGGTGCTTTATTGGAAGTCTGTCCCATGTACACGGCACGCTGGCAAGTCATGGCTGGAATCAGGGCAATGCACATTGTACATGGGGCTTATGTTTCCTTTTGTCTTACCTGCGTGTCAGTGATACAGAGAAAAGCTTTTCCAGAGGAATGCATGGGCCACGCTAAAAGTCCCATGTTGGACGTGTGCCCCAGTTCAGCAGCTACCTGGGAAAACTGGGGACTTAACCCCAGGTCAGCCTTTTTCATTTGCAGCATGCAGACAGGCCATAAACCTATGACTGGGAGCGTATGATTACTCTACACGTGCTCCGCTTCTAATACTCTTCCCCAAAGGAATCCAGTCCACACCATGGTGGGAAACATGGAGACTGGATTACATGGACCCATGGTCTGACCCCATGGTAGGGCCCTGTTTTTATGTTCTTCTAATACCACTGGCCTACAGGGGCTTCATCAGGAGCAAAGCAAAAGAAGCAGCACCCTTCAAAGTATAGTCCACGCAAGCAAGATACAGAAATGAGACACCACTCACCGTACCGTGCCAAGGTTCAACACATGTCCTGCTTGGATCCAAGGGTGCCTGATTTCTTTCCAGAGCCACTGGGACATGTTTACCACTGCTCTCCTTTCCCTTGGGCACACTCGAACACATCTGAAAATAAAACACAACGTCATCCCTGCGAGCTGGGATTCGTTCCCCTCTCCCAGCCATCTGCTGGAGTAAGCCACTGGTGCCACCTCTCTCTCCATCCTCATTCCTGCAGAGGATCTCAGATGTCACCAGTTAATAGAATCTGTGGTTAGAGTGGGATTTTAAAATCACTTTCCATTTCCACAGCATCTTCCATCTGAGGTCTTCAAAGCCCTTTCTAAATGCTATTTAATGACGCCCTGCAACCTTGTCCTCCCAGCAAAGTACAGAGCACCAGGTAAAGCAGGGCTTGAACTGGGGGAGAAGGGGGCTAGTAGGACACCATCCAGAGCTCCCTGGAGCTACCATCTTGTGCCACAGGATCTCAATTTTCATTAAAACACAGAAGCCCTCATACGAGTGAAAAGAGCATGCACACATTAAATACATAACAACATTTAATGTGTAAAACCACACATTAAATGCATGTCACCAAAACCTACTAGAAGTGTCTGTTGTCCCATTTTGGCGTCTCAAGCGAACAAAGCCTTGGAAATTTGGGGTGAGGTCTTAGCATTGCGCTGGCTTTATGGAACTTCCCTTTGGGGTCTTGTATTAGAGAGGTATTCTTGAAAGAATACCATTTTTTAATGCTATCTTTTCCCCATTCAGCTCCTGTATTCTCATTTGAGAGATGAGGGAAACAGAGGTGCAGGAAAGCCCATATTTTCAAACCTGGGGGTGCCTCTTTTCTGAGGTACCTGACTTTGGAGAGATAGGGCCTGATGTTCAAAGGGGAAGACCATGTGTGTCTACAGCTGAACTCAAGAGGGACGGCAATTTTAAAAGAACAGTTTAGTTTTCATGACCAAAAAGCTGAATGTTATGAAAGAAAGTTGGACTATTATTGTAAACTCTCAACGGTTATATTTATTTTTTCTGCATTTGAAAAATATACCTTATTTTTTAGAAAACTCTCCTGATACAAACTTTGAAACCAGTGGAAACATCTGAAATGTGTGGCATGTAATATATTTCATACAAGGACCACAAAGCATTAATTAAATACTGAAACCCAAAGGTGAACACACTAAGCACCACTGTACCCATACCCATCCTACTGGGAAATGGAGACAAAAAAAGGGGTATTAATCACTTGTCTAGGGTCACAGTTAAGTCATGGGCAATGCTCAGAATGAGGAAGTCCTGCTCTTTCTTGGACTTCATTCTATCATATTAGGAGCAAAGAAAAAAGAAAAATAAAAGTCAAAGGAATTGATGTATTATGAATGCCCAGATGTTCTTGACATTGAGGTCGTAGGTCATATCTGAGATCCTATTTCAAATCTAGAGAAAATTACCTTTCCTATGACTTATGGTGTGACCTTCAACTCCTAATAGTCTAGGAGCAGTTCATTTCTGAGCATTCGTATCGTCCATTCTACATTCAGAATCTCTAAATCATCTCTATAATTTACCTCCTACTCTCCAATTACAAACTTTATTTTTCTGCCATATCTTCCTTTCCATCAGTCCCAGACTGGCACCTGCTTGTAAGAAACACACCAAAAATCCCAAAGCATAAAACGGATATTTAATGCAAGACCTGGATATAGCTGATTACAACTTGTGTGTTTTGTATAAAGATGGGCAGGCAGGCTTCAAAAATCTGGAAAGCATTAAGCAGGGATGATTTTAAGGGAATCTCAACCAAATTAAACTTTTTCAAGTAAAGCCCACCAGGGGATAACAAAAATTAGGGCTGGATTTACTAAAAATGAAGGACTCCAGTGATTAAAAACTGGGCTGCTACAAAATCCCAAACTGTATTTGATTGTGAGACAGCACCAATCCACGAGAGCAGAGCTTTAATAAATCCTGTTGCTAATTACAAATATCTCATATTATCTCAGTTCATGCAATGGGGATGGAACTGTTTAATGACAATTTACTAGTGCTTATGCAAAGATTCATACATATTTTCTTTTTTGCCAATCGGGTCTTCCAAATAGAAAAATGATAATCGTTATCTGAGCTCTTGACTTATAGCCTGACTTAATTGCAATCTAAGTCAGTTTCTAATCGGTACAGATCAGGGTCATGCAATTTGGAGTTTAATTTGAACCCCTTGTGAACACATACATAGAAGCTAGTCATTTGTGTGTTTAGCATTTCAAACTTATCTTTCTTTGGGAAACTAACAGAAAATTATCTCCCTGGCTGTCCCCCAATTGCGTACATAGCATCTGCCTGTTGTAGTACTGCAGCCTTCTGCAGCGATGTGATTTTCTGCAAAGCCACGCTGGAGGTTATAAACAGCACAACCACCCTCAAGGAAGAAAACCTGGATTAGCCAGGGGGGTGCAGAAATTTAAAACTCCATCTTGTGCTTTCTAGATGATATTTGCAAAGCCGTAAGAGATTTGGGTACCCAGTTCCCATTAATATGGGATTCTCGGTTAGAATCGAATGTAGATGGTCAAACTCTTCCATACTAGGAATGCTTGTTCCTTGCAGGAAATCTAGGAGTACACCCCATCCATATAACTATACAGGAAGAGCACAGTGATTGTGACCTCTTACCTCTTTATGAACCCTTTTGTGACCGTGCCCTGTATGGCTTTGAAAATCTCAGGCTATATGAAATTCTCAGCCTACACGTTAACATAGCTCTGCTGAGGGATGGCCAGAAACACCCATTTAAATGAAGCGAACAAAAAAATCCTCCTCCAAAATAAAAATGGCACTATTTTTGAGGTTCCAAAGATTTTGCTCATCTGCTCTTTCCAGATCGTTTGTATTTTTTGAAGCTTCTGTACATCTTGGTTCCAGCTGAATACCTAAAGCACTGAAATACCTTCCCATCTGGAGAACACAGCTAAGTAAATGTAAGGCGGAAGACTTGTAAGTGGACATCACTAACCTGTCTACAGGATTATTCTCAGGGAATCAGCTCAAGATAGCTCCTGCTGTTGCAGAGTGAGTCATGCATACCAGACTCATAGAAAAATTATATTACTTCCTTTATTTTCTTTCCTTCTTTCCTAACATCATAAAATAAAAGACACGAGGCTTTGCAAATGAGTATGTGTAACTCTAATGTTTCCCCACATGCATGATCAAGCTCATTTCCTTACCAAAGGTTTTACAATACATTGGTGATGAGAGGCAAGATGTTCAAACCAATCCCCGTGATCTGGGACCACCTCCCAGACCTAGAGGGAGTTTTGCAACTCAGATCTGGATTTTAGTATTGTGACTCAACTCTGGTCTTTTTTTCCATGTTGCCTTGAGCCCATGTCTGATTTTGGAAAGCAGACCTTCCAAAGACACTGAAGTTTTAAAAATATAGAGTATAAGTCTCTTCTTCTCACTGCATGGGATTCTTAAACAACCTGAATAATGGAGTCAAAATCCAGTTTGCAGATGCCAAGGGAGAATTTTGCAAAAAGTGGGTTGGCCTAGGCTGGATTTACACTTCTTTGATCATTGACTAAGCTGATCTCGCAAGCTTCGGGCTTCCTTTTCTGCTGCACCCAGACAAAGTGTCAGCAGAGTTGAATTTACTTTAGAAAACAAAGTTATTCAGATTCCTCTCATTGTATTATTCTCTGAGCTGAGCTCATGCTCTGAGAATGCAGATGATGCAGGTAGTTTGCCTCTCCAAGCTCTTTTCCACAATATTTTGATCGAGGCCAGAACGATCCGTGTATTAGCCTCACCTGAAAAGACCCATTATCCACCTGAAAAGACCCATTATCCAAGCTTTTTCATGACTTGGATAAGTAGGTTTTTACACGCCCAGAAGTTCTGTTCCCGACTCATTGTCAAGGATTCCAAATGGGGAACAAAAGACAGGTAATGCAAAATATCCCTGGAAGACGCTGAAAAATATGTGGAGAAAACCCCCCTCTAAGGTGCACTAAGGGTTAATCTAAGGTCCATAGTAATAGCTCTTATTTGTATCTGCAGTGCCACTTCACATTTCATGCTACAGTGAAGTTTTAGTTTGACCAGGAATGATGTGCCCAACTTGCAGAACTTTCTTCCTCGGTGCCGACATATTAAAGAAAAAGGCTATATGGCCCTGTAGGCGAGATGCGGGACTTTGTTGTCAACTGTGATTGTCTACTGACTGTGAAGAAGCAAATAACAGGTTTAGGCTGTGTGAGCTTTAGGATATCTGAATCCAAACCACTCATGTTGTTTACAGGGACGTCTACACAAGTGTCACCTGCTGATGTGCGTGTCATGGGCCTCTTATGTGCCTGAGCCACTGAGAATTTTTGTTCTAGCCCCAGCTAAAGAGCTTCTTAGCTCAAGTATAGGCAACTCGCTCTTTTATGAAGGCCCTGGCTCAATCCCCAATCTATCGGCCACATGACCAGTTTTAGCTAGATGTCTAGCTGGGCAATGTATTTACTGCAAGAAGCATCCTTCCTTCCTTGCTGAAGGAAACCTTTGAAAGGCTCATACATAGGATCATGGGAACAGCCGTGGCCAGGGGGAGAGCCTGGCACCATGGCTCCACTGGAAGAAAAGGGTGAGCTGTGGGGAATACTGGTACTCCATGGCCAGTTCAGAAGCACGGGGCCTCCATGGCATCCTCCATGGCAATCCTCAGGGTTTGAACTCACAGCTCCTTGCTTGGAAAGATGAGGCGATGATGGATGTAACAACATGGCAGGAACTTTCCTAGGCTCGTGTGGTTTACATCCTTCTCAGCCCATTTTATGGGTCTGAATACAGGCGGCAGCAAGCTGATCTAACAAGCAAATACAGAACCATCCATTTATGCATGCACCATATTACGACTGGGGAGTAACATGGGAGGCCAAGCTACAGAGCCCTGAAAAACCCCGTGGAAGATAGAGCCTCTCAGATGTTGTGCGAGAAGAAGCGTATGATTGTGTAGGAGGAGATGGATAGATTAGATGATCCAAAATAGATTAGATGGATCATTGTGTTGACTTACGTTCAATATTCCAGTCCTTTTCATTCTCAAACTGATTGTGCTTGCCACACGCATGCCCTATTTTTTTTACTTTAAATATATACTATGTTTATTAATACCTAGCACCTTATTTAGTAGAACTTAAAGGTTTTGAGCCAATAATTGGGGGGGGGGGAATCAATAAATTGTAACAAAAGTGGAAGAAAAACATTTCTCTGGCAGCCAGGAGCAGAGCACCAGCAGGAGAAGCAGCTGCAGTAAAGGGGGGGTGGGGGGGAGAGAAAAGACAAGGAAAAAAATAAACAAGATGTCTCATTTTTTTAAAAAAAAGGGGGATTTAAAACAAGGCACATATTTTGATAGAAAAAGATTGCTGAGTGAAAAGGGGAGAGCTACGTGGAATAACTACCTTGGAAACCCTTCTAGAAAGGGGAAAGGAATTTGTTTTAGCTTTCCCGGGTAATAAAGGCACTTAAAAAGGGGGACCATCACCAAAGTCCTATTTAGCAGCCAGCCCTCCTGCATAAGCATTGGTTGAAAACCTTAATGGAGAAGTCTCCGAAGTCCTCATTTCTCAGCATAGCAGCGAGAGAAATTGCAACTGTTGTAAAGTCACTCTGCCTTGAATTCTGATATCATCTGCTCACGTGAGCTCAACTGGGCCATGCCTGTTTAAACGTGGAGGGGAAACTATTGTGAGAAGACCCACGTGCGGTCCTGTTAGCTCAATAGACCTGCAGGCTCTGGGTGAGCTCCAAAGCAGGGCCAGCATGGTGCCAGGTGCAATGTGGAGCCAGATGCCAAAAAAAGGAACTAAAATCTAATCTGGATTACTGGAGTCAAAGCTCACTCACTTCACCCACCCCAAATCAAAGGGATCAACTTGTATGAGCCAGGCAAGCTGGATCCAACCACAAGTTTGCAGTCAGTTGGAAGCCTGGATGAAAGGCTCTGTACAAAGAGATCAGTCACTTGTTACTTCTGTAGCCTGTATCTGTTAAAATAAATGCAGAGAAAAAGCTAGTTATGCTGTAATGTGAAAATTTAGCAGTTGGTGCATTGATATCTGATACCATTTTGCAGCTGGCACTTCAGACTTTTGTTTTGCTTTTGTTTCTGATCTTTACACTTACTTAAAAGACATGGCTGACACGCAAAGTTCCTGGCCTGGTCATTTTGGTTAGGTACAGACATTCAAAAAGCCCAAGGCAGAATTAAGCTGTTACGTGGCGTAGTTTAGACTGCTAGTGAACAAAACACACATTCACCCTCCGATGTGGGTGCAAATCTTAGACTGGGTTCTGCCATTTTTAAACCAGTCTATGTGCGCTGAACTTCTGTTTAGTTAAGGGTATAGACTGGTTTCCGATCACTTAAACCCATAAAGGTATAATGCCTGTACCTTGCCTTTATTTACTAGCTGGTATACATTAGTTATGTCCACTTAACCGTCTAGTCCTACTGGAGCCACGGCGTCCTAGTACTTTAGTGTCTGAACTAATGGCCACTTTGTTAGTAAGCATCTTGCTGACAAACCATTGTTTGAAACTGAGCCGTTAGTAAAAATTTACATAGATTTGAAGCTTGAAAGAAAATATATATATTTTTAGGTTACTTCTCATCGACTTTGTCCATCCATCAATAATGAGAAGCTACATGAAACAAAGCATTATGGACAGGGGCGTACTTTCTGTTCCCTGCTCTGGTAGTCATGATAACTGTGCAGAGTCTGTGCAGCTCTGTTACTGCTCCGTTTGGCTTCGGAGGGACTCGTTCAAGAAACCTTCTTCTACTTTCAGGACCATCCTCTTTCTATCAGTGTGCTGTTTCCATTTGAACACCCACTGTAATTTCCACAGGATATGTACACTGGCAAGATCACAATCACAATGTCAGAGAAGGACAAGTCGAATGTATCAAACCTGAAAGATATTTTACTTGGAAAAAGCTTTTTGAAGGAAAAGGCCCAGAAAAGGGTTGGTGTACCTACGTGGAGAAAAGTCTTCTTGGCTAGGTTTTGGGACCAGCTAGCAGTATAAGAAGTGAATTAAAGGGAAAAAAATATGTTAATATCTGTGTTTAAATATAGGAGCGATGTTAAAAAAGGCATATTCTGAGAACATGACATGGAGAAAATTTCATATGAGATTCCTGTTATTGTGACCCAAAACCTTGCAAATTTCTGGAAAAGAAAATTTCTGGAGAAGAAACCATTTAAGCCTAAATGTGAACTACAAAATCCTCATGTCCTTATCTGAATCCAAAGACAACCTTCTCTCTGCTGCATAAAGAACTCGGTTCCAACTGATATAACACAGTAGGTCCTGCTCCATTTTGTTACCTTGACTATCCCTTTGAATAGGGAAAGCAAAGCATCCTCAACGCATGCCGTGTGTGCTGGCACACAACGACCCCTTCCTCTCACGTCGTGTTTACACTCGACTAATAGCTGTGTTGAAACCGAGGTGCAGCCAATTGATGTCATATGAGGCTTCACTCTGTCCTGTGTTACCAGGAAAAGAAAAGGCATGTCAGAGAAGCATGTTTTCGTCACGGTCATTACCAGGGCTAAAACCACACACAGTCATTTGTATTTGCAATTTTGTCCTCATTCGTTCAGTAATGCTTGACTCACATGCAAGCTGCTCTACAAGGAGAATCGGAACATTTTCCAGTCTAAGGGCAAAATGTTTTAGCACAGGAAGAGACCTGTAAGATTAGATCCTAAGAGCCTAGTTTTTATATGAAAGTCCCTCCAATGTTGCAGCCACTGGTCCCAATTCAGCAAGACAGTGGCGTGCAGGTCTAACCGTAATGTGCCCGGTAGTCTCAGGGCTTAAGCGTCTTGCTGATTTGGGGACAGATATAAGTAATTAGTCATCTAATTGGCATCGCTGCTCCTTCCCACCTTAGCCCCCAGCTCTACTGATACAATTCACGTGAAGCGATGAGCAGACTTGAGCAGAAGGTAAAATATGGACTCCATCTCTACCAACATGCTGTTAACGCTCCAAAGACATATGCACATATACATCTTTCAAACTTGTTCACCTTTAAAGAAAAAACCCCCCAGACCATGAAGGCAATGGATATAGGCCACAGAATGCAACACACAGCAGTGAAAGTACTCCATTATTAAGCCTGTAATTGCCAAGAATTAATTTGCTAATTGCATGCAACTAATCTGCGTCCTTTTTGTTTTATATCAATTAACAGAGTAATTAAAAAAAGCAATCTTCTTGATAGTTCCTCGCTGGCTGACTTAGCCCAGCAGAGCTAATGAAACGGGGCCACCCTTTAACTAACCTCATTAGTATCTCTTCTTTTGTTAAACACCCTACAAAAAATAGTTAATTTTGCTTCATGAAAGTCCTTGATGTTAGACCGCTAATGAGGGGGCCACACAGCTATGATGCGATGTTTGTTTAGAGAGCTGCTCTGCTGGTTGCAGAAGAAGTGCTTGTTTTTCTCTCCGAGATTCAAAATCAGGTGGAAGACACGAGCATCCTTGAGCAGCTTCAGTGCATTGCATTGACTGCACCGTAACAGCCACGGGGTGGTTTCTAGCTGTGAGATTAAGGAACGCTTTGGTTTTGAGCAAATGGACATAGGGACAAGAGAAAAATCAAGTCTAGCTGCAAAAATATCTAAGGAGTGGATCTGCTCTGTTTCTAGATCTCATCCCAGGGAGATTCCACTACATCCACAGATCCAGTCAATGATCTGCAGAAACAGGACAAGAATTTCCACAAACTATGGAGATGAACATACAGGAGCATCACCAAAAAAAAAATAAAAAGACCGGTTTGGGCTACAGCTCTTGATGCCGAAGCCTTGACTCATCTATTCCTTGTCAAGGGGCTCTTGATTGTGAGCGTATTAGCGATGTGTGTAGAGTCTCCGGATCAGACTATAACTGTTCTGAGATGCCCAAAGCAGATTTGTGCCTAAAGGGATTCCAGAAGCCCCTAACTCCCCTTGGTTATGGGTGATTTTGAAAAAAATTACCAGATTTCATAGATGTTAGGGCTGGAAGGGACCTCGAAGATCATCAAGTTCAGCCCCCTGCCTCTCTACATCAGTGGCCACCTCAACACTGTTACAATTCTGACCCTGGGGCATACAGAGAGGGCAGGTGGTAATCACACAGGCACTTCTGAGGTGAGGGTCAAATTGTTAGGGTCTCCCTTTGAGCCTGCTGCACTCCTCAGCTATGGCTATGTCTAGGCTACTATTACACTGCCCACTAGTGAGGTACCTTAATGCTGACTTAGAGGTGCTCAGTTAAAAAGTCAAAGAGTGATGGAAATTACTGCTCAGCTGCTCCCACACCTCGGTCAGTATGGATTAGGGTCCTGGAGGGAAACCCAGTCTCCAAGCAACAGGCAGAAAAAACTGGAAGGCCTCTAAGCTGGGTCAGCACCTTATCACTCCTCAGCTCTGGCATCTACATGTTGCACATCCTCGACACGGATGTATACACATATTGCTTTTAGGCGGGACCTTCAGGTTTTCTTACTACTCTCATTCCAGCAACAGGAGAAATGAACTAGGAAGTCCAGAGCACAATAAAAAAATAAGACTGTGGATAGGTTAGGCTGGGACTCCAGAAGAATAACCTCTCAGCAGCACTACAACATCTCTGGGTACATTAATGCCTAGGACCATAGCTCTTTTGATTTACAAGGTCAAGAGGCCCTTTCCATGGAATTACAACCTATGATGACATATTTATCTAGTATCTGTCTATTATGCAGTATATAATCTGCTATCATTATAACAGCATGCTCATTACACTGTTATGTATTCTGGTTATATGGCTACCTTATTGGCTCTGGCCCCACACCATAAAGGTCAGAAGACTCTTATCTCCTTGTGAAATGCTTTTATGTACATATGAATTATTTATTTGCAATGCCTCTTTGAAACATTATGGGCGTGTCTACACATGCACATTTAATACTCATTAGCTTGATTTAGGGCACATTAAGGACACAGGTCTTCACATGCACATCCTTAATGCACCTCAGAAATGGTGATAGAAGGCTATTCAAGCCTAAATTTGATACCAGCATAAAGCAGGTACCAAATTTATGTGCTAATAAATTATGTGCACTAAACTGCATTAGTGAACATGTAGACGTGCTAATGCACATTGATGCAGAGTACGTCCATTGGCTTGGGACTAACTTTAGTCCCAAGTCGGTACACACACCCGTGTTAATGTGCATTAATGCACGCACATGTAGATGTGTGCCTAAAACACCTTAATATGCATTAGGGTAATGCGCATTAAGTTTAAGCAGGTATAAAAGCATGTGTAGACATGCCATATTTATTGTAATTTTCCCACCCTTTTTTTTTGTTATTATGGTTCATACAGTTTCCAAGGAAGGAAACCTCCCTGCTATAGTGAGACATTCCACCAGGAGGCAAGAGGCCTCCCCATCAGCCACACAAGAGTGATGCAAATAAATGACAATCACAAGGAGAGCTGGAGTATTTCTGAAGATTGGGAAAGTCCTGCTTAGTAGCTGAGTAGCAAAGACACCAGAATTTCTTATCTAACATTTGAGGAGAAGAATTTGTTTTTTGGGGTTTGGCTTTCCTAATAGTGTTCTTGCAGTAATGAGTGCTCAGCATAAAGCAGCGTAACAATATTCCTTACCAGCTTCATGATGGAGGTCATATTGACAAACGAAACTCAAATGGCCCTACTCAGTTGGCAGGCCACAAAACCCAAAATAAGTCCTTACAAAACAGGTGAAGAAAAGGGTGGGCTGGGAAATTTAGACCTAGAGTTGCCCTTCAGTTCCAGACCACTCTGAAACGCATAATGGAGAGCTAGAAACATGGTTTAAGGCTATGTCCACTGTCGAGTGATTTGACAAGATAACGGGTTGGGATGAGTTGGGCCCTTCAGAAAAACTCCAGCTATGAGGTTTAAGAGCCTAAGCTCTAGACAAAGACAATGAGACTTACGTTCACACATCCCTTAGATACCTCTTGCAGGAATCTCTTCCATCACATTCCCTTTGACTTTACCTACGCACCCGATTATGGGTTTACTCACCAGCTTCCCATCAGTTATACCTAGAATTTAACCTGCTGCTAGTATGATTAGCTCTAGATAGGCTCAAAGCAGATTTTTGTTTAAGTCCATAAAGGGAGGAAACAAACCAAGACTGGCAATGGCAGCTACTTGAAAGGCCTGGTGACCATTAAAACCAGCCCGTGTTGGTCAGTGCATGTGGCAGCATGCGTGGCCCCAGTGTTTGTGCTGCTTCCAGTAGGTGAGAGCGGAGTGCTGGGCTTTACAAAGCAGATTCTCCCGTGCGACGCGTTAGAGCATTAACCAACATTACTGTGTTAAAAACATGATATTTGTTTGACTTTATTTTGACCACAACTCTCAATCAGATACTAATTACGCGTAAGGATAGAGCTGACTAGCTCCCTGTGCCTCTGCAATACTAAAAGCACTGTATCCGATTTATACAGCCATATCCCTTCCCTTGCCCCATCTTACAGGGTTCTTGCAGGATCTGGCAATGCTGTTTTGCCACCCCCAGAAAAAAAAAAAGGCCCCTGAAGATTTATGTTTCAGCCATTTCCCTCAATAATCAGCTTATGTTGTAGAGTTAAATGAACCGATGGGGAACTCATGCAGGCGGACGGTCTTGTCTGCAGAATACTTGTAAATCATCCGTCAGTGTGAAAAGCCTGCACAAGCAGAGTGCGTGTGAGACGGCGCAAGAGAAGAGAAGGGCCCAGATCTGTCTTGATCTCCGTGGAAGCAGGTGTGTCTGGCCAGGTCCCAGCACTCGCTCATGGTGATTACCCCTCCTGCCAGGCCTGATGTCAAGGAGCAGCTGAGACGAATTGCAATACCTCCCACTCCTTTGCCCATTTGTTTCTTATGAATGCATAATGAATGCTAATGAATTCCTCACTTGGGGCATATGGTTAAGACATATAAAGCCTAACCTTGATACAAAGAAGAAAGACCTTGATAGTACACGCTGGGGGAGGGGAAATTCAGCCAGTCACAATCCCTGTTTGGGTCAGGGGGAGTAATCCTGATTAGTCTAAAGATCTAATTCAAATGAAAAGGGGGAAAAATGATTGATTTCCCTACTGGAGAAAAGGAAAACATATGTCCACAGCTACGTTCTAAAGGCTCAGCTTTGCTGAGAGGTGAAAGAAGAGGTTCCTGTCCCTGGAAGCCGGGTGGGATAGAAGAAAAACTATTGCAGCACAGCAGGAAGCCAATACAAAACCGCCCAGAAGCAGCAGCGAGGGAGTGAAGCTGGTCTGCATTTGAAGGAAGATGCATATTCCCCTATTTTAATTTCTTTTAAAGAACCTACAGTTAAGCTTTACTTTTTCTTTTTTTTTAAATGAATTTTCATGCCATTTACAAAGTGACAGCTTGACAGCTCTGGAAAAGGAAATCAGGTGTTTATCCCCAGCATGGGTGCAAAGCAGGCGGGAGCAAGGCAGGGTTCCTGACACCCTGCCCCCACCCCGTTCAGGATGCAGAAGAGCCTGTTCACTAGAGGGGAGGGTAGTTTAGGCCCCGAGCCCATTTGAGCCCTAGCGTCTCTGCTGAGATCGCAAAATAAATGCGACAGGCTCTGGGCCAAGCCCAAGAGTGCTGTTGAGTACAGGCCACCCGCTCGCTCCTGCTCTCTATAAACCAAATCCTGGGAATGATGCTTCATTAGAACCACAGGCCTAGAGCTAATCCCAGGCCCAGGAGGACTTCTCATCACATGCTCGGGGCTGCTCCAAAACTGATGCTTTGTCTAGCTTCCAGTATCCAGCATACCCGTGTTGGGAGCAAGTGAATGGGGTGTGCTGCTTGGCAGCGCTTCCCAGTGCGGGATGGAGGCACTGCAGGTGGGCCTGGGTGATGGTGGTTGTGGGGCTGTGATGCAAACACCTCCGCAAGGCAACTGTGACTGCAAATGCATGGGCAAGAAGAGACACTGGGTGTGGATCTGGAGTTTGCTTAACCCAACCATGAATTGTGTGTGCAGCTGGAGCGCTAGTGCCTGAGAATGGGGAAGGAAAGAGGACGGGAGACAGCAGCCAAGGTAACGAGAGAGAGCAGTCTTAGCTCTCTATACTGGGAAGGCTTTCCAGGTCTTGGGTGGAGTTTTAAGAGGTAGAAGACCCCAAGGCTGATGATTAGGCTGAAGCAGGGAAGTGCCCCACCAAGCAGCTTACTGGCTGCCGGCGTGGAGGTTGGTCTTCCTTTCTCCCCACAAATTTTCACATAGTAGAATTGCTGCTTTCCAACCAGCCTGACCTCATTTTGCACCCTTTGGATTCAGGGGAGGCAGGGTTCAGCCAATGCCACAAAGCCCCCTTTGCCATTAACCTTCTGAGTCAAAGTGGACCTAAATAAAGCCTAACGCCTTGTTTGCGGCATCTCATGGCTGACTAATTCATTGATGTACTTCAGCAAACAAAGCCGGGCAGGTACAGAGCAGAGCAAGAGATGGGAAAGCAGCAGAGGCCAAGCCGGAAAAAAATTCAAAGGCCTTCTCAAAATTAAAACACAAACCGTAGCCAAATCCCAGCAGCGGAATGAAGGTGTGAGGCATTTAGTCTCCGGGGTGGGCAAAAGCAGCTGACTGCCGTATGCAATGTGCATCAACACCTCTTGGCACTTATGAATACAGGGCTGGTGCTGATGCCCACTTGGATGAAAGAAAGGAGTGAGATTGGCAACGTCAACGAGAGTGGAGGGGAGGGGTGCTCTGCAGCAAGATGTTAGATATTCTTTAGCCCTCTGCCTCACAAAAAACCCCTCATGTTCACCCTTTTATCTAGGGGCTTCAAGGCTGGGGAGATTGAAAGAGTCCAGACTTTTTGGTGCAGATTCACAGAGAGACACGCTTGCATGTGTGCCTGCATGCATGTGCACGTGTGCCTGTGCGTGGACGCAGGAGGGACAAAGAGCCGCGGGACAGAGATACGAACATGTGGCATTCAGGGGAGAAAGACACCCATCCTTCCACTCAAGTCCAAATGCACCCAATGGGAGCCATGGCTATTGGATATCCAGCCAATACTTTGCATGCTACAAAATGGCAAAAAATAAAAGATGCTGACAGCTACTGGTACCTGCTGGCATGGGGTTTCCTAGCCCCTCTGCCTTCCTACTGAAAGCGCCCAAAATATACTCTGTTCTCCTACCATGGCCATTTTTAAAACAGAGAATGCAGGTTGAGGCAAAGAGCCTGTAATGAAAAAGCAATGTTACATAGAAGTTCACCTCGGAAAACAGGTCTGAAGGTCCTGTGCATAGCTAGTGCTTTTATTTTTTGAAGGCAGGGAGGGCAGGAATAGGGGAAGGAGCCAGTAAGTGTGCATTTGGATCTTTTATTGAACATGGAGCTCATCAAAGGCTCTCTTGAAGTTGTAGGGCTGGTTCTGGGTTTGGCCAAATCATCAGCAAAATAACAATTCCCCCTCTCTCCTCCCACCCGCCCTTCTGCCCTTGCTGGAGTCTTCCCTGGCAAAGGAGCCAGGACCAACGCACTACAAAGCTGTTTCCAACCCCACCCTCAACACCCGTCCCGGGAATTCATCCCGGCATATTCCTCACTCCCAAACATTTGCGTGACAGATGACTCCTCTGCATCCTCCATCTCCTCCCAGAAACTGGCTGGTCCCCCAGACTCTCCCAAGGGGTTCTGCACATCCACCATGGCAGGATGCTTTCTACCCCGACGCCACGCAAACCCCCCCTGCACACGTGTTGCACATGACCTTCAGCTCACAGTCGGATTTCTGTTTGCCGTCGGCCCAGCCCACTCCATTCAAACAAGACGGTCTTTCGAGGACCCGAGACTCGCTCTTTCACCTGCAGCGGCCTGGGTGCACGGTAGCAGCTTGGGCGATGCCGGACTTCCTATGCTGAATGGAGGGAAGAAAACCCGCATCTCTCAGCGAGTCCCGCGGCGGGATAAAGGGCTGAGATGGAGCCCTTACCTCAGCTGCAACATGCACCATGCCTGATACACCGTAATGACACGAAAATGAATAGAATAAGCTGCCTGAGTGACATTGTTATTAAACTTTGTTACCTCAATAAATCACACCAAAGAACAGCAATTACTCCTGTTTCTGACAAATACTACTTACACAGCAGATTCCTCTCCTGTTCTCAGTCCCGTGCCCTCTCTCTCCCTGTCTCTTTCACAGTGAAACCAGGAACGTACAATACAGATCAAATTATTTAAAGGAACTGGAATCATTTAATACTGGCAGATAATGGCACATAGCAGGCATCATGCAGCTTTTCCCTCAGCTCCAAAGGGGGAGCTGGACGTTGCGGCTACGCGACACTGGAGCTCAACGATGCAAAGCAGGGTAATGCCAGGGAGTAGCTCAGGGCACGGGTGTGTTGTCTGTATTGACATGCGTGTGCTTGTGCTGCGAAGCCATGAAGTGGGCTTTCCATGGGCCCTTCATCCTTGTGCTACGTCTGACACATGGATGCTATATGTATATAGGAACATATGCGCATACCTCAAAACACAGAGAAGAGCGATCCACATATAAACCCAGGAGGTGAGCAGCACACTCCCTGCCCAGAGCTTGAAATTTTGGGCTGCGCAATGGTGGACTGCGAAGTCGGGGAGGAAGTGAAACATGCCACTCTCCACACGCGGGACTAGGGGCAAGACAGGATTCCCCCCCCCCAGAGTTTTGAGGGGAAACTAACACAATTTGGCTCTCTGGCTGTGGAGAGGTTTATAGCTTTGCTTTTGCCTCCGGGCTAAAGGACCTCCACAGCAGGAGCATGCTTTTGGATCCAGAGGTGCTGGTAACTTGTCCAGAGGGGTTGCTGTTACATTTGCATGGTCATAAGTGAAAGGAAACAGCCAAGAAGGCTTACCTGTGAGCAGAGCCGACCCTAGGGTGGTGCAGGGCCTGGGGCAAATCAGCCTGTGCGGGGTCTCCTTAACAGCACGCGCTGCCCATGGGACCCATGCAAAGGCAGGGCACAGGCTGGGGTGTCCTCTGTGCCCGGCGGGGCGGTCTCCGTGATTCTTCTATAGCAGAGGACAGAGCTACCAGCACCAGGCGGGTCCCATAGGAGGGGCCATGGCCGCAGCCACTCCGCCCGGCTCCACGGGGCCCCCCAAAGTGCAGGGTCCAGGGCAGCCACCCCAGTTCGCCATACCCTACAGACAGCCCTACCTTTGAGACCTAAAAAGCCAATCCAGTTTAAGGAAAATTGGCAACGTATTGCTATAGTTTGGGATGGTCTAAAATCACCCAAATTACGATTGGATAAAGGACAAGAATCCTTCCACATGTTGTCTCTGTTTGGGGACCATCTCTAAATTTCAGCTGGGCTAAGGAAGGCCTAATTAAGGATGCTTCAGTTAAGGATAGCTGAGTTAAGCATATGCTTGTTCATTAAAAGCCAAATTGGCCTGGAGTTTCAAAGTTATAACTAGAGAAATGCGGGACTTTTCCTGGGACAACTAATGGAGTTCTTGGTCATTTTCCTTTTCTTATTCTTTCTCTTCAGAAACCTAGAGGAAGTACGGCGGAGATCGTCAGTGTTGCCCGTGAAATCTTGAAGCCCAGTTCCCAGGAACATGAAGAGGATCTGGGCATCCAAAATACCACCCTGGTTAAAGAGCTACGGTGTCTGGGTGGGTTAGCTGCGCAAAGAGCATGTCAA
Organism: Crocodylus siamensis; assembly: GCF_052110815.1. Classification (NCBI taxonomy): domain Eukaryota; kingdom Metazoa; phylum Chordata; order Crocodylia; family Crocodylidae; genus Crocodylus; species Crocodylus siamensis. The sequence goes on from NC_143404.1 coordinate 69,227,073, forward strand.
CACATCGCCCGAGAGCAACGTAGCGATGCACGCCGCCACCGTACGGCGTGCTATGGCGAGGTAGCGATCACGTGGGTCTACACATAATTGCCTGCTTTGCTGTTGTAGAGGCATGCTCCCCACTTCCAGCACACCGCTGCGGTGATGTAGCAGGGAAATTTACCCCTGCGCCGCCCGCACGGCGCAGTACCCATACGGCGACGCGTAGATGGGCCCAATGGGATGGTCTTGGGAAGCGTCACACGAAGCTGGCAGAGCTCAGCCCAGTGAGGAGAGTCCCTGCAAGGCAGGTGAGAGAAGACAGACACGGTCCTGGTGGGGAAGAGCGAAGGCCTGAGGGTTTTCCACGGGTTTCTGCCAAGCTTCGCTGGCCAAGCACCAGCGTATGGAGAAGCTGTGCAGCCATCAGACTCTGTGGACCAGGCAACAAGCCATCCAAGTGGCAGAGAGCAAGACTGCATTTCCCTTGTCCTTCCTGTGCTCAGGCCAGATCCTTTGTTTGGTCTTTTACTGTGCTTCGCCCTTACTATGCCAGTGCAGCGTTCGTATCCAAGCAGGTAGCAGGGTCCTTGCTTGCCACAACACCAGTGCACGCAGGCACCGGATCAGAGCACGGCACCAACGAGGAAAACGCAAGCCCCCGGCGCAGCATAAAATGTTACCTTAACACTTCGATGGCCAACCAGTTCGAATACTGAGGGGACAGTACACCCGACCTAGCAAATCCTCTGAGCTCCCGTAACTGTCCAGTTTGGCTATTTCTCTTGGTACCATTTCGGCAACTTCCTTGTGGCTGCTTTCGCATCGGAAAGTACAATTCACAAGCCTGAGTTAAAATATTCTGCTCTTTATTAAGTAATTGCTTGTCTTGGTAGCTTTGTTATTGATAGATTTAGAAGAGGAACCAGCCTTTGTTTTAGGTCAGTGAGAATCTAATTTAGGACAGAGTCTTTGTCATGCGTTTGTCTATGTGACTTATGTGCTTGGAGCTGACTTTACTCCCTCAATCTTATTAAGAACTTATTACAGAATGAACACTACTGCAAAGTATATAAGGTTAGGGGAGAGGCAGCCTTTATTGCTGAGTGAGGGGTATGGTTGCGAGACAGAGAGGAACAAAATGGATATAAATCATTTACAATGTCAACAAGAGTTGACACGAGTTGAAAACCCATGGAAAGTTATTATTGTCTTTCTCCCTTGCAAAGGGATATAAGGTATGATCCAAAGCGGAGTGATTTCAATGGGCCTTTATGCATGTTTATACGTTGCGTAGTCCTTTCTTCTGACTAACCTCACTGGCCTAGTTTTTATCTTTTTTTTTTTTTTCCACTTTCATGAACTCAAAAATAACCCTTCCTCCCCCCATTGCTTTTGAGGAAGCAGGGCGGGAGGGGAGGGGGATGTTGTTGTTTGGATCAGCGGGAGAAAAACACAATTCATTTTGGATGGGGTAGATCAAATCCCGTTTTGCTTCCTTTTATTTTTTTGCAGTGGCATACGACAGTTTGAAAGGGGGGGGGTGGCGGGCACAGGAGCAAAGTTGCAAAAAAAAAAGAAGAAAAAAAAGAAAGAAAGTCTTGCATCACAATGGCTTTTCTCAGATGATAAACATAATAATAAAAAAACCCCTCCTAGTAGCCAATATGATGCTAATGCTTCTTAGCTCTGTCAAAAGTGAAAACAGCTCCTTGCTGTCAATTACTGGAGGGACAGCTGGAGTCTCTCCTCTCACTGTCAGGATGCAGACATATTGCATGTCATGGGGAAGGTAACAAATTCACCAGGACAGCATCACCATCTGTCACCAACAGAGACACTGCAGAAACAAAGGGTCAGGCTTCATTGTAGAGAGGAGGCCTGATCTGATACCATCTTACTTATGCTTCGCTTTTAAAATATGGGGCTATACATGCAGCCTGCTACAACTGAGCGAGTTTCCACACATGTCGCCGGCCCAAAAGGGAGCAGTGTTTTGTCCAAGGACCATCGGAGGGAGTTTGGTTCAAAATAACCTAAGAAAAGGGGATCCGTTTTCTAAACCGTTTTATCTAAAGCAGACTAAACGCCGTTGTGAATAAGTTTAAGCACGATTTCAAAACTCGTCAGCGCTAAAATCTAGACCTGACGGCACTTGGGTTTCATCTCCGACCACAGGGGCCTGATCCTGAAAGAAAAAAAAAAAATCACATGCATAGATAGCATCTCTCTTCTTATGCGAGTGGCCCATTCACAATATTCTCATGGGCAAAAATTGCTTTCATCTTCATTCACAGGCACGGGGCCAAGCCTGCTCATCTAGGGCTAAATTCTTTACTTATATTAGTGAAGGCTAACTTCCAAAAGTAGCCCCAGTGACTTCAGTGGCTCTGCTCCTCTGATGAAATGCTCACCAGGTAGAGTAAAGAGCTTGAATCTGATACAAAAAAAAACCCTAAGGCACAACATGAATTTCATTAGAGGCCGTGAGATTCTAAAAGAGATTTTCAAGTTATTTTCCGTATGTAACCAGATGGTCTTTAAAAACGAGTTGATAACAAAAGAATGGCTATTTTCCTAGGTTATTTTTATGTGGTCCCTGTGTTTCTAATAATGTTGGAAATCAAAGAAGGTAAATATTATTAAAAAAAAAAAAAATCATTTTCTCCCCACATTTTCTGTTATGCTTTTATGAAATAGCCCCTTTTTCCACAAATCGTCACCAATTTTCCTTTCAAAGCTGGGGCTTATTTTCAAATGATAACCCACAAAATACTCAAAGTACGAAAGTTATCTGAGGTGAGGGGGAAGAAGAATCCACTTATACATTCATGGTGAGGCTGTAGATGCATCTGAAGTAAAAAGTGCTCTTTTCACAGAAATATCGTAAGAGCAAAACACGCAAGTGCTGAAATGGCCTCCTGGGAAATGACAAGCATTTCCGCTTGCCAGTTGAGCACGTGGGTGCAGTTGAAGGCCACGGGCCTGCAGGGCGCCGCGCCACACAGGGCCCCACAGAAGTCCATGGGTCTCCGCAAGGGATCGGTTGCCTTGCCCGTGGGCTATTGAATCTACCTCTTGTGTTTTCTGAACTAGGGATAGACAATATTGGTCCCAATAAAACAAGAACTCACTCGCTCTTCAGCCTATTTCCCAAATCAAACTTTTCACAGGGTTTGGACAAGTTTACTGGATGGTTTCCCTTTTTTAAAGCCTTGTGCATTCTCAAGCTCATAAAGGTCTTCCAGTTTTTGTTCACCACTTGCAGAACCCAGGTTGCTGATATTCACCTGCTGATACCTTAGCACCTGCCTCTCTGAACTCCTTAGGGTAGACTCTTGGGTGTATTAATCCATCAAGTCATAGATTCACAGATGTTAGGGTTGGAAGGGACCTCAGTAAGTCATTGAGTCTGACCCCCTGCCTGGGCAGGAAAAAGCGCTGGGATCAGAGGACCCCAACTAGGTGCTTATCCAGTCTCCTCTTGAAGACCCCCAGGGTAAGGGAGAGCACCACCTCCCTTGGAAGCCCATTCCAGATTTTGGCAACCCTTACTGGGAAGAAGTTTTTCCTGATGTCCAACCTAAATCAGCTCTCCGTCAATTTGTGGCCATTGTTCCTAGTTACTTCAGGGGTGCCCTGGTAAATAGAGCATCTCCTATTCCTTGCTGCCCTCCCCTGATGAATTTGTAGAGGGGACTCATCACCTCCCTGGACCTGTTGGTCATGTATCTGCTAATGCATGATAAAGTGCGGTTAGTCTTATTGATCACTTCGTCACATTGACGACTCATGTTCATCTTGGAGTCAACTTCAACTCACGTTCATCTTGGAGTCAACTTGGAGTCAACCCTTTGCTTCCTATCCTTGCATGGTCCTTCCATAGCAGAACAGAGCCCCGCTGTTGACAACACACCAACTGCCGTGACCCTCGTTGAAGAGCTCTCCATGGGCCCTCCATACTCAAACGAATTTTACCCTCTACCCAGACATTTCTAGTACTGGTACATTTATGCCCTCTCCCATTACCACAGTATCTGAGTACCTTACAGTCTTCAGTGGGTTTAATTTCACTAGTCCCCACATTCAGGCCAGGGAATACATTGCCAAAGCATAGATTTTAAGGACAACGCCAAAAGTCATGAGAGTTGGCAACATTGGCACTATCGTCCTTGTTTTACAGATGAGCACTGAGGCACAGAAAAAGTAACTTCCCCACGGTTACATATGAAGTCTGTGGCAGACAGATTCCAGGTTATCCATCTAGTCACTGGGCAATCCTTCCTCACCTTGACCCTCTGCTTGCATAAATGAAACTAGATTCACGGAGGCAAATAAACCACACCGTTCGGCACCAGCTGAGAATCTGGCCTGCACTGTTTAAACATATCTGCATGTAAAACCTTGGAGTAACAATAAATTTGTTTTAAGAGTTAGGTCAAAGCACAGATGGGTCTCAGCTCTACATGTTCTGAGCTGGTTTGAAGGAGCCATCTCTTGTTTTTACTACTGACCATTTGGGTTGCAAGATTAAGTGCGTCACATGGGTGAAATATGGGGCATATGCTGGGAACGTAGGATAAGGTTTAAATTCCACTGTTTGGAAAGGATTCTGGAAGCTGCAGCAAAGGGCATCCCGGCTCAGTGCTCAGTTTGCACTGCATTGGGAACTGGATTTAGTACCGTGGCAGTTCATCGTCATGATAACACAAGGAAAAGATTGAATGATCAAGGGAAACGCTACATACACCCAGACTTATGTCCCTGCTGTTTGGCTGCATTTACAGCCAGACCTTGCACACTTTAATTAAGCTCTATGTGGGTATTTTGGAACTAGAACTGATCTTTAGGTATTCGTGGGGACTCTGTTTTTAAGAGAAAATTCAAACTGCTTTGAGCTGTTGTTCAGCCCATTCTGCTCTTTTATTCTGCAGAGATCTCTCAGCATACAGAAGACCCCTGCAGTCACCACCAAAGTCCCCTCGGGAAGCAAATAATAAATTCTAACTCTTCTCTATTAACTAGAATGGAAGACTTCAATAAATAAATAACTTGGCTTGAATGTAATATCTACTTAGGCATTGCTCACTTATTTCAAGATAGAGTCTTATAAATTCATAGTTTGTGCTGTGGTAATGAGGCTGCATTTGTACAGTGTCCTTCATTGCAAAGGCTCTTAAATGGCTTTGCAAAATGCAGCGTATACAAAAATCCCTCCCCCCGCCCCTGAAATGCAGCCATCTCTGGGGCAGAATTAACAGCTGTTTAACAAAGCAGCTGCTTACTATTTTTGGACAGGGAATGTAGAAGAGTGGAACGCTGCAGGGGAAATCTAGGTGAGACGAATGTCATTTCTTATAGAGCCAACTGAGACTTTTCAAATGAAGGGCTCCCCCTCCCCCCGCAAAATGGCTTTTAAAAAAATGAATTTTATTATTTTTTGGCATCATCAACTTTTCCAATTTTTTGCAATAAAAGAAAACCCTTTTGATTTTCAAGAAAGTTGAATATGTTATTGAAGTGTTGATAGCAAAATGTTTGATTTACCAAGAATGGAGCACTCGAGAAGCAAATATAGCCACTGATAACATGCCTGTATGTTTTTAATAAAAATGGCAATGCCCATTTTGTGGAAAAAACTGAGAAAGGCAAAAAAGGCCAGGGAGGAGGGGGGGCTGTTTGGAACCCTAAAAAATGCAAAGAACTTTGAAATTTTAGACTCATGAACTAGTTTTCCATTGCTCAAGCAACTGCAGTTACCAGTGCAATCAGTTCGTGTGAGCTGGGTTAACCAGGTCCTTACCTGTGCAGAACTGTCCACAAATATTCAGGGTATCAGTAGATAAGCCTTCTGAAGATGCACACAGTGAATTTGCTCCTGGGAGGTATTGTCTCAGGACAGACCCTGTCTATTCGAGCAAACTTGATAGTTTTGATAGACAAAGCTGCACCTATGATGAATTATATACAGGAAGTTCATGCTGTTGAGGATCTAGTGTGGACACTGTCAGAGCAACAGCTAACAAACATCAAACCTGTCTCCTTTAGCTCTTTGTCTTGTTGGAAACGAATCAGAGAAGTACCTTTTCTCTTTTCTTTAATTTTAGTTTATGAAATTACTCATACCAGCCTGTGGTAGTTTGCTCTTCTGCCACACACAAAGCAAAGTTTTGCTGGTCCAATAAAGGATAACACCAACCCCCAGCCCCCCCTTGTTTCTCATGTATTTCTTGGACCATCACAGCTACAATACTCCAGCCTTACTACTGCTGTGCAAAAGGTTTCATTTCCTTTACCAGACTCAAGACAAAATTTTACACTGGCAGAAAGAACAGAGACTTTTTTTTAAATCGCCCTATTCATGATATTCTATATACAATTTAACCTTTCAATAACAAACCTACAAATAATTACAAAAAGGCTTTCTCGTCAGAACTGCCAGTTAAATAACCTCAGTTTTTGCTCTATTCAAGATATCCCCCAAAGCCAGAAATACAGTACAGCATGGTTCTAGACCTGCCATCTGTTAGACTCCTTTTCAAGGGTAAAAAAATTTCAAAGATGCCTAAGGGCCAAATTTTAAATGGATTTGGGCACTGAAAGATAGAGACAGACACGCAGTAGGATTTTCCAAAGCTCATAGGCATATAAATCAGCAGGAGTGAGATTTTTCAATGGCTTTGACAATCCCACTCAGCACCCACCTGAATTACGAGACACCCCCCCTTAAATACCTTAAAAATTTAGGTTTGAATCAATTTTGGAAATGGGATATAGGCACCCAAATCACTTAGGCAACTTTGAAAATACTACCTGTAGTTTTTGTTATATTTAGCTTTGGTTGAATCATAAAACTTGGATTTTACAAAATGGCAGTCCACAGGCCTACTTGAGTTTCTCCACCACGAAACTCCACCAAATTAGTAATTGAAATGGAGTCTGCAATAGTACTTTGCATTTACAGATGTATTGCCCCAGGATAAGAGATGTAATTCCCTGAAATGAAGAAAATTAAATCATTACCCTCTTCACCCAGGCCTCTTTGCTGTTGGAAAGTTAGTTTTGCATTTAATGAATATGGGCTTGTGTCTTCCTAATGAGTATGAGATAGCTGATGTAATTGAAAACTTAAGCAGGGGAAAAAAATCATTACAAGCTTTTTTTTTTAAATTAATGTATTTGGTATATTTGTGTTATGAAGGATAAGAAACAAACAGGGTGCTGGGAACTAAATGTCACTATTTACCCAGCCACCAGTACCGAGATACAAGCTGATGTAGCCCTTTCCCCAGTTTGACCTGCCAAAATTACAGCCAGTGAGAAATAACAACGTATACGACGCCTTCAGATGGCTCTGCGTGAGCCTCCGTGTGCGGCTGAGCACGGCGAGAAGTAGTTACAAAAACATTTTGCCGAATAAATGGTTCTTATGAGGATCCAGTACCAGTAGCCATGCAAAGGGAGAGACAGAAACTGTATTTGGGATCCGAATTATAATGGAAAAAGCAATCTGTGTGTACCGAGTTGGCCTGCATTCACCATATTCTTGTTACTGCCCCTTTCTCTCCTATTTCCTTCTACAGCTCTTCATATCCACTCCTGCAACGGTTCTCAACATTTTCCACGCCAACTTTTCCAAACTGGAAGCACATCCTCAAGCCCCTTGAACTCCTCCAGAACCTGATTTAGCCCCGATTCCCCTCCCATGAGTCCTGGGGTGGACTCCTGGTGCTACTGAACCACATCCTAAATTGTGTTGTAAGGGCTTTGGGGCATTTTGGGGGGATGTTGTCCAAGAGGCAATCCGGAAATGAGAATTAAAATGGCCCCTGCCTTCTCAGGGACGATGATGGGTAAGCTTCACAGAAAGAGTTATTGGAATCAGCCAGGATATGAGAGAGTTGACCAGATCCCAGGAGGGACTCACCTGTAGGAGGGTATCTTTCCGTGACTGCATTTAGTACCACGATCTGAACAAAGGTAATATTTGGGGCTCATCTGTCCATTGTTCGAGCTTCTCACGGGACGTCTTCAGACCTCTGCCAGATAATGGGATCGATTGTCATTGTGTTCCCAAGTATGAAATTGGGTGCTGAAAGATGCATCTTTAATAATGAGCACATGAGTATGAAGGGGGGAGGGGGCGCAAGGGAGATGCAAGCAGAGAGCGAGGCAGTTCATAAGGTCAATGTGATTCATAACAGATCCACAAATTTATACCATTAGTTGACAATGCCTTTCCCCATCTCTCTTGATGTTTCTCCCCAGGCCTGGATAATCCACATCAATCCTCTATACATTTATCTCTGGGGGCAGCACTCACCCACAGACTCATATGTTATCCCACAACAAAGATCTTCCTCTCTAAGCTCCAGATTTCTCACTCTCAGCCTTGCACTAATATTCAAATCTTTCATCTGTCCCTGCTCTTCCATGAATAGCTTCCTCCTGCCGACTACTGTCCATCAGGACAGGGTTGGATTAAGAGGCAATAAAATAATGGCATCCCTTCTTAAAAAAAAAAAAAAAAAAAAAAAAATCAGAAGCCTTCTTCTGAAAGTTTTTTTCCTTTTGAACTCACCATAAGCTACGTCCCTTCCCACCGCCCTTTCAGAGGCTGCTCTTGAGTCGGTCTCTCTGATCTCAAGAGCAACCTCCAGAAGGAGAAAAAGGGAAATGATCTTGGTAAAACTGCATACACCCTCCAAAAGCTGCGCACACCCACTTAGGGTGATTTTACATAGCTGGGGCATCGGCCTATCTGAGAATTGGGCCCTGTGCATCTTAACTCAGCTCTCTAAGGCACTAGCATTTCATTTCAGGAGAACGGGGCTCAAATGCAGCTTAGAGTACAAGATAGATAAGGCTGGGGCCTGATCTTGGTCCATAATTTGGTGCATTCCCAAGTCTGGAAAAAGAGATTTTACGCGTTTGAGGGATGTCATAGGACAGAGCCATGGGTACGCCAAGTTCCCTCCTTCAGACCAGCGTCGGTCAAGGTTTCTTCCTTCCATTTCCACCAGGAGCAAGATTCAAGCAAGCCCTTCACCTTCCAGACGGCTCACTGCAGAGTGGGCTACACCAGGCCCTGTTCAGCATAGCCCAGTGTGGATCCGGAGCCAAGGAGGAGGTGGGAATGCTCTTATGGCAGAGCAGACTCGCTGGCTAATTAGCACAAAAGGCATGTGGCACGACATCGGTTTGTGGGAGTTTCCTCCGTTCTCAAAATAAAGGAAATAAATGTTAGAGTCACCACTTGATTAAGTCCCTGAGAGCTGAGGCTGCTTGAGATCAGATCAGTCTTTGAGGTAGAGCACTGAGTCCAGGCCAACATCTATTGCATGTCAACATTGCAAAAACCCCTCACAAAACTCAAGTTAACTAACCTAGGGCAGCTAATGCCCTGCAAGGAGCATCCTGAAGACACTGCAGCTCAAATCAGACAGCTCTGTTCAGCAGTACCAGAGTCTGGTCTCACACCTACTCTACTTGGTCATGTCTCTAAATGTCATCTGAATCAGATCCAGGCATTTTAACTGACCGCACGCAAACATGCACATATATCCTAACAGGCAATGCTCAAAAACTACTTCAGCCAAACCTTGCTTTTAGAGTCATTCCTCTGCTGCCCAAAAGCAAATTAAAAGAAACAGTCTGTTTGAAATGTTATTGGCAATTTAATAAGATACTAATGTCACTGCCAGCACTACCTTAGTCGATATTTCTCCCAGCCTAAAACTTAGCCCTTTTAAAAACCAGCACTGCATTAGAAGGGGGGGGGGGATGAAAAAAGTATTGTCATTTTAAATACTCATTAATCATTGTACTGCTGCATTACTGAAGGGTGATTTCTGCTGCACACCTTTTCTCATAATTGTAGACAATTTAATTGCTTCCAAAAAACCCCCAAAACGGTCCTTTAAGATGCAGGGCCAAATTCGACTCTCCGTAACATCTGTTCTGCATCACTGGAATCAAGGAGATGCAAGGTGCCTTCCCAGGAATGGCTAGCTGAAACATTTCAGAAAAGCCAAATTGACTGTGAACCTCAGGCAAACCTAACCTGAGCCTTTTCTGAAAGGTCTGGGCCAGGAAAATGCCATCTTCTTTCCATTTCAATCCCCGGTGCCTTTTACACTTCTGTCACACGAGGCATATGTTTTTTTCCAGGCTGCTTTGTTTCAGGATCTTCTTTGTCTAGGGGAACATTGGTTGCAGGCCTTTTTTTTTTTAAAATCAGAAGGGGATGTAAGTCTGGCTTCCCAGTTAGTAAAAAGAAAAAGACAGAAAGGAGAGACCCAGATGGAATAAATGGCGCAAAGGTGATCCAAAACTGGGGGCGGGGGGTCTGTTAGGGCCCGTCCTTCAAATGAACTCAGTAAGCCTGATCAGGGGCAGGTTATCAGCAATGTCAGGGATGAGGAGGTGCTGAGCTCCCCTCTGAAATCTGGCTGTGTGTATTGTCATTAAGGGAGCTCTTCCGAAAAGTCAGGTCGTTCTTATGGGGAACTGAGCTTTTTTGAAAACAGGACCCAGATTGTGGGTGCTTGAAAACCCGAGTCATTGTTGGGGTGTTTCTTTTAGTCGGTGAGCTGCAAGATCACATGCATGCAGAAAGGGCACAATTTTCTTTGGGAGAACCTGCCCATCAACGTGAATTGCTATTGTATTTCACGGTGATGACTACTTTTAGGGATCACGTTGTTTGTGATATCACTTGTATCACTTGTGATGCTTCCAAGGTTTGTACAAATACTCACGAGTACTATGTGGGCATGTATGTAATGCCACAAAGGACACACGCGTGAAACGTGCCTGATGTCCATACAAGTGGCTGCTAAAAGCCATACAATTAAATCCTTCAAACGCAAATGACTGATTGACACGATACTTCCCGTGTCACTGAATGTTATGGGCCTCTGAATATTACTACACCTAAGGAATTCTTACCTATTGGTAAGAAGCCTTCTCACCTTGCTTTAAAAGATTGCTTTAAAACCCATTTTTTAATCTTACAGCGTTTCCCTTGGACTCTACTACAAAAATGTTCATCTTTGTGAACTCTCTTCCTTTACCATTTCCAGGACTAGGAAAAGTTTCTGAGCATGGGACGAGAAGAATGAATGGAAGCAGAGGTATGAACGGATGAGGAAAGGTTCCCTGAATTGCATAGCGTAGCCAGTCCCCTGGGAAATGTATTCAGGCTTGGAGACATATGACTTTAGAGGAGGAAAAACCTTGCTGAGCTTGGAGGGGAGTGTAATTTGTGAGAAGAGAGAAAGGCCTCACTCCACACAGCTTTGCCTCTGGATAAGCAGCTGTGACCATCTTCCTCCTCGCCAGAAATATGCACCACAATTTTGCCCAAAGCACACAACATGTTCTGAGTTATAAGCGTAGTATACTTCCTTAACTGTACCGTCAGCGAAGAGTACAGGAGCTTTGCACGGCATTTATTGCTAGTACCCGAGCAGAAATGCGTCTTGGCCTCCTGCAGAAATGATTTGGCTAGGAAAACGATTTGATCTAGTAACGCGCGCAATGAACACCTTAGAAAACATTTTCCCGCAGATGACATCCCACGAAATGATGGGATTTTGTGCATTACCTGAAAACTTCCACTAGGAATAGTATTTTGTGCATAGACGGCAGGCAGTATTTTCAATGCGACACGTGAATAGAAACGGTTTGTCTTGGAAAACTTAGAGGGGAAAAAAATAATTCTTTTATTTTTGAAAGATCCAGCTACATGCTGGGGTTTGTGGAAGGAGGTAACCCGTTATTGTTTTATGAACCGTTTTCTATTGGTACCCAGAGGCTCCAGTCAGAATAAAGACACCAACGTACTAGACACCTTTGAGATGCATTGTAAAGGAAAGCCTCTGCTTTGGAGAGCTAACGTTTTAAAAAGGCAAAGGATGGGATAGGGAAAGAGAGGCAGGGAAAGGTGAAGTAAGGCCATACAGCAAAGCCACAATACAGATCTCCAACGTGCCAGTCTAGTGCCCTGAACACTAAAGGGGAAAAAAATCAGCTTAAATATGTGAGAAGGCAAGCAGACACGATGCATAGGGTATTCTTGGAATTTCCCTCCAAAAACATCTACTCCATACTATTCTTCTTCCCCTGGCTGAGATTTCATAGGAGGGATTCACGGCTTATTCCCGTCTCAGAGCATCTAATTTAATATACATATATTGTGTATAAATTATCTTTCATCTCAAGCACTTCAATATGTTTGACAGCGAGGGATAAAATGAGATAATGCATTAGTAGCATTTGGTACGGTGACTCTCATATAGGCAGCGATGGTCTGAAGACCTGTTGAATTCCCACTACAATACTATAATATTGCTTTCTTGGAGCGTTGCAGTAAGTAAGGGGATTACTTCCTTGTCTCCCACTATGTAGATGTGGTATCAGGAAAAAAGAAGGTTTTATTTCAGTCGTTCCAATCAATTTACCCAAAAAGCAGCCTCTGGTCTTAAATACTTGGTCCTTTCAACCCCAGATTTACCCTCTGAGCAGTAACAGCTCATTGCCTAGCCCCAGAGATAGAAAAGAAGTTAGGGGGGAAAGGTAGGGGCAAAGCAGATTAGCATCTTCAGGGAATTTCCAGTGACCTGGGGGTCTTCTCTATAACCAGCCATGAGAAAACATGCCCAAGATAAATCTTTGTTGTTGTTGTTTTTTTAACATTCCTCAAAAGTTTCCTCGAAAATAGCCTGGGGAAATAGCTGGGAGAATGCAGCGGGCGAGGCTCCATTCACTTCTTCTTTGGAGAGGAATCTGCAAGCTCCTCTCTTTATGGCAACAGAAACAAGCCATGTAAGAAGGCCTCCAAATTTCAGCAGCTCTTCTCACTCAACAGCCCCCATGCTCACACCTTCTTACTATAACTTCTTTTCAGGCTCATCAGATCGCCGTCCTGTTGACACATCAGCGGCTGTGCTGACACGTGAATGCCTGCAGGATCATGCCCAGAGGATAAGAAAGCAAGCTCGCTATATTCTGACACTGGGATTGGGTTATGGATGCAACGTGGCTGCAAAGAAGTTGTACAGCATCACCGAGGGGATAATGTCAGCACGGGGAGCTTTTCTCACCTCCCACAGCAGCTACCCATGCAGAAGGCCTTGCAGGACTGGGTCAGAGCAGCACTATGCCGCTGGCTGCCCCCTGATCGACACGATGCTACAGGGGATGGATATTGCAATGGATAAAGGTAGAAGCCTTGAATTTAGGAGAGCAAGACATGAGTGTCCATGCTCTACTCCAGACTTCCTGTGTGAGCTCAGGCTACTCACTTAGCCCACTGTACACTTCAGTTCCCATCTCTAACATCAGAATATTAGCTCTTTTGTATTGCATGAGAGCACTGCAAGATACTGCAGGATAGTGCTGTCTGCACATGTTACGGTAAGCGGGGCCGGACAAGTCCTTTAGACCTAAATTAAGGCACTACCAGCCTACAGTCTGAAGCAAATCCCGGTAGTTCTCATACTAGCTGGACCGAGCGCTGCAAATAACATCAGCCTGGAAGACGCTAGTAGGGACTGAGACTGCAAGGGAAGGAACGACCACTGGTATCTGGGAGCGCTCCGTCTCTCCCCAAAGGCTCCCGGGCCATTGCAGAAGGAGGCTCTTGAACCTGCTGTGTGCCATGCACACCAGCGAGTGACCTCACAATTAACATGTCACTCCGCGTCTATGAAATACGGAAACCCCCTCCCCGCTTTGCCCCAAGAATGGCTTCAAAAACCAGAGTGCCACACAGAGTGGCTGTCTCGTGTAACTTCCCCCCCACTCGCCCTTCAGCTTGCCTTGCTTCCTTTATTTAGTGCCAGCAGAAAACAATATGGTTCCTTTCATTGTCTTCTATTAAGACTTTCGAGGGAGGGGGGAGATTATTACTGTTTCAGCATGTGACATCATAATAGGCTCCTGTCCCAGAAAACAAAAGTCTTTGGAAGACGGTAAAGAGACAAGTCCTACTTATGATGTCACTGAAAAGACAGTAGTAGAAACAAAGAGAGAAAGGGGGAAAAGAAGATAAGAATAAACATCTGTATATTGGGAATAACAATAACATTTGTTCTGCCTTTTACTTCTGAAAGCTGCCTTAAATTGTGCCTCGCACAGCACAGAAAAGACTTGTGCGTGTGTGTGTGTGTCTGTGTGCGCGCGTGCACAGATGGATTTATAATTATCAAAAAAAAAAAAACCTATTGAAATGCAAAGTTTAGGATTTCCCCCGCCCCCTCAAAAAATAAAATGATCAAATAATTCTCAACAAAGAAAAATTATTCTTTAATTCCCCCTCCCCCCCAATCTTTTCAAGTTCTCTCCCATTTTACCAGGTGGAGCCACAACGTCTAGGCTTCCTTTTCAGTAGAGAAATAGATGTATTCCTGGAAAAATGTTTTAGCTGGAACAATGACTGTGAGATGTGAGCAGGAAATATAGGGACTAATTCTCCTCCTACACCAGCATGGCTCTGTCGATTTTAGTGGAGGGACTCCTAGAAGAAGTGCAGTCCAAGAAAAGAACCAGCTCCTCCTATTGATTAAGTCGACCACCTGAGCTAGTCTGGTCTCCGTTACGGTGGTGCCCGTACAATTTCACCGGCTCCACTGAGGATGTATGACGTTGATACCAGTGTACCTGCCTGCCCATCGCACTTCAAAGAAAACAGAAAACTCAGTCAATTTTGTTAACATCGCTGCCTTGAGAAATAGCACGCCCCTTGCTCTCGGCTCATAAATGCTTCTCAGATGCAGACCTCAAGGGAAAGAGCAGTAGCCACATTTTATTGGGAGGTGGGGAAACTGAGGCACAGCAAGGTTAATGCAATGTCTCAAGTTCCAGAGCAGGTCACTGGCAGTAGTAGGGACAGGCTGTGACCCTGAATCCAATGCGTCCCTTTGCAGACCTTGCCTTAGACCCCATTACAATGGACCTCTTTGCAACAGCTGCATCAACGCCTGTATTTCTTGGCTTTTGGAGGCGGCATTGCAACAAAGCAGGAGCGTTACTAGATTAACAGAACCAAACCATGTGTTTACCATTTAATTTACCTCTCACTGTACCATAATTCCTAAGCCCCATATAGTGCTGTTATGTATATTTTTAATAACGACCATTGTGCTTGTAATTATTTGTAAAAGCTTCACAGCAGAGCTTTGATCGAATTCCCACAATCTGATGCATAGCCAGAGGGAAGGGATGTGCGTGACAGATTTGGTTTTAACCCTTTCCTTTCCCATTTGCAGGAACTGGATTTACCTTGGATAACAAGGTCGTTGGCTGCTGGGGGTCGTGTGCACCGGTGGGATCTGAACAGTTAAGTGTGACATTGTCAGGAGACTGGCCATCACTAAAAGAAATAATAAATAAACGGAAGAGAAGAATGTATTTGCCCCATCATGTGATGGATTTTACTAGGGGAATTAGGACTTAACTACTAGATTAAAACCACCACTTTAATTCATCAGACAAAGCTGGTTATCTCCACAGCCATCATAAGCAGGTGGCCAGATTGCTAGCTACCATGGACACAATGCCCAGTATAATGCAAAGTGGACTGCAAGGTAATTATTCAGTTGATAACCCCTGACATACTTATTCAGTTACTAATTTGCTCTGCGTACATGAGCTGTAACTAGCATTTAAGGATGCGCTATGATATTTAAAGCCTAATTTATTCTCTTTATTAAAAATAATATCAAACAATATTTCACCCTCCATTTTGGTGAAGATTAACTGTTTATGAACCTTGTGTATTACATGGGGCCAATACCATTATTCACTTCAACTGTGGGGCATCCGAGGCATCGTATAACAATAATTCTGTCTATTATTTGTTATAGCAGGGGAAATATCATAAGACAAAAACTTCTGAATCGGCTTATATCAAATGGGGGGAGGGCAGGGAAATAGACCACATTTTTTTGTTGAGATTTGCTAGGTAAAAAAGCACCTACTTGTCTTTATAACATGATAGTGGCTTTTAACCAAAGAGATGTATATTTTCAGATCTCGGAGTAACAGATAACACCTATCCCAATCCACATCTGCTCATTCAAATGAAATAATTATATACCTAATTACCATCCACCTACAATGTGTTCATTTATATGTCAAAATGTCAACCAGGATTTGCAAAACCAGGTTCCTTCAATTATGCCCTCTGAGTCCACAGATTTGCTGTCTTCTCCCTACTGCCCTCTTGCTCGATCATAACCATAGTAGTTCCCAATGCACAGGGCACATGAGCAATGGGGTTCAGTAGGTTCCATCGCAGTTTTGTACTTCACCCTCTCTGCCGTGTTTCCTGGAGACAAGGTCTCAATCTTCTACCCATTCACAGACACAGAGCTGCCTGTCTTTTGGCTTGGCACTGCCAAGACCTGCGGTGGGCTCCAAGATGCCCCACAGTGACTGAAGCCCACCTCTTCTCCGAGCTCCAGCTGTACAGATGTTCCAGGTAGCACTTGGCCTTGCTCGAGACGTGATGGTGAAAATGATAGTGAATTCTTGTCTCAAATGTTTTTCATCCATGGCAAAAGAAAGGGGGTAACCTGAAAAGTCACCTTTCCTGGCACGGTAGCACCATGCTTATATTATTCAATGCAGGCTTCACCAGTAGAGCAACTGATACCATTGAGAAAGCCCTGCTATTATTTTATGGTCATGTTCAATGCCAGAGTGGATGGCTGAATGGCTTCCTGTCCAGCTGAGAGGAAAGGGGAGGAATGATAAAATTATATACTCTAAACCTTCCAAAAATCACTGAATACCGCCCGAGGAAAATTGTAGGTGCGCTATTTTTCACTTGACCCTTTTTGGGGCTTCCAGTGACTGGGATTACTTTGCTTCTCAGGTAACAAACCGGTACCGCTCCGTTTTGGATGCACTGAATTTAGTTCAACTGTCATTATTATAAAGTGAAGTGTACGTCTGTCTTTATGCTTGCATGTATGTTCACCTATAACTCGAGAATGGCTGGTCCTATCTACTCTAACCCTGCCAAAATCACTGAATACCACCCAAAGAAAGTATAGGCAGGTTATTTTTCACTTGACCCTTTTTGGGGCTTCCAGCAACTATTTAAGGGAACAATGCTTTTCACGTGGACAGTTATATGTGGCTTGCTCCAGAGTTGGTAGTCGAAGAGGGCTGTATATCCTGGTGCCAACAGGAAACACTGCAAACACTGTTTACAAAGCAGATCTACAATAAAGATCATCCCTTTGGACATCATCTGAAATGCTGCTCCGCATTAAGTTGTAACTGTTTAATGTACTGCGCGGTAGTCTTTAAAAATAAATAATATTTTTGACATAAATATGTTGTACTAAGTTCTTTGAAAACAAACACTGCAAGTACAAAAATAATGACCCAGGCAAAGAATGGGTCCTTACACACACACACACGTGCACACACACACACTTACACACACACACACACACTTACACACAGATACATGCACGTACAAACATACACATATACACATACACATGCACGCACACACGCACATATACACATACACATGCACACACATTTACGCACACACATAAAAACATACACATGCACGCACATATTTACACACATACACATGCGCATGCACGCATATACGCACACACATGCATATTTACACACCTATACATACACACATATACACATACACACGTGCACACATATGTACACACACATTTACACACGTATACACATGCACACATTTACACACATACGCACACATTTCCACACATATACACACGCACACACATTTCCACACATTTACACACATATACACATGCACACATTCACACACATATACACACATATACACATGCACACATACATTTGCACACATTTGCACACACACATGCACACATGCACACACATTTGCACACATACACATGCACACACATTTATGCACACACATATACACATTTACACACATACACACATGCACGCACACACATTTACACATATTTGCACACACATATACATACACACATATGTGTATATATATCATTTTATCATTGCATACACCCTACCTAAATGAAAACACTAAAAGAGATGCAAAAGAATTTATCTTGGCCACTAGTAATTAACATGAATAATTAAGAAGCAGCTCCCACCTGTTGAGCGTGTGGAGTGCTGTACAAAATAAAAACAGAATTAAAATACCACAAACATACCATGATACCTCCAACCTTTTCAAGACCAAAGGAAAGTAACCCAAGGGTATAAAGCAAGGTATAAAGTGCTGTATTTACTGAAGAGAAAACTCATCTAAAAAACCCTCTAAAAACTTCCCAAGCAGAAGGGCAAGGTGATAACAGAACAACTCCGCAAGGTGGAGTGGTTAAAATAAGCCCAGCAGAGGCAGGCAGACTTTGATCAGATACATTTATGGAAAACAGTGTTTAAGCCTCTTTGTGGCTTGAAGCTGGCCGACGCAATTCAAGAGACTGTTTCCAACCCTATCATCCGTGATTCTAGGGTATGATGACAGTTAAACAGCACGGCCCATCTATGCATCTTACTCGTGCATTTATGTCTTCAGCTTTCCAAAACTGTAACTCATGGAGACGGCTTTCATTTTTCTCTGCACAAGAAAACTCAAGTGTTTTAAAGGGATTCTAGATGGCTTTGGTGTGAAAGACACGGTTTCCTGAGATGCCTAGAGCTTCCTGCGAGATGCAGAGCATGGCCAGTGAAAACACATCACTTGTCTACGCTAGTGTGAATGCAGAGCACCTCTGCTGATTGCAGTGTAATTACCTGGTGTCGTTGGGAGCAGAATGCATGCTACCAAGTAGAAACATAGAAAGGGGCTGAGGGCATATGTAATAGTTTCTTTAACTATAGCCAGAAAAGAGGGTCAATAGCAAGGCTGAGATCCTCATAGCTCTAAGGGATACACCCATTTAACTAACTGAGAAGCTGGCCAAGAGGAGTTTGGGGGGTTGCTAGCTCTGTTTTCTTTATTCTAATAAAGCTCATTTTGCAGTGGCAGTGGAACCTGTTTCTTTTTCTTCCGACCATGGTCTTGACACAGCAGGACACCCTCTCCTCTAGCCTGCACCAACACAAAGGAGTCAAATCTACCAAACAACAGAGCTCCACCAGGATAGGAACAGCAGTAGTGAGAAGAGCAACCCCACTCTGGTCCGCGACAAATTTTCCAATGCATTTCTACCTGCAGAAGTGGACGCACTTCTATTTTGCACTTGCAAATGCACATTTGCGTGTGCATGTCGAGAAGCAGATCAGCCACCTGCTTGCACTGCCAGAGCAAATGCAGGTTTTGTTTGCACGTGGAAAAGGGGCGAGCCTCCCTCCTGTGAGTGCAGAAGCAACTGGGCAAATATCAAGTCCTGGCTCTCAGTGCCCCTGAATAACTAAAGGAGATTCTGTGCCAAGGGTAAAGGAGTAAGATGGCTATTCTGTTTTCTGTTCTTCAAGTATTCTGCTCCTAGTCGGAGTGGCCAAACACTGATTTTGAGGAGCCTAGTCCTGTGGTTAAGTCACTGATGAAGGTGAAAGAGATTCAAGATTCAATTCCTAGCTCTTCCAGGAACTCCCCATTCAATCTGGGGCCAGACCCGGCTCTTCAAAGGCACGTCAGTGCCAAAGACCCATTGATTTCTGTGCCTCAGCTGCCTGCCTGCAAAATGGTGACAATAATACCTCCCCTCCCAGACAAAGGTGTGGTGGAGGCCGACCCATAAATATTCAGGAGATGCTCAAACAGTCTGAGGAGCTGTCTTGCAGAGGCCTCGGGATAAATGTGCAACTGCACTACTAGGTACTAGATAGAACAGGTCATGCTACAGCCTAATCAAACAGTTTCCATTATTAATATGTGAAGCTGTCATACTTCATAAGATCACATCCAATGTAATCAAGAGGATTTAGTCCACTGATATAGCATCAGTCACACTAGATAAGATTGCTTATAGGATAAGGGGGTAAATTTGTTGCTCCATTTTAATTAAAAAAAAAAAAAAACTTAATAAAAGGTTGTAATGATAAACTGATAAGCAATTGAGTTCCCCTCTTCTCCCGGTGGGTTACTGCACAAACCCATGCTGTAATTAGAAAAGCTCCTATAAGACACCCTAGGACATCTATCAACGTTAGCTCAGCACCAACGGTTGTTACCAGTTTATACGTTCAATTGCTGTTAACTACATTTCCCCCCCCTCCACCTTGATTCACAAATTATTTTTGCCAGGCAGGGAACAACCCAGAGTGAATTTATTTAACACGTCTTGGTATCGTGCCTATTTGGGAAGGAAATCCGCTCTCCAAAGAAGACTAATTGAAAATGTAAGTATTCCAGCAGGACATCGATGCCGTCTGTTATGCATTGAGAAGCGCAGCCTCGCTTGATGGCAACGTTGATAAACATTCCTCCTTGTTAACTTAGGTGTTAAAGTGCGGCTCTTCTCCTTTTTAAGGATGACTTATAAAATGGTGTGATCCCATGCTCCGGCCCGATTGGCTGACGAGCACGTGTCGATTTACACTACTGAGCATATATATTCATGTGGCAGCATGAAGAGACATGCTGCTATTTAAATTTCAGATCGTTTTGCAGCTGCAAACTGTAATAGCAGTAATAATAAACGAGAAGCTGTGCTATCCATTAAAAAGAACCCCAGACACTGTAGCATGTTTGTTTTGCCTCCGATCTGAAGCGTTCGGCACCAGCTGAACTTGTTATTCACCGTTCATTAAAAATGCCCTGAGCGTCTTCACCGTGCACATGCACGCACGGCAGTACTTGTGCGGTCCAAAGAGGCTGGGCATGAGGAGAGGCCGTGGCTCTGCCCCTGACTTCACACTGCAAGACCCTCCAAACCTCAGTTTCCCAGTCTCCTGCCGGAGAGCTGATTTTACTCTCTTCCAGACCTACTGATTTCTATGAATAAAAATGGACATGAAGGTATTTTAATTTTAGATCACGTACCCCCATTTTATTCAATGGGACTGCACAGGAGTAACCGGGTATGCAGCACATCTTTGTGGAGTAGAGAGGTGCTGGGCTTCACAGCATCTGGGATCGGAGGATCTGGCATCTATTCTCCCTCCACTACGCAGGGGAACTTATGGCTGTACAGATTTAGCCGAAGGATTACTTTTTCCCAGGAGCTCTCACTGATCTCCCAAACACACAACAAGGTTACTGGAACCAGCAGGATTTGAGCTTGACCCAAAAAAAACCCTCGCCCTTTCCCTGGACTTCAGTGGATTTGTGCCTTGGAGCCATTTGCACTGGGTCACCCAGGAAGGTTGGCTGGGAAAAAAAAAAACCCTTTAGTCTTGATTCCTCGCCTGTGCTGCGACCACCATCGTGGAAGAGGGAAGAAAAAGCCACATTGTCATAACAGCAATTTAAAAATCCATTTGCACATCTCAACAGCAACCCATTGGAACAGCTTTGACAGGGAAAAGAAGATTGCAGCAGGATTTCCAACATGCAGCAGTGAAATAATCCAGTCTGTAGGCTCAATGGCTTCCTGGGGTTCTTGATGACATCTTTTATAATACAATGCAATTAAGCCAAAATGGACAATAAGAACAGACATTTTGGGTCTAGAGAAAGCACGAAGAGAACTGTTTCCTCTTGGAGGATGGGAACATTTATTTATCAGTTATATTTTTTTGCTTGTCTTTTTTTTTTTTTTTTTTTAAGTGTGCCAAATTAACACAATGTTGATTTTTTTTTTTAATCTATAATTTCAAGCAAAGATGAACGCTCAACTCTGGCAGGGCTTAACTTTGTGTATGAAGAGGGGGAAAAAAATCCTGGTAAATATGTTGTTACTGATTTAAAAATCTATTTGTTCAGTAATTTCTGCTGGAGCCATCATTATCTTGCCAAAGCAGCTGTTGGAATATTAACTAGACACAGCAGTAACAAGTGGAATATAATTAGCACTCCTTGTTCCAGTGAATTTTCAGTTTTAACTAGGAACAATTTGCAATGAATCTCTGTGCTGTTGTAATTAACTTAACTAATGCACCACACATACCGATGACTGTACAGAGTACTGTAGGAGATCACGAGGGTTTTGTGGATGGGGCAAAGCTATTGCCTAATTTTGGCAGGCTATTACACGCTAAGGATATTCTTCCTTCTTGCTTCACAGAATGTCATTTGCAGTTAAAGGCTTGTGTGTCATTCGTAGAACATGAAAAGGAAATTGCAAAGGGTCAGTTCCACACGCTCAGGGTTTCTGGTGTATTTTTGTAGTGTACATGCTCAGGTCACACATCCATTCCAAAGTGCCTGACTTAGACAATCCAAGCTGAGCGCTGCCATCTTGCAGAACTGGAAAAAAAAATCATGCAAGAAGCAAGTTTTTGCAAGGAAGCCTTTTACCAGGGACTCTGAAGTCCCATTCTTGCAAAGCCTCATTAACTCACTCATGTGGGGAGTCCCATGCATCTCTTTGCTCAAGCTAGAGCAGCCCCAAGAGCTGTCATTATAGCCACTCAGAACTGCCAGATCACAAAATGCTCTGAGCACCTTCTCAATTCACTTCTGAGCACCCCCAGTCTCTTTCCTAAGTTGCTAGCACATGGTTCCTAGACGTTTATCTCCAACCATCCCATTGCAAGATAAAGTTTGGACCCATATAATCTTGCCAACTCACGTGACTTTACTGTACTTCTCATAATGCTCCTGGAATCCCATTTTTATGGGAGAGTCAGAGCTTTCAGGATTTTCTTTTAAAAAAAAGCTCTCTTGGGTGTGGAGAAGACCTAGAAATAGGACCTAAAACACTCTAAAGGCTTAACAAACAAGGAACTGCAAGTATAGAAATTGTATACATCTTATGAGCCCCGACCCATGATTTCTGAAGAGCTGCACTAAGGAATCCTGCCATAGGAGTTTCAGGGTTGGAGCATGCAGGTTGCAAACGCCAGCTCTCCCACCAAGATGAGCTCCTGGTTCACAAGCATGACTTCCTGAGAAAGACAGAGGAGTAGGTGTTACTGCTGCAGGATGCATCACTTTTCACTCCCCGGCACTAGCAGGAGATGGACAGCTATTAACACCGAACAGTAAAAAGCCATGTTGTTCTGTATTTGGCAGACGGATTTACCTGCTGCCATGATCTAAAAAACTAATCACAAATATCTGTGGTTATTCCCTCCATCTCCCGACTGCTTCCCTCTATGTACCCATCACAAATTCTATGTTAAAGCCACATCCTGTATCACCATGAGTGACATGGGGTCCTCTGTATCTTCTGAAGGTGGAAAACACTGGGGTACACATCCCTGTTCACTCTGTGCCCTTGCCGGATCTCCTGCACCTTCACCGGGATGTTTGTGCAAGACTTAACTAGTGTAAAGCTTGCTGGATTGTCAGGCTCAATGCGTAGTGATCAATGGTTTAAGGTCTATTTGGCATCTGGTATCAAGTGGAGTGCCCCAAGGGTCAGTCCAGGGGCCAGTTTGGGTCAATATCTTCTTTAGCAATCTGGGAGATGGGATGGATGGCATCCTCTTAAGCAAGACTGCAGATGACACCAAGCTGCGGGGTGTAGTACGTAAGCTGGAGAGTAGGGCTAGGATTCAGAGTGACCTAGACAAACTGGAGGATTGGGTCAAAAGAAATCTCACCAGGTTTGATAAGGAGAAGTGCAAAGTCCTGCACTTAGGACAGAAGAACCCCAGGTACTGGTGCAAGCTGGGGACAAACTGGCTGGGCAGGAGCTCTGCAGAAAAGGACCTGGGGATGACAGTGGACAGTAAGCTGGATAGGAGCCATCAGCGTGCCCTTGTTGCCAAGAAGGCGACCGGCATCCTGGGCTGCATTGGGAGGAGTGTTGCCGGCAGATCAAGGGCAGTGATTCTTCCCCTCTATTCAGCACTGGAGAGACCACATCTGGAGTCCTGTGTCCAGTTGTAGGCCCCCCACTACAGAAAGATGTGGACAAGCTGGAGAGAGTCCAGCGGAGGGCAATGAAAATGGTTCAGGGGCTAGGGGACACGACTAGTGAAGACAGACTGAGGGAACTGGACTTATTTAGTCTGGAGAACAGAAGACCAAGGGGGGATTTAATAGCAGCCTTCAGCTCCCTGCAGGGGGGTTGCAGAGGATGGAGCTGGACTGTTCTCTGTGGGGGCAGAACAAGGAGCAATGGGCTCCAGTTGCAGCATTAGGTTGGATATTAGGAAAAACTTCCTCACTAGAAGGGCGGTGAAGCACTGGAACAGGTTACCCGGAGAGGTGGTGCAGTCTCCATCCTTGGAGGTGTTTAAGACCTGGGTAGACAAAGCCTTGGCTGGGATGATGTAGCTGGGGTGGTCCTGCTTGGAGCAGGGGGCTGGACTAGATGTGACCTCCTGAGGTCACATGTGACCACCCTCATTGTCTGTGATTCAGAGATTGTAACTACTGAAAAAATATTTTGAAGACTTGTGTGCGACCTTCTCTCCTATTCCTCCATCCTGCCTGGTGAGCAGAGGACAGGACTGTATCCAACCTTGTGCGCCTCACTGATTTTGACAAATTTTAGTCCTAATGCAGATCTCTTAGGGACACTGGTGAAAGGAGCACAGACATCCAGGCCATGCCAGGAAGAGAATCCCTGCTTTACCATGGCTGGTGAGAATCAGGCCTCACCACTGCGGTAGCAAAGATGATTATACTCATACATAAACGAGTCCTAAACTAGAACTAGTCAAAAAAAAAAAAAATCAATTCCCAAAACGTTTTTCCTGAGACACGTTAAATTTTCAATGATGTTGTAACTCTTCTGGGGAGAAACAGAAAATTTAGGGCATTTGATTTCAGAAGCTTCATGCATGTATTTCAATTCTCACTTTCCCCCTCCATTTATTTCCCCTATTATCGCTCTGCTTTTTTTTTTTTGCCACTGGGGGCAAGGCAGGAGAAGAAGCAGAGAGCGTAAAAACTGGAAACGCTGCATAAAATCACAAACAGAAACACTGGCATCTTTCAATCACATCACTTCTAACCTAAATATTATTCCATGGGTGGATCGCTATTGACTGAATCGCACATTTTGTTTGACCCTAAGGCCTTTCTGACTCTGTTGAGAGTGTAAAGCAGAACCAGGAAACTGTTTTGTTCTGGGCTTTTTTTCTGGTTTTGTTTGCAATAATTGGTTTCTTCCAAGAACATCCCTGAAATCATATCAAAGTCTCCGATCCTGGGGCAAGCTCCTACTCGCGTCCGCCTTGTTACAAGACAAGGGCCTGATGTGGAAATCTACCTACTGTTTGACTTTTGAATCAATTCAAGGAAGGGGCTGTCTTTGAAGAGTCGCAATGACTAGCAATTAAGCAGGCTGGATTGGGGAGAGGCTGTTCAAAACAAGCTTGATTCAACGGCAAAAAATAAACGCATAATAAAAATAGAAAAAGCACCAAGTAAACAAGGGCTTGGGATATTTTTATGTGCCATGATGAATAATGCTCAGGAGCTGTTCTGCAGACTCGTAGCCACCAATATGGAGAAAAAAACAACAGGGAAAGCAGGACTGGTGGAGAAATCCCCTTCACCTCTATTCCCACCCATGTGTGCCCCCATAACAGAGGGGAGAGCAGGGGATGGGCTGTCTTTTGGACGCCCTGACAGCCTACAGAAAGGAGGAAATGAGCTGATACCATCTATCAGAGCTTTTGCATCACGTGGACCGCTGGCCAGAGGAGCGATAGCTCAATACGAGCTGGCAGAGCCTTCTTCAGATCAGATGTGCTGCTTCCACATCCGAAAGAAAAAAAAAATCAGGCAACTGTGTCAAGCAAAAACTCCTTTGGTAGCATGGCAGACATCATCACAGAGGAAGGCAGAGTGAAGTTTATTAAGTCGTGTTGTTGCAAAACACTGTTCTTGACATCGAGTTCCTAGAATGCAAGAGGTGGGGATTTTTCCCCCCCTTTTGGTACTGCCTCATGCTTTCTTGTCTTCTTCCATTAAGATCCCACATGCGTGGCTATTCTTTCCTTCGGCGCACAAGAGCCAGATTGTTTGCTGAAGTGAGAGATGAAAAATTCATTCTGTTTTGTGGATGTTTAGACATTCAAAGCAGGAGTGTAACCGGCTGCCGCGCAGCCAGTTTAACAATCTCACCGTTGCTCTCCAGCTCCGAGTCTCTAAGGCTCAGGTTACAAATATCGAATCATATTCATGGGCAAATAAAATCATCAGACGTTTGACTTGGAGATTTTTGTTTTGTTTTGAATATTGATTCCCGACACCATTGACAGATCAATTTGCATTGTAGCATTTAACAGTTAATTCTCCTGGGCTGGACCACGGCAGCTAGCTCACCGAGCATAAATGAATGAAAATCTCAGATTCCAAAAGCACGGTGTGTGTATGTGTGCGCGCGCGCATGTGTAGTATTTCGGGAAATGAATTGACAGGCATCCCTATGAGATCGCGTTTGCAGCCTGAATTTCCTATCGCAAAATATTTTTTCCACAAGAATGAACCGAGATGTTTACGTTACCAAGGCAAACGGTTTGAATATCTAACCCTTCCCTGCCCAGTATGTGCTTGTGTGCACACGGGAAGCAAAGGCAAGAAAATCAGACTGCCTTCCCGGCAGATAGGTATTTCACCCCTGCAAAAAAATAAAAATGAAAAAAAAATGGTGTAATCTGTTTTTTCCTGCAAGTAGAATTCATGATGTCAGGGGTGCTGCTGGCAGTGTCAAGAAATCAGCTGAGCCTGTGATAATGGAGTTTACACATTTGACTTTTGTGCATAATGATTTCAAATTCACAGTTTCATCCAGACCTAATGCTTCATGCTCAAAATATAAAGCACCCACGACCCTGATGCAGAAATAGCTCGTGCCTGTAGTCAGCCATTGGTGTCCGAAGCCTCAAAAAAAGACAAGAAAAGAGAAAAGAAAAGAAAAAGAGGTCACCTATAATAATAAGGTCACCCATCACCATGGTATCTGAGTGCTGTTTGATTTAAAGAATGCTGTGAGAGTCCACAGAAAACACTGAAGGAACCGATAGAAAGCACTCAAAGTAACTTCAAGAATAACCGCACCGCAATTAAGATACGCTACCAAAATGAACATTCCCAATCGGCAGAGAGGTTGCCAGTCTTATAAAAGTTAGAGTCATTTCGCCTCAATGAGGTCCTCACTTATACAGAAGTCAGCAGTCAACTACGGTCTAGTCAATGATACTACAACGGTATAAACCCTGCATGGGAGAAAAGAGGATCCTGCCTATAAAGGCACGATCCTAAAAGCTGCTGATTCAGTATTTATTGCTACCATCCATGTCTCGCCGAGGTGCAGGCGCTCTGTGATAGTCGGGATCAGATTTGACAGGAGACGCAGGAACGTCAGGGTAAAGCTGAGCTCCCTATGGAGGTTTTGGAGCTGTGCTTCCCACAGCTGGCCTTGCATTTGTGACAGGCAACACGTTCACTTCCAGGTTAAGTGCCGAGACGCACACGGGAAATTATTATGCAGCAGATCACGTCACCATTTTTTTAATTGCTGTTTTATGAAAGAGGAGCTTCATTTCTGCTCTGATAAAACAGGCATGGGGTTTTAGGAGAAGGGTCCAGCCAGTCCATTAGCTTGACTGGGACAGTAGCCAATACCAGGTGCTTCAAAGCAAGGTACAAGGAATACTGGAGTGGCCAGTCATGAAATAAGTCTGAGGACATTTGTAATGAGTCCCTCTCCATACCCCGACATGAAAGGTTGTCCTCCCTCTAACAATAAAGAAGCAAAGCACAAGATTACCAGTATGCCGGCCCCATTTCATCCTTATTATCCAGCATCCCAGTTCAGCAAGGCTTTTATACTCATGTTGATTTAACCCTGTGAGTCATCTTAAACCAGAGGATTTAAAATGAAAGCATCTGAAGAACCCCAGTGAAGCCAGTGGGGTTTAATTCACATGCGTGAACATTTAAAACATTCAAATTAAGGCTGCACTTAAGTGTTTCCTTGAATTGAGAGCAGCATCAGCACTTTGGCACCCTGATAAATGCAACTCGGAGGACACCAGCCAGGCTTACTCAGCAAGAGTTAAAACAAAAGAAACCCATTTGAAATGACCACATTGAAAACTGCTTGTCAAGCTTGATTTCCCCAGAGCTGTCCCTGCAATTTTTATCAAATGGGGCTGTTGCTAGCAATAATTTCTCTTTCCACTCTGGAGCGTATTTGGGTTTTTTCATCTTTTTGAGGGCATGCTAGGGACTGTACCCCTAAAAAGCCAGCTTTGCTTTGGAGCGTGGCTGGTAACCCGGCTTTGCCAGGTGTGGATATAACTCGCGTTACAGAGGTTCGAAGTGGTAATCATGCTTAAGATGCCCATCATAAAATAGCCCAACAGCACTCCTCTGCCTAGACTAACCTCCCCCTGTGGTCATCTAAGATAAAGACTAGTGCAAACTCTGGGCAGCTTTGTTGCCTTTTTACAATCCCCACCGTACAGTAGCCTTTGATGTTTATTATGAAATATTATGATTTAAGTGACTACAGTAGTTCATGAAAAATGACCCCAGTAAATGCTGCCTGGGAAACTAGGTGCAGTAAATTAGCACATTTCTGAACATGCTCATTCTAGTTGTATAGTGTATGTTAACTTAAATGTGCCTAAATGGACAGTTCAGTAGCCCATACATAAAATCTTTAAATGATTAGCCTATTAAGGGCCATCTTTGGAATGGTTTTGGCTTATGCTGCAGATGTGTGGATGAAAGAAAAACTGAAGTTACTGTTACTTTTAGACAAAGTGCAAATAAGCTTTTCATTGCATATTAATGAACTGCTAATACCATAGCTCTTCTGGACCCGTCTTTATGCAGATTATAGTAATGCTATTTGCACAGTTGTATAATTTGAACTTTCTCATTTGGAAGCACCTAGACTAAGATTTTTTTTTTTAAAAGCACAATGCCCGAGAAATTGAAACAAACAAACAAACAAATCCTCTGGTCGCATAAATGGAAGTGAACATAAATTTGAATCTTAATACATTTAGCTAATTGTGTTTTACATTGAAAGTATGGCAACTATTTCTTAATGGGGCTAGTAGGAGATTCAGCAGATCTAAACCTCAATGGAAGAAAGAATTTAAGCATGTTTAAGCCCTATCCTATTCAAGGCAGCGCTTAACTTTAAGCATGCACTTAAATCCTATTGACTTTAATACAACGTAAGTGCAGTCTTAAATGCTTCTCTGAATAGAAATACTTTCTTGCTTCAGGCTTATACAGAATGATGTAGTTCTCTAGGTCCAATCCTGCCAAACTGTTACTCACATGAACAGTCCTTGGGAAATTAGTTACTGTGAGTAACAACTATGCATCTGAATATATGTTGCTTACACCACAATTGAAGCTCTGAGCTAAATCCAAACTCTCACTGGCTTGACTAAAAGGAAGACGATATAAAAAAGAGCTGGTGGATGTGAATGATAAAGACAGATCAATAGTTAAAATATAGATTTCTTCCACCGAAGAAAGTTTTTCCAGGAGAGAAAAACTGAATAAGAATTATGTACACGATGCTGCAGAGCTAAATCAGTCCTTTTTCCGTACATTCAACAAACACTAAAATAAATTGCTAATTTCAGATTCATTTATTAAATTAAGTCAACTTTTGTTTTTAGGGTTTTAGCTTGTTTAATTTAGTGTTTGCACACATCGTGACACACATACAGCCACCAAAAATGTTGTTCCTATAAAAACATCACATTTTTCAGAATATATATTTTTTGGTTTGCTGATAAAATTGTGTTTTCTTCTGGTGCCCTTTTGGCTCAGGGCTTTTGATGAAATATCAGTGCTGTTAGAAAAACAGCGATGCGACATGCAAATAGTGGGTTAGAAAACACGTCTTTTGTTCAAAATCAAGTGTGAAATTATTTGGCTCAAATGCAGCAACATCATCAACCAGGCTCTTAAGAAGTAGTCGGATTTTTTCACTAGATCCTCTTATCCACAGAAGACAGTGGTGAATCCTTCTTTGTTAAAGGACAGTGCAGGCTGCTGGAGGGAGCCCCAAACTGGTAGCCAGGAGATGTGGTTTAAATTCCCAGTTCTGCCATTAACCCGCTGTGTGACCGAGCAAGTCGCTTCCTTCTTCTGCGCTGCATTTCCCCCTCTGTCACAGGGAATGATGGTGTTTGACAGCGATCTTATCTTTATGAAGCACTCCAGGATCCCTGGGAGAAAAGCACCACATATTGAGGAAAGTGTTGTGCGGTGGTTTAAAGGCCCAGTCAGCACTGACAGCTTCAAAAGCATTTCAGTTTTTGGCAAAACGGGAGCCACTAGTCATGATGCGCAAGGAAGGGGAAGAGGTGAAAAATGAACCGGGTCCTCCAGCCACAGAGATGTGACATCCGGTGCATGTTGGTGTTCACCCAGCCACGCTGTGCGTTGGGATTGCACAGACATGGGAGAGGGCAGAATTTGGCTTACAAATGATTGCGGATGTCCCTGATCAAAGTCAAATCTTTCCACGACTTATGGATCGTGCTTTAGTGGGAAAAATTCGCCAAGGGGAATAAAACCTGATGACAACTATTCTGTGGCTAGGCTGAGTGTGTGCGTGTGCACACATGCGCTTCCCTTTGAGTATGCAGACTGAAATACATATTTAGTTACCCTAGATCATCACAACCACTTCAGAGCCATTATGATCTATTGAGTAAATAATATGTGCACTGTCTAAATGCATAACATACAACTGCTCAAATACATAATTAATGCAGGTCTACCCTTGAGAGCCATTGATGGTCTCTTGGGTAAGTAATAGGCCTTTTATTGGGTAGACTTAAAGATCTCTTGAGCCTCTTTCAGAAACATTATGTTCCTATGATCATCTAAGAACAGAAAAGATTTTTTCCCCCTTTAAATCCAGCGTAGAGGCAAAACCTATGAAACAACAGGTCGGTGAAAATTTCCAAGAGGAACCAGTTGCATCCATTTTGCTTTCCCAAAACTTTTACTTGAGACAAAAAAAAATCTGCTTAAACTCTAGAACAATGATTAAACAGTCATTTCTATTTCCAGTCATTAATCCAACAATGAAACAGCAAGGAAGCTGGTTTACAAGGCTCACTATCAGGGCCCCTGATGGCAAGTGGGGAGAGACATGAACATTTCCTTTCCAGTGGCACAAGAGCTACACGTAGGATGCTGAGAGAAGCAGTTTTTAATTAAAATATTGAATTCCAAACATAATGCCACTTGGAGTTCATGAAAGCCAAGAGATGCTGCTTGCAAGGCAAGTACTTCAAGCTTTACGCTGAGCGAAGCCACCGTGCAAACCAGCCTCTTGCAGGACTGCCCTTGTTATTTTACATTACACAAGCCATGAGCTAGGGATGACGGCTTGCGCGGTGACTGTGCGTGCTCCCGTCTGCCCTGACACAGGCCGAGACGACGAACTCATTTCACCACGCTGCTGGTAAAACCCGTTACAGAGACCATGGACTTCATAGGAAAGATGTTAGGGAAAAGGGAACGTGGCACCTAAATGTGAGAGCCTGAAAACAAAATACTTTTGAGAACCTTAGGGGTGTTGGTTATAGCGGTGTTGCTCTATGGACATAGGCAGGCAAGGTCCTTTGGTAAATCCGATATTGGGGGCTGGACTCGATCTCCCAAGGTCCCTTCCAGCTCTGATGTCTATGAAATGAAATCTTTTATTAGACCAACTCAATAGTCGGAAAAATTGTTCTTTGCAAGCTTTCGGGCACAACCAACCTTCTTCAGGCATATAGAAGGGTGCTCGTGCCCAAAAGCTTGCGAAGAACAATTTTTCCAACTATTGAGTTGGTCTAATAAAAGATATCACATCAACCCAAATGACCTTGCCTGGCTTTGAGAACCTTGATCTAAGTTGTGCCCGTGCTCCCACCAAAGTCAGTAGAACAACTGATCTCACGTCGCTTTTGCAGCAGGATCTTGATAACACTTAAGCAACCCCATTTCCTACCAGGTCTGCTAGACACTTCCTACATACAAAGCAGCGGACTTGCACACGTATCGTAGCTGGAAGCAGAATTCAGCCTGGAAACTAAACTTGAACTAGAGGCCTGGAGATGAAAAACTATTTAGATCAAATTCCCGATCCCCAAAGATAACCAGATCCCTAGCTCCTCGCTGACTACCCTGACTTGTGAAATAAACTTGCCCTGAAGCACAAAAATAACTGGGTCTGAGCTCCTATCTATTTTCAGTCAGCATATTAAATTATTTTTAATAATATTAGCAGCAATTATTTGGCAGGACCCTAACAGCATAACAAATGTTTTGCAAAAGGCAGAGAAACGTGCACTCCTGGTCCCCAGAAGAGTTTGCAATCTAATATTTCCATTTGACACGACATGCAGGGCTGACAACCAGTGAGGTGCAGATGGAGAGAAAGGGCCAGGGTTAGAGCAGTATAAACAGCAGTGCCTCTCAGGTGAGGCTTTTTTAACATCGTGGTCATGAATTTGTACTATCTAGGTCTGATTCATATTTACATTTAAAGCCATTGTAGCCTGCTCTTGTGGTGGAAAGGAGCCTTCAAGTTGGAGTAAATTGTCAGATACATTTAAGGCCACTTTAACATGTTTTGACATGAGTAGAGGGGGTCATGCTCTCTGAATGGGCTCACAGCTGCCCAAGGGACTTGGGTGCACAACCCGTAATAATGTCAGTGAGAGTTGTGCATCTGTAGCCCCCTATTTAGGCTTAAATATCTCATGCATTAAATAGTGAATATAACCCACTCCAATAACTGTGGACATTTCAGAGGAAGTGACTGACAACTTTTGCATATTCAAATATAAAGCACAGATTCCAGCAGCTAATAGCTCACTCGCAGTATACGTATGTACAATAATTACCATTACTATTAATAAATGTTAGGCGAGAACCCCAGTGGGAATATGCCCCTTAGTCTGTATTTATCACCAAGTCATAATATGAAATATTGCATTGCATACAAATACCCAATGAAAATATAATTCAGACCTTTTATAATTCAGATGAGGTCAGTTATATATATTTTTTCAAATAGACAGTGTTTGTTTTTGAATTTCCTTTTATGAATGAACAATTTTAAAGTGTGCCATTACTTTACTTGGGCTCCCCTCCTTGTTTAAAATGAAACCTCATTTATTATAGACTTGCGTAAGTAACTAAGAACAATACATGCATCATAATGATCTGCAGCATTTTACACTGCATAATAAAAGAAATGTGTGTCCGTATCAATGTAAAACATACAAATGGCAATAATTTAACACTGAATATTTTTCTGCCTTTAATTAAAATAAACTAATAAAGATTTCAGAGATGCACTTGCTTTAATAGAATGCAGAGTTATAATTGGTGACCTATTTTAAGCAATTTAATTTCCCATGACCTGCTTTCCAAATTAACATAGTAATAGAAGAATGTTTATTGTGTTTGGGAATATAAGTTTCTCCTTCAAAGATGTCAGATGCCTTTGTGATTTGATTTAAAGGTGTATTCTTTTATTAAAATGTTCATATAAAGATCTTGTAAATTATGCAAATGTAGCTTTTTATGGCATTTAATGAGCCTAGAATTTTAAATCAAAGCACAATCAAAGAAAACAAACAAGGACATCTTGAAGATCCAGATCAGTATAAAAATATCTATCAGTGCAGTCCCACCAAATTCATTTGAAATCCTTTTTTCTAAAAAAAAAAACCATACAGAAATAAATTCTGTATAAAGAAACTTTCCCCAACTCCTCATAGACTCACGCACACACACATTACAGTGCGTGCATGCCCTTCTCTCGCTCTCCAATATACACACATTTCACACACAACATGGAAATGCTCTGTACCTTTTTTTCATTTGTACTAAAGCCACCTTGTATTAGACACCAAAGGTAGTATAAAAATCACCCCGGGACAGGTTGGGATACCTTATTTATTCACTGGTGTCACAGTAACACTATTTTGTCCTCTTGCTTCTCCAGTATGAACTTATAAACTCCAGTATGGAGACAGGATTTCCAGTTAAATTCAGGACTGCGTTTTGAACATGAAAGTCCTCTCTCTACAGGCCTTTGGATCCAGACACACTTTTACAGTGGCAAGCAATACGTACACTTACATGAAACTCAACTCTGGATACTTTTTCAGGCTCAGTCCAAGTCTGAACCAAAGCCCACAAAAGTTTCAAATCTTATGCAAGTATTTTTTTTCAATGGTGGGGGTGGGGGTGTTATTTTTTAATAGTGTTACAATATGAGTGGGTACGTAGTGACAAGTTTGAGCCTTGCTTGCTTAGAAGAATTGATAAATCATGTTATTTGGATAGGTCCCATTTCTTTAAAAAAATGGTGTTGGGGGGGTTGAGCAAATATCGCTGTGCACTTACTTGTTTTAAACATATTTTTGGTACTTTGAAAGGGTTTGCCTGAAACCAAGAGAAAAGGGAGCTCTATTAAAATTTCGCCCCTGTTCATACTTCTTGAAAAGACCAAACATTTGGCAAAACAGAGGAACAAAAGTGTTGGAGTTAATAGGACATGGAGGACAGAGAAAAGTGAATGGCTGGTGAGCAGACAGGGCATGCAGGGAGTGACAAAAAAAAGCAGGATGCTTTCCATCGCAAGGTGCACGACAGCTGAATCGTTCAAACAAATAGCAGCACCAATCTTGCAGCGCAAGAACAGATGTGTATGCTGAGATCCTACAGCACAGGTAATCCTGCAGTTCAATACAGGATTAAAAACACGACAGGACAGTGATTTACAGGGCCATTAGCAGAGTGGGGTTTGGGTGCGCTCAAAGGGACAGGCTGAAGGCCGGATGCCTTGAACCGCCTGAGAAACACATTTACCGTCTGGTAAAATACACTCCGGAGTTGGGGAGTGCTGTTTTAACAGGCAAGGATCAGTTTGATATGAAGTCGTTGAGGGGATGGTTATTAAATAGATCTTGCCACTTAACGCAGTTCTAGTTTGAGTTATTTTATATGTATTTTGCGCTGTTCGAATGTCACGAGTCAATGTCCCGTTCACAAGTGGACAGAAATGTTCATTCTAGCCCGCTTCTCACATGGGCATGTATGTGTGCCCATGCACGTGCATTTTCTCATATGCTTCAGTGTGTGCATCTGTACAGTTCCTATGAGGGTATACCGGTAACTGTTTTAAGTGCGTGATTCCAATTTAACCAAAAAGAAATCATTATCAAATTGTGTATACAATCTGATTCACTCTTAAAAGGACCCCTCCATATTAAAAGAGCATTATATAGGAAGGTTTGCCTGGACAGAAAGATCTGTATGTATCAGGAGCCCTCTCTACTTTCTTAAATGTTATACTAGCCTATATGTTTAACAAGAGGAAATGTTTTCTGCCGTCATCCTCTTTCGGTGAATGAGATGGCTACCTGAGTGGTTTTAAAGAGGAGTAGGCTGTAGAAAACTAGATCTCTCTGTGATGGGCATGGCGTCAGCACCTAGATCAGGAGCCGGCCCTCTATAGTGGTTGCTCCCCACTTCAACCACCTGAGAAATGCATTTGTTACCTAGTAAAAAAACACCCTGGAGTTTTAGGACACAGGCAGGCACACCGCATTACTTTAACAGTATATCCCCACAATTCAAGGGAGGTACTCGAACAGCTTGCTAGAGCCCCATCTGTTCAGAATTGATGACTAATGTCTCTTATAACAGTTTATCAAGTAACAAAGAAGTGTTTGCCCAGCTAGGGCTCTTCATACAGCTTTGCTAGCAATCCTGCCGTAAAGCACTGGCATGGTATGCCCATAGCCCCAGTAAAGCTCCAGTATGAGGGAAATCAGACTCCAACCTGAATGTTGCACTTCAACATGATTTATATTCATGTGATTTGTAATAATCCAGTTCTGTATCTCTTGAAAACTTCCCCCTCCAGAAAAGGGGGGGGGGGATGAGAGGAGGGGCAATCTCTCAACATCACTAAACCAAGCCTTTTTCCATAGTAGGGATTCAAGTGCAGAATCTGATCATTCAGCAAGCTGCCGAGCACAATGATTCTGGAAGCATTAAAAAGAGATATACAGCTCCCAGTATAGGAATCTTAAAAAACATTAAATGTGGCCTTAGCGAATCCTGTGATTTATGGGGGTGTTTCTGTTGTACTATTTGCTCTTTACGGCCTTATTAAAAGATGAAGCGGTGAGAGGACTCTGCTGCGGCAACTGAACCACCCAAGTAAATGCATGAGATCAGTGATGGTGGAGAAAACGGGGCAACAGATTCCCTTTTCTTACCAGGCTGCATCTGACCACATCCACATTGCCATCTGTCTGCCCAGTCCAAGACTTCCATCCAACCGTCCACATTTCTGACATGCTCGTTGCCGTAGGATTACAATGTGCCATCAAACTCTCCTCACCTGCTCATGAGTAACTTGAAAGTAGAGGCTTGACTCAACATGACATCCGTGACCCAGGGTCTGGCTAACCCAGACAAAGGGACAGGTGCCCAATTCCCTACTGCTCAGCTAAACACTACAAAAAGCATCCTCGGACTCCGTGACTCAGGGGGTCCTTTTCAGTTCTCTGTTTTATGTCCCGCCATCTGGCCTCTTGCTATGATAGCACAACCAGGTGCTGGAAGAAGATGGAAGATAAATATCTGTCTTGATTGTATATTTTAGGGGATTGGATGCATCTTTAAATGTCAAGTCTGTTATTTGATAAGTTGGCTTCATTAATAAAGAAAGGGGGGGAAAAAAGCATTTACTTTTGGCATGCTGAGAGACAGAATGCAACACAATGCTTAGAAAAGCAGAAGCCCCAAACTGGCGACTTTAGCTGCCTGAAAGTCCCACTGACCTTAGTGCTGAAGGATCCGACTCCATCAGTTCAATTCAATGTGCAAACGTGCTGCGGCTAAGTCACACTCAGCGATGGCGCTGTTAGAAGAGCACAAGTCCTTCCAGCCACTGAAGGGTTACTATTTAAAGTCAAGAAGCCTGGTTCGGCTCTTATACTAGTTTTGCCTCTTTGCAACTCTATCGACTCCAGTCAAATGACTCCTGATTGATGCTGTGCTAGGTGACAGCAAAAACCAGGCCCCAGATTTCCACCTTTAAACAGATCTTAACCAAAAATAGTAGAAGGTGGAATCAGCAGATCTCTGTGTGTTTGCTTTATTCAAGGGGTAACAGTGAAAAGCGTTTTGCTGCTCAGAGGGTGCACAGTCAGTGATCTTAACAATGCATTATATAACACTGCAGAATAAATGATAGGCAGCTGTGATTTACAAGGGAAACAGAACACATCAAAGTGCTCTGGTGACGACATTAGCCACGAGAACACAGCTTGAGAGCCCTGCGCTGTCGCTAGCATCTTGAAAGGCATCCTTCTTTCAGCTCGCCTCTCTCTATTTATTCTTTGCATTGAATTAATCTTGCCTTCCACCTCCCCCACTGAAGGACTATTGCTTTTCCGCTCCTGCCTCTCCACCTCTGATAGCCTATCTCCAGCTATTACTTAGGCACCCTTTTCACTGTGGGTTTGGTCTTATTCTTACTCATTTTCATCTCTTGGGAGCACCTGCATTCAAGATTAAAAACACAGACAAAGCCAAATAGAATCGAGGCCCTATCTAGAGCAAAATGTGATTTCCGTGGTTCCCAGCCTGGACCACCCCCATGGCTGCCTGCTTTGACCTTACATGCCTTTGGTTAAAGGGATGTTCCATACTTAATCCAGCTCAGAGCTGGATTAACTTTTAAAGATACAGAAATGCCCACAAGCCAAGTAATGTGATATATTTGCAGCTGGTTGGAAGGGGCAAGGTGCCATGCTGAGATGGGGAATGCCTGGAGCTTAGGAGAGGGGCTTTTGGATACAAATCCTGAGGAATAAAATCATGGAAATAAATTGTGTAAACAACTAACAACCCGCAGCTCACGTAGGAGAGTTAAAATCCCCCGAGCATGCTTGGCCATCAGTCTGTACCAAAGACATGCCCCTTGCAGATCAGAACTGCCCAACGCGGAAAAGCAGACATATGCTGTCGCACAGCAGTTTTTTATCCCCTTTTTCATTTCAGGATCAAAGAGAGAGGGGGAAAAACATTCAGAAGGGGGAAACAAGCATGTCCCAAAGGAATTGATGTTTAAGGGCTGATCCAAGGCTCGTTGCCACTGACAGAAGAAAACTCCAGGTGACTTCAATAGGTGCCGGACCTGGCCCTTGCCGAAAGGTTTCCAACTCTGCATGCTCTAATGAACCATTCAGAGCCAAAATCTGGGTCCTGAATAAAAAAAAAATCCCACTCACTGCAAGCTCATCAGGTAGGGACCATGCCTTTTTTGTGATCTAACTGCACCTCTCACATTATGGGCACTACTGGAAGGCAGAGCTAACGAACTAAAATAATAATGATACTATAAGTGGAATGATAGTGATGATTAATGAAAGAGGGATTTTCACATTTACCTGCAAAGGGAAGATTTAGATGTCCTATTAAGGTAGCCAGCCCCATTTGAAAATTGATTAATAAATTATTTGGCCTCAAAAGAGAAATACATTTGACAATATATATCTTGTTAAATTTGCCTTTAAATATTTTATCACCTTTAGTTGATATCTCTCAGGACAAATTTGGTGCTGACAGACCCACCAGGAGTCTCAAAAATTTTCGTTTTCATACATGTTTGGTTTCTTTCGGCCACTAATTTGACAGGGCAAGGCATTTATGCGGACATACAGACTTAAATATCTATATCTATCTTTATAGATAGATTAGAGATAGATATAGATATCTCTAATAAGATATATATATATATATCTATATCGATATCGATATATCTAATAAGAGATAGAAAGACAGACAGATAGATAGATAGATAGATATAATAAGCAGAAAGAGAAGATCCAAAAAATTAGTTCTAGAGTCACTGAGATGGGGAGAGAGAGAGACTTTGGGGTTGGTAACATTTTCCTGATCTAATAAATTTGTTAAATAGAAAAAAAAATGTTTTGATTTGGTGTTAAAAGGAAGTCACTCTTCCTGCAAGTTTTCCCCCATTGTCACCTAACAAAAAAACAGAAACAGAGCTGGTCAGATAATGAGGAAAAATATTTGTAAATAAGCATCACATGAAATTGTTAGAATCTGCCATGAATTATTCAAGCAGCTCTAAATATAAATTGCCGCAAAATGTGAGACAAGAGGCTCTCATATCCTTTTGTGTTGCACGTATCCTGTGATTCATGAGGAAGCATATGCTGCTATTTGGGAACCTCTGTTTGGATAACCATGCTGCTCCGACGAAATCCAGCAGGAGCCAGTTGGGTTTGCCAGGGCAGATTTTGGTCCTTCTCCCTGTACAGACTTTGCATATAATTTTGGAGCAGTTTGGCACCGTTGTGATCTTTCAGTACAGGATGCTCTTACTGAAACCTTGCTCAATGCAATGGATTTTTACAGGGTCAGTATTACTGTTATTCTGGAAATAAAAACCTATGGCATGTGTGGTTCCCAAGGTGGGATTGTGCGGCCGCTGAAGGGTAGAATGACAAGCAGCATTAGAATAATTAGAAGTTACTGGTCGCCAATATGGCAATTTCTTTGCTGCAAGAGGGACAGCTCTGTATTATTTAAAGGCACTGGAAATAATTTGGCTCTTGCTGTACCTGCATAATTCCACTGAAGTCAATGGGGGAGCACCATGCACGTCAAGCGGGAGAATTTGGCACAAAGACAGCAACCCTGAGCTACTTCTGCATTTTCCAGAAAACCGTGCCAAGCCAAGTCACGTGATGCAATTTCTCTTGTTCTGAATTGTGGGGAATAAAAAGGGTGCAAGTGTGAACGTGCCTTTTCTCTGCATAACCACAGTCTAGCTGGAGAGGGTGTGACAATCGCTATATAGCTTTACAAATGCCCGGTCAGATTAAAGTGACCCAAATCATTAGCGCAGACTAAGTTCCTTGCATGTGCAATCACAGTTTAATTCTATTCAGTCTTTTTACTGGGCACAGCACAACCGTCTTCTCTCTGCACAGCCCCTTATCCCCATCCACAGCTCCTGATCTCATCTGCATCTTCCCTTCTTGTTCCTCTTCCTGCATCATTTCTGCATAGAAAGTCTGCCACCCTATTTCTTTTAAAGACGCAAGTCGCCGTCTGATCCATCTCCAAGACCCCAAGGACAACGTGCATACATTATACCCTAAGGAGAACAGACGCATTGGGGTCCACATCATAGGGAGTGGTTGGATAAAACATTCCTTCTGCAGGCACCGAAGCCGTCTCCTGCTTAGAAGTCACTGGGCAGCGAGTTTTAGAACAAATTAGTTCACTCAATATCCTTCTTCGAAATTTAAATCCTGTAGAAAGTGCTTCCTATGGAACAAACTTCTGTTTTCACCAGATTGTGTGGCTAAATGAGCTAGGAAAGAGAAGATATTGCATTCCACTTGATGATATGTTGTAACCATCCCTTCTATCATGCAGTCTTTAACATGGGTTACACGTACTTTGAGTTGACATTCAAGAAAGTCTGTGCAACTTGCCTGAAGAAGATGCCTAGTATGACTCTATCATGGGTGGTAGAGCCAGTCATATGGAAGTA
The DNA here is from genome assembly GCF_052110815.1 of Crocodylus siamensis. Classification (NCBI taxonomy): domain Eukaryota; kingdom Metazoa; phylum Chordata; order Crocodylia; family Crocodylidae; genus Crocodylus; species Crocodylus siamensis. Next base: position 69,267,662 of record NC_143404.1, read on the forward strand.
ACCTTATTGGATAAGGTTACTTCCATGTGGCTAGCTCTACCACCCACGGCAGAGAGTCATACCAGGCATCTTCTTTTAAATAAAATTAAAATATATGTTCTAGTAGATGTCTAATTTTTAGTACATGATTTTTTTTCCTGTTCCGAGATGGCAATCCCCACACCCCCAAGAGGGGTACTTTTGGGGGCAAGGGGAGGAACTTCTGGTGGCAAAGTTCAGGGGGTAGAAGCAGGTCCCAAAATGGCAACCTGAGGCCAGGGCACCCATCAAGAGGTGGGGCTACCCTTGCGGCCCTCGACAACTCCCTGAAACTCATTAAATGGTCCTCTGACCAAAATAATTGCCCGCCCCTGCCTTGTCCCCTTCCATAAGCAGATCTTTTTCCTAATCAGAGAATAAGCGCTATAAAGAGGAATGAAAGAGAAGCCAGCTTGTTTTCATGGCACTGAGCGTGCCAGGGTTACAACGTGCAGAGACCTGTCGTGCAAACAGCAGCGATCCTGCAAACCTCCAGCCACAGAAGTCACCTGGTTCCACGACAGAAACATGCGCCAGCTGATTTTTTTACTTTGCTTTTTCAAACAAGGATTTGGAATAATTTCAGAAGCAGGAAAGGGAACCTCCAAAAAACCCCCAGGTCTGCATCAGAGGTTGTTGGGGGGCAAAGCAGCAGTCAGAGAGGACGCAGAGACATGGGAACTGGAAGTGGCTTCCATGCATCATAGAGCAAGCTGCGTTGCAGGTGGTGATGTCGAGAGGCTCTGCACGGTGGCATGTCTTGCAGGGTAGGACGGGATGGAGGAAGGACATTTCAAGGGGAAGAAGGGAAGGGCCAGAGGATTGCTGCTGCAGTGTGTTAAGGGTTTCTAGGTTTACTTCAGCCATGACGATGAAGTAGCTTCCCTGGGGCAGCTCCACAGCTACTATGTGGGATTAATGAGAAGATCATTTCTCCCCAAACATGTCAGCAGCTCTTATCCAAGCTCTCCAGGGCACATGCAGAGTCGAACACCTGCCCTGAGTACAACGACCCTTCCTTCCTTGCACTCAACGGTCCGATTTTAAAACGCCTACAGCTCTAAAACAATAAAGAGGACACACTAGCCCTGAAACATCTCATCTTCCCTTCTAGATTATAGGAGCTCCTTCTATATTGCAATTAACACCCGATCGGAGGCTTCAGCCAGTACTTTGTGGCAGTTGCTTTTAATCATTTCAAAGGATAAAAAAAAAAGAATATTATTTCAATGAGTGTGTTCTGTCCTATAATAGCATTGCATGTAGTAGTAACACCCATGGGTGAACACATGCCACTGACATCATATAAAAATAACTTCATTTTTAATATTTTGTTTATTAAAAATAATGAAGACAATTTTTAAAAACCAAAGTCGAATTGTGAACAAGAAATTTCAAAAATACATTTGTTTTAGGAATTCCAATTCCACAGGAAAAATCTTCTTGCCCTGCTCTAACCGGTTCTGTTCCGATTGAAACCAATTTTTAAAAAAATCCTCATAAAAGAGAAATTCAAAATTTTGACCAGCTCTATCTTTGCCTGGAAATTTCTCAATTGTGTCAAAGTCCCTTGGATATTGTTTAATTGGGAAAACATTCACAATGCCTTAGTTGTGGAATTGCTACTTTATCAGGAGGGCCATTCAAAAGGAGAGGTGTGATGCCTCTGGCCAACAAGCCCAGGCCCTCTGAAACAGTGAAAGGAGCAGAACTAGCTCCACTCAGGTTTAAAAATGTTTATAAAGGATCGAACGATTATCAGGACTGTTCTCCTCTCCTTAAATAGAAGGCATTTGCTGCTGCTGGAGATAAAGCAGCGATTAAAGAGACTAAGGGATTGATTCACCAGTTTCCAATTGCATTACCTGATATCACCTTGGGGTATGACTATGAAGTAAGCAAGGGTATGAACCTGCAGCCGTCAGCTGCCCCGCAGTATCTTCCCATGTGCACTCGCTCTACAGCAAGTGCACGGTGCTTGGCTTTCAATGAATGTAATGCAGCAGTGAATTAACCCTTGAGCCTTATAGTTCATAATCATTTCCAAGTTGGGATCTATCCTTCCCATCTAGACAGCAGAGGCCGAAAAAAGCACCTGTTGTACCCTGTGCAACCTGCCATTCTTGTACCCCCCCAAAACTTGGTCCTTGGTCCTCCACCCCTAGTTATGCTACTGCACAATGGGTTCTTGCCTTTCCAAACTGAGCCCCCATTTCCCTACCCCTTACAACTCCTGCTTCCTATTTCCCCTCCTTGGCCTGGGGTCTTGATAAAAAGTAGCAGCCTTAAGCTAGTGTTTCCTTTGTCCTTGCTCTTTAAAAGCTGTGGTTGCTGCTCCGATGAGGTAACAGACCTCATAACACAAGCCGTACATTTTCAGAACTTAATGTCCTCTGCCGCAGATGTCATCTCTGCCAGAGGCTCATTAACACCTCGCAGTAGCAAAGCCATGCCCACAAAGGGAAGGGAATCTAAAGAAGATACACAAACAAAGGAGGTGATTGTTAAAAGCAGCTAATGAGAAAAAACTCCACCTTCCGATCACAGCACTTCAGAACAACTAGCATTGCCAAATGCTAAGAACCCAGGGATTAAAGAGACAATTTAGAAAGACTTGATGCAGAGAATGGAAATCTCCTGGAAGGTATTAAAGAGCACAGAGGGTCTGAACATGCATTTGGGGAAAAGAAATACCAGTATCATGGAAAACTTTGCAAGGACTACAAGAAAGGCGAGTCGGAAACAAACCAGGCATATATTTTGTTTCCCATAAGGAAAATCTAAATTAAAAAAAAGAAAGAAATGAAGCACTAAGGGAGGGGGTAAACATAAACTGGTGTTATTTGGCAGTGGGTGGAGTACATCGTTCAAAAGGGGCTCTTGTAAGGACAAGTGCATTCACAAAACTTTTAAAATTCTTTGAATTCTTTGAAAAGCTTTCATTGGAGCTAAAGAAGTGCAATCTCCACTTCACCGGCCAATCCTGCTCTGTGAGCTCCTTGGGTTTCACTTTGGAAATAAATATTTGCACTTCTAATCTTTTCCCCAGTTTTGTGCATCCATTCAATAAGAGTTGGTCTCTGATGACGTCACGCCTCCAAAATATTTCATTGCCCCGTCTCATCCCAGAAGAACAGAGCACTTTTTCCAACTGGGCATTATTTCCCCATTTGCAGAGGAGGAAACTAGACTAGTAGGTGTCTAGATTCTCTGACATCTCGCAGTCAGGGACAGATTTTGGAAAGGGCTCAGCTTCCACTTAAGTACCTAAGTAAGGACCAACTGTAAAGAAAAACCTCCTCACCCACTTAAATGAATGGTCTGAAAAAAAAAAAATCACACAATCAGTAGCAGAGCTAAAGCAACAGAGATCTCTTGACACACACAGACCTTTTTTCACACGCAAAAATTTAGTGCACTAAAACTGTATCAGGAGAGTTAGTGTTATTCTCCCTAACTGCATGTGAGTACATGCAGATATTCGCCGCATCTAGCAGGTTCATGGGAGGGGGGTGGCAGGTCCAGGGTGTGGGGGTATTAGCCGGTCCGCAGTAGGTTTGTCCATCCGAGGGCAGAGGGGATGGAGGTTAAAAGTTTCCCAATCAAGGGAGGGGGTAGGAAGAGCAGAGACCGTGGGCCGAACTCTTCCTGGTCTTGCCTCTTGGGCTGTCACTTAGTTCAAAGTGCATGAAAATTGCTATCAAGCCATCAGGGTAGCACTGCATTTCCCAGTGAAATGGGGAGGAAAACAAGGGGAAATGTCTGAAGCCCACATCAAGAACATGCAAAAGCTTGCATGTCATACACTTCTGATTTGCTAGGGGCCCTTCTCACAGGAAGTTCACTGAAAACCTAATGCTTCTGGTACAGACAGAAAGTGTACATTTTGTGTAGGTCCCAACTTGTTAATGAAACTCTTTGCCATCCACTTGATGTCAAGACAGGTAGGTTAAAATGCAATATTATGCTTGTTTTAAGGTTCGGAGTCAAGACGAGCTGCATTTATAGCTTTTATAGCTCTGTATGCATGACAGCAGCACATATTGCAAAACAGCTCGCTAGAGCGTGGCTATCATTTTGCACTGCTCGACTTCTATACCACCCACCTGTATCCCCAGAGCTGGCCGCATTATATTTTCTATTTTCTTTCATGACAGCAGAAATTAGAGGCAATAGTCATGGGTTATGTGTAGTTGGCTTTGCTATGTCAAAGTCAACCAAATCACTGGGATCCATATTTCTGTCAGGGATGCTATTTTTTCTAATGCTGAATATTTTAGACAGTCCTGTGGATGCAATGCAGAATACCATCAGAGTCCCAACATGTCATATGCATGGAATAGCAATGTAAGGACAATGCTTAAGATTATTTTTCCCTCCTATAAGTCGTGACAACTGACTTGGTAGGCAAGGTTCTTTGGGTGAATGTCTTTTATTAGACCAATATCTTTTATTAGACTAATATCTTGTATTAGACCAACTAAATAGTTGGGAAAATTGTTCTTTGCAAGCTTTCGAGCATCAATGCCCTTCTTCAGGCAGAGGGGAAGTCTGCTGGTGTTGTATTCTCCACGGTGAACTAGAAGCCAACATGCAAAATGAATTATGCATGGCTCGTGGCATGGTAACAAATCGGGGCCTCCTCATTCTGCTAAAACCTGTGCATATACATGTCAGCAAACTCAAAAGAAAAAAATAACTATTATTTGCATTGATTTCTTCTGTAGCCTTTTCTCACCCATCTAATTCAGCAGAGGTGGCTTTTGCCTGTAGCTATATTGCCACTTTTTCAATCACTGATTTACCTGCTGCAGGACACTGAAGCCAAGTCCCCCTTCACCTGTTAACTGTTCTCTATCCAGACATTAACAGCCAGCACTGCTGACACTTCCTACATGCTTGTGTCTACTTGACACAGGTCCCTATGTCTTGAAAGAATGCTGTTTGCCTTTTTCCATTTAACCCCTTCAAGATAGGCTTGAACTGAATTCAATCCTGCCCTTTCATTCTTCAGCCGTCCTCACGTAGGGAGCAACAATGCACCCTGAAGAATATAGTTGAGATCATTTCACAAGGGCAGGAGGATGCACTCCAGTGCGTTTTAGACAGTGTGGGCTTGAAATTTAGTCCGGGAACTGAATCTTCTCAGGAGATTAACAGACTCTGCAGGTGCACGAAAAGAACAGGCTCTTCAAACACAGAAGAACAAAAAGGCCCAGCAAGCCAGCGTGCCCGCTGCCTGATTTGTGAGCAAAACTGTTAAACAACCAAGTGAGTTTTTTGGAAGCAGGAGAGGAGAACCAAAGGCATGGAAGGTGTGAATGCCCCCGAAGAAAAAGCATCTAGGTTGTTGCCAGGAGGAAAAATTGTGTTCGTTGCTGGAAGCAACACAAAGCAGAGCTGACTTGGATGTAAAATACCAGCGGGGAGGATGGTAATGCTTGCCTTACTCCAGGGGGGTTTCATGGAGCAGGTATAATTCATCTCTGGTCTGCTCAGCATTGCTGCAAAAAGCCGACTCCTCCTGGTCAGACACCTGGTGTTATTTAACGCAATGCCACCCAGAAGACAACTTGAAAGTGAACCAGGCTTTATAAAACACAGCCTCTTGTTTAGTCAAGATGACCCCCACACACCACTCCTGAAAAGCTTACCGCTCCCACGGTCTACTTTTTGGCTGCATTTGTCCTCTCTGAAATGGAGAGGAATGGGGAAGGGGAGAAACCCGAGGCAATCCCTGGAGCTTCTTAGAGAAGAGCGTAAGTAAATGAAAAGAAGTAAGTGGATGTGGCAGCAAACATAATGTGGTAGGAAGGAAGAAGAGCTGCTGAACTGATCAGTTCCAGACGTTACACCCCCAAAACACTCCCGAGGCCTCGCAGCTCCCATATGGCTCAGACGCATCCAGCAACACGGTCGTTTAGCACATTCAGTCCTATATATAGGCAGGCAGAAAACGTACACATACACACAACTGGAACCGCAGGCGTAGTAGTGAGGCCTGTTTTCAAGTCAGTCCTCTCACAGCTTTGCCACAATAGAAGTTTGCTCCAAAACAGCAAATCTTCGGAAGGGTCTTTCACGTGTTGCTTCCACACCTGGCCGTGAACGTAACGAGCAATCAGTCCCTCCAGTGATGCATAGCTGTATAGACAAACCACTTACAGACACAGCACGCGGCCTATCTGAGTACTAGGAAACAAAGACATCACACTGTCCTGAGCTCGCTGGGGTAGACTTTGAATATCTGTGCAGCTAATCAATGCATGGGTCATCTGAAGTATTAAGGAGCACAACAGAAAATGCTATTGCAAGTGGAAGGACTATCCATGGCCGGAAAACATGTTGCATGCCTGCCATGTTCGAATGTTTGTCTACCAGGGTGCTACATGCACAAATGGGTGGATTTCCAGCCTGTCCAGCAATGCTGTAGTGACGGAGGAGACTAAAATCTAGAGCGCTCCACCTCTATGGAAACGTGTTCCTTCGACTCCCCGGAAAGCAGGGCTGGGTTTAGGACCAAATCCCGTGGAGCCAGCACTGAGATCCTTGGCCAGCAGAAGTCAAAACCCTCCGTGTACCCCTTGTGTGCTTTTGGGGCCAAAGTCCATCAAAATGAATGAAGAAAATCCCATTGAAGTGCATTTTTTTCTTTTGAACCAGACCCTTGCACTTTAAGCAAGATCCCTTATTTATGTCTTGCAACCATGCAAGCTTTTTTTTTGTTCTAGTCTGCTTAAACAGATCGAGATTTAGTTTCATTTTCTATCATTTTCTCCAAGGTTGGTAAACTGGCTGCCATATTGTTTGGCAGCAGGCATTTACTCGCCAATCCTCAATAAATTTGTTCAGTTCCAGAAGCCCAACCTGCCATCTTTTCCTTTCTTTGTAGCTATAAAAACCCTGAACAAGCCACTTTTTTTTATTCCTTTACCGAATAGGAATCCCTTCAAGTCCATTGCAATGCACATACTGCCCCCAAACCCACAGTCACTTCCCACCAACCAAGAGTTTTCATGCAGGACTAAATCTTGGTTTCTTGTTTAATTTCCTGCTCAAGATTTCTGTGCAGAATAAAAATAGTTTGCTCACATGGGAAGTCCATGAAAAATGTCCAGGCAGTGCATGGAGACACTGGGGCAGCTGGAGAACATTTGGAAGCTAGCCTGACTCCTCCACAGCACTCCCATGGGCCGCAGTCCTTTATTCATACTTTGCTCTGTATTCCACTGGTTGCGGCTACTACAGCCCAAATTCATCCCGTCACATCACTTTCCGAGCTCTCGTGACCGGTGCATCGGTTATTTTGTGGACAAGAAGCTCTATGCCACTACGCACGTGGTCCTGGCAACTGACTGGGTATTTAAAGGCTCCTGGTAGTAAGTGCAAATTTTGAGTACTGTTGCTGCTTGCAACAACGTTGGGTGCCCAGATAAGCGATGACTAGTTATGGCACCTTACGCTGGATGTGAGCATCTTGTCATATCCTATTTAGCTGGATCAGCTTGCCACCTCATTCGGCTCGCCGTCTTCGAGTGCTCTTCCTGTGCCAGTCGAGGATTCACTCTCCCTCGCTGTTCTTCCACTTCACCCTGGGAAGGGGTTTGCGATACTTCGTATCTCTTGTAAACCGTATTCTTCGCTTTGGGCGTTCTTTCAACTTCATGAAAGTCGCACGTTGTTTTCATTTCTTCTCAAGTACCCCAGGTCAAAGAAAGACCAATGTCAGTGGCTTTAAAAGCCTAATAAACTCTTTCATCCATAGACCTGATTGCTGGCGGGAAGTCAGGGAAAACAAACTAAGTCATCGAGTGTTGTTCAAACTGTCAGATCCTTTTCAGCATGCTCTTCCTGCCAGCCTGTTCGTGTGTGTTTGGGGGGCGGAGGGGAGGAGGAAAAAAAAATCCTCATGGCAAAAAGCCCACAGAGCATTGGCATCCGTCCAAGGCAGCCTTCTTCCCCTCCCTTCATGGGCACAGGCGTCTGCCAATCTGTTCCACACACACACACCCTCCCCACACAACACAAGCAAGGGCTGCCATGCCAAGGCCAACAAAATGACTTTCCAACAACTTTGCTCACAAGTGCCACTCTACCCAAAGTTTGGCACCTAGTCCTGTCCCCACGCTCCCTCCCTTCCCTTCTCTGCCCACCCTCCCCCCCGTCTCCAACAAGCTGGACAGGTTCCAGTGTTTAAAAGCCCATTTCCCACTCCCTTTTGTTTAGCCTTGATCTGATTTTATCGACTCTGCCATGCCAAAAGGAGGATGCTGAGGTTTTCAGCTTGTGGCAGGATGCTCTGAAAAGCTCCATGAGCCCTTCAAGTTTCAAGAAGGGCCATTGCACACTTTACAACAGACATGCTCCTTTGAGAAATGCAGAATGAGGATGCGCATAGCTCACTAGACCACAGGAGGCTTAGTTTTGCTTGCTCCACTCGCTTTTGTACATGTCCTTTCAAACTTGACTATTTGCATGGCTAGGAGCTGGAAGTCAGGGTTTGCACCAGACTCCTTGTCCCGTGCTTCACTTGCGAATGGCTGGATGGAGGTTTAGGCAACGCCTTCTCTTCTAGCTCAACACCGCACCCGCTGGAAGCAGGAGAGAGACTGTGGGTGGCTCGGAAAGAAGACTAAAATAATTATCAGAAACTATTGCCATTTTGCTAGCGACAGCAATAGGACTCAGTATCATAATGGGAGATTGCTCTACACGTGATGAACAAAAATGCCACAAATCAAACTTTAAGGAATATTTTCTAATTTTTCTTAAAACAATTGAAGTCAAGGGGACTGCATTGAAATTTGCAGAGAGGGCTGACTGGCAACTTTAGGCAAGTTTGATTCACCTGCCCCCCCCCTTTTTTTTTTAAATCATTTTGGGCAATGGTCCAGATCCAATATTCTACAGTCCAAGATAAACCTTGACTCCAGTGGTAGAGAAGGCCATGTAGGTTATGGATCAGAGAGAAAAACTTGTAGATTCACTGAAGAAACTTCTCCTCTTCCCACAGCAGGTTTGGATGGATGGGAGAGTCCTTCAGCTGGTCACATCTGCACATTAGGACAGATCTGCAGGGATGACAACTGATGGTCTGCCTTGTCGTGTTAGTAGATAGCACAGAACGAAGAGACCAGCTCCTGAGAGGCAGCTTCAAGCCTTTCTGACTTGCTTCCATCCCTCTTTGCTTTTCGCTTCCCATAGCAGTGAAGAATAAAGGAGGTAAAGATGAATGACCATCCTCACTTAACAGAAGAACTGGTTTGATGCTGTACAGAAGGTTTTATAACAAGACGGATCTGAGTGGGATCAAGAAGAACACGGTCCAGAACAATGTCACTGAAAACAAAACTTAGCAAAATTATGTCCATGGACCTTTCCCAAGTTATTTTCTTTGGTCTGAGCACTTGGATACTTCTGACATCCTGCAGCTCCAAGTGGGATAATAGGCAGTTGTGTCCAAGTGCTGAAGATCATGTTGGTGCTGCCAGATTATTCTGGTTAGGCTACACAACGAATGCAATGGATTAAAAGAATCCCCATTTCTGCTGTGCGATTTTAAGAATCGGCAAGTTATACTGGGAGCTTGATGATGCTATGTACACTGCATGTTTTGCATAGTGCTTTATAGTCAGACAGACCCAGCGAGGGGCATCTGCCTTCCTAAAATTCTCATTGACCCACTCCTGTTCAGGAACATTGACAAACTGATAGGCTCGCCCGGCAGCTCTGCGGAAATCCCTTTGCCAAGCCATGCAGAACTTACTTTTGTGTCGGCAGTGTATTGGCATTGTATTACCATGACAAAACCAAATTACCACCATTGATGGCAGCCTTTCCTAATACAACAGTCCCTCTATAGTAATACACTAGTGTGCACAAACAATAACACAATGAAGCGGATGTGTAACCACTGTCGTATCTCTGTGGTAGGGGTGCACAGTTTTTTAGTTTCAGTCTTGTTTTACCACAGTTGTTAGCTTTTCGGGTGTTAGCATAAAGTTCAGTGGTGCAAAGCATGCCTAATATTATTGTAATGCCCTTGTCTGGCAGTTAATGTACTGTTCCTACTATTGTTACTGGGCAAAGGCATGCTGGCCTTAGTTGTTGCAAAAGACTTCTGCAGGGACTAGGGCCATCCATCCCGTCATCGAGAGTCACTGCCATCGGAAGCGTTCCAAAATAACACTTGAAACCAATTTGGTACTGGTGTGATGATATGTGGAAGCTACCCATATTAATTCAAGTTGCAGTACATTTTGGAGGCAAAAAGGAGATTCTGCAATAACCACTGCACTGGAAACTGAGACAGATGGGCATTATATTATCCAGAATACATGGCTGCCCACAGCTGGGAACAGCTGCTCGCTGCAATTTGATACAATTCCCACAAAGTACTCTCACTTAAAAGACACTGCTGCCAAGAACAGTAACTTTGCCCAAAAGTTTCTTAGCATCGGCCTCTCCCTCTCAGGCAGAGATCAGGCCATGGTGTAGAACGGTTCTTTCCTGAGCAGGCTAGGACAGAGATCAGCTTTTTTAGTAACAAGCTGACAGGTGCTTTGTGGATATCTCCCCAGTTTTACTGAGATCTGCTTATATGGCAAAAAAAAAAAAAAGAGGGAGCGTTGTACTTGGGGACAATATTTCTGGAGCTATACAGTACAAAGGTGAGGTGCAGAATTCCTCCAGAAGTGAAAGCCAAGCATCACTTCACCAGTATCACATATTTTCTCCCCTAATTCATGGAGTTATGGACTCAAGTCCTATGCAAGCACTCAGGCTCACATCCAAGACACTAATGTGGGTAAAGCTGCTATAATTTGGATGAGATGGCAAGCCAAAGTTGCTTCTGTCCCCTGTCTCATGGATGTTTATGTGAAAGGTAAAAAAGTCACACAACATCTCTGATGTGAACAAGGGATTGGTCTTATTGTAATCACCCCATTTTCTGTAAAGAAAAAAAAAAAATCTGTAGGGGTCTCAGTCTTGAGCTTGGAGTCCAGTGACTCCACTGGACCTATCCCAGACTCTGCCCTTGCCCGACATGGTCACCTTGGACAAATTACTTCTCTCTGTGCCTCTGCTTCCTCACGGCAGTTGAGAGCGCAAGCTCTTCCTAAAGGTCTGTACAACCCCTAGGCACCTGGGACCCATAGACACTACTATAATGCAAGTCACCCTCGTCTTCCAAAGGATATTGCTGGGCACAAAGCAAATGCACATTGGCATACTGTGTCACCCAGTAGCTTACTGTCATGTAATTGTAATTGTAACCAGACTTTTGGAAAGCATTTTATCAAGCAGATAGTTGCATGTCGTTGTGGTACAGCAGTAGTAATACGAATAGTGCAGTGTACCAGTGATTTGATGAGGATTTTTCACCAATGTTTGCAGACATTCCTGCTCTTGCTTCAGCTAAAAAATAATAATAATTTAGATTCCCCATAAAGGGTTTCTTGCAGGCATGAAAAGGTAAAACAGAACATGCATTTCCAGTGGGTCAGATGGAGAAACAGTGGTGGGAGACTGCTTTGAGTTTGCCATTTCTTTAAGTCACTGATGGATTCACACATGATGCAACTAGACACAACACAGCACTTACGTCTTCCTGCATCAATGATTCTGCAGATGTAGATCACCCTGTCCTCCTCTTCCCCTTCCCAGCCCAGGCATGGTGTTTTTTTGGAGTCCCCCCCCTCATTTTTATAGGCCATTAGATCCAATCACACAGTATGTCAACCACCCACCTAAACAGAAAAGCTAACCTCCGTTTCATGGCATAAGTATTTGCTGCTTGTGGTGGCGATTGTTTGGTGGGGGTTTCTTTGCTGTTGTTTTATGAAGTCATAGCTTGGCAAATTAATTCAGCAGAATTTATTCAGGCACAGATGTGGCTACAACATTTACTAGCTCAGAGGAGAAAAAGAAAATGCTGCCATGTTCCTGGGCATTATGACCCCGCAGCTCAGGTAGCGTTTAAATCTTGGTAGCTGCTTGCATTCAGAGCTTCAGAAATCACCTGTTTCTTTCCTCAGTTCAGCCCTTTTATTTGCATGGTCTGAAGGATGAGAGCGCCTTTCTCCTGACATTATTGCTCCCCCTCCTCTCCCCTCCCCACCCAACTTTTTGGGTCGACTCATGCCTTGCGGCAGAAGAACAGGGTGCGGTAAAGAGGAAATATATGAAAGGAAGGATTTTGATCACCCAAACTGTTCAGGGTATTGTTTGATTGTTTCCTTTTGGTCATCCTTTGTCACTCCATCCCTCTGCCCCATCCCATCTTCAGAGCCTCCTGTCTCAGCGTGCAAATGTTTCTGACCACACAAGCAAGATCCAGCTGCAGGTCTTGCAGCTCGCCCAGCTGGATCCATCCCTTGACCTCCAGCTCCCTGCCAGAAAACAGTACCAGGCACCTTTGGAAGCAACTTTTTCATAAAGTAGTAGCAATACCAGATTTACACTCTGTTTAGCAACTATTTGCCTTGAAGGGAACTACCTGGATAAGGAAATATTTCCACAGCTCTGTATCTTCAGGGGAAAGTATGCATCAAAGCAAATGCTGACCCACGGGATTGGCAAGCACAGCGCTGTAGTACTCCAAAGCTAAAATGTCTTTAAGGGACTTATATTTATCAAACAACATAAAACTGCAGTGAAAGCTGTCCAGCACTTACCTTCCCTCTACCACGGGGACTGCTTCACAGGGTTTCAGTATCCAGCAAAACACACTGTAAGACAAATCAAAGTAGTAAATGACATTAAATCCATCACTTAAACCTACTGATATGTATAAACATTTGGTTTTATTTTACTTAGGACTAGAGCAGGAGACCCATGTCTTATGAAAACCATCCGCTTATAAATGGATCTGCTTTTTGATTAGAAAAGCAAAGCATTCAACCTGGATTAATCGTGAATGTATTTTTTCATTCACAGAGGCAAGGACGTTTTGGGGGAGGACAGGGTATCTTTTTTTTTTTTTTAACCAAATGTACAGTTGGGAGAGATCCCAGACAAGCTTTCAGACACCAGTACCCTTTATAACCCTTCGGCCTAAGAGTGAATTATCTGAGGCTAAGGGTTGTCCCTGGACTGTTCGCTGCCTATTCACTGTTCACAGCTTCTTATTTGTCTTGCACGCTCTATTTCCCAAATCACGTGGTATTTTTTTCTGTCCCCTGACTGGATAATTGAAACAATGTAGAGAAGACATTAATGAAGAAGAGATTTCCAGTAGCAAACACCATTTCTGATCACAGCTATTTCTGCTAATATTTGTGGACATGTTCAATACACACAAACGTGGCAAAAGACTCAACTCTCAGCCCATTGTGAGCAATAGGATCCCATGAACTCAGCTTGGTAGTTTTCATTTTTTTATTCTTCAACCCGCTCTTTTTTCGGTCCTGTATCGATTCACAGGACTGAGGGCCTGACTTTTCATAGCTGAACCACCCTTGAAAGTCATTGCATACATTAGCACAAAATGAATGCAAGGTGGCAGGACGACGCCACTAGAACAGGGTGACGAAGGCCAAAGGACAGTCACGTTACGCTCGATGTGGATGCTCGAACACTACATATCTCACAAGGATCTAATGGATGGTATCTGCTGAATGGACCCCTTCAAGGTTTTAGCCATTATAACCAGGTTGACTATTCAGAAATTGTAATCAATAAAGTCTGATCACAAAAACGAATACATTTATAATGCGGTGGGGTATGGTTTTGGTTTGTTTTTTTTTTTAATGAGACTGCTAGTGACTAGAGCTGTTTGAATGATTTCCATCAGAACCAGTTTTGAGAGGATTTTGGGGGTGGGGGTAAGGCTTTTTGTTCTCTTTTGGCAAAATAACAGTTTTTAATTTTTTTTTTTTTTTAAAGGTAGGGTTTTTATTCCCCCAATATTTCTGTTGTGGTTTTCATTTCATTGAAATGAAATGAAGGGGTGGAATTAAAAATCTGTTCTCAAATCCAAAATCACAAAACAGGATTCCTAATTTTTATTCTGTTTGCTATCAGCTGTCACCCTACTGATACCCTTTGCTTTCTGGCAACCTTGGCCATGTTACAGGGCTCTATTTTCACAGGGATAAAACATTCGTGCACCTTTTCTCCAATAGATTAAAGGAAAATTGGCCTACTTGATACATGTGCGTCTCACAAGACATCTTTCTCCACTTATTTCTCTTTAAAACCATATTTGCTATTGATTTTGCTAAGAAAAAAAAAATAATGAAAAAGAAACCCTATTTCCCTTCACCATAAATGTTCTGCAACAAACTGGAGCCCGCACAGCAGGAGCCAGGTGGATGCTCTGGGCAGGGAGGCCTTAAATCTAATCTGTATGTTTGACATCTGGTTGCGGGTAGAGGACGGTCCCTTTTTCCACTTAAAAGCCACAACCCGTCCATTAGACAGACCAATCAAGGCCAATACCTTGTCTTGGTATGTGGCGATTCAGATGTGGAGGAATAATTGCTTATTCCCACATTTGATTACTCTTTTTCAATCCGAGTTGGCTAAAATACCCTTTGCACCATTTCCCTATGCATTAACCAAGCAGCTCAAGGCTCCTTTCATTTAAATAGAGCATGCTGGCACTTGGCCCTTCACAGCAGGGTCAGGGGTTGTTTTTTTTTCCTCCAGCCAAGCTTTTGCTTATGTAAAAGAGAGCATTGCCTGTGTAAAAGCAGCAGAATCCAACCAAGAGATGGGGCTTCTAAGCTAGTGAGACCCTAGTAAGAAACCACTGAAAACTTTCCAGGGCAAGGGGAAGGTGCAAGAAAAAATATATCCTAACGGGTCTGCTTCAGGACTTCAGCCAGTCCAATGCTTCATTGGATTGCATCGATTTCTGCTCCTCTTGTGCAATTCAGCATGCAGGGAACCAGCTGTAAATCAGCCCCTTTCCCTATGTGCTATCATGGTTTTTTAAATAATCAAGATCTCAAACCTCCCTAGATTTAAACCGTGCCATGCTAATGCAAGGCCTTGCCATGGAGGGGTAGGACTCCTTTCTGCACCTGGCTGGAAGGAAGCCAACCCTGGAGCCTATCAGCCAAAGGTTTCTTTGAGCAATGGGGAAGTGGGTATCATGAAGCCTGGTTGTCAGGAGCCCTGGGTGGGGACAACTGTCCTTTTTCCCCCCACTTGCAATAATTAAAGAGAAGTTTTGAGTGACCGAATTAAATCACGTGTGTGGAGCCTAAGCTGGAAACGGCACTTTTTATAATTCAGGATAATACAACAGAAGTGCTTAGAGGCCAATTCTTCTTTCAGGGTTGGTTTTTTTTAGCTAATTTTTGACTTGCAGCCACTTTTTCTGCTTTAAATTAAGGTCCAGAAGCCAGGGAGAAAAAACCATTAAGACATGACTAATGCAGTTTGAAAGCACCTAATGCCTGCCCCTCTAAAATACTCCGTCTTTCTGGGTTCCCTTGTCATCACTCTCTCCAAGTACGTCGCAAAACGTACAATGCTCTCATATAGCCTTCTAGTCTGCAGGCCCCAGAGTCATTTTATCCATTTCCCTCTGCAACTCCCTAATGCCAAGGAAGCCAGCCCCTCATAGGATCAGGCTCTTCCTCTCTACAAAGCGATGAGGATTATGTTTAATTCAGCTAGGAGGCATCCAGCCCCCAAACCCTTGGCAGAGGTACAAAATGGGTTTTTAGGTCCAAGCCACAATCCTATCCTGCAACCTGGGCCACGATGGTGTTTGAAATCAGAACTCAGGTCCCGGTCTGGGTTTGACCGATCGCTCCCATTTCTATAAAGACGCGACCCAAAACCCTGGATTGGGAGCACTCCTTCCACCTCCTGTATCTGGAACGGGGTCGGCATCGGGTGCGCGCGCGACCTGTTCCTATAAGGGACCTCGCTCCCTTTACGAGCAGAGGGAAGCTGCGCGGTCCAGGGGCCTGACTCCCCACTGCATGACTCCAGTTTCATACCCACCCAACTCCACCGATTTATGGCGTAGCGTATTTCCAGATCCCCCTCCTTTAAAAGGTAGGACTTTGTTCTCTCTGAATAATCTGGCCCTATCCCTCTTCAAGCAGTAGCTTCTTCTCCCTCTTGGGGATTATGTCGATAGAAGTAAATTCCTCCTCCTTTTGGATAGGGTTTGGAAATGAGCTGCGTAGCTAGAGAACGGGTGTATTTTGCACCTATTTAAAAAAAAAAAAATCACAACACCTGATCCTATTGGAAGGTGATCAGGCACTCACGACAGTCGAGCTATACAGGAGAAGATGTGCATGCTTTCCACCCATTCAATCTCTCCGTCTCTCTCTTACATGATATATCTATATATCTACACACACGCACACGCATGCACGCACACAGTCACAAAGGCATATTTTCTACACTAAGCCTATGGATTACTGGCTCAGGCCTTTGTAAAAAAAAAGAAAAAGAAAAAAGAAAAAAAATGTTGCTAGGCAACCAGCCAGGGGTTGCTATGGCATTTTCAAGTAGAGCAGCTGGGCCAATCAGTGCTAACTGCAAGCTAGTGAAGGCGTAAAGCCTCTAAATTTAATGTCAGTGCAGACAGGAAGGGAAGCTGTTGAGGCATGCATGATGCGAAGCGTGCGCTTACTAAATGCGGACAACATGGCCCCCATGATTAGGACCAGCACACTAATGAATATTCATTGGGCTGATTAAAGCAAAGTCAATTAACTACTTGACTGCTTGATTTTTTACTGGATTTTATTCTTCTCTTTTAACCATTTTGCCACTGGGGATGCTCCTTTTCTTCCCTCCATCTCCCTCTCTCCTTCTCTGTATTTTCTTATGCTGGCAGTTATGGGGTTTTTTTTCCTTTATGCTTTTTACTGACAATAACACATCCTATTTCCAGGTTTTATGGCTTACTTTATTTCACCAGTAAATCACGCTCTTCTAGGGTCACTGTCTTCCACTACAGTCATAGGTAAGCGGGAAGGTCACAGTTTTCCATCAAGTTTTTAAACATTGTATGAGATTTAATTCCAAATACATAGCTGAGCAGTAGTGCGGATTTGGAAATACCCTAGACCTCTCCACCCCCACCCCTGGTTTACAGCACCGAGGATTTTGTTATGATGGAGGTCAAGGGATAGAAAATAATTTTTTTTCCCCCGCTAGTGCAAAGGGTTCGGAAAATACAGACTTCTAAAAATGAGGACTGTAGCAAATCTAATGGGATCTTAAAACAAAACAATGATTCATTAAAAACCTTTTCAATTTAGAAAGATGCCTTTCCTCTAATGCACGAATGGTGTAATAGGATTGTGGGGAGAATTGCATATTTTATAAAACTCATTTTTCAAAACGTGCTTGCAAACTCTACAACATACTATTAAATTGAATAAAGCAGGATTATTGGCCGGTAACCAAAATTCGGGAATTCAGCAGCCTTAAACCACCAAGCTAGGAAAATATGCTCTTGTTCATCATATTCTCTGGCTTATTTTGAAAACTTTGTCTTTGATGCATTGTATGATATACACAGCTGGTTCGCAGAGAGATGCATCCAACAGGACATGCAGCTATGAATCTCCTTCTGTAAGAGCGATATTAATAGCTGCAATTAATACATCTGATGGGTAGTGGTGAAAACCTGAACACAGATAGCTCCCTAGCTTTTAGGCTTCTGTCTTTGTCAGTGACTGAATTTAAACAGTGAAGAAGCAACTAGGTTTTACAGTAGATTAGGGATTTGTAGGTGATGTATATGCATATGTAAATGTTAGGTACTTAAACACAAACGTTTGCTGCTTTATTTTCCTGTTCCCTCCTTCTAAGAATAAGAGTGTCACCAGTCCAATTCAAGGATGGTGTTCCAGATATGCCCAGTGTAGACTAAGGTAGGGGAAAAGACGATGTAAACCAGAGCAAATTAGAAAAATGTAAGTAGGAGGTAGGAAGAAAAAAAGAAAAAGTGAAACTTAACTCAGTGAGATATACCTGAACAAATAAAGGATGCATTATTTTGAACTGCATGTTAAAAACAAATACCCAATATTCCTTAGAAAAATGTTTATGGTTTGTTTTTTTTTACGCCCTTGTGCTTTTAATTTTATTTATATCTATACATATATACATATATACGCACATATATATACGAACACACGCACCTAAAATACAACAAAAGGATATATATTTTTTCATACATTTCATAAACCTATTTTTCATAAACTTCCACACACACACTTTATCTCTCTATATATATCTCTCTCTCTATATATATATATATATATATAGAGAGAGAGAGAGTAGGTTTATGAAAAAATAGCGTTTTCTAACATGCAAAAAAAAATTAGAAATGGGAAATAGTTTGGCGTTTTCTTAGGGAAGAAAGATGAAAATTGGCGGGTTTTTTCTTATAGTGCTTGCTCCCCACTAGCACTATAGCCACTTTCTTTGCAAGCATATTCTACATTTCATCCTTCTGTTAATGTTACAGTTGAAGCATTTAATCTTTTTTGATTGCTACCAAATATTTAATACCTGGTGTAGTCCTCTATATCTTACTTGTCTTTTGCTATGCAATGGATGATGTTGAAAAAAACAAAACCATGACATAAAAGTCCTGCTGTACAAATGTCTGGGTTTCCATTGCACCGCCTTATTTTCAGAGGTTTGCATTTCAAGCCATCAAAACCTGATTCTCAGCATATGAGCTCTCGCTTCAATGACAGACTTCTATTGATTTAGCAAAATTTAAGGGAAACAAGAGTGAAGCGAACTGCAAACTAAAGAGAGCAAAAGAAATGGAAGGGAATAGGTTAAGGTGCTTCTTCTTTCTCCTAGAACCAGCAATAGGTCATTGGTCCATTTTTAAATCTGAATTTCTCAGTCATGGGAAATGAGGGGCTCTCTGTAATTTAACAGGGAAAAAACCCCAGACGCAAACACAATAGAATATTTTTTTTTAAAAGGAGAAAAGAAAAGAAAGAAAGAGTCCATCTGGAGAACTGGGTTCAAATTCTAATTAGGTCACAAGTGAAATGGAGTCGGCAGCCTGACTGAGGTTTGCCGATGCTAAAATAAAAACCAGTGCCATACCACTCAGCAGTCTTTGCAATTCCTGGTCATGAGAGGCCACAGCATTAGCAAGCAGGGGTGATGCAGGTCAGGATTAAGACGCATTAACAAATTCATATGAAGGAAGCTTGCCCAGCACCTGCCTACAATTTGCCAAATCTATTAGTGCCTCACTTCTATGAGCATCACATTCAGTCTCCCACTTGCTAGGGATCTTTTTTTCCCCCCTCCCCTTTTTATGTTATCCAAAGTAAAATTTCAGTCATCCACATGCAACATATTTTAGCTCAGAAATTTCCATCCTCTGAACCTGTACTAAAAATGACTCTCGTTCATGCTGCCAGCGATCCTATGGTGAAAATATTCCCAGAGGCCAGTAGATAAAACACAGAGTCAGAAAGCAGCTTATTTTGTTTTTAGATAAAAAGGCAACTTCGATACAAGCTATTACAAAATAATGAAAATCCAAGTCCAAAAATGTAGGTCTGGGCAGTGTGGGGGAAAAAACCCAGAAGATTGTGACTTTAAACCTACAGCAAGATCAGGACATTCAGAGTAAAATCTCCAGATCTCAGCTTCACCATGTCACTATGTATTTTTATTCCTGCCCAAGGGGGTGAATCGAGGCTGATGGTGTCAGCAAAGCATTTGGAGCCTTATTTCTGAATTTCCTAGCTTTAGATCAATTAAATCAGGCTTTTTAATTGTGCTCAAATTTAGTTGGCAGGGTTTGGGCTTTTTCAGTATTTCGTTTTTAAAATGTTGGTCATTTTGGGGGCAGATATTTGCATCCCTCTCTAGACAGAGGTTGTGCCAAGACAACAGTCACTTTAGCAGGCAGGGGTGCATGGATAGGATAAAGGCTACATCCGGTCAAACCTCCATAAGCAGGCTGGTTTTATCAACTTCTCCAACTGCTCTGGGGTCCACGCTGCAAAAATCAGTTTGCATTTCTGAATCACGGTTGTACCTGCATTTAAAAATAAAACAAATAAAATCCAGTCGAGGTAAAGAGACCTTCCAACGTGTCTGGGACTTGAAAACAAAGCAAAGCGCAGCGCACACATGCATACGCGCCCTGGAAATCTAGGTTGTCAGGAAGGGTTAGCTAATATATATTATACAAGCATCAGTGCATACTATGATGCTTGTACATGTGTGAGTCTGTGCACGTCTCTCCCCCCGCACCCCCCCGTCTCTCTATGACCATGTGCACACACATATGGGATTTGTAATACAATTTCCTTATACCCTCTTCTCTTCCCCACTTTCACAATCTCTCGTTTTCCAGCCTGCTCATTCAGCTGCATTTTCCCATCCAATTCCACCCCATCAAGTTTTTTTTCCCTTCCTTTTCTGCCCCCATCTCTTCTTCTTCCCCCTCCTCCCCCCCAGTCTTTTCCTAGTAAAACACCAATCCGGGTTCTGTAGCCAGAGTCGTACTATGAAAGCACCAGGCTGATCAAAGCTGTTTCTAATTAGGCAAAGGAAGAAGGTACCAAAACATCCTGGTGAGGTTCAGCTCATCTCCCAGATCAGTTGTTTCGTGTTGTCACTGCTGTAGTCCAACCATAACCACCTCACTCAATCAGCAAAAGACATTGCAAGGGAAATCCAGATGGTGATCTCCATTTTACAGATGGGGAAGCTGAGGCACAGAGGGCTGCAGTGATGTACTAAAGCCATCCCATACACCAGCGGCAGAGCTGGATTTAGACCCCAGCCTTCCCAAGTCCCAGTCCACTGCTCTTTCCACTGATCTCTGGCTAAGAGACAAGCACAAGGAGGCTGGGAAAAGTGTGGATACTTATAACGAATAGGGGAGTTAATGAAGATGGCTGCTGTATAACGTGTCACTCAGGTAGCCAGACGTATGCCAGATGCAGAGGACCCAACTGGTCTATTTATCCATGATGCATTATTCTCTAGACTGCTCTTTCTATTTTCTGCATTGCAAGAGCTGTGAGGAGTAAAACAACCCTCAATGACCCACTGGTTTGGAAGTCACTATGGTACTGGATACTACCACACTAAGGGTTACCATCTGGCTGAGCAGGTCAAGGGGAAAGGTTGGTCCCCAGCTCTAGCCAGACAGACCTGGGAGTGTTATGGCATGAAGTCTTCAGTCTCTTGGAAGAGAAGGAGCTTGCACCACACATGCCTACCCCCACCCAGATGGCGGATATTGCCAGCACCACGATGGCTGCAAGCAAGGTGGAGGGAGCTGGGATTTGACTGCAGGAGACAACGGCTGTGTTGCAGAGGGAAGCAAGCACAGATCCTTACGGGAAACATCGCGTCACATTAAGGGACACAGAAAGACACGGAGAATAGACTGATTGCAAAAACCCCACACACGTGTACAAGCACCCGTGGTCATTAGGTTTGGCAGGGAAGGGGGAGGGCTTCTCTGGCTTATATAGCATAGGACAGAGATGAAGAGTTAGGAGCCGAGCCCCATTTCAGTGGGAAAAGGTGGAAACCTAGATCTCCTCAGAACGACGATTATTCCTAATGCACTCAGCTGCCTGCAGGGATGGGGGAAAATAATGTTTCAGATGCGGAAAGCACGGGGGCGGCACACGCGACTGCAGGCTTTGGGTGTCAGCCTATGCAGAACAGCAACCGTAGGGCCAATTTAGGATCTGGTGGCGTTAGCCTGAGAAAAAAGGCGAAGCAACATTTGCTGCCCTGGCTCTCCGCACAAAAGCACCAAAAGCTGCAAAACCGAATGCCGCTGTATGCAAAAAAGCAACCGACGGTGGGAAATCAATGTCATTTCTGAGCGCAGGAATAACACAACACCAAGTTAAAGCCTGGCTTTTTTTTAAAAAACAAAACAGTGGTAAGGCTGCTGCCTTGATCTTAATTCACCTCTCATTCTTATTAAGCCTAGATACTATAAAAGAGTATGGTACATGATATCATGTACTGTTGCAATGCATTTCCTGTACGCTGTGTTAGAAGTCAAGGAAAGAGCCAGGGCCTTCAGTGCAACACGCGCCTGCCTGATGGGATAGCCGGGCATTGTTTGAAAAGCAGTATTCAGAAATCTCTCAGAGACTTGATTATCTGTGCGCTTCAAAATAAGCTTACCGTGAAGAGCTTGAGATACTAAATACATTTACCTGCTTCGAATGTTTCTTAGGGACCTTTTGATAGACAAACGCTCCAGGACTTGGCAACGATGGCTTTCACGTGGGCCTGGCCAATGGGAGCTGTGCAGTCTTTTACAAGTGTAAACACTTTCAAAGGTTTGCAAATAAAAAAGTTTATATTGAGGGCCTGAGACCGGCCCTCGGACAACAATCCCATTTCAAACCACCTGGTCTTTCGATGCATCCGGATCCAAACTTTGCAAGCTGTTGTGTTTTACAGAGAGATGCCAGGGTCACAACTCTGCCTCTTCAGGACTGTTGCGGTCTGGCTTCTTTTTTTTTTTTTGAGAGAGAGAGAGAGAGAGAGACTGTCTCTACTGCACTGGCACAATGCATGTGTTGGCACACACAGACCATAACTATGCATGCCAAGAGCCAATTAGTCTTGGGTAGTAATTTGGGACATGGTGCGTGTTTGCCACCCTCTTTCTTGCTCAATACCAGGGGCAGAACCAGGGACTTCCACAATTAGATGCATGAAACTCTGCAACTGCATCAAAGGTCCTCGCTCTCTTGAGCTGGGGTCTATGCATATCTTCTGTGGACTCAGAAGAGATGGGCATTCAAAGCAGACACTGTTCGACGGGTTACATCTGCACATACATAAGTTTGTTGGCTTTATGCAAATTCAGCAGGTGCCCCTCCATTCCCGTGAGTTTGCCCCTTGGACACAGCTTTGCCCTGAGTGACCAAATCCCAGAGGTGGGGAATATCTCCCGAAACAAAACCCAGCCAAAACCCCCTACCAATTTCATTTTGCCCTGCAGCTGGAATAAGGAAATGTATTTAAAGAAAGAGGTTTAAAAATAAAATCTCCTCTTTGCCTGAGATCCATTACACCAACCACAAAACCACAGACATTTTCTTGTTATAAATGATTGACAAAGCAGACAGCTTCCAAGCCCTAAAAAAAAGTTTGTAGAAATGCGAGCATGACATTAGCCAATGAAGAGCTCGAAGATGATGGTGGCGTAGGTTGGGGGGGGGGGGGGAGAGAAAGGGAGATGTTTGTCCCACATATACATATATATTTTTAATTTATAACTGCACTGTCCTAGTAATCTGTGAGCTGGGCTGGGATGAGCCATATTTCATCTGTCACAGAGCAAAAGTCTATGGTGGAGTAATACGAGGGGAAAGCAGTAACCGTTCACCTGCCTGAACAAACACAAGTGTCATAAATCTGGCCCCCCCCAGCAGCACCCAGTCCTGGGTCCAGTTCTCACTGTGCTCCCATGGAAATTCAACAAACTTCTCAAAATAAGCAAGCAGTTTGCAATGTAGTCATGGAGTAAAGGTACGGCATTGCCAGCCCCCACTGTTCAAAAATCAGAGTTAGCCCCACCATTACTGACTTAAACATTTCAAAATTGTTAAAGTATAAAAGATGGTTGCACATCTTGTGTGTGGCTATCTGGTTTTAGCCCTTTAGAATCCACGTTTTATAGTTTTCCCCCCAAAACAGTGGACATTTATTTCAAATTAAAGCTGAGATATCAGTATATTCCCATGACCCAGGAGCTGAGGCCTTTAAGGAAAAGCAGCAAATGTCACAGGACTCATGACTCTGTCAACACCATTCATACAAAGAGGCCTGACAAATTCTGCAATAATTAGTAAAGCTGATGTGAAGTTTTCACTACAGAGCACTTTCCCCTTGGCAAATGCAGTTGCATCAGCTCTTCTCAGGAATGGGTTGCTTTCAACGTTTTCTCAGTGAAATTCAGTTGAAATGGAACATTTTGGGTTTTGTTGTTGCTCCATATTCATTTTCATTGAGAAACGTTGTCATGAACGATTTTTAAAGTTAGACATAAAAAGTTGTCATCAAAAACAAAACATTTCAACTGGCCCCAAACAAACTTGCTTTTCAAAAATTGAATTCAAATGGGAAAAAATATCAAAATGTGTTCGTTCTCATTCCAAACCAAAACAAACACAATGGCTGGAATTGCAGAATTTCCTATAAAATGGGAATGCCATTTCCTGTACAGCACTAGTATCTGGTGATTTGGGAAACCTGGAGGACAAATCACGTGAAGGATTCTGACTGTAACAGATACGTCCTTACGAGTCTTGAGCAGAGCCTTTACAGCAGGGGCGGGCAATTATTTCAGGCGGAGGGCTGCTTACCGAGTTTTGGCAAGCCATCGAGGGCTGCATGACAGGCAGCTGGGGGCAGATAAATATTAATTTTCTAAATGTTTTAGGGACCTTGTGGGCCAGACAGAATGGCCTGGCAGGCTGCATCCAGCCCGCGGGCCGCATTTTGCCCCTACTTTACAGGGACCAGGGAACCCTTACTTGATGCCAGATCAGGGTGTGATGTCTTATGTCGCATCAGGGTTGATGGTAGTTTTACAAAGAGTTTAGATTACGATGGTTTAGATAGGATGGTTTGGACAAGGGTGATCCTGCTTGAACCAGGGGGGTCAGGCTAAATGACCTCTGCAGGTCCCTCCCAGCCCTACTTCTCTATGTTTTTATGATCTTCCCTCCTATCCCACCACCCAAGGCGCTTCCAGACTTTTTATGCCTGTCTAGTGTAAATTGTCTACACTGCACCTGAGAGCCAGGTTTGTCACCCGTAGATTAAAATAAACGTTCAAAAGCTCCCATGAGACTGCACTCTAGAGCAGCGGTTCTCAACCTATTTGCCACGGTGGGCCACACTTTCAGTTTCCAATGTATTATGCGGGCCGCACCCACACAACTTACTTTCAACATTTAAAAAATGTTTTGTACCTGTTATCTGACAGTAATGCAGGATGTCACATGGGCTGCGGGTTGAGAACCACTGCTCGAGAGCATGTGTATGAAAGACTCTCAGTTATGGCTTCGACAGTTGTCTGATCCAGCATCCCTAGAGCATAAGGAATGAACTAAAAATGTCACAAAAGGGCAGATGGACAAGGCTGGCTTTGACTCTGGACGTCTCCCACCAAGCACTCGAGCTTACTACTGCCGAGGCATAAGGTGGTGAAAATGTGAATACTGCAGGATGTTTGTGACAATCCTGGGTCTACCGTGCTCTTGGACATCTCTTCTCACGATGGATAGATCTGTTCAACAACAGGCGGGTATACTAAACCTGTGAGTCAAGTTTAACTTAAAATCTGTATGGCTTGCATATGCACACACTTTTAACCATTCAGGGTGAAGCAACAGTTGTTAAGAAATAGTATGGGGAGGATCGCCCCAGACCTGTCTGCAGAAGAGTCATCTCTGATACCGTCTAGGAGTTGCCGAACCCCTTCAAGCCAGACGAGAAGATAACAAAAGACCGCTGGGGTGAGCAGTGAAGGTGTTGGATTATGCATTTACAAAGACAAAGAGACATAAGCTGTGCCAAAGCAACTTGAAACCCAGTTCCACTCTCCAGGGTTTGGGTTGGGTGATGCTATATCCAGGTGCTAATTTGAATCTTGACCCTTGAAAAATCAGAGTATGAACAGACAGGAAAAAAATGGCTTGTGGGTAGAAAGAGATGTCTGGCCAAGCAGATTGCAGAGGAGAAACGGGCCTCTTCTCCTGTTATCTTAGCTCGAGACAGAGATAGACTGAGGGACAGAGGTGCACTGCCTCCTGCCACACCTGACAGCACCGCTGCCAGCAAGCCTCGGCCTCTGCTGCAGGAGTTTGCAGGTCGCTTATGTAGAAATTCGGGCCCTGAGGATGCAGTCAGAGGTTTGCTAATTTGGAAAGCCTGCTCCGATTGGCCAGCCGTTGGCACACGTATCAACTTGCTCAGAAGCCCTCGCATTATTCAGCACCAAGCAGCCCCATCTCTTAAGACAACACGCTCAATGCCAGCTCCCCAAACCAATTTAGCCACATTAAATAGCCCTCCTTTGCTTTGGATTTCGCCCTCTCGCTCCTCGAATGAGCGCTGTGTGCCCACTTAGTGTGTGCGAGGCATAAAGCCACCTTTGTACTGAGTCAGACCCTTTTCAACAAGTGCAATTGAAAACCAGAAAGAACAAGTGTGCGCACCTCGTTCAGGGTGCAGCCTCCCCCTACCCTTGGCAGGGCCAGGAGCACGCGTGTCACCTCTCGAGGAACTTGTTTGTACTCTACTGAGACTGTTGGAAAAATATCCCTGACCCCAAAACATTTACCTTTTGATCGGAGGTTTCCAATGTTGCCGTAGTGTATTAAAGCTGAGATGCTCATAAAAAAAACCCTTTGTGTCAACATAGTAAATGACTCTAATTAGGCTGGTGGTGCAATGAAAATGCTTAATTCATTCTGATGAGGCAGAAGGAAGAGCTAAAATGTTTATAGACAATGGGTGAACAGGGAGATATAATGCTGAGTGCCAGCTTTAAATGCAAATTACCGCAGAAATCTTTCCCTCTCCACCATCCCGGTCCTCCCCCTTCCTCTCTCCCCCTGTCGCCAACACCACACTGTAATCTCCTAGTGCAGTAATTAGAAGTGAAAGGAGCCACATAGAGGGGCCTCTAAAGGCAACACTAAAGAGAATTACCACAAAAAAATAAAATAAAATAAAAAATACCTGCCTTTAATAGAAGGCAGCGCCATTTTCCGAAGTGCACTGTCGTTGCAGCACTTAGCACGGTGGCAGGATCACAGCACCAATAATTTGGGGGGTATTACTGAAATGGGCTGTAAATCTGTTGTGCACCCCCCCTCCCCTCCTCCTGAACCTTGCATTATGTACAGAGGAGGTCTCAATAGGCAGGGCCACTTTGCATCTTGGAACAAGGCCGGGCAGCATCGTCAACTGGAAACTGCAAACGAGAAGAAGTCAACTCCTGATTTGTTTGTTTGCTTCTTCCTAAATGAAAATAAAACGGAGCGGCGAGCACGGCACAGCCCCCGCTTCAGTTCAGTTCATGAGCTGACTCCATCCCTGTAGGTTTGTGGGGAGGCCTGGATTCAAACCCATGAGAGATTTCCTCCTCTCCTTCTCCAGGGATACTTGCCTTACCCCAACACAAGCTCAGGAACAACCCTCCTGCCTCAGCTGGGATGTTGGGTGCTTGAGTCTGGTTAGACAGGGACAGGAAAAGGCAAGGGCTGCTGAAGACAGCTAAGGGGCTGACTTAAAAAGACAGAGGGAATTTCACTGCTTTTGTTAAAGAAGAAAGGCAGAAGGCCCCCAGTTTGATTTTCAGACCCCAGATCGCATTTACAGCTCTAGCAGCCAGAAAGAGCGAGCCTGCTCCTCCGTTGGTGCAGGTCCTCACTTGAAGTCATCCGAGCATCTCTGATTTACACCTAGCCTAAGACCTCCATCCTATTTTGAAGGAAAACCTGCGAAACCTTAACCTAGAAGCTATTGGGTAACTTCACTGTGTCCTTCTGGAGGTGACTCTTCAGAACATGCGGCTCTCCTAACACCGTGTCTCATTTCCCTTCAATGTACAAGTGTTTGGTCAAAGAGAGCCTTGGAGGGAGGGAAGCAAGCTGGTATGGATTTCCACCAGCGGGTGGGGGATTTTAACTGCAAAGGAAGTTTTCCATTAAAATATGCTGATAGCAATCGGTGGAGTGATTAGATCAAAGAAGGTTGGAAACCTCGAGAGTAAATAAGATGCTTATTGACTTTTGACAGACCTTCTGCACAGGACATGAAATCTTAAAACGCGGCGGTCCCGTCGGGATCCTTGTGAACAAGCGTGGATGTAAACCAAATAAAATAAGCATTTTATGTGGGGCAAGCAGCAATTTAATAAGCATCTTTCATTGCAGAGAGGGAGCAACCATCTAGCTCCCTCTCCGCAATGGAAGATGCTTATTAAATTGCTCTGCAAACTCATCCTGCGTTGCCAGTAGACGCGTCTCCGCATTGATCCCCCAAACCTGGGAGAGGAGCTGCCTTGTTAGAAATGTGCCCAAATGAATGAACTATCCAGTTCATAGCTCACTCAGATGGTAACACATGGTAGTTCCCCAGAATGGCTAAGTCTCTTTTAAATGATTTAAGATGTGCAAGGGGACAGACCTGTCAGGTTTCTGGCCAGGGCTTCAGATAACTAAGCACGAAACTCCATCCAGAGGTTCCTTTCCAGGTTTCAACTCCTGCTGGGACAAGTCTTTGAAAATAATAACGTGAACAAAAAGGCATGTGCTTACAGTGCAGAAAAATAAATCAAAATCTCCCTGTCGCTGTTTAAGAAGCTCTGAAGTAAACTGAGGCACAACCGGGCTGCAAGCAAGTCAATGTCCTAGCTTTTCCAAGCCGGAGGTTGTATTTAAGAATAGGATTTGAAACTTAGTGCATCTAACTGGCCCATCTGGGGCCCTAAGGGGCATTTTCCCAGATGCCAACCTCCTATTCAGTATAGCTGGAAGCCTCTTCACAAAAAAGAGGGGCAGAGCTGCACTGTCTGCTGCCGCGTTAGGACCGAGAGGCAAGCCCGTTCCTCCTGTAAGCCCACAAAGCCAAGGGTTTTGCAGCAAGGATGCAAACACAACAGTTTTTCCTTCTTTCCATTTCTGACTGAGTCTTAATTTTCAGGGAGACAAAAGAAAAGCATGTCTTTAACTAGACGAACAGGAGAGGCCTTTTGGCCTTTGTGTTTTACCAGTGGGAAACATTTTGCTGGCTATATTTCAAAAGTCAGAGGTCATCAAGGTCACGGATTGATTGGATCACAGCCGCTTCTTACAAATGTGAGTTTGCTAGCTGATAGAAAGCGTGGTTTTAATTGAGGCGGGGTGGGGAAAGGGATGCTCAAAAGGTAGAATTTGCATAGCAAGTGTGAACATTGCCAGCTTTTAAGGTAGCTGCATTGCTAGTGCCTAAGGAAACATTACTTATTTTGGGCATAGCATTCAGTACCACAGGCAAGATCGTTAGCTTTGACTAGTAACCTATGGATGTAACAAGTTCCCCATCCCCATGGCTGATCCACAGAGGATAGGCTACCTGGAGCCGCTCTCAGCTACGGGGTTTAATCTTTCAGCAAAAGCAGCAGAAGTCTATGCTGGTCCCAAGCTCAAATCCTGCGCTTGCCTGTGTTACTGGGGGATCCAAGTTCAAATAGCGGGGTTAGCTTGTGTTATATCAGCACACCACAGTCTAGTTAACCCTGCCTTCCCTACCCTATGCCAGTCACTCTTTTCTAGGGGAGTGGGTTCACTGCAGCCAGTCATAAAGCTGAGCCCTTAACAGGCTTGGGTTGGTCCTATCTGTGATTCATGCCCACGGTTCAGATCAGCTCATTCATAAAAGTTTTCCCTCCTGACCTGCCCAGCAGTGGCAAATGCCTGATGCTTGTGGGACACACAGGAGCAGGATTTCCCTGTGCAAACGACAGAGAGCGAGCGAGCGAGGAGTGCCAGCAGCTCACTTCCCCTAGCCAGGAGCTGCAGCATCCCATGATCCCTCTCTCTCTTTCTCTGTGTTTGCTCAGTGAGACAGAAGCAATACCAGTTTGCAGCACAATAAACCATGTAAAGGAAGCATCAATTAACTAGAATACATGGATATAGTATTTAATTAACTGATAGGCTCCAAGGTTACTGTATGATGTCATGGAAACCCTGCATCTCTTGGGGGCAGCATCACAGGCACCAAGTGGGAATTTTAGTTCTCTCACTTTTCGTTTTTTAACCCCGAAAGTTTGAGTCCTAACGTTTGTAAGTTAGAAACAAAACATAGAGTCCGGCTTTCCTAAGCACCTTTTTCTATTATGTGTCTGTGGTGCCGTCAAAGCCCTGCTTTGATGGTTTTTGCAGAGTGGAGGCTATAGATGTATTAGTTAGTCATTCAAGGCCACTGTGATTAGCTTAGGTGCTTTGTTAAGAAAGAAAGAGAAATAGCCTACAAGGCTTTAGGAAAGAAGATGCAAAAATCATTAGGGAATGTGTTATGAGGATCCAATGCAATACACAGCATTTACACCCGCCTTTGATCTGCAGATCTCAAAGCACTTTGAAATATTCATATAGTTTAAGGCTAGAAGGGATCTGTATGATCCTCTCATCTCACCTCCAGCATAAAGTAGGCCATGGGCTTTCATCCACTGATTCCTGACTCAAAACCTAGAAGTTAGAGTTGAGCTAGAGTATCACACACACGCTCTACAATCTTGATTTGAATATTAAACTACCCAAACCTCATGACACTTCAGGTAGATAGGCAAGAGTTGTGAGACAAGGCTTCGAGCGGGGGGAGCTGAGGCAGAGTGGGTCACACAGAGGGTTGGTGCCAGAGCTGGATAGTCCTGACTCCAGTCTTGTCTTCAAAAAGCTTCCACACTGCTTCTCTGAAGCAAACTAGCATCCTGTTTCCAGAGTCCTACAGCTCTAGTACAGTACCATACAGCCGGGTTTCTTCTTGACATTGAAGTTAGATCCTCGCAGAAACAAGTACAACCTAAATCAGACAGGCAAGGTTCTTTGGGTGAATCGAATATCTTTTATGAGGCCATCTTAAGTAGTTGGAAATTTTTTTCTTAGCATGCCTTTGGGTTTAAAAACCCTTCATCAGGCTGAAGAAGTATCTGCAGCTGGTGCATGCTCTTCTTGGGTGGAAGACCACAGACCAACTGCAGATGCTTCCTCAGCCTGACAAAAGGTTTTTAAACCTGAAAGCTTGCTATGAAAATGTTTTCCAACTATTTGAGTTGGTATAATAAAAGATGTCAGGTTCACCCAAAGATTCAGGTCTGCCCATCTCCTTAGACCAACACGGCTACAACCTACACCCCTGTAACTATCAGACAAACACTTCTGCTCAAACTATCCCCCAAACTGTACTAACTTCCCTGCAAAGTCTATTCAATTAACGTCAGAACATTTACTGACTGTCACCTATTTTGGCACAGAAGCTTAACATCAAAACCTCATTACCTACAGGAAAAGTCTTTAGGAAAAGCCACCAGGCTGAAAGAGGTAGCATGCCTCTTCCCATTATTAAGCGAATGAAGAGGTTAAAATACATTGCTGTATTAAGGTGAATGCAACATTATTTTCTGTGAATGAAGGTGGACATGCCACATAGTAACTATGGTGTCTCTTTATATTTGGATTAGTTTATGGATTGCTCTGAGAAAACTAGTGTGCCCTCCCTTAAGGGCATTGCTAATATATTACCTCTGAAAGAGAATCACAATTTATTAGGCCATACGCAGAGCTGAAGATAGATGTGTGCTGAAATATTTTTGAAATATTACATTATATAAGAAATGAAATAGGGGAAAGCTAAATTACACGGCTATAATTACTTTGAGTTCAGGTGGCATCGTAAATAATCCATTTGTGATTCACTCTGTGTTTATAATGTCACCGGAGCAATGTAATTAACGCTGTATATATGGGACATACACGTGGCAGATGCGTAGAATACCTGGATCAAATGCACCATGACACATGTCTGAAAATTAAACAAACAAAGCCCATCATTCATGACAATCCACTCTACGCATCCACAAGAAAGGAGAAATGCTCGGGGGGCAGTGTTCGGAAACCTCCAGTCATTCTTCCAAATTGTTAAAGACCCTAAACATGTGAAAGCCTAAATACAAGTATTCCCACAGATCATTCACATGATTAACGTTAGGCACATGCTTAAGACATATATGCATATATATGTGACATGTTGCCTGAGCTTGTGCTGGTTGCACATCCCCATTCTGTGACGGTTCTAGCAAAGGGGCTGCTGGCAGAAACACTAGATATAAATATTGCTTACTAGTTTGTGGAAGCAGCTACACAATTTGGGAAAGTGGGGGTAAGTCTAACAATGATGTTCACCCATCAAATAACAGAAACCTTCTTCGACGTACACGGCTAATGAAAAACAACAACAACAAAATAATTGTACTAGGAGATAGCGACAATGACAGAATTTGTTCAGAAATTACAAATCAAAAAGGATTCACAAAAAATTAGCAAAATGTTTCAACCCAAGCATTTAAGACAATCGCATTTGGAGAAAATCTGTCAACACAGAACGATTAAAAATTTGTTAGGAAGTATCCTCCGGTCCTACTCCGAGCTCACAAAATCCATTAGACCACAGCTCGCATTCTGGTGACCGCTTCTACTAAAATAGTAAGAGGGCTATGTTGTAACACAAAAATAGAAACTGAAAGATCAATGAAAGCTTCTTGAACAGTATGAGTAAGGGCTGGGGTTGAGCCGATGGAGAATTTTTCAGACATTTTTGACGGAAAAATAGGTTTTGCTAAAATTAATTTGTCACAGAATTATCCACGTTTCCTATTTTTTTCCTGTTTTTATCATAATCCTAAGAATTCCTCACTTCCCGATTGAAAGCCTTTTAGCAACCAAACCCAAGCCAAAAATATATATTTTTGAAGAAAAGCCAAAAATGTCAACTGAACGCAGTTTGGGGGACATTTTCTGCTCGTGTGTGCAAAGGCAACATTTCAAACCAGGTATTTATAGGGGAGAAAGGGAAAAGAAATGATGCGAAGCAAAAGGAAGAGTTAAGTTCAGAAATAAAGAACAAATTTAAAATATCATCAACAGTTTTTGGTAATATTTATGATCATAAAATATATTTTTTTTTTATATTACACAAGTTTCAGTTCGATTCTGGTGTACAGCAGAAACCAACCTCACAGTTTGTGATGTATGACTGGAATTGAAAGAATGCTCCCAATAATACCAAATGCGTTAAAAAACTGTCAGATTGCATAATGAATTCAAAACTCAACCAGGTTTATGGAAACATTTGCGAAGGGCTCACAAATCTGAGCCCAAACTGGCACATGCCCGTGGGCTGGTTGATGATATTGCATCTATAGTGTACAAAATCCACAACTTCATAAAGCTCCAGTGCAAAGCAAGGTAAAATTCAGCAATTCAGATGATTTAAAAACTTGAGATCTAGCATTATCCCCAACCCCATCCTCCAAGCAGAAACTAGGCAGGCTACACAGAGGGAACAGATCAAAAGCTGAGAGCACTCCTGGGGGCAAAATTACTGGGATGCTCTTATATCTGATAGAGCTAACGATAGTGCAAAAAAAGCTGCAAATAATACAACGAATAGTACCATTTCTTTGATCAGCATTTGTTGGCTAATTTTGGAGCAGATTTAAAATTGCACAACAACATCAACTGAAAGATCTGCTACCTTAATAATTGCAATATTTTAAAAAAAAGGAGTCTGTACCCAACACTAGTTCATCACATAAACCTCCTCAAACCAAAAAAACAACCCCCTGATTCTTTACTTATTACTTGTGCTACATTAACAGCATGGAGAGCGTCTCTGATCTGGAGAGCGGACTAGTTATCTTAGGTCTAGATCCGACAAAGCACTTAAACACGTTTTTAACTTGAAGCATGTGCAAAGTCCCATTGATTTAAATGGGATTACTTGAGTGTTTAAGCATGTGTTTAAGTGCTTTGCTGGACTGCAGCTATAGTGAAGGGAGAAAAAAAACCCCCAAGCTTTCTTGCCAGACAGGCAAGAACAGAAGGCTTGCCTGTTCCAGAGGAGGGTAAACTTTGTTAGGGTATCTGGGGTGAAGAGAGAGTTTAGAGCTGCTTGGAAAAAAAAAAAAAAATTCAGATTTTAACATTTTTAACCAAATATTTATTTTCAAAAGAAATCTATTTTAGACAAGTTCCAGGATAGATATTACAACCGATTTGAATGTTTTATCTAGAATTAGTTTTTAACCAGGGAAAGAAAAACTTTTTCCAAGAGCAAAACGTTTCTTGAAAAATGTCTTGTTTAACTTACCAACTTTTCAACAACAACCCAAAAAATATTTTCTAATTTTCTGGGTTTTGTTTCTCCAGTTCCCTGCCCTTACTCCCCACCACCTTCTCCCCTTTCCCCGTCTCCTTCCTTTCACAATTTTTGCCACTTTTCATGAAGGCAAGAAAGGTACATTGGGAGGAAACAGAGGGTCAGAAAAGCAAAATACCTTCAAAAAGTGGAAAAAAATAAATCAGGGAAGAGGCTTCAGTCAAAAAAAAAAAAAAAGAAAAGATAACTATATTTCCATCTCTTAACCTGCTCTAATAGTTATTATTTAGAGGTGCTCCAACATACAGTTCAATGTTCAAAATGGATTCAGTGAAATATGAAATGTTTGATTAGCTGCCTCTCATCATTTCCCTGATCAAATATGTGCATAGCTTACACGAAAAAATATATTTTTTTCCTCCTAATTTCCAGCCTTGAAAACTCCACCTGGGATCCGAGAGTCAGACTGCGCGCTCTCCCCCTCACACTGCATAAATCCTCTCTGGACTCGGTCCTGCTCTCAGGCCCATACTGGAATAAATGCATGGGAAGAAGGGTGTGTGTGGGGGGGATATATTTTTACAAGCTTCAGACACCCCATATGTATCCACATATTTTCAGTATGAATTTGAGACTCGCATCTGAATACAACCTGATTTAGACCCAACAGACAAAAGCATAAACACTCAGGGTGAAATCTGGAGTCTGTTAAAAATCAATGGTAAGATTCCCACTGACTTCAATAGGATTTCACTGTCTAACCTGTTCCTGAATTGCAGGTACTAACTATGTCCATTTAAAAGAGGCCTCCCCTGCGAGAATTTGGCCTTATTGGTTCAATACTGACAAAGATGCAGGTGGGCTGGCATGGTGCCTCAGCAGAAGAGAAGATTCAGGAGGTTAGACTCACAGCAGAGGCAAGCACCGTGTCTTTTATTAAGCAGCATCTGCCCTTCTTCTGGATATATTGCTTTATGCCAAGTGGTGTGGACCATTTTTTTTTTTTTTTTTTAAGTAAAGAATATTTAACGTCATACGAAGAGAAAAATGGCTTCTTAAATTATTTGTGGCATGTCCTCTGCGTTACGGAGGAACAAAGCTCACTCTCCCAGTGTGCTGTACCAGAGTTCGGGTGCAGCAATGACAGTCAGGAAACAATTTATGGTCCCTGGGGACAGATCTGCTAGGGTCCTGCAGAATAAGATAAAATATTAGATTTTTTTTTCGCTGTGGGGTAGCAGAGAGGAGAGATGCAAATCCATTTCACAGGAATTGCAATTCTTCCCCTCTTAAGCAGCTGGATTTGCAAGGGTGTATGTGTGGGGGGAGTTAATAATAAGGTTTTACTTCCTTGATGCTTTCTCTTGTCCTCCCCAAACTCTGCTCTCAAGGAATTTCATAGCACAAACACAGCTCATCCAAAGGAAAAAACCAACCCTATGGGAAAGCAATAATAAAAGCATGGGGGGGATGTTTCTAAAAATCTTCTGTTTGCTTTGGGGTACAGCCTATGTGATTCATGAAGGGCAACAGAGCCCCCAGCTGGGCTCTCATGTAGAAAGGCCGATCACCTTTACACGCCTGTGTCCCAATCCTAGCTGGAGCCCAGGCATCAGTCAGTGGTTATATCCCTGTCATGTTTCCAGGGAGGTTTAGTTACTTCTCCAGAGCTATGGCACCTTCCTGTGCTACACTGGAACCAGCCCAATATGCAAAGCCATATTCCTGCTGGCCCTGCACGCAGAACCACCAAGATAAACCTTCCTCCTTTTTACCAAGACAGCTATTATTTTATTAGCAGTAGAAGAGACCTGCATAAAACAGACACCTTCACTCGACTTGCTGAAGAATCAAACCATCACCTAGGACTTGATTTTTTTCCCTCCTCCTGTACACAATATCTTCCTTTTTCCTTCACACACAGGCCCAGGTCCTTCAGGTGGACAGATGTGCTGAGCTGAAGTCTACAGTAGGCTGCAATGGTGTGGGCACAAGCTTTCAAATACAGGAGGTGCAGCTCATGCCACTGAAAAAGTCACCTTACAAATCACCAGGGATCCTGGTTTTCTCCGATTAAAAAAAATCCCCAATTTTCGGATTTAAAAAAGTAATCTAAAATCCACATTTTTCCCATGATTAAAATGAAATGTCGCTATATATCTATCTATAGATATATCTATCTATAAAGTAGATCCATCTATAAATAGATATCTGTATATAGAGAGACATAGCTCTCTCTATATGTATCTATATAGATATATAGATAGATATCAGATAGAGAGAGAGAGCACGAGAGAGAGAGCTATATATATCTATTATATATATATCTATATCTATATATATATACACACACACACACACACACACACACACCCCCCTATATCTATCAATCTATCTATTTATGACTGTTTATAGATAGATAGATATATCTAAGTGGCGTTTCAATTTAATCATGGAAACGTGGATTTGGGGTAACTTTTTTCCATGATTAAAATGAAACACCACTGTATCACAGAAAAATATGGATTTTGGGTTGCTTCATTTCATTTGAAAACTGGGGATTTTTTTCATCAGAGAAAACCAGGATCCCTGCAAATCACAGTGCAGGACAAATGGCTTTTTGAAAGTGGGCGGCTGCCTCAAAGCAACACTAACACTGTCCCTGCTGTACATGTAGCTCCCAGCACCAGCAAGCAGCAACACAGTGAAGCTAAAATGTTTGGTGTTGACCCCTATTTCCAACTAATAAGAGTTCAGATGCAAGGTGTTAAGTTGGCTCCAATGGTCTTACCATTCAGAATTAATCATGAAACCTTGCATTTCTATGTGGCTGTCAAAGCACATTGCAAATTTGGGTCCACATTGTCCCCTCTGTTTTGCGGATCAAAGAGCCCTGCCTCACAGAGCAGATTGGGAGGAGGACCCAGGACTAGAACCCGAGTCCCCGATATTCCCAGCTTTTGTCATTCCCAACTCCCATCCTGGTGGGGGTTCAGGATCAAGGCTAATTTTACATGAAAATGCATGGTACCAGTTTTCCAGTACAGGGGCTTTAATCTAACATCCTGATCTCTTTTGTATACTCACATGGCCCCTGAGACCCATAACGCAGGTCATTTGTGCACACACACTCTCAGTAATAGGATGCACAATTTTGAAATGGCTAAATCTGTAATTTTTTCTTGTTATTGTAGAGGGGAAAAAAAAAAAGATTAGCTCACAGGCTGAGCTCATGTTTGCCAAGTTTCCACCTAGAGAGTTATTCTAATACCGAGTTCTGTGGTCTTGTAACAGGGGGGTTTATGTAGCAGGCATTGTGCCAACTCTTGGGCTATAATTAGTGTTTTCGTCTTTCAAGGTCTTTATTGATATCTGGAATTTAAAAAAAGGAAGAGGTGGAGAAGAGGTTTCATACATTCAACAAACTCCAATGACACTTGATGCAGTTAAAATGGGAAGTTTTAACAACCTGCCAGCCTCCAACTTCACAGGAAATGTCAGTGCCACTAGCAGACTTTAGAGAAACCCCAGGGATCCATTACTGCAGTTTGAAGATGTCCCTGCACCTCCCTTTAAAGTAGATGCTGGAGCTGCTTGCTTCATTCAGTTGCTGCTGTGCTCCACGATATTCCTTTGAGGAGATGCTTTGCAATGACAAAATAACTGCTGACAATGTGAATACCGACTTCATTTTAATTTTGTTTTACATTTTCTTTGGTATGTTTTGATCCTAAAAATCATTAGAGTGCAATTTTTTTTTTTATGATAATAAAGCAACTATTTATACAGTGCCACTGAGTCACTTTTCTCTTTCCTCCCCCTTTTCTTTTTTTCTTTTTCCCCCCAGGAAGCGAGTTGTGAAGGCACGGCATATCCTCAGCAGAGCTTCAAATAATAGAAGAAATGGAAAGGAAAAGAACCACCCAGGAACGAATGTAAGATCACCGGCGACACAAAACAGGGCAGCTATTTTTCCCCCTGCCATAAAACTAACATTGAAGGATGTGCTGAAGTCGAACATCGCTGTTAGTAAATCAAGCCCTTGTGATAAGTCATCCCCTGGAGAAGACGCTGGTTCCTCATCTATCCCCTTGCCCCAACAGAGAAGAGATACAATTGTCTGAATAAGCCCCCAATTCAAGACAGCATCCCTACCCAGCGCTGCATTTAAAGCACATACTTAAGTCCCTGAACAAACACTGAAGTACTTCCCCAAATAGGGGAAATCATTTCCCAAACCCCTTCAAAGCCATTTTTAAAGATAGCGGTCCCAAGGCTTTCCACCAATTCCCTGAAAGTTTTGCAGCTGCGGCCAGGGACATTACAATTCCTCCCACCCCTGCAAACAAACAATTAGTCTGGCAGAGATGATTCCCCGATACCCTCTCCAATAGAGCCGATATCCGATATTCTTCGACATTGTAAATGCCTCTGTTCAACGAAGCGAAGTTGCTCTCCGGACAAAGCTGGGAAATGTTATCCTTTGGCGATAGGAATCCTAAGGGGATGTCTATTCTCGCTCCATCTAAAGCTTACTTAATTGTTCCAGTTGCTGAAAATTTTAACAATTCCCCCAGTCACCATGCCAAGTTGTGTTAAGCCCTTTGTCTGGCTGATATGCCAACCAAAGGCAGAGCGAGATAAGGAGAGCTAAGGGAATTACTCAGACTGACTTACATGGGGATGGTTCCACAATCTGGGCTGCTTCTTCTATTTTTGCCATGATTTGGGGTAGTTATTATTATTGTGGCATACCTCAATCCACCACCCCTTTCACCTCCAGAGCCTTGACACGTGACTAGTTATTAAAGGGACCCTAAAAAACATGCCTTGTTATTGCATGGATCTGGGTTTTTTGTCCATCTTCTGAATGTCATTTGTTTAGTGTGCTGGCAAAAGCCTGTTTGCATGGCCAGGGGGTGGCAGAGGCAGGACTGCAGTGGAAGAGCAGGTCCTGCTCTGCTTTGTACATTGAACACAATGGTTGTTGATGTCCCCTTCCTCAAACGTTTCTACACGTGGGGGTGATGCCTAAAAGGCAGAAGGCTCTCAGCCCAAATTCCCAGCAAGAGTCCAAGTCCTGAATCTAGATCGTCCCTGCTGTAATTTCAAAATCATTTGAAATAATCAGCAGCTACTTTGAAGCTCCAGAATAGTGAGAAAGGGTATTGAAAAAAAGGGAAATCCAGCTCTACAGCCCTATGCCCACAGGGTGCACTGGCCATCTCGTTTTGACACCAGGTGCATTTTGTAGGGGAGGCCTAGGCCTCCCCTACAACCTGGGCGCCAGATTTGCGGATGCCTGGCACCGGCATCACAAGTGAGAAGCAGGTTTGAAATGTTCCCAGATCCGGTTGGCAGCTTTCTAAGCAGGTGTAAATGAACATACAAAGCGAAAGGAAGAGGATAATCTGGTCCTATTTGTCTACAGTATTAAATTAATTTGTGTTTGCCGATTGTATTTGTGAACACACAACTCTTCAAGGTAATGTCTTATGACCAAGGATCTCTTCCCCAAACAAAAGAAAATCTCTCTCTCGCACCTCTTAGCCATCTATCTAGACAGAAATAAGTGAAAACCTTTCCTAAAATCTATCTCCCAGGACCAAGCTACAACATGAAGGCCAGTGCCT
Organism: Crocodylus siamensis; assembly: GCF_052110815.1. Taxonomy (NCBI): domain Eukaryota; kingdom Metazoa; phylum Chordata; order Crocodylia; family Crocodylidae; genus Crocodylus; species Crocodylus siamensis. Next base: position 69,307,213 of record NC_143404.1, read on the forward strand.
TTAGTAGAGGGTTGCATTTCTATAGCTCTCAAGTGCAAAGGTTGATCTATATTGGATTTTGGAAAGGCTAAATCTTCTCCGAGAAGCAGTCAAGAGAATCATTACGTTTAGTCAGTCATCTGTTGGGGGTTTTGCACCTCTAAATGGACCTTTCCTTTCAGATCAATGGTCAAGGTCATTAACTATATAGTGAAGGATTCTCAGAAGGGATTGATCTTGGTGGAGAAATACGGTTGTGCAACTAGCAGGAGTATTTTGCAACGGCTGTGAGCCAATTCCTCCCCTACCCATCGGCCTGCTTCTCCACTCTCCGGCATCTTGTGCAATTACTTGCACTTGTCCAAAGCAAGTGCAAAGTGCTAATCAAAGTATAATGTTAGCATTTGACTCTCCTGTTGCATGGGCTACCCAGAGTGCAAAGCAGGGGAGAATCACAGCCTTCATGAATGCAGGCTTTCCACTGGTTTTTGATCTCTCTGGCTACGTCAACGTTTCCTCATTCAAAACATCTTTTCATGTAAGCTGCTGTGCTGTCTGCACATCCTTGCACTTATTTAGGGACTCCAGGTGCCAGCCCATATGTGAACACTGTTTTGGTTAGCTTAATCTGCAATAACAGCATCCACCCTGCTTCGTACACCGATTTAAAAAATAAAAAATAAAATCCACCTTTAGTTTAGATGATCCGACTCTACATGGAGAGAAGCCCTGAGATGGAGCTTCAAAATGACATGAACCAAGATCAGACTTTTTAACAAAATGAAGGCACATTTTTTAAAATGTTAAAGAATCAGAATTTTACATCAAGTCTTTTTGCTGTCGTTATTGTTTTACTTGCTTACATTTCCCCCCAGTCTTATTTTTACTCTTACAATGGGAATACATGACTGGGTCTAGAGAAACCCGCTACCCAGACCCCAGGAGCTGAGCCCACTCTTGCCATGCAAAAGCAAACCACACGGAAGAAGCAGTTTGATCTCCTATATATTCGTGCATAAAAGGGTAAAGCAACTCTCCATTAAGCAAATTGGCAGGACTCGTTCTCAAGAATATCGGTGAACAGTTGGTTTCTGTGCTCATCCAGCCATAGTGCTGGGGGCGGAAGAAAGCCGAGGGCTTTGAGATGCCCCTGAGACAAATATCATTATTCAGCTAGAAGGGCTGCCCTGCATGAACAGTGGCTCAGATGGACTTGTGTAGCTGTTTGGGGGCTCCTCTCCTGCGAACGCCTGCGTACATACTCCACTTTAACAGCTCCATCAAAATCAATGGCATCAATCAGTCAGGAGTTTATATTCAAGCATGTACACGTGTGTTGCCGGATTGGGTTTGTTATTTCTAAATGACAATATTATGTTAAGCAGTTCACAGTAGTAAGTAGCAGTGGCCTTTGCTATCAGGCGCATAGCAGTGCCATTCTCTCCGCCATCTCCTCTCCCCCTTTTTAAAAAGAAAAACACACACAACCTTCTTGATGTTGACTATGTATTGCCGATATTTTCTTTGTTTCACCATACGGCAAGTAAGATACAATCACTGGCATTTGAAGGCAGGCAGAAAAACAAACAAACAAAAAACACGGTCAAATAAATTTGTGCAGGGGAAAAATGTATGAAAGAGCCACACACAACATGAAGAACAAAGGGGGGAAAAATTAAAGGAAAATGGGCTGCATTTGGTGGCTGTGACGGTCTTTGTCCCTGTGGCATCAGAGCAGCAACCCTACGTTAGAGCTGAGAAGTCAGTCTTTGCCTGGCGATTCAGTGATCAGCCGTGGATGATTTTGGTTTAAACATGCTAAGGGCCATGACTTCAGCAGGGATTATACCCATGTTCCTGATGACTATTTGTTACACGTCACATGCCAAGTGCTGTACGAGAAGCCCGGCTCTGTCCGTTTCAGTGTGAGGAGACAACACGATAATGCCTGCGGCTCTCTTGGTTTCAGCAGAGCTATAGCCATTTACTCCCGCAATGAATCTGGTCCACAGTCCCCGCTGCAAGATGCTCAGTCCACAGACCGGACCCTACACACCGGTCCAGAGCAAAGTGTTGATCATCGTAGCAGAAATCTCCTGGTTCAGTGATGATACCCTTCATTAGACCAACTAAGAAATCACAAAAAAAAAAAAAAAAAAAAAAAAAAGATCTTTTTCTGCAAGCTTTCGGGCTCACACGCCCTTCATCAGGCTCAGGGAAAACTAAAGATGATAAGAAGTCCCCGTATAGGTAGCAAGTAAACTTAATTATCATCCTAACAAGCACTACGGGGTAGAAACAGGACGATCTGCTGAAGCAGGCACCCTCGGAGGCGTCTGTAGGGCTTGCCCTACCCTGATCCTAACTATGTTTTTAACATGCAGCTTTAAACACTGTTTGTCTAATCTTAAACCTATTACACGAGCAGATGAGGCACAAGCTACTTTCAGTAAGGTGTTTGCTCGTCAGCAGCAGCAGGCAGCTGGGGGGGGGGGGGGGGGACAAAACCCAAAAACAACCACACAACTAATAGCTTTAAATGCAAGTTGCTGCCTATAGATGCCAAGAAATTCTTCTTACAGTGAATGTTTCCAGAATGCTGTGCTGAATTAAATAGGTTCAGCCTTCCTTTAGATCTGTGCATGCAAAGAGATAATTTGATAGATAAATACATTTGCAGGTGCAGACAGCTCTGGTCAGCGGACAATGAAGAGAACGGGAAGCCTAACATGCCTGGGTAGATTTGGAGACGGAGCCCAAACGGTTCTTCGCAAAGAGAACTATTAGCAATATTTACATCTTGCTAATAGAAACCCAATTACTCAGAAAGACTGCGAGCACATTAGCCATTTCTAGTGGGTTTGCCTTATTCTGCAAACAGATTTTTGCTTCATCATCACATTAATTTCGTCCCCGCGGTCCTCTGGGATGAAGCATCCTTCAAGGACATGTCACAGTAGCAATCTATCCCGTCATGCTCTTGCTTTGAGGCCTAGCGGCTGAATCACCCCCAGCCCTATTTTCTTTTGCAGTGTTAGATTAGTGAGAGGGCTTATGACCCGCCATCTGTCACTGCAGTCTGCTGACTGTGAGTCTCTGCACAACATTGCTGAGGAGGTGGAAGGATTTTGGGGGGGAGGGGGGAGAAGCATCTTATTATCTTGCTGTCTGCTTCTTGCTCCAAAGCCTGCCCTTAAAGCCATAGTGCACCAAGCTGGAAGAAAAACACACTGGGCTCGCTGGGGAGGGCCGGGTCCCTGGTTGGGTTTTATGCCAATGCGGCGACACAGCAGGCGCATATGCCATCGGAGGGGCTTTTGCAACACAACGACAAACCTAGTAGTAGTACCTTAGAGGCAGTGAGCTCTGCGAACCTGAGGCTCCTGCATGCTGTTTAATCACACCTGCTGAAGCTTCCTCAGCCTTGCCAGAGAGAGCCAGGCAATGTGACCGTGCATCTGGCTTTCTGGCAATGAGACTATTGCCTCTGGCATCCAGCCAGGACAGTCCATCTCTTCCTGTAAATAGCATAGTATTAAAAAAAAAAAAAAAAAACCCCATCAAGACTAAAGGAATAGTTCTCTCTGCATTCATTGCACCCCAACAAAAAAAAGTGCAGCGGATGATGCCAGCCATCCAACAACATTTGAAGGATATTGCGACCACAGTATTCTACTGCCTGGGATAAAATAAGACAAGAGAGACTATAAAGGGAGGATAGTACTAGGTAGTAAGTACATCAAGGTAGAAAAAAGAACTCATCCTGCAAGAGGAATAAAGGATATTTTAGTGTCACCGGGGAGATTTAGGAGCATGGCTGCTGTGGAAAGTCAAGGAGGAGGTGGGAAAGCCAAAAATACTTTTGATGCTTAACGGAAGAAAAAAAAAAAAAAAAAAAAAAAATCTCCCTGCTTTTAGGGTGTAAAATCTGGTTGCATTTCCTATTGGTTCCTCACACACTGCTTAAAAATAAATAAATAAATAAAAATTGGTGGGACTATTCTACAATAGCTCAGACCCATCATATAACAACAATTCATAACCATAAGGATGAATGCCAGGTTAGTTTGATTTCAGGCTAAAGTGCTGGTCTAATCAATCCTATTCCTTTCTATAAGCCCTTTCTCTGAGCCTCCGTAGTAGAAGGAAATGTCAGTTTACTGGTTTTGGTTTCAAGTTCTTCATTCGAGCCCCCCACATTTTCACTATAACTTCTTGGCTGGAATGAATGCGGATGTCTTTCCACTTCCTGATGCAGCTGCTTTAAGAAAAACCGGACAACAGTAAGGAATAATGAGCAGTCTCTGGTTAAGCAAAGGAGATGGGTGTCCATTAGTAAAGTTGCGAGAGGATCCAGGCTGGGCATGATGAAGGGTACAGCCCGGCTGCAATGGCAGAGCTGAATATAAGAGTCAAGAGGAGGAGGGGAGGAAGGGGTCAAGGCATGGGGGGGCGAAGTGGGGAGTAATGACAGGCCTAAGGGAAGTCAGGTCAGGAATAGCAGGGGCTATTTTAGGACAGCATTACCGCAACAGCAAGTCTATACCTTTGGACAGATGACCAGGCTTTTCTGAACTGTGCTTGGACCTAGACTTTCACTTCCATAAGCAGCAAATTCATTCCCAGGACTATAATAAGAGGACAGCAGTAATCACCCAACCTGTACCTTAACCCAAGCATAGACCCCTCAAAGAGGCAATCTTTTCCTGGTATTCAGGGCAGACTCAGGATGCCAGGCTCTCATGTAGCATTAATAGACTAATGGTATTTTTTGTTTGTTTTTTTTTTTGGAGGAGGGAAGGAGGGAGGAACCCATTTTTAGGAGGTGAGGGTGCCTGCTGATGAGCACATGGGCAGGAGCTCCAAATACATCTGCCCTGTTCAGCAATGAATAAGGCCAAGAAATGCTGGATTGATCTGCTCTCCCCTCCCCAGGTGGCAAGGAGATCAAAGATGCATTCAGCTACCTTTGTGGCCTAAGGGAAAAATAAATCAGAACCCAGGCACCCAAAGGGAGACATGAAAAAGAGAGTTCCTTCTTCAACATAGCGCTCTCAGTCATGGCCTTCACTCACGAGCTCTTTGGCTTCATCTATTTCCCCATGCATCCCTAGTACTAGACACCGGTATCCCTAAAAGTAACGTACAAATGCATCCCCTCCCGAAGGCTGTGCGCAAAACTGGAGCTCCCCACCCCAATCCATATGCAAGACCAAGTGTTCACATTACTCATGAGTAATGGCCTTCCTATTTCCTTCCAAGAAGTAGACCTCCCAACAGAAAGAAAGAGCCCGCAGAATAGGCATTTTCCTTTCCACAAGTTTGCTGCCTCCGCCAAAAACCTGCAATGTCCGTACCTGCCCTATGAGAACACAAAGTTGCATCCAAATAAGCACCACTGAGCTGCACTATCCCCTTTAGCAACTGTGCATTCAGAGGTGTTGTGGGAGGAGTATGGTCAATAGAGAGAACAGGACAAAGGGCAAGAATACAGGCTGCTGCATGGGATCCCACAGCACAACTGCTGCAGGAGCAAAGAACTGCGAGGCGACCAGTTTTGGCTTCTTCAAAGTCATGCATCCCTGACAGAGAGAGCACAATACACTCCAGAGACCGCCCAAGGCTGCAGTTGAGCTTGCCATTAGGAAAGGTAAAAACTGAACCAGCTCCAGACTTTCCGATGACCGCACCCCATACAGAGCATCTTTCCATCTCACCTCCCCTGCAGCAGTCCGGGCTCCTGGATTCGCACCATGAGCCTGAGATTAGCATAGCAGGGTGTGACAGGAGTACCTCTACTAGAGTCTTTCTATCGGTGACTCCACCCTCCTGTTATGGGCCTAATCTCCTGCCATGCCTTGATCTTAATTGATTAATTAATAGGTGTAATTAGCAGGAGGCTGCCCATTGTTTTTGTCCCAATGTTAGGGGGCACTATCTGCAGACCCTTTTCCTCCCCTACACCGCAGCCCAAGCCTCGCACGTGGTTTGGACCCAGACCCTGCTGTAATGTGGCCCTCTCCTTGACTTCCCTGAGCTTCCACCGCCCCGTCTCGTCCCGTGCCTTCCTGGCGCTCTGCCGCCCCCTCACCCTGGGGCTTCTCGCCGGCCCCTCGCCCTGGGGCCAGTGCACCCCAAAAATGCCGCACCCTCTCTGGCACCAGGGTCCCCATCCTACCGTGGAGTCCCTATGAGGCCTCCTCCAACCCCTAATAGCCTCACCCCGTCCTCCAGACTTAGGAAACTACAAATAAAAACTGAAGCCCCTGGGCTATAACGAAAAGACTTACTCGGGGAATTCTCCACCCGTAACAGCAGACAGGAGCTGCTCAGGCCATCAGGCTTCTCCACTCCGCTTGCCCCGGCAGAGCTCCTTCCCCCACGGCTGCCAGCGGAGCACTGCCCTGCTGGCCTCCTTCCTGGGGTGTATATGTGCCAGGCCCTGCCCCTTCCTGTCAGCTGACTCCCCAGCGGTTGCCCTAGCAACCTGCACCTGTGACCCTGGCTGCCCTGGTAACTAGCAGCTGGGCTGCCCCTCACTGCTAGGGCTCTCCCCCGAGCTGTTCCTGCTCCACGGAGCAGGGGGCCTGCCCGCTCTGCGACACAGGGCTTCCAGCAGCCGTATGGTTAGCGGCGTGCAAATGGCTTAGTTACTTTTCCTCTCCGCTACCGAGCGGGAAGCCATGTTTTCCCCATTTTGCGCCAAGGAATATAGGGGAACCCGAGACCTCAAGTTATTTTCTCCTGAGCATATTTTACGCTATCGGGGCATAAAACCATGAGCTAAAACTGCGTGGAACAAATTTTTATGCATTTGTTAAGCAGAGAAGTTAAAGTCATTTGGAAATAAGAAAGTGTATAAGTTACTCTAGCCCCAGGGATGCAGTAATTTATGCGCTGAGAATTTATACAGGTCATGTACCTATTTGCTTTGCTGTGCTCTAAAAAAAATGCATAGTTACCTTAGCAACTTTAACATTGCAAGAAAGTACAAAGCTTTCTTAAAAAGACATTGTCAAGAATGGCAGGCCTAATTTTTTCCCCAGCTTTCCCCTTTCCTCCTGTTGTTTACCAAGTCGTTACAATGTTTTGTGTGCTTTTTATTTTTATCGACATTATTTCATGATAAACAAAAGTGCGTGTATCAGTGCATCTAGGACTGGGGAGAAAATGTCAGCAGAGAAAATGTAGAATGTATTCATTTCATGATCCTGATACGTTCCCAAAAATGTGAATACTATGAATAATACTACTATTGCTAATAATAAAATGTGTGCGTGTGTGTGTGCGCGCACGCGCATGCACACAAACACACTAAGTATAATATATTATGCAAGTATTATTACTACATTTGTAAAAATTGCTTAGACTAAAATATGAGACATACCAGGCATGGACTGGAGGCTTTTGATCTTTAAAACTGTTTTGCTTCAGATGCCTTTAAAAACAAGAATTTTCCTTGAAAAAAGTCAGAATGAAATTTAACGAGTCGTCTCTAAATGGAGCTCAATACAAACGAGGTTTTCCACCTGTTCATTAGAAGGCCGTAAGCAATATCCAGTGCAGACAAGGAGAGCCACGCATGGTCCCCCATTCCTGTAACATCCAAGCACCTCACTCTTCAGCGTGCTCACCCCCAGGCCTCTCTGATGTAAAAGAGCAATTTTACAAACGGAGAACTGAGACAGAGACTCACTAGTAAACGTACCCAAATGCACACGTACCTTAACAGAGCAGGGAATCAAGCCCAAATCACAAGCTATGGCACTAACAACTGGACCATCCTTCCTGCCTGAATGGGCTGGGGGGTCTGGTCTAAATCTCTTTCTGATGAGAAGTTAAAACTTCAGTGCCCTTCTTCAGTAATGCTTCACACAGAAGCAAGTGAATGCAGTGTGCTTTCCAATGAGACCATGGAAAAATAGTTCTGGCCATTTATACCCCTTCTCAATAAAACAGGAGCTCACGTCTGAGCTTGCATGGGGAAGAGATGCTGCTGAGACACCGAATGGCAGCTCCATTTTCTGACAAAGTCCAGAGGGCTGGATCCTCAGCTGATGACGCGGCTTCCTGCAAGTCAAGAGCCCTACGCCGATGCATTGCAGCCAGCAGTTTAGGCCGTGATTTCTCACTCATTACTGCATAAAGTGCCTCGAGATGTCTCTCGCACTCACCGTACCATACAAAACCAAATTCTTAGGAAAAAAAGAAATTAAAAAAAAGCACCTTTCCACTTTTGCCAATCAAGAAATATACATTCCAGGACACCGGGAAACTGGATAATGATATTATGTCCCAAGAAACGACTAGGACTTCCTAAACAAATGTTAAATGATCTTAAACCACAAAAAAAAAACCAAAAGGACTTTTTTTTTTTCCTTTCTCAATGGGCTTTAGAAAAAACAAACTCCTCATCCAGGAACGGCCTGAGTGCACTTCATTAGTCAGGAAAGAGCCACAGTCTATCAGTCAGAGCCATCAAAGTGAGAGAAAAGCAAAAATGGGACACACAAGTAAAATCAGCCAGTGATTGTGCTGGAGACAATGATGGCCTTGTTATGAAAACCCTTCAGGACAAAATCAGAATTGGTCGGTAAATACTGCACACTGTAGCACCAGCGGATTATTTTCTGTTAACACCCTCACGCAAGTCTTTAAGAACTACAAAGTAAACTGATGAAACACAAAATCTTGTGTTTTATGCCAATTTTCAATGCAAAAAAGAGAAAAAAGGAGAAAAAGAAAAATACCTTGCAAACCGCACCCTCCCCAACACAAAAAAGAACCAACTAAACAAGCAAGCGGCCTGAGTAAGGCCTCGGTCAGGATTTCCAGAGCCGGCCTCTTAGGCTCACGACCGAACTTGGTTTATGAGCATGGCTGGAGGATGTCTACTTTTGCTGTACTCAAACCAAATGGGCCAGTTGCTTAGAGCCTCGTGCTAATAACACCTGCGTCGCAGGTTTGATCCCCGTTGGGACGAGATGCTCTCGTGAGGTCCCTTCCAACCTGACTTCTCTACAATAGCCAAATCATCCCCCTTGCATCCACAGGCTGTTGTCGCAGTGCTGAATGGGAAAATGGTATATCAGCTGTTTCTGCAGTGGCACCTCTGCTGCCAGCTACACACACAGTCTGCGCTTGAGAGGACAAAGACAGTCGACAGCAACAGGATGTCCCTCAAACCATTCCTTCCCGTGGCACCGCCTACGCGGGAACTTGCTCAGAAGATAATGCAGCCGTAGGCCCTGTTAACTTTGGCGTGGCATGCTCCACGCTATGCCGCACCTCTTTCCCCGAGAGCCATAGCCAGTGGAGCTGCGTCGAGTGAGAGCGCTTGGAGGATGTGAAACACGGGTCTCCCAAAAAAGGGGCTGGGGCATTCTTGCACTGCTAAAGTTACCGATGCCAGTACCAAACACTCTCAATAGCGAGGCAAGCCTAAGGTGCGCTGGCATCTCCCGCTGCCCTGGAAAAGTCTGGTGGGAAGGGGATGGGAGGTCCCTGCAGAGCATGTCCTCCTCTCAGCCCCTTCCTGCAAGCTCCTCCATAGCAGGTGGCAACGTGCCTCCTATGTTACCCGCTCAGGTACGGCAGGAAACGTTGCCACCTTGCCAACAGCCGACACGTTCCAGTACCCTGTCAGATCTCATACCCGTGTCTGAACAATCCCATCCGCATTAATTCAAGTTGGTGGTTAAAAAAAGGCCGGGTGAGGCACACCAGATGGCAGAAGACAGATACAGTATCCCATTTTCTCATGCTGTGCGAGAAAACTGCTTTACTTTCCACTGTTTCACCATGCTGCTCTCCAGCTTTCAGCCCATCTCCAGTGCATACATTATTAGCATTATTATCCAAATATCCAAGGTTTCCATGTTTTTGTTTCCTCCTCTCAAATTTTGTGTATTTCAATTTCTGCCGCAGTTATTTAGGCAACAAGGCACAATGAGGGTGTGATTGCTGCGAGATAATCACACCCTCAGGGTGTTATTAAGCACAAGGCTATGCCTTGTGCCTCCTATTCTCCAGGGATGTGATTATATCATGATAACCGCACTCCCCAGAGACACCTTATTGCAATTATGACATTTCTTTCAGGTTTATGTATGAATACATTATTTAAGAAAATTACTTTGATCACTAGAAACTTCCACTTAGTGTTCAAATGCTTAAACTGGGTAGTTTACAGAGATGAGGTTCCTGCTTTACAACCTTTGACAGGAAAAGAGACCAGGCTTGAAGGAGAACTGCATGGTAGTGGAGGTCTGCTCATCAAAATACATTCGTATTTGCTCTCATAAGAATTAACCAATATATTTACTCCATATTCTGACTTCTCCACTCTTTGGGCTTTGCCCCTACTCCCTACCACCTACCACACAAACCTCTCCCAAAACTAGTTTGAAGTAGAAACAGTGATATATAAAGAGGCATACACCCTTGCCCCTTTAAGGAAGAATTTCACTAGTAGCGCAATATTAAGAAGTGGGATATAAGGATAAAAGAAGAAATGCAGTTTGGGAATCTGAATGAGGACTGAAGCTAATGCTTTCTCTGGCACCGACTTGCTTCATGGCCTTGTGCAAGTCATTTAACCCCAGTGTTTGACAGCCTCCATGATGGAGTTGATGAAGGTTTCTCACAGGAGTGCTGGTCTGCACTCAGAGTTTGCACTGCTACAAGCAAATGGAGTGAAGAAAACTGGTTTCATGGGTTTAACCAAATAGTTTTGGTTCCCCCACTCACCCACCCATTTGGTGAAAATACCGAGTCTAAGCTTAAAGATAATTCAGCGGATGGGTCAAATCAATGCAGTGGCAGGAAGGGTGGTGACAACTTCTCTCGTAGGGGGAGGAAGAGTCAACGGGCCAGTCTAACCCTACAAGTGGCACGTGCCAGCCATCCCATAGAGGCCAGGAAGGCTCTGAAGAGAGCAGAGATCCTACAGGGCCCGGTGGAACCAAACTGGACAACCACAGCAAACACCTGCCCCTGCAGAGGTGTCCCTTACCCAGCCGTGGGACTGCTTTGCTAGTCAGCACAATGGTTTCCAGGTCCACGTGGGGCATGCATTGCTCCTCAAGTTGCTCTCAGGAAAGATCCAGCTCATGCAGTGAATAGACAGAGCTCTCTCCAGCACCAAAGAAACAAGAAGGGAGCATGCAGGTACCACTGCGGGGAGGCTGTTCAAGTATCTCGCGAGACACTTGTTCCTGCTCACCATACCCGCATAGATCAAGAGCAATACTTTATTGCTGTGCAGCCTTTCTCTGCCCTTTCCGCTCTGAGCACCTCTTCACACTCATCCTGCTGTCATGACTAGTCTGAAACATGGTTGCAGGCACGCTCCTACCCCATTTTGTACCCAAAAACAATCTGCTCCCAGAACAAGGTTAGCAAAAGTTAAGCAAGCCAAAAGGGGAACAAGACTGGCTTTGCCAGCATATTGTGCTTTGATTTTTTTCCTTGCTTATTTTTTCATTACGACTATGGATTCTTTTTCTAGTCCAGTTTAGCCCTGAAAAGCACGGCTAGAATCGCACATTACTAATCTTTTTAACATCAAATACTGCATTAAATGTAACTTCTGGAAGAGCCTCAACGAATAAGGAAGCACAAAAAAAAAAAAATCCCATAGACATAGACCTACTCACCAATGGGGAAATTACCATGCTGGATTTCATCGCTATCAACCGTCAGACCCCCAAAATGAGCAAAGAATTTGTGATCACCTGATTCAGGATAATTAAGTCACTGGTAAGCTGGAAATTAGGTTTGAGCTCTATGCCTTTTGATTTAGTTAGCAATGGAAATAAGTATCTATTGCTAAATATTGTATATCTTACTTACAGTACTAATTCTGAGAAGATTAAGGTTTTTTGGGGTGCCTGTTTGGGGGTTTTTGGTTTGTTTTTTTTTAAAAGAACTGGGAAATAGCTGAAAAGCTGAATAATGAAAGCAATCTAGATTCCAGTCCCCCACCATCCAAATGGGACAGATAAAAATAAAAAGAACAGCTTTAAGTGATGCTCAGGATGTTGTTAGTCAATAGCAATAAATCACATTCATAAGCTTACCCAGTGGTAAACCAAAACTAAACTTAAATTTATTTTCTTGGGAAATTTAGAGAGTCAGTGTCACTTTGAAATCCAACACAGTCAAAAATGTTTATGATAAGAGGGTGCAATTATCAATACTTTTACTAGCGAGGGGAAGATTTATCAATTGGTTAAAGATGAAATAAGAAGGAAATGGCAGGCTTCACATTCAGGCAGCATAGGGCAATGCTTTAAAAAAAAAAAACAAGTTACAAACCTCCCAAGGCAGATGGAAAGCAACCTCTGAGTAAAATTTTGCTTCTCAAGACAAAGTACCGGTATTATGACTTCACCATCCCAAGTGCTGCTCGTTGCACTTATTAAGGGAAAAGAAAGTTTATCATGTTCATCTGGTCAGTAGTTTCCTTAATAAGTGCAAACTAGGTGATTTAGAAAGTCTTTATTCAATACTACTAATTCAACTCAAAGGGAAAGCCTACAGAATTCATTGCGAGTCAGTGTTTTTCTCCTAATGTCTATTGATGAGAGAAATTTAGCAATATTTCTTTAGCTGAACAAGTCTAAAGAATACTCCACCTCAATGAAGTAAAGCAAACCTTGGACAACTTATGGAGGTAGTAAATTGAGAGAGACCTCCTGGAGAAGAAAATAAACTACCCTCTCAGTCTTAACTAATTTGATAATAAAATTTAATGCTAAAAAGCTTGTAAATCCTGGTAATGGTAACATCATAGGGCATCATAATAATTGCTGTGTCATAATTATAATGACATCATAATAATGTCATTAGAGTGTTTCTTCTCACAAGATTTGGTAACACCATAAAAGGATTCCTCTTTCTACTTTCCAACCAAGGGGAGAGGAATCTCATTTTTCAAAATGCCATTTTTTTTCCAGAATACCCACCTGCCTGCTAGAGCTTTGTCTAGCTAAGGGACCCAGTATCTTCCATTTCAGATTCAGTCCTAAAAAGGGAAACTCTGCAGCCTTGGCTGGTCTTCAAGCAAGTCAGTCTTTTACTTGGGTCTTGTAATGAACCATTGTGAAACAGCAGACCTATTAAGAATTTAATGCCTTTGTACACACAAGATAGTGCTTTACACAGTACAAAATCCCACTGATTTCAGCTGAACCGCATAATGGAGTTGGGCACTACTCAACATGACCCAGGCTAGCACCAAACTCCTACTTCAGTTCCCCGGATGAAGGGAGAGATTTTCAGTGGAACAAGGTGCTTTTGAAAATCCCACACTAACCATTAAAGATTTTTTTTTTCCAAAATCTTGTTGGTCTAATAAAAGATATCATCTCTACTATGAGTCCTGATTGCCTTTTCCTCTACACCAATACAGCTACAACCTGGATACCTGACACTAACCATATATAATTCTCTGTAGAAAATCCACAAATGTGTTTTGAGATAACGATGACACATGCAAATGAAGACTACAAAAGTTTCTTGTTTCACACAAGACTCTCCTATATCCACTTTGCTTCCCTCATCTCCTCTTCACCTTCACAACACCATTAGGGAGATATCACACCCCCATATTCTTGGTAGTCTTATTCCTGATCGCTAAGATAAGTGCAGGATTGAAGACTTGGGCTATACAGACAGTGCGGTACTTATGCCATCACTGAAGATACTTTCACCAGTAAAGCCGGATGCTTATTAACTGCAGCGATGCATGCGCCACTCAGTCCTATTTCCATATAGTTACTTGGGCAGATTTTGAATTGGAGCAACTTCACGGTTCTCACTTCCCCTGCTGACTCTCAGTGAAGGTAACTCTAGGCAGAAGAGGCTTATCTTACAGTTTACAAACCTAACTGAAATGAGCTTTAAACCAGAAAGACTGACTTTCCTACAAACAAGAAAGTGTTCTGCAGTGTGGCACATGGCATGCAGCATTCACATAGACGGGCTAGGAGTCTTGCTAGCAGAGCCGGTTGAATGCAGTGCAAGGGAGTGGGAGATACTTGTTGATGTACTTGTGAACAAAGCCCATTGATTCATTCCATGGGTAAATGCAAGCCCTTGCATTTGCAAACATTTGGATGGCCACCTTTTTTTATCTGCATAACTGTTCACGGAAAAGCAACATCATCCTGAAATGTCACCGTGACTAAATATTCACAAGAGCATTTGTGCCGGCAGCTGCTCTCTCAGCCATTTCCAGAAGTTCTTTTTACCCTTTGCACTATAGATTTGTTGAGCGCTCGCTAAATGTTAATGGACAAACGCACAAATGGACTCCGGCTCAAGTCATCGAACAGGGCGGGGAAGAAGCAATACAAGGTGACCAGGCAAACAGCAACAATGACAAACAATAAACAGTGGACACACTTTATCCGATTTGCAAGGAAACCATGTGCTGGGCTTTGTCACGCAGGGTGTGTCTACACGTACATTTACATTGGCTTAAATTCACTGTGCAGTAAATGGGAACAGGCCGGCATCTACACGTGCAAGTGTTAAAGTGCATTAATGCTGTGTGTGGACTGACTTGGGTCTAAAGTTAGTCCCAAGTCAGTCCACATACACAGTGTTACTGCGCAGTAAGACGTCTACACGTGCTTTGCTGTGCAGTAACTAATTGGGTAGCAAATTTACACTCAAATCCGTGTAAATTGCCATATTTACCGCGCAGTGCGGGCATGCACACGTAGACACGTGCCCATGCTGCAGTCATTTCAGTTACTGCACGATAAATGTGCATGTGTAGACGCGCCCACAGACTTGAGGCTAGCAAACAAATGTCTTCTAGACTCGTCTCTTCTCTGCCTCTCACTGCCAGTGCTGGATCCAATCCTCAATCCCACCCCTCCAGTGGGCCAGTCTCTTTCACCAATTGGTCCCACTTCAGTTCAAATACCTCTGCTTCCTCCTATGCTGTCCCTACACACACGGCAAGTTTTCTGATGAAAATCTGCAGCACCACTACACTTATCCTCTTTAAAACACACCTCTAGTGAGATGCAAACAATGGCTGGGAAGTGGGTGTTTTCAGGCTACTGCTTATTATGCTATCCATGGTCACAGGACTGCTGTGTTGCCCTCCTTCCTGCCCTCTGGTTATTGTATCCACTCGTATGTGTTTTGAGGCAAGAACAGTCTTTTTGTTGTTACTGGTATTAATTATGTGTTTTGCAGTAGTGCCTAAGTCAGGCTCCCCATCATACTAGGAGCTGTGCAATCATAAAACTGGACCTTACGAAGTCAATACAGCCCGCCTATCCCAACAGGGTCCCGATGCCTAACTGGGTCTCCCAGGTATTACCACAATGCAAATAATAATTCACCAAAAAAAGGAAAAGAAAAAAGAAATCACAACTTGCTGATGGATAATTTGAGAACTGAAGTAGAAGAGCTTGATTGAATCAAACCTCCTATTCATCAGGAAGAATCTGAGCCAAGGAAAATGTTCCCTCATGGTCAGTCTACAAAGTGAGAGAGCTCTCCCCGCAGCGCTGAATAAATGCACACATAGTCGCCTTCCTGGGCCTTGTAAGGACAATAGCACAAGGGCAACAGTAATGCTGGCCAGCAAATGAAGTCATGACCAAGAGGAGTCAGCGACTGGTAACGCCGCGACAGCACCTCGCAAAATCCGATTCTCCCAAAATGCAAGCCCAGCCCTGCCATTTTTGCTGGGGTGTCACAGAGTGCATTTTTGGTGGCATCCAATTAACTGAGAACAAAACACCTTTAGCACTGGGCGTTGAGTAAAGGCACAACAGAGGGCTATGCAGTCATTACAGGAAATATCTGACATGCTAATCTAAGTGGCCGCGGTCCTGCAGCCGGCACTTTGCATGTGCAGCTAATCTGCCAGTGATTGAACGAGCTGTTATTGAGCATTTGCCCTGTTGAGCTGGGTTTTTCTTCTCCTTATTAATCATTCATTTTACACGACGGTAACCTCCTGTCCCTAAGCAACACTTTTTTTTCTTTTTTTTTTAAATAAATCAAATTCAGGTTGTTTTAGTGACTGGATCCCTTATAATTGCAGGGGCAGTTAACCGAAAAACAGGCACAGACAAAACCCTGCAAGCGGTAAGGATAGATAGGGAATGAATTCTTTGTGCACAAAAACTTCTGGGGTTAAAAAGTAGGAGACACGGCTAGAGCCACTAAACTGGGGTGTAGACATGGCCATTTAAGAGGATTTGCATACTGCTCATTAGCCTTCCAGGGAAGCAACCCAGACCCCTGCCACTGAAAGCAGCTGTGCACACGTGCTCACTCCAGTCTCGGTATCAAAATATAGCCTCTGACGCCCACTTCAGAGCATTTCTGGTCAGGTAGATCTGAGGGAGGAACATCTCATTTGCAATTTTATCTGGTTTGCACCAAACCTTGACTCAATGTGAAACCTCACAGCTTAAGAAAAGTGTGAACAGCCAGGGCTGTACTTGCAACCTAACGCTCAGGTATAAAAACGAAAATGAACTCTTCTTTTTGGGTGCTGGAAAACACAGGAACATTGTTCAGGAACACCATTTTGCCAGCCACAGCCAATGCAGCACAGGCCCCGGGGTGGCTGGTGTTTACAAAGGCAAATTTGAGTGGATAGGCCCTGGGCCTGGAGTCAGGAGACTCCAATCCCTCGTATAACAGCTTGTACCAAGTGAGCATCTCCCGTCAGCACTATCTCAGCCATTCCTCCACTTTGTGGATTTCCATCAAGCACCCACACCACTTTGTGAGCCTCCGTTTCCCTGCCTGTTAATTAGCAGCAATGATACTTACCGTCCTTTTGCAAAGTACCTTGAACTCTGTGATCAGCAAGAGGGTAATCAGATGTTTATTGCCATTCAAAATTCCTTATTCACTGCATAATTTTCAGGGGGTTTAATACAGAGGTCTGCATGTTATGTTTTGGGATTGCCTGGAAGCCTTGTTCTGTATGCCCAGGCATAGTAATGAGATATGTTCTTTTAAGAGGCATGGAGAGAAAAGGGGGTGGTGGGGAAGGAGGGAAGGAACAACCAACTATGAGCTGGTTTGCAGCTAGGATGGACATTTAACCAGAAGTTTTCATTAGGCCTTTCAGCTGTGTCTTTGCAAAATCTTGTCCTTAGTGAAAGCAGACCAATATTCCTGGATCCCTGTGTTGGGTATGGTGTGGTTAGAGGGGTAGAGTGCTTTGAGTATTGACCTAGGATTTGGGAGACCTGAGGTCACCTCCCTGGCCCACCATGGACTTCCTGCGTGGCACCAATTCTCACCAGGCCTCAGTCCCCCACCGGCCAAAACTGAGATACTCGTTGCTCCCTCACTCCCATTCCCTCCTACATTAGAGGGGGTCAGGAGCTTAGGTACTATGGCAGCCCGATCAGTCCTTCAGATGGCCTTTTTCCTGAACATTACACAGGTCATGAAGACAGCAACTCTTTCCCATTCCTCCAGCCACTTTCTCGCTGGTCATACTGCTGTGAAAAACCCAAGAGGAATATATTTTTTAAATATTACCCCACAGTTGAAAAATGTAGGGTACGATATTTAGAAGAAAGGATTCGGCATAGGATGGAGGGGAAGGGGGAAAGAGTAGAAAGATCCTATGTTCTCGTCCTAGTAAAACACTGACGCCCTGTACAACCTTGGTCAAATCACTTAGTCTTGAATGGACTTCCAGGAACACTCCTGGTAAAAACCGAGTCTGCATGTGCCCTGCACTTTCTTCGGTAAGCATAACTTATGTATGTGAATCCCTACATAGACTCCTACTTTGAAGTTTGTTATAGAGAGACACTTCTCTGGTTAAAAGCCAAAAAACAACATTTTCATTTTTGAAAAATCTTTTCTAATGTCACTAAAATGCCATAGATGACTCTCAAGCGTCTCAAGACTTTGGTCTAATAAAAGATATCATATTCACCCAAAGAACTCTGTCTCTCTATAATTGATATTAAGTTTTTAAAAATCCCATTTTTAAAAACAAACTCTAAATTTCAGCCCTCAACTAACTGGATAGTAACCTCTTTAAATTCTTGCACTGCATAAAAATGCATTAAAGACTTTTCAAAAGTAATTTGAAGGGAGAAAACTTCTGGTGGTAGGCAAAGCTACATCCTTCGCATTCTAGAAAATTGTAATTAAAAGTGTAATTAATGTAAGTCTGCAAACTGAAGAGGTTTGAAATCTCTCCTGAAGAGTTTATTCTTTGTTGCATGCTGCAAATGCACCTCCCAGGGTGATGTTTGGCTCAGCACACAGCCGATGCCTATGCTGATAGCTAGGCTGGCCTCACGCCTATACTCACTGGACATGTAAGCTGCAAATCCTTGATCTTGATCCCCAGAAAGGGTCTAAATTACCCTGGGAACTCTGTTGAGCTTTGGAGCCGGAGGTCAGCCCAGCGCCTACTTTGCTAACCCGTTCCCCCCTCGCGCCCATTTTGGCCCAGTCCTGGAGCTCACCAAGGTGCCTATACCTTGGGTGTACAAACTCCACCAGCCGCAATCCCACAATACCCTGTCCCCGACTCCGGGCCCTTCTGCTCCCTACCTCATCTCTCTGTTGTCCCAAAGAAGAAATAAATGAATCGGATCAATACCTAATAACGCAGCTCAATTCCTGGAAAGGCTCCACTTGGCATGGCTCACACAAACCTCGGTTACGTCTTCGTGCTGCGCTCGAGAAGCAAGCAGCCCAGTACTGACAGCTTTGAAATAGGCAACAAGGTCTGATGTAGACAGAGGAAATGGTTGTTCATATGGCTCAGGCTAGTTGAGAATGACTCCAGTGTTGCTCCTTAATATCAGTATGGACCCACACATATCCATTCACACACGTACCATTACACTCGGTTACCAAACCTGCTGTAATAATTTGGGGCTGGACCCGATGATCTCACGAGGTCCCTTCCAGCCCTAATGTCTACAAATCCCTTTCTAAGCTGCCACAGGAGGTACTACATTCAAGCACAGGAACAGAAGTCAGGTTTATCACACATTTCTCCAGACGGACATCTGACCTTCCTGTTTTGGGCTCATTTAACCAGAATCCATTGGCTCTTTAAAGGTCTGCATCCCATGTAGATGGATTATAATAAAAGTTTCTATTATGAACCTGACACAGAATAGCATTCTCTTTACCTACCAAAAGGGGACATTTTCAAGCTCTTTCTTAGAGAGCAAAGGACAAATGGAAAAGATCAGTCACATAAAAGTATCATTATCATAACATCCCATGGCAATTTCCAAGTACTTTGAAGACCAAATGCTCCTGTTCCATAATCTAAATTTTATGTAATGAGAGACCCGATGGAAGCACAAAGTACACTTGTGTAGTGAAGAGAAAAATCATGGACATCCCACAGGTGAAAGCAATATCCTATTTAGATTTGGTCAAATTTCTCAAAAGTGAAAGAGCGACAGGCTGTCTAGCACACCAGAAAGCAAAAGATGTTGCTAAGAAAGTCAGATGAAATACTACAGACAGATCCAATTTGATTAGCTTGTAGATGACACAAAACTGGGAGGAGCTGCAGGCACGCTGAAAGACAAAATTAAAATGCAAAGGGATCTTGATCAACTGTAGGACTGGGCTACAGATAACAAAATGAAATTCAGCAGAGACAGATGTAAGGCACCACATAATGGAAAGACAGCCCTAATGCACAAATACCTATTAGGGGATAACTGGCTGGGCAGTAGCACTGCTGAGAAGGATCTGAGGGTTATGGCAGATGAACAACTCAACAGGAATCAGCTAAGTGACGCCATCATCAGACAAAAAAAGCAAATTCAGTTTTCGGTTGCATTGGCAGAAGCATTGCATGCAACACACAACAAGCAACAGTCCCATTCTAGCTGGTATGGGTTAGGCTTCAGCGGGAGAATTATGCCTACTTTTGAACCATTTTAGTTTCTGCTTTTTATTTATATTTATGTATTTATCATTTATATTTTTATTTATAACTAAAGATGTCAATAAGCAGCAGAGAATACAAAGGCAAGCAATCAAAAAAAAAAATGATTAAGGGTCTGGAATGAAGCCAGACGGGAAAAATCAAAAGTGTGTCTAGTCTGGAGAAAAAGAAGATGAAGGGGGACATGATAGTTTTCAAATATCTGAAGGTTACCATAACAGGCAAGGACCAAGACAACAGGTTTCAGATCAAGGAAAACAGATATTGGTCAAATCTCAGGAAAAATTTCCAAACTCTGAGAACTGTCTTTAAAATCTTGCATTGAGATATCTATTCATAAAACCAAGACTAATCTTTGAAGTCCTTTCTTGAGTTAAATCCCTATAGCGGCTTCTGCAAAACTTAAGGTCCGCACCTGGATTTACAAAACCATAAAATCCACTGACTCCATAGCGTTTTCCCCGATTTATATCTCAGTACCACTGGGAGGATAATCAGGACGCTCACCTCCATTGTGCATTTCCTCGGGAAGCTAAATTTCCCCAGGACCTTTACAAAGCCCCATTTCCCCTTTCAAACCCACTTAAAGAAACAACCCAAACAAGAACAGAAACAGTGGGTGGATGCCAGCCCAAGCGCTCCCCCCATGCCGAAACCTGCTTGGACTCACTTATTAGCTCTTCTAAAAGATACGATCCGGTTTGGCAGTCCTTTATTTTTTAGGACACAGTTGATTTCCCTCTGATGTACAGTAGGGTTAAGGGAAACGTGAGGCCCATGCTAAGGCTGCTTGTCTCATGATAAGGCAGCAAAAAGGTCAACAAATTACTTTTTCCCTAATGGTTCATTTGAACCAATGAAAACAGGGTATTTTATCCTCCTGGGTCAGGCCTGTTTGGAAATCCTGGTTCCCTCCCCCACCTTTCTTCCAGCTTTCTATCTCCGGTCCTCCAAGGTGACCTTTTCTCCCAGTCCTAATACCAAATTTTCTGGCTGGGTGAAGCTAAGCATTATTGCAGCCCTAGCCAAAAGCCCCCTGTCAACAGGCCTAGGGGACAAGAATTTAAACTGCCCAAGGATGCAGGCCTGGGAAGTGGAGTATGATAGGGACCACCTATGTCATGGACTATTGCTGCACCTGGATGGGCGGGGGCGGTAGAAAGCCGAAGAGAAATTAGACAATGGGAAGGGAGATGCCCTGCCATTTCTACCCTGCTTGGGAGACACAACTTGATCAGTAGAGCCTCATCAATTATAAACTGCAATGGATGAAATAGGGTTGTTGTGCCTGAGCCTTCGCTGGAGCAAAGAGCTCTGGCTGCATCCCATTAGGAATAGCTATCACATCTAATTGTTATCCTCGCCACTGATTGAAGGGGGAGCAGTAGGGATGGGAAGTTCAGCCGGGTGACATGATGCAGTTTTAATGAGACTTTCTCTTTCTTTTCTTTGGCCCAAATGCTTTAATATGGAGATGCAGAAAATCCTAGCAAAGCACCTGGCACCTCTAGCTCCCCAACTGGAACTGGTCTCCCAGCGCCCTTCAATGGGCCTGGGACAGCAGCACTGTGCCTCGAGTGCTTAGTTTTTAGTGCAGGGTTGGAAAAAAAGAGGGCTGGATCCAGCCTGAGGTGGTTTGCTTGGCAGAGTGCTGAAAGGGTTAAACGGCTTGCTGTAAGCAAAAGGATCCAAATAGCTGAAGGACCAGTCCCCTTTCTTCCCCAGGTGCAAGTAAGAGGGGAAGGAGGAGGCAAAAAAAAAAAGCAAAAGGAGCATTGCTTTAATGGAGAGAGGCCGTGGGTCTGCTTTGCAGATCAGCCTGGGAGCTGCAGTATGACCTCATGCATTAAATAGTTAAAATGCACGTTTTTCAAGCAGATGCACTGCGCTGTCTGTTGGAGAGTGCAGCAGAACCTGACTCAGCAGCTCTGCCTGATGTCAAAGCAGCCTCGCTGCTCCAGAGGCACTGGCATTCGCCCCCCAGCTTACTACAGACTTGGCACAAGTGGAGCGGAGGGGGATGAAAAGCATTTCGGGGCGCCTGTTTACAGGGCACCATGGGACACGCTCTTCCTGGACGAGACGGAGATCATTAGAAAGACTCTTTCCTTTGCATTTGGATTGGGTTTGTATTTGTTCTCATCTGCTTTTGTTCCATTGCAGCATCTGGCTTGCGTATTTCTGTGCCATAAAGTGTCATTGGTTTACCCCCCCTCCCCCCCCCCCCCACCGCATATTAGAGTTTGTATTTTGAATGCAACCATATACAAATCTTACCTCTTCCAGCGAAGTCATACCCTCAGCAGATGCAGACTAGAGGCAGAGGCACCCAAGAATTAGAATTACAAACCTGCTTTTGCAGGAAAGTAGCAGCTCATCCTTAAATTTAGGTCACTGATTTGGTTCTCTATTGGCTAAATGATCCTTTTGCTTTTTACAATTTATCCCACTGTGTGGCATAAAATAGCCAAAAGAATGCTGGCTCTTTCTTTAACGAGCTCAGCTATATTTTTGGTAGAATTTCTTTTAATCTCAAAAGAATTTATTTTCCTGCCTGAAAGGGTATTTTTTCCCCCTTAGAGAATACAAAATGTAGCTGAGTCAAAGTAGATTTAAGAAATGCACATTATACAATCACCGTTCACACAAACACAATTAATTAATGCATGCGTCTGGAGTGTTAGAGGCACAAAATACATGGATGGCATATCATTTAATTTTGCTAAAGCTTCAGACTTAAAACACAATCAGAAGACAGACCTCTATCCCTTTATAACACAGCTAAGGATTCAAATCTTTAAGCATGTGCCCTGTTCCCACTGCAGTCAATGAAATTCTCTCTCAGTACTTATTTTAGTTGGGGGAGGAGAATGGTTCCTGGCGTTATAAAAAAATATGGGACGGGACAAGTGGAGAAGTGCAGAATATTGACTTCCTAGCTCTAGTTTGCGCTGCATTTGTATGGGGGTAAAAATAGACAGACTTTTTCTTCCAATATCCTGCAGAAAATAGAAATGAATCCAATAAAAGGGACAGAGAGAAAAGTCCTTTTAAACTTGGTACTTTATCCTGTGTGTTTTATTGATACAGAACTTCCTTTGCCAAAGCCTTTCATTTGCTACCTTTTCATCCTAAAGGAAACTATCAAACTCTCACATTCTCTTGGAACCTGGGAGCTCTTTGAACCGGTTCAAGTGACTTACAGGCAAACTTCAAAACATTTTGGAGTGCCGAGTACGGAAAACATAAATACAGCAAAATGCACCTGGTAACCCTGCTCTTGATTTATACGTGATGGCATTTCTGTGCCATCCAACTGACTTATTTCAGCAAGGAGCCTGAACATGTATTAGCTGTACTGAGCTGGCTAATAACATTGTAATTTTTTTAATAGGACCGCTCTGCTTCTTTTTCTAGCAATTTGGTTCTGGGCATTCATCCTCCGGCATGGGCTTCCAAAAACAAAAAGGTAGTAGATCATGCTCCCATTGACACAAAAAGCATCCCCCTGTTCCTCTGGTGCTAGGATCCAGCCCAGGTGATTTTAAAGCTGAAGAGTTGTTGTAAAATTTCACTTTTCCATGGAGGCACCCACTCTGTCCTGCCCGCTTGTATTAAATCACCTAAGGGTACAGATTAAAGCCGAGATCATGGTACAATCCATGAAACATCTATTCCTACTTTTTTCTAAAGAAAGGGGGGTTCGCCTGCTTGGAATTTTTTTAATTAACCCTCCCCCAAAAATGCTCTCTTATTTTGCTTAACCTTATACTTCATGAAAGTTCAGGGAAATTAAAAATCCTTATATGGAGAAACATATAAAGATTTATTTAAAGACAATGCTGACTTCTGCAGTAAAATGTTTCACTTCATCCAATTAAGAGTTGGATTGAAAATAGAGAGAGAGAGAGAGAGAGAGAGAGTTCAGTGTACTGCTAGAAATGACCAGAAAATAATTCATTTGTCATTCAAACAAAACTAAATCAAAAAGGCTAATGAAGGGCTAGGAAACCAATGTGAAGTGTCCTGACATTTCCAATAAAGGCTTTGAAGGGAAAGAAAATGGCAAAGCCCCTCCTTCCCCCCCAAAAAAGACACTAGAGACCAAAGTGAACAAAAGGAATTCTCTCAGTGATAGATGCCTTCAAAGACAGAGAGAGAGAGAGAAAAGAAAGAGAGGAAAGAATAAGGACAGGGGGAAAAATGTGTTCACCTCTTAAATACTGTGGTACCATCAATAGTGGGTAAGACTGTTACCTTCTATTATTAGGAGGCAAAATTACTGCCTTTTCTAAACAGCCCAAACTACCGTAGTTTCACTATTCTTATCTCCAAGATTCACTTAGGGGTTTTGTTTTTAATGGCACTTGTCAAAAATGATAAACCTCTTGGCTGCTGAAAATCCTCTGGGCTGCAGCTCTTTGCACAGGAGCCCATGGAAGGTTTCCTTTCAAGATAAGGACCCGGTTACCGATGGCAGATATGAAAACCGCCCGGCCCTGCCCTCTTTACGCACTCGGAGCACCCATCAGCCCAAATGAAAAATGTAAGGAAGCAGGTAGCGAGCGGTGGGTGACCTTGCAGAGAACATCTGCTTGCAGCTACTCAAGAAAGGAAGGTTGTAGCCTCTACTCTGCACAACTGGCTCCTTTCTCTTTTACATTCAAATTAGGCTCACAAAGTGACATGGCTGGGCATCCACCCACTCACCCACCGGCAGAAAAATGAAGGTAACCGTTTGTTCTTCAGCTGGAAGAAGACATTGGCAATGCAGTTTGGAAACGCATTTGTTTTCCTGCATCATTTCATTATACACTCAACTGCTGCTAACATTCCCAAGGTCTCTCGTTTCTTTTTCATTTTAAACAGATGGGTTCTACCCAGTAGTCTTTCCATCAGGTCCCCAAAAGCCTGGGCTCAGCTTCTTATTTTTTTTACTGATACCGAATGTCACCGATCACATGGAGATGGAGAAAGAGACTCAGGAAGGAGGTGCGACCCCAAAAGAGGTAGCAAACTAAGAGCAGACCTGAGCTTAGATGGGGTGTTCCTGGTTTCCAGTCTTTCTCTCTCTCCACTAGTTAAATCTAGATCTTCGGGGAATTTTTCAAGGACAACTATTTTTTTTTAGAGATGGGTTCTTGTTTCTCTTCACGCCCTCAACATTAGCCCTTAGAAAAAACAAAAAACCCACCAGCACTCAAGTTCTGCACGTATGCATGAGCCTTACTTGGAAAAAAGCAGGGGAGTATCAATTTTGGTTTTCTGCCAAAATCCTTCCTTACTTTTGCCTTTTTCGGAAACCAGAGGGCAGAAAGAAATCAGACGTCTTCAATATTTAGCGTGCAACCTACATACCCACTCTTTACCTGCTAGTCACACCGGGTGAAATTCCCCCCTCAGAATAAGGAGCCACTAGACTGGTCTTCGTTTCAAAGAGCAGCAGACAGGACACTGTGTTGTGGGAGGAGGTGGGGGAGAAGAAGGAAAGGAGGGAGCAAATGCCCTCTCCAAATGGTGAATCTGGGTTTCTGCAGGCAGGCCAACATGGGTGGGCAAGGGATAGTTGGTGCAGGACTACAGCAGGCACGAGGGGTATAGCTAGTGAGTCTGTAGTTATTTAAATCCTGTGGGCTTTCACAAACACCTCTTCCCTCCCCCTCAGTTCAGATCCTAGTCCAACCCTGGAGCAGCAAATGCACAGGCACTTGGAGGCTCGCATCTCTGGGGCAAATGCTGTTGTCCATATCCCTTTCCTGCATATCTCCTTTGCACACCCTGCATTTACTTAAAAGCATGCACAGAAAGTCAATGTCTGCAAGACAGAATGACACAGATGCTCACAATCGACCAGAGATGTTCTGTTATTTGGCCCTGGAATAAAATCCAGAAATCCAAGCAGTGCTAGGAACATGTATTTATTGTAGTCCAGCAAGAGCAGACCCTAAAGTCAGCACAGGATGCAAACATGACTCATTCTATGGCTTGAAACACGGGTGTTCATCAAAATGCCTCTTTCCAGCTCTTTATTGGCTTGTCATTAGCTACAAAGCATTGTTGTTTCTTGGAATATTTGAATACTTCTTTTTTTTTTTTAATTTTGAGGCCACACGGAAAGGAAAAGCATGTTCAGCAAAAATTATTTAGAAAAATAAAATCAAACTTGATCACTCAATACTAGCATTTAAAAGCTAGGCTGCCAAGTTCACCTTATTTGCATAAATATACATCAGATCCTGCCAATCTGATTTGATCCCCTCTGTGCACAACCTTCACTGAAGTCAAGGTCTGCAGGCTGAAGCAGAAGGAAGAAAGGTTGTTTCAGGGCTAGGCATTAACAATATGTTGCAGTTTTGCAGTTACCAAATAAATAAATAAAGAGATAAATAGATCAATAAAGCAAGGAGTGATCTGTCAAAAAGTTGGCTTCTCCATTAGCTTTTTTTTTTTAATTTCCAAAAAGCTCTATAATTGGTTCCAGGGCCTAACAAAACTTTCACCTGTGGCCAGATTTAACCTGATAGTGCCCTTTTAATCCAAGAAGCAAAAATAATTTAAACTTTTTCACCAGCGAACCTCCCCTCCCCACCTTTGCTATTTATTTCAGCTTCCATCAGTCAGTTATTACTTAACCTTTTACAGCTTGATATCATCAAGATAGGAGAAGCTTGAAAACATAACTGGCATTTTGCCATTTGGTTCCTGCTTAGAATTATTCACTCCTTGGACCAAATCTTTCAATGTGATTGGATCAATATCAATATGCTTGGATATTACAAGCCAGAACTTTTAACTGGGACAAATTGGCCCGGATCCATAGACTTCAACAGAGCTATTCCAACTTATATCAGAATCCCACCCTCGGTTTCTACCAACTGATAACTTAGACCTGTACTGATGGAAATCAGTGGAAAAATTACAGTTGATTTCAATTGGCCTGGAACAAACCTCTTCAGTCTCAGTCTCTTAATTACCGCCCATTAAGTTTAGTACCTGTAATAATAGATACTAATTTAACGCGCCGTAATCGGCACTACCATGCATTAGCACAGATGAACAGTTTTTAAGTGACACTTAATGCCCATTGGACTAATAATCTACTGCGCATTAGCACGCTCTTTGCATGACACGCTAATGTGCAGTAGAATTAGTCCAATGGGCATTCTTAAGCATCTCGTGTAAACGCACCCAGAGTTACGAAGTACCTATCATGTCAAACTTAACAAGGGAATACATCTCCTGAGATGTGCTAATTTACATGTAAAATATCACTGAAAACAATAGAATCTGCACAAAAGAGTCGAGGTGCTAACCAACGCAGCAAGAATTGTTCACATGAAGTTTATGTTGCCTTAGATGCTCTGTACTAAAAAGGAACTGCAGCTGTCAGGAGCCAAAGAGACTTCAAAAACAAAAAACAAATCTTCACTTCTGAAAATTTCCAGGATGCCGAATAATTTGTTTGCTAACCTATTATCATTGCACTGGGGTCAAAGGGAAATGTCCAGCATTTTGAAGATAGAATTGACAAAGGTTGTCAAGTGCCACAGGGTCTCTTACAAGCGTATCACACAAGTCTTTATGACCTCGCATAGCATCAATATTTTAGATTCAGACTCAAATCCACCTAGGCATTTAGGGGTCTAATTCCTCCTTGAAATCAGTGAAATGCTAATACCCTTCTTCAATAATAGAAGAATGCTGACATGAAAAACCATCCGGAGACAATAGTCTTTTCTTTGCAGCTCTAGGATGCTTACCAAGGTGAGAAAGGATTGCACAATTTAACCCTTAGATTTGTGACCAAACACAGCTGACTTTCCCCGATATTAGGGAGAGCATCCATAACCACAGTGGTGCCACACGCCATTCATAACACCGAACTGTTTCCTCCTTAGTGGGGCGAGCCCAGGTTTCAGCCGCTCAGAGTTGGAGTGGAGGGCAAAATAAGACACACGCTCACTCAACCCCTTTCTCCACTCCTCTTTCTATCATGCCCATGCCCACGGCAACAGGATAATGTAAAACTGGGGTGTGCGTTGGGATCTGAACATGGATGATTTGCACTTATTTGGCTCTCCTCCAAAGAACAGCTCCACACATCGTGTCTTTCCACAGGGCACCACAAAACAACACCAACCCCTGGTCTTCCACAACTCCACACTCCCTAAATAGCGCGACTATGTTTGGGAATATAGGATGAACAGCTTAGACCTAGTCATTTCAGAGCTTTGAATACCATGACCAAGACCTTGATGTGGACCAAGAAATACATAAATAAAATAAAATAAAATATAATAAAATAAAATAAAAAGCGACAGGGGAAGGGAAAAGTAGCATGGGCACGGTGTCTTGTCAGTGACTTGTTCTTCTCAGGAAGTAAATATCCATGTGCTGTACCATCTGGAGCATCTGTGTTAGTCAGATCATCTGCCTCCGATGAAGAGAATTGCAGCAGCCCTCTCTTAAGGAGACAACCATATGGATGATGTTTTGCAGTTGATAAACCATTATCCAATCAGGTAGAGACTAGCCTTTTCCAAAACCGTCTTGCAGTGCCCCCTTTTCAACAAGACCTTGCGCCAGATGCAGTCCAACAGGAGCTGGGTATAGATTCATAGATTTATAGTTGTTAGGGGCTGGAAGGGATCTTACAAGATCATCGGGTCCAGCCCCCCCTGCACTTGGGCAGGAAAGACTGCTGGGGTCAGATATAAATATGAATCAACTCTGAAACTGTTTTATGGCTACAAGAGCTTCCGGGAGGGAGTTCCTCGCAGATCTCTCCAGGCTGTCAGGGCAACTTAAGACCAAGAGCATGGCATAAATTATGTTATGGATCTGTACAGGAGCTGACCCGGGGAAAAAAATAGGTAATATCTAATTTATGAAAAGCAAAGGTTAGTGTTTTACCCACTGTTGTGCTCATGCATGGCTCTATACTTAACTGTATGCAGTTCCACATCCTGACTGTGACAACTAGAATGGTTTTCCTGATTATTTAATTACTATACCATAACAACAACTGTTATGAATGCAAAGACAAAACACTAATAAAAATATATATAACCAGAAAAAAATGATTCAACATATATTCTACTCCAGACTCTTATGGCCCAGTTGTGATAAATTGATAAATATGAAGCAGACCAGCAGTGGTTTGCCTGAACGTGGTATTGGAGTCAGAAGACGCGGGACGTATTTTTAGTCTTTTCCACTCAGTGCCCTGCACGGGGGTGGGAGGCACGTCCCTGAAAGTTGCTATGCCTCCTATGGGTAACATGCGGTCTGCAGTGCCCTGGACACTGCAAATGAAAAGCGCTAAGACCGTCTCGTGTTTGGCATCTCTCTTTTGGTAGCGGTGCATTGATTAGTGAGTATCCAGGCACTTACAGATTGAGCTGCAATCAGTCTGCTGGTTTCTGTACTCTGAGCTTCCCAAAAGGATTGCCCTGAGCTTGGGATTTTGCATCTGGAGCCCTACGTTACGTAAAGGTTGCTACGCCCATGTATAACCAGGCCGTCTGCTGTTGGCCTCACAGTGCAGAGGCTCCGTGCAGAGGCACAAAAGCAGGGTGCTCCACATAAGGGGAATAATCAAAGCCACGGTGAAGCTAATGACAAAAGCCGCCCCCCACCCCTTCTCTCCACAGCATGACCTAATGATGTGAACAGACACAGCTGGACAGACATCGGTTAAAACTCACCAGTCCCCCATCCTGGGCCTTAAGGAAATGTTCCCCTGGCTGGGCTCCTACCAATCCTACCCTCACTTGTTTGATACCAATACGGGTCGCTTCAGCCCTGAGCACTATAATAAGGCTTGCTTTGTGGCCCAAGGTCACCCCCAATGTGAGATTTGCATGGCTGAGACACAGGTCGATCTCTACGCCTGCTAGCTACTGAAAGGATGCATTTGAATATGCTAATTATATTGATCCCGAGGTTCTTTGAATACGAAATACAACAAAAAAAATCAAAGACACAAGAGATTTGCTGGATGCCTTATATAAGGGGATATATATATATATATTATATAAGGCATCTAGCATATCTCTTGTGCCTTGGATTTTTTTGCGTGTGTGTGTGTGTGTGTGTGTGTGTGTGTGTGTATATATATATATTCAAAATGCAAAATTCTTTGGCTGCAGCCTGGCTTGAATGGGTGAGAGAAGCAGCCTGATGGCAAAGGGGGTTTGAATATTTGGTAGCTGCTGTGATGGCAGAAGAAAACAGAAAGGAGGCAGATGAGGCAGCACAGCCGTGTGCGAATGGATGGCTTTTAAGGGAGAATGGGGTGGTTAAGGGAGGATGCAAGATGGTGGAAGGGAAAGAAGCAATCTAGTTTGCAAAGGGACCCAAGCCCCAGATTCATGGAAACCACCCTTCGGGGGGTCTAATTGCAAGGAACTTCCCCGCTGCTCTCAGGGATGTGTGGGCTGTTGGGTTTTCAATGCGACCCTGGACAGGGTCGAAACACCTGGAAAGAGACGGCCGAGACTCAAGACCTGGGGAATCCAAGAGAAGGAAAAGCAGTAAAAGCAAGCCCCCCCTGCACTGGGGTGCTTTGGATACTCCCCGAATCCAGGCAGGCATCCTACGTGCAAGCCCCAGGCCTGGAGGCCTCGGGGTTCAGACACCCCCTGTCTCCCTGGATCTCAGCCACATTTCCATTCATTCCTTCTCCCCGTGACTCTTTCCCTTGTATTTTGTAAACCCCCCCAGTAAAAGAGCTGAGAAAGTGATGGTAGCACCACGCATTCAAGTAGCGCTCGTACCAGGTCGGGACGGGACAGCTCCTGGACTGCTACTGAACCATTTGCCCTTGGGAAAGCAATCGCTGGCGAGGTTTTCTTCTTCCCCCCACCCCACGTTAAACCATGGTGTGGAGACACAGGCTCAACCTGTCCGGAGAAAAGGCTGGGCTGAGCCACCCCGGGGATGGGAGCTGTGGACCAACACACCCTCCCTGGGAAAAACCAGAGGCTGCAGCCTCCGGCTAGCATCCGCCAGCAAGGGGCTGCTTATGGCAGGCACTGGGCCGGGGGCACCGGGAAGAGGCAGCCGAATGCGGACTAAACCGAGGGTTGCTCCCCCGCCCCCCTTCCCTCCACTCCTCAGAAAATATGGATCTGAGCAGCTAAAGAGAGAGAGAGAGAGAGACAGTAGTTTCCTCTCATCATGAACTCTGAGGTACATTCATTTCAGGAGATTGTCATGCCTGTCACAGCAGAATCAAAGGCAGAGCCTGCCTGCTACAGTGGTATTTTCAGGTATTTACACTTGATTTCCACCCCCACCTCCCTGTAAA
The DNA here is from genome assembly GCF_052110815.1 of Crocodylus siamensis. Lineage (NCBI taxonomy): Eukaryota > Metazoa > Chordata > Crocodylia > Crocodylidae > Crocodylus > Crocodylus siamensis. The sequence continues at coordinate 69,338,442 of NC_143404.1, forward strand.
AAGCCCCAGTGCCCGGCTCTGCGCAGATGCAGATGCAGACGCAGGTAGGGCTTGGGGGGGGTGGGGGGGGTGTCACTGCAGCAGGCGCTGAGGCAGGGGGTTATTTGCAGGCTGCTGCAACTGTTTGGGAACGCTTGCTCCCATCCACCCGCCTCCTTGCCCTGCTGGGAGCCAAGGTGTTAAGGGGCAAGTGCATCACAGGAGCTGCTCAAGGAGGGGAGGAGGCAATGCCCCCCTCCCCAAGCCGCCCACCCCCAAATACTGTGGGAAAGGGGGAGAGGGAGGCTCTGGCAGCCCAGACAGTCCGGGGCGGCGAAGGCCGCCCTGGCCACTTCTCCTCCCCGAGCCTCCGGGGGAGGGAGCATGCCGAGCCCCGGGGGAACAGCATCCCCCGGGGTGCAGAGATCCGGCCTGGGCACCGCGGAGCCCGCAGCAGCGCTGTGGGAAGGAGCCGTGGCCAGGGCTGCAGCTGGCCCAGCTGGGGGCTGCGGGGGGGACGCAGGAGGAGAAGGCTGGGGGTCCTTACCTGCTGCCAAAGCCACGTCCCAGTCCCAGCCTGCAGGAGAGGAGAGGTCTCCCTCCAGGCAGCCCTGGCCAAGCACAGCAAACTTCCCCTGTGGCGGGGGGGCTGCTGGCTTTTTTTGTCTCCAGAGCTGATCTCCAGCACCTCAAGTTGGGCAGGACGGGGATGGGAGTGGGAGAGCCCCGGCCAGGCCCAGGGAGGGCTCCCCCCTGATTACCATTCCCAAAGGCGGGCAGGGCCCCTGCGCATTCACATCATCGCCCTCCATCCTCATTGTGTAGGACAGGCCTGGCCGGGCCCCCTCCGGCTCGGCCTCCATTGACAAGCCCCGCTTTTGTGGAGGTGTTTCTTTGCCTATTCACCCGCCGGGGGCTGATGGTCCTTCAGGCCCGGCTCTTGAAGCGCCTGTTTGCAAAATGATCCCCCGCACAAGGGCGCGGGGAGCGGCGGTTAGCACAACAGCATTGAGGCTGGTAATTTAATTAAACAGGCGAGCGGTGGTGGCCGGGGCAAGACAAAGCCCCCGCGGCCCGGCCCGGCCCCGGGCACTGCTGCGCGGGGCGCTCCCGGCACGGCGGGGCAGCACGCGGCATGGCCCAGGGGACAGGGCCTGCCAGGGACACGAGGCAGACGGGGGTGAATGGCTTAACCCGGGATAGCGAAGGGGGCAGACGGCTTGGCACGGCTGGGTTCAAAGAGCGGCGAGACTTTGCCGGGAGGGGGATGGAGGCGGGGGACACACGGAGCCATTCAGTGCAGAAGCGGGGCAGGGCCTGACCCCGCTCCACGGCTGAGTGCTCCTGCGGCCTCCCGCTGTGCCAACGTGGCCCTTCACCGGCAGCTCCCAAATCGGTGTGATTTGCCTGGGAAACCGGCCGGCCTGACCCCCCGGCCCTGCCGAGCTGAAGCAAGAGGCGACGTATGGGAGAGGCTGCATGGGGGGAAGGGGAGACGGGGAACTCCTCTGGGAGGGGTCTGGGCGCGGGAGGAGCAAGGGGGCTGCTTTTCGGAGCCTCTTCTCGTTTCTGTCCTGGGGGTCACTTCTTCAGGGGCTGGTTTGGGCCCTGAAATGACCCCCTCCAGCCGGCCCCGGAGGAAGGGGGAAGCCGCGCGCTGGAGAGTCTCAATTTGCATCTGAAAATACGGCGCAGCTGCCAGGCGCTGCCTCTGCGGGCAGGGGTCAGTCCCGTGGTGCCAGGCGCTGCCTGAGGGAGGCTCCCGGGAAGGTGCCCCTGAGAGCAAGGCACCCAAAGGAGACCCCCACGCCCCCGGGAAAGATGCAGGCAGCCGCACAAGGTCCCAGAGCAGTGGGCCGGGCCCACCAGAAAGCTCCCACGCCCAGGACCGTCAGCCCCCGGGCTTCCAGCATCCCACGTGCGTGGGTTTTGCGCCCTTCGGCAGAGCCATTTGCCCCCTTCTAGCCTGTCGTAGTGCGCTCCTCTCACCTTTCCCTGGGGTCTTCCTTGCCCGCTATCCCCGGTGACACTGCCCAAGCCCCTGGGCCCCAACAGGCAGTGGCCGATGGAGAAAGTCTCCCTCTCTTTATGAAAATAGCACCCACCGCTCTCCCCGAGAGTGGAGCTGGTGCCCCAGGGGCACTAGGCAGGGGGGCAAATCCAGGGGGCAGGAGGCGCTGGAGGCTATTCTTGCAACCAGGTGAAGCCCCAGCATTGCTGCTTCCCTTCCCGCAAAGCCTGGGGTAGGGGCAGCTTCGAGGGCCCCCGTGTTTCAACAGCACATGATGAACCCTGCGCGGGATTTTCAGCCGGACACGGGGGAAAGCTCCTGTGGCCGCAAGGGCAGCGATGAGAGAAGCCCTCAAACGCTGAAATAAGTGACCCGAGGTAACTCCGGTGGGAATGAAGAGACCGTCCAGCTTCTAGGGTGCGGTGGGGGGGCCCTGATTGCTTTGAGTGAAAGCAAAGCCGGGACCCAGCACCCGTACCCGCACAAAATCTGCCCCGCAGGCCTTCCTTTGCAAACCCGGGCCTCTCACTTGCTTCCAGCAGGGCCTGGAAGAAAAAAAAAAAAATCATGTGTCACCTGATTTGCAAGTCAAAGGGGGACGAGCCGCAAATGCAACGTTTCCAGCTACATCGAGCAGCAAAAAAAAATTTAAAAAAAAAAATCAAATCAAACCCAAATGAAGTCACCCTGAAAGCTCACGCATGGTTCAGTTGCTAGAGAGGTGGCTGTGCCTTCTCGAGGGGCTCGGAAATGAAGCAAGCAGCCTTTCCCTGTGTTGGTCCCACAAAATAACTATCTGTAGGCTTCCCCCACCCCTTCCCCACTTTGTGCAGTCTGGGGTTGAGGAGAAGGAAGCAGGTAATTAGCTACGTGATGGTCTCATTTCTTTTTCCTGGAGGAGGGATCCTGCCAGCACAGCCTGGCGCAGGGCTTGCAGGGAGAGTCTCCTCTTTTAAATTTGCAAAAAGCAAGGGGCAAGCTGGAAGGGAAGGGGGCCGGGGGCTTTCTTCCCTTCCCAGGCTTGAATGTTTCCAAGTTGCTGTTGTGCTGTTCGCTGACTGCTATTGTGCGCGTGTAAGGCCGGGGGGGCGTGAGGAGGGGGCTCTGACCCCCTGTTGGTGTGGATTTGCTGGCCAAGGACCGTTAGAAACAGGCAGGATGAATGAGGCTGAATGCGATTGTGATGCACAAGGCCCTCCTTCTTTCTCAAGGAGCTGGGAGGCCGGGAAGGCGAGCCGTGGGGGGAGCGGGCGGCTTGCTGGGGCAGGGCGAGCCGCTTTGCAAATCGCAAGTTGGGGAAAGGGCTTTTTCTTTATTATTATTATTCCAGATCTGGAAAAAAAAAAAATACAGAGGAAGCCCAGGCGAGCAGAAAGAGGAGGCACACAGAGAAAGGACACACGGGGTAGGAGAAAGCTGACTCTCAACCCTCCCGTAAGTGCCATGACTTTCTAAGAAAGCTTTACCGTGCTCTTTTCCATGCAGCCAAAGGCTGCTCTTGCCTGTGCGGCTGGATGCATTTGCTTTTTCGGGGCCTAAAGCGGGCCAGGCCTGGCTGATCCCACCCCTCTGCTGCTGCTTCTAGGCCGCAGTGCGAAAAGCCTGGCTCTTTTTCTTCCTCCCGCTGTGGGAGCGGGCGGGCTTGGGGTGCTGGGGCATGGAGAGGGGGGTCCCCGGGCTGAGGTTTGCTGGCAGGAGAAAGAAGGGGCGGCGGGGACTTATTAAGCAGCAAAAAAGCAAAATGAAAGGGTGTGGGGGGGAGGTTATAGGGGCAAACGCTTGGCTTGGATCACGGATGTGTGCGGGTGCGCGGGGGCCGCTGCCCGTGTTTAGGGGTCCCTGCGCGGCCGCGGCTGGGTGGGCGTGGGCGCTGCACGGCGGAGCTCGGGTTTGGGAAGGGAAGTGGCGGCGTGCTCCCTTGTCTGGGAGCTCTTTGTTCGGGGAACAGTAGGTGGTAGGTTTGAAAAGAGAGAGAGAAGGGGAGAAGAAAAAAAAAGAGAGAAAGAGAAAAGCAAAAAAAAGGGGCCTTTGCAAACCATCTGACTGTTTTCTTCCGGGACCAGAGATGCTGCACTGGAGATTTGAGGGAAGGGTTGCAAACCAAAAAGGTGGAGCTGGAAAGGTTAGTGAAGCCGCAGCAAAGAGCCTCGCCAGCTCCCCCCGGTCTGGCACGGGGCAGCCTGCCCCCATGCAAAAAATGCAGCCAAGGGCGGGGGGGGGGGGGGGCACCCCGACAGCCGGACAGCCCCGCAGAAGGAGGGCTGGCTTTGGCCTCATCGCCTGCACGCTGGAGGGGGACCACACACTGCAACCCCCCCGCGTGTGCCCCCGACACACGCACACGAGCGCGGAGGGAAATTAAAAGCTTTAAGTCAGGCTGTCATTTGGGGGGGGGGGGGGGGGGCACCGATTCGGCGATACCATGGACAGCGAAGCGGCCGGCCCGAGCCCACGCGTCCCTTCAGCACCTTCCCCGGCCGGGGCCCTACCCGCAGGGTCCCGCGCCCGCACCGGCTTGCCACCGAAACAAAACCGTGCTAGAAAAGCCCCCCGGTGCTGAGGACGAGGCCGGGGGTTTCTCGCGGGGATGAGCAAGCCAACAATGGGGGGACGAAGCAGGAGGCACCGGACCTGCCTGGGCCGCTTCGCAGGGGCTCCCGCGGGCTTGCGACGTGCCCCAGCCCCTTCCCTTCCCGCGGGCCCCGACGCGCAACCCCCGCACCAGTGCCGGCCCCTGGAGGGGCTGCAGGGCGGTAGGACCCCCCCCCGCCCCCATCGGGGCTTTCCACCTGGAAAGCCGGACATTTGGGGAGGTGAAAAACAAACACGCACAGAAAGGCGAAGGCGGAGAGGCGGGCAGGAGCGCATGAAGCCTGAAAGCAGTCGTCCAGCGGGTGAGGTGGGAGCGGGGTCAACAAAGGCTCATCCGGACCCGGGGTCTGTCCCTAGGAAATGCCCCGCGCCGAGCCCCGCGCCCGCGCCGGGCTGCGCAGCCAGCGCGCGGACCGGCCCCCGCGGCCGCAACCGCAATTGGGCTCTAGCTAGCTGTACAAACCCACACTACATTGGGGGGGGGGGGGGGTTGAAGGAGCAAGCGGCAATATGCCATGCTGGCGGAAAGAAATGAGGACCGCTCGCGGGCAGGAGCACGGGCTGCGCTGCTACTCCGCACCAGGCGGCGGGGCGAGAAATGTAGAATCATATCTGTCGTTTCAAATGTATATTGCATATGCGTGTGCATATTTGGGGCGATACATAGATAGATAGATATAGATAGATAATATGTGTCTATTTGGGGCGTTGTTGATATATATTTGGGTGTATATAATAGCTCTCTATGGATATAGAGCGATCTATAGCTAGCTAGAGCCCTGTATGTAGAGATCTACAGAGAGGTATTATATATACCCAAAGACAGCTAGCTAGCTCGAGAGAGAGCGCCCCAAATCTATGTTTTAAACTCCCCTAGTTTCCTGTGTAGAAATCAAGCGGGCTGGCCGGTCCTCCTCGGGCTCGGGGATGACATCTCGGTTAAGAAGCTTGCTCACAAGGAACAAATATTGCGAGAAGGGCCCCCTGCTATCCTTTAGGCGTGTAAGTTTAGACATCTTTTCTCTTCTTGGAGGAGGAAGGGGATGGTGTGGGGGGGGGGCAAGAATTCCTTTACAAATTTTACAGGGGGCGGAAAAAAAAATCTGTGTTTTTTGTTTGTTTGTTTTTTTAAATTGCATCCATGTCAGCTTTAAAGAAAATTATTGCTGATTTCTTTTTTGGAGCTCGGGGAGAAGACGGTAGGACACAGCCATCCCCTCCCCCCGCCTCTCCACCCTCCCCCCAGTTTAAAAAAAAAAAAAAAAAGCTCCAGAATATATAAAGCGCTTCTGATTAACAGTTTCGGTGCAGAGCGGGACTTGCAGGGGACGTGCGCGCTGTGACGCCTCCCTGCTCCAGCGCTGCGCGGCGGATGCGGGGCAAGTGCCCCGCGCGGCGCGGGAGGAAGGTGGGGCCGGGCTGGGAACGGAGCCGAGAATGTTACTCCCATAGTTTCAAGGACATCTTGCTGATGAGGATTTGGTTAATGGAGGAGAACTTATGTCCTGGCGGTGACGTCATTGGGTCCCAATGTAATCCTCTTGTGCTGAACCCAATCAGCAGATGTGCCGAGAGCCTGGATGGAGAGAAGAAGCTCTAATCCCTTAGACTGGATGAGATCAGCTGAAGCAGCCGGGACTAGACCCCCAACCCCTCTGCTAGGAAGATCAAGAGCAAAGGGATAAATGGAGAGGGACGCCTCCCGGCCCCCTGAAAGCGCCCGGGAGAAGAGGAGAGCGGGCTGGGTGCTGCGCCCGGCTTTGAGCCGCCCGACAAAACACCCCCCCACCTCGAGCGGGGGCTGCTTTTCCCGAGCTCCTCCTGCACTGTGCAGCCGCAGCCCGACGGGCAGAGCTCGCCTCCAGCCCCCGGCCCAGCACCCCGAGCCCGCCGGCGGGAGGGCGCGGGCGCTGCGGGCAGGGCACCCGCCGCACCGCACCGCACCGCGCCGCACCGCGCAGGAGCCGCCAGCGCAACGGGTAAATCCGGGGTGCGCGGCCAGCTCGGACAGCACCGGGGATTAACCTCCTCCCCCCCCCCCGCCCCCAACCCCTCTCCTTTTATTTCATTTATTTTTTGCAAATCCCCTGGCCGGGTTTGCTGCGGGGAGGCGCGGGGGGGCGGCTGACTTCTCCTTCCTCCCTTCCCTCCGGGCTCCCCACTTCCCCCTCCGGGCTTTTTTCTTCCTTTTTTTGAGCACCCCCCCCCCGAAATGAGGAGGAGGCAGCGCGGCGGGGCTGCCGTCGGGGCAGGCTGCTCGGCGGGGGCTTTGTGCGAGCCGGCCCGGAGGGGCGCAGCCCCTGCCCGGGGTGCCCAGGAGGAGGGGGGGTCTCCCGCCCTGCCCGGCTCCGGGCGCGTCCCTCCCCCCGCGGGGCCAGGCGAGCCCCTCTCTGCGTGTTCACAGCGGACCTTGATTTAATGTCCATACAATTAAGGCACGCGGTGAATGCCAAGAGAGGAGCCTCACAGCTTCATTTGCATGGAAATGGGGGTGGGTGGCGGGGCAGGGGCAGGGGCGGGGGCGGCGGCATCCCTGCCTCCTCCTGCGCCCCCCGGAGCATCCCCGGCCGGGAACCGCTTGCCCCGCAATAAAACCTGATCCCGGCGAGGGGGAGGGTGGGGGGCTGCGCCTGGAAACGTCCCCCTGCTCTTGTAGGGGAAGGAAAACGGGGGGAGGGGGTGCGATTCTGCATGCGTCCTCGCCTGCCGCTAGAAAAACGCGCATCAGCGGGTGCTGGGGGGGGGGGCGGCAACTGCGCGCGCAGCGGGCAAACGCGCTCTTCCCGCGTGCGCGCCCTGCTGCAACAACAACAACAAGCGGCGGGGAGGGGGGTGCCATGGGGGGGGGGGATAGCGCAGTAAAAAGAAGCCGGTGCGCAGCAATAGCGGCGCACGCCGCGCAGCGCCCCCTGCCGGCCGCAGCGGGTGCGCGGGCAAACCGCGCGGCAGGTGCGCGCGCAAAGAGTCTCCCCCGGGGCGCTGCAGCCCCGGCCCCGCGGGGACCTTCGCGGAGCCCCCCGGGCTCCTGGCCGCTGGGGGCAGGTAGGGGTCCCCGGGAGGGACCCCCCAGCCTCGGCCCCCCGCAGAACAGCCCTGCCTGCCCTCCTCCGCCCCTCGCTCGCAGCAGGGGGGTCCTGGGGCTCCCGCAGGCACGTTCAGAGCAGCGCAGAGCGCCTCGGTGCACGGCGGCGCCGCCAGCCGCTCAGCGCCAGGGTCCCGACGGTGCCCCAAAAGCCCAGCCCGCAGCAGCGGTGCGACTAGGCTGCCCGCCTTGCTGGAAGGGGCTGGAGGACACCAGGGCTGGGCCTTGCCCGTTGAACCCGCTGCAAAGGCCACGGCTGCATCTTGCTTCCACAGCTCTATTGGGCAGCGGTCACTCGGGACCAGGAGCCTGTCCTCCCCCCAGTCTGCAGCTGCTCCCAGGGCTGCTGTTTAGGGAATCGGTCTGTTCAAACCACCGTGGACCCTCAGGGTAAGGTGAAACATCTGGACGCTGATGGAGGACGCAAGCTTCCTCCTCCCTGTCCGCATCTCCTGCACCCAGAGGCCTCCTGTAAAGCCAAGAGAGACCTGCGGATGGAGTATTATGTCCCTGGTTGCCCTGAGACAGGGGACATGGGGCTTTCGACCATCTTCAGCCCTCCCCCCCGAAACAGCTAAGGCGCTCAGGGGCTCACAGGCCATTCCCTTGCAGTTCCAGTAACTGCCCCTTTCCTGCAGTGTCTCTGCACTTCCCTCCGGTGTCCAAACCTGGAGAGAAACGGTGGTCATGGACTAACCCCTCGAGCGGTGCATAGAAAAGCCGTGGGCCTGTATCAACGTCTCAGGTAGACCCAAGGACGGCCGTGCCGGCGGTCCCGCGAACCGGCAGGGCTCGGGAAGCTTCTGCTACATCCCTGGGGGCGATGAGCGGTGTCTCAAAGCCGTCCCAGTGGCAACTGGCAGATGTAGGTCAAAGTCAAGCAGCTGGAGCGCGAGTCAAGGATGTTCGCTGGCTCGGAAAGGGAGCCCTGGAAACGAGGGTCCTGCTTTTTTTGCACTGCACCTTCCTTGCGGTTCCCTGATCCACACGGCAAACACCCGTGCTAATATTTAGCTGGGAGGGAATGGAGATGATATGGAAGAAGCGGAGAATTTCTGACGGGGAGTCCTTTTCCTCAGCACTTCCAGCCATGCTTTGGCTCCTCCGAATGACACCGGGGGAGTGGGGGGGAAGGTGCGGGAGGGAGAGCGGATCAGTCGGCCATTACCGTGTTCGTATTATTCATGTGCGTCACGGCAGCACTGACAGCCCCCATAGAAAGCAGGAGCCATCACGCTGTGCAGCCGATGCACGCATTGGAAAAGGGCGCCTCTGCCCCCCCCAAAATGACAGCGTTTTTAAAGGCAGGGAGATACGAAATAAAGGCCCAGATCCTCAGAGCTATGTGCGTACCCCAACTCCCCCTGAAGCTCCTCTGGAAAGGAGGTGCTATTCATCACATTCACCTGCCTCCCATGGATTTTGAATGAGGCACGTCAAAAAGCTTTACTGATCTGGGCATCACTTGCCTGATAACATCATGCAGGATTTCTGTGGCAGAAGTGGGAAAACGAACCCAAAGCTTCCAATTTCCAGTCCATTGTTTTCAGCACAAGACTACCTTCCCTTTCACGCGGGTTTGTACTTAGTGATCCTGTTCTGCTAAGGGAACATTTGTCTGAATAACCTTACTGGGGAGAGAACGATTAAACCAGTATTCACTCTACCATCCTCTTTTTTGGGTCGTATGCCTAAAACCACTGAGCCCTCCTCCAGCAAATAAGAAAAAATTACAGGGATCCAATAGCAGTTCATAAGGGATATCGACAGAATTGGCACGGGAGGGGAAAAATAAACCTGTGCCTGTTACTTGAGCTGAAACGTGGGCTGATTCAGCCATTTATTTAGTCATTTTTTCCTCATAGTGCCCTTGACTCTGGTTTCACTGGAGACGCTTTAGAAGACACAGAGATACTCTAACATATAGTCAGCAAATAAACCTCATCTCAGCTTCACTAAGCCCAGACAAACCTGTAGAGACGAACTTGGGCCTAGACAATTACAGGTATTTAAGTGCCCGATTCCTACTGCAACCAATAGGAATTAGACTCCTGAGTACTAGCAATGAACAACTGGGTCCTGATACTGAGGAAAGCAAGGGCACTGATCTCAGGCACTTCTTTGGCCTCAAAACAATAGGATCTCTGCGCTCATCATGCATTCACGTACCTCACTTTCCAGCAGACCGGTGCGCGGTTATTCCTGTTTAACACATGGGGAGAGGCCGCGACACAGATCCAGCAAAGGACTTACACATCACTTAGGCCCTTGCTTCCAAGAGCGGGATCCGCAAACCCTACGCCGAACCCTGTAGGCGCTGAAAGTCTCCAGGCACCAAACCCGCTGCCTGGCGTGTTTCCTAAGCACCTAACGTTTTGCTTCTGGGCACGTCCACAACATCTCAGCTCCTATCTCATGCTGAAGCGTGACCGGCGTCTTCACACTCGTTGTTCCCTTGCCTGAAGGGTACGATCAGGTAGGTGGGCTCAGAGCACGCGCAACGTGCACCTACAGGAGTGACCTGGGCACAAAACATGACAGCCACGGATACTTTCATTGCAAACCGCGGTCGGAGGAGGTGCTGCTGTATCCCCCAACCCCTCTCATACAAGAGCTGTGCTGGGAGCACTCACCCAGGACATCAAGGGCTCTCCTCAGTCTTGGGGGGGCAGGACCCTAATCACGTAGCTCTAGGGTGCTCAAGGGCAGGGGTGCACTTTCTAACACTCCTGTTGTAGTTGCCGCTTGGCAGAAAGCAGAAAAAAAACACAGAGTTTGAGCCTGAGAAAGAAAGCAAAATGTGACTTTTCCAAACCGCTCGCTCAGGAGAGGAGAGCCGACGGTCTTACTCTTTTTTGTCTCCCAGGACTGCATGTGTATTTTATCCCACGGCTGTTTAATACCACATGCCTAAGCAACCCTTGGAGCCCAGATCTCTCCTCTTCCATGAATGATCTCATCTCTGGGCTTACAGCTGTTGTGAAACCCATCCAGAGACACCTAAATCACTTTGTGTCTAACACGGCTCCACTCAGGGAGCCAGGCACCTCGACGTACCAGGCTCCCTTCATACATCAGGGACCCGTCCAAGGTCAGACAGGCGGTCTGTGTGGCAAGCAACACATCCCAAGCTAGCACCCCTGCCACCAGGTCCTCTACCTCCTTACAACAACGAACTTGCAAGACTTCACTGAGCAGTAGCAAAGGTTTGTTCCCATGTCCTAGTCCACAACAGGGGGAGGAAGGGGCAGTCTATGTATAGGGCTTCTAACCTGCGCTGGTGTAAATCAGGAGTTGTTCCATTGATAGCAACAGAGTTTACACCAAAAAGGCACCAGGTGCATGCAAGAGAATGGCTAAATCACACAGTGCATCGGTGATCTCTGCTGTAACGTCCCCAAGGCATTTCACAGTCATGCTAGGACCTACACAAAGGTGGACTGCTACTCCGTTTCGGTAACCGCTCTCCTTTGTTAGGAAACGGTCTGTCGATGAAACAAAGTCTGCACACGCTTTTTTAATTGAGAGAGACAGAAACTTCCCTTTCCCTTTTCACTATGGGATGTCTAGCACACTTCTGAAGCATCTGGTGCCCAACACTTCCAGAGAAAGGAAGACATCACACAAGTTGGACCATCGGTCTGACCCACTATGACAATTCCCATCTTCCAACATCCATTTAAAGGTAGATTAGACAGTTGGATGAGCTGTCATTTTCTTGTGAGCTTCTGGGGTTGGATGATAGCTATTGACATTTGAGCAACAACTTAGGTGCATAAATCCCTTAGGCTTTAAAAAAAAAATCCCAGCCCTTCTCTTCAACCACGGCATTGTACAGAAACTTTTATGCTGTTACACAACATACAATAAAGCGCTTTGTTAGGCTGATTTACTTGAGGGCTTATTACTAACTCAGGGAAAGCAAGTCCCTCCAAACTGTTATGAGCTTGGTAGATTGTGCTTCCAACCTGGATCCCAGGCAAACACCTTTTCCAGGGTCTCTCCTGAAGGGCCTTGAGGACTTCGTTGCTTTTGGACAGGGAAAAGCCAGCAGTCCCCAGATGTTTCCCTCCACCCCTGGGGGAATTGGAGTACCATGTCATTGCCCGTTACTGCACAGGGAAAGAAACTGCTTAAAGGAAAAGCCGGTGAGGATGTAGCTGTGGCCACAAGCACGATCACTGGAAGGGTCATAACTACCAGAATGAGGCCCCAGCCTGGCTTTGGACCTTACTACAAAGAATTTTAATTACTAGGTGGCTTTCACCCAAACTCTGCACTCCCACCCATAGGTAATAACACGCTTCTTCTAGCAGCCCTGAACCAGTGCTTCCCACCCTTTTTTGGATTCAAAGCATCTCTTGATAGACACATGGCACCCCTCAATAGACTTGAGGCACACCTTGGAAAATGCAATCCCTTAGTTTACACTCATTTTTTTGATGAGAGAAAAAGTAACAGAGCAATTCTGTTGCAAGGATCCCAGAAAGGCCACAAAGCTCCAAATGATGTTTGACACTATAGATTTTCTAAATGCAATCTCTGGTTTCAGCTTGTGAATCATGTTTCCCACCTAACTGTGCTAACATTGTGTGGCACGCCATGGCACCTTTGAAAGGATCTCAGAGGAACCCCAGGGTGCACCCCAGTTGAGATCCTTGCCATAAGTATTCGATCCCTGCCCGCTCAACGGGTTTTACATGCAGAGTGCGTTCCCCATTTCGCTTCACTAGATTTACTTTGATTAAGGTTAGGACAACCAGGTGTGGAGGTAAGCAAAGCCAAAACTAAACCACCCTTACAGTGAACTATGAGTGTCCACAGAGGGACAGAAACTAGTTTAATTTAAAACTGATTTAAGTTTATCAGCTTTCTTATGTAGACAAGGCCTAAGCTGTTTTAATTAAAGCGGTGCACAATGGTGTGTAGACAAGGGTTCAATTATGTATGCCATACAGTAACTTTAAATATAATGTGACTATGAACAGTGGTACAAATTAATTTACACTCCCAGTAGGTGGAAGGATGGGATCAGGAAGAACAGCCACCAGGAGTGTGTAAGAGATGGGTTCAAGCAGCCCTTCTTCATTTTGTGCGTCTTCTTACCGATGACTGTTCTTGCTACGTTCATCTTGACGTGTAACAGTGACAGTCTGCCTCCCTTCCATATCTGCCTCTTCTCTCTATCAAATCCCTATATTCCCATCCATTAATCCAGTCACTAAAAGTCAACTTATTTCAAGACACATCCTAACAGATTGCCTGGTGACTTCTGGGCAGTGCTGGAAAGTCACACACCAGTAGTCAGCTTTATCTCAATGAAGAATAACTTTGCTTGTAGTCATCAGTAGGGATCCTTGGACCCCAGCTGACTTCCTGCCCCTGGGGCAGGGGGCTGGACTCGATGATCTTCCGAGGTCCCTTCCAGCCCAAATGTCTATGAAATCTATGAAAAGTGGCACAAGTCAGCCTCCTCCTGATCACAGACTAAGTGTTAGCTAGAAGTAATAAAACTGTAACTACCTTAGCTAGTAAAGTCACCTCAATCGAGACACAATAGTCTACCTAAAGGAAAGGAAAAAATTCTCAAAGGATAGTGCAGTTATACCTGCTGTTATGTCAGGACCTCAGCAGAAATGGCTAAAAAAACGAAGTTTATTGCATGAAAAATATATACAGAATGAAAACTTCTACTTCCATTGGATATTTATTCTACAGGTTCTTTTTTTTTCCCCCACTGAAAACTGTATAATACTGGTAGGAGGGACAACTTGTTCTTTTTCAACTTTTTACTCACCAAGGGATTTATTTATTTTTTACCTTTTTGAAAAAGAGTAAAGCTATGAAAGTACTTTTTCCCATCAAAAAGAGCAAAGTTTTTCATTTTTATTTTTTAAAATAAAAAGCAATTCTTTTAACCCAAAAGACATGTATACACTTTTGCAAAAGGCCTGTCTTTTTCCTGCAGGAGATGCACATAACCACATGAGGGCATTACTCTGCAGTTGCTAAATCTGGAGTTTTATTCTATAACCCAGGCCAGAAACTGGAAACAACTATTAGGAGGCTCTGCTGCAGACAGTGCTTTGTGTGCTGATAAATTACTGCTGGGGCTTGAAAGAGAATCCAGGAAACAGCGTTTAAACCTCCCAGGTGGTATCTGTCACTTCACCACCAATGAACATTTCAGCCACCCTCCATCTATTCAGATGCTGAGGCATGAATTTAGCATTGAGGTGAAGGCTTGAATTAGATTTTACTCTGCACTGGGGATGTGGTTGGAACTCATTTTGCTTCCTTTCTCCTGCCCAATTTCACTCTCTGTCAGCAGAGTAAATATCTTTGCTTTTTATCTGTGTTGTTTATGGGATAAAACAGAGCCGTTGTGCACAATGTGATAGTCTTTCCTCCTCAGCATTGGATTCAATGATTTTCCCTTCCCCTTTTCCAAAGTATAATTTTGCTTTTGAAACCCTAGTCTGGCAGGCCAGGAAACCACTGTATTCCTCTACTAATCAGGTGTTTCTTAAATTACAAGACCTGAGAAAATAAGAAACAAATCATGTGACCCCCTCTCCCCCCCCCCCCCGATCTCCTTTGTTCCTTTGCTGAACAAACACCGCATCAGCCAGATATTCCACTGTTTCCTAATGTCTGGCGTTTACCATGCCCAGTTGAAAATGGCTACCTAAATTGCAAGGGAGCAAAGAATTAGGTCCCTGAGTGCACATCTACATGTGCATTAATGCACCGTAATTACGGCACATTAAGTTTAATACCTGTAATAACAGGCCCTACATGAGCTGTAATCAGTGCTACTGTGCAGTAGCGCCAGTGCACATCTTTTATATGACTGTAATGCGCATCAGCATGAGAGTAACTCGACTGCGAATTAGCACAGCTTTCGCCGTGACGTGTTAATGTGCAGTAGAATTAATCTGCTGCACTTTTAGCGTCTTGTGTAGATGTGCCCTGAATAAACCAGCACAGAGCTGGAGAGAAATGCCTGGGCTATCCACAAGGTGGGGCTCGTTCTCCATTTTTTAAAATTAGGGAGCAGTCTGAGTCCTCAGGGCCTTGTTACCCGTTACATAGTGAGCGGCGCAAATGTTGATCTGCTTAGTGCCGTCTTGCAGGCACACCTTCAATTTGAGCAGCGCATCTGTGGGGAGTTGCACCTTATGGGTTATGCAGATCAAGGGACAATCCTGCCCTGGAGTGGCGTAACTTTGAGTCACACAACAACTGCTTTAAGCCACTTAAAGGTATTAATGTGCAGACAATCCAGGGGTTAAGAGCTCCAGGAGCCACCAAAAATTAACATGTAGCAAGGCCCAAACAAGATGCAAAACAAATAATAGGTTACTTTGCTGGGGCCGAGTTACATACGCCCATGCCACAGCCTTTAGCACATATACATCCATGGAAAAGGTAGGAACAAATCAGCATAGCACTGGGTGTAGGTTGCCATGCCAATGCTGTACGTTTTTCAGACAGCAACATGGAGATGCTGAATAATAGTCCAGAAAATGTGCCTGGAAATCACAGGAGCAAAGTAAGATTTAACACGGGCCACACATCTTTCCCAATGTATTGCAGGTTGGGATCTGCAATGTGATAAAATAAAGACCAGCACTTTCCTGTGAAAATGACTCCATATATACGTCCCGACACATGCTGCTTGATTTTTAAATACACTATGGTCTCCAGGTACCTAACTACCTTTGAAGGCCTGAGTCTAAACTCTCCTGTCGTCTATTGACCAAGTGGGAATGCAAGTCACTTATTTAGAAGCCTAAATATGGACTTTAATACCTAAAGTTTAGTCTTTGGGTTTGCAATATTTTTAATCAGAAGTTTAAGGTAAGGAAAGGAATCAATGTATTTCCAGCTCCAAAGAAGAAGTATTTTGTATTCTGGATAAAGGCTCTCTTTTGACTCTTAAAGGGGTGTCCAGCCATAAAGTGGCTTTGGTATGAGTTGCCTCAACTCTGCTTCTGTCCTCCCTCATCTCTTGCATTTCTGCCCACTTGACTACCAGCCAAAAGTTTGGCTTCAGATACCTATCAATGAGGAGGAATGAGAGCTATGCAAAACCCATTAAGACCAGAGCTTTACAATGAAAGCTTGGACTGCTGATTTATTATATGCCGAAATACAGTTGGTGATAAAGTCTGTTGGTTACTTAACGAACAATCCCTTCATTAGTATCTACCCACAGATCATTTATAGTCAAAAGCATAATGGATGTCAAGGGAAATGACCAGGCAGCAGACTTGGCGATGATAGAATAATTGCACTATTTTCTTTTAAATCCACCAATAATTTTAAACGCGATTCTAATCTTCAAAGAGCACAGTGACATTTTATCTCTTAATTTGAACTGCTGATGAAATAAACTTTGCCACAGGCCCCCCGCTGAGGGGAAAAAAAAAAGACACTGATTCAGTGATAATATTCTCTCACACTAACTTTTTTTTTTATTCTGCCAGGTGACTGACACAGATGTAATCACTGGATCCAATTCATGTTGATGCACTTAGGATGCATAGTTGGTGGTTCATTGTAGGACTGCAGACTGGGTACATTTAGACTTAGGGTGGACCGAGTCAGGGAACTTCTGGAGGGGCTGGATGTGTTCAAATCAGCAGGCCCAGACAATTTCCACCCCAGGATGCTGAGGGAATTGGCAGGGGTCATCGCGGGGCCCCTGGCACGGCTGTACGAGCACTCGTGGTGCTCTGGCCAGATGCCATAAGACTGGAAGAAGGCCAATGTGGTTCCCATTTTCAAAAAAGGGAGGAGGGAAGACCCGGATAACTATAGGCCCATTAGTCTTACTTAAGTCCTGGGGAAGCTCTTTGAGAAGACTATCAAGGAGCACATCTGCGATGGGCCAGCCGCAGGGATGATGCTCAAGGGCAACCAGCACGGTTTCATTAGAGGCAGGTCCTGTAAGACCTGATTGCCTTCTACGATCAGGTCACAAAATCCTTGGATGCAGGTGTCGCGGCGGACATAGTCTTTCTGGACTTTAGGAAGGCCTTCGACACCGTCTCTCACCCCATTCGCATTAAAAAGCTAGGCGACTGTGGTGTCAACACCTACACAGTCAGATGGGTTGCAAATTGGCTGAGGGGCCGCACCCAGAGAGTGGTGGTGGACGGGTCACATTCACCCTGGAGAGATGGGGGCAGTGGAGTCCCCCAGGGCTCGGTCCTCGGTCCCGCACTGTTTAACCTCTTTATTAGCAACTTGGACGAGGGGGTGAAAAGCACCTTGTTCAAATTTGCTGATGACACCAAGATTTGGGGGGATGTGGGCACGCTAGAAAGGAAGGACAGGATACAGCTGGACCTGGACAGGTTACAAGAGTGGGTGAATGAGAACAGGATGGGTTTCAACACTGACAAGTGCAAGGTGATGCACTTGGGCAGCAGGAACCAGCACCAGACCTACAGACTGGGGAACCCCCTTCTCGTCAGGGCAGAGGCAGAAAAGGATCTTGGAGTCATCACTGATGCCAGGATGGACATGGGCCGGCAGTGTGGGGACGCGGTCAGGAAGGCCAACCGCACCTTGTCCTGCATCCACAGATGCATCTCGAGCAGGTCCAGGGAGGTGATCCTCCCCCTCTGTGCGGCACTGCTCAGGCCGCAGCTGGAGGACTGCGTCCAGCTCTGGGTGACACACTTCAGGAGGGATGTGGACAGCATGGAGAGGGTCCAGAGGAGGCCACTCGCAGAGAGGCTACGGGACCTGAACCTGTTCAGCCTCCACAAGGGAAGGCTGAGAGGGGTCTGGTGGCCATCTATAAACTGGCCAGCAGGCAGTGGGAGAGTCCCTGTTCCTTCCAGCACTACCGGGGGTAACAAGGAATAACGGCCATAAGTTGACTGAGAGCAGGTTCAGGCTGGACATTAGAAGGTGCTACTTCACTGTCAGGGCGGCTAGGATCGGGAACCAACTTCCACGGGAAGTGGCGCTCGCTCCTACCTTGGGGGTCTTTAACAGGAGGCTAGATGAACACCTTGCTGGGGTCCCATGAGCCCATGGCAGGGGGTCAGACTTGATGATCTACCTAGGTCCCCTACATCTAAGAATCTATAAAGACTGGCTTGGGTGAATAGCATCTCCTTTTTATGATGGTGGAAATCAATATAATTCCAGTGATTTCAGACAGTCTGGCCCAGACTCACTTTAGAAAATGAACCCACTGTCGCCAATGAAGTGAGGAAGGACAGTGCAGCTATTACATGCAGATTTTGGAAACAATAATTTTATTACCAAACTCCTACCAATGGGGCCTGTTACCGGAACATCTGAGTGCCCTGTAATATGTATATACTTATCCTTGCAGTGCTCTTACAAAACAGGGCCATGCTGTTGTTCCCATTTTATAGATGGAACAAGAGTTTCTCTGAGCCTCAGAGAGATCGCACAGGAGCAGTGCAGCACAGACTGATGTCCCATCCACTGGCCCATCCTTGGTGTTTAATTGGCTGAGATTTCAGTTTGTAAGGCTTTTTAATGAGCAGTAAGCCTCCCTCTGGCAAACAGAGTGGGCTGGCATGGTATATACCAGGATAATGACTTCAAGTTTATGAAAGACTCTGAACATTCAAAGTTTTGCACAAACATTAACAGAACCTCGCAATGGCCCTGTGATATTACAAGGTCAGATGGTGACAAATGACAACAAAGGTAGCAGAATAGATTGAGACACTAACCAGGGCCAGAAGGGATCACTCCTTTTGACTTCAATAAGCCATTCCTATTAGAAATTGCTTACTATCCAGCCATCCGCATTGTTCTCAATGGGAAAAGTTTCCATAGTACTTAATGAGACTTGGTCGTTGTTAGGCTGGAACCTTATTAATACATGAAGACTATCACTGGCTGGTTACTTATGAAGCAAGTTTTTAGAAATTATTAAAGTTCCACATGGCACTTCAATGTATTTTTCACTAGTTATTTTTTGATAGTTTTTTGTCCTGCTATTTGAAAGTTTGGGATCGAGGAGAAGCTACAGTGTCTAGATTTCTAGCCCCCACCAACAGTCCCACCTCACAAACACCAGCTGTGCAAAGTGATCAGTTCATGAATGAAAAGAATTTGTAAGGATTCACCAGTTTCAACCAACAACAGAGATATTTGCCAAAATCACAAGTGATTCTAGACCTGAAAAAACAGGGCTACATTCACTGGCTTGTTCATTCACAGTTTATCCAACCCCCTTCATTAAATACATACATATCTCAGAAAAGTATTAAACAAAAGGCGACTGGAGCATGAATCTCGAAGAAGAGAACATTCCTTTGAAATATCTGCAACCACATCATGACATTGAATATCCATCTAACATTGCCGTGGCTTTGCAGACAAAAAAAAAATCAAAATCAAAATCCATCATTGCTGACGTATATGTTTGAATGGCTTTAGCAAAGCTTGTCTCAAAACCATCCCCTGCATTTCTTTCTATCCATCAGCCAATATCAGCTATGAGCCATATTTTGCATAGGTACCATAGCTTCCTGCAGAAAAGCTTTTGCCCTATTGTAACAGGAGTTATTTTCACGTGGTTTCAATCCTTAGAGCAGAATTTTCTGTCAGAACCTTTGACCCCAGGTCAAATCATACACTTCCTCGAACATGGGCTCAGACAGTAACAATAGAGCCTCAGGTGACAAGAAAAACGGGGCTCTCTGCACAAGAACAAGCGTGGAAGTTTTTTTCAAACAGGGTTTCCTGGATTTATAGGAAACGTTGCAATGGTAAGAACTGTGGATTTGAGTTTTTTAAGGAAACACAAGAACAAATAAAGTAACCCAAGTGAGATGAAAACAAAGAAACATAATACTTTAAAAAACCAAATACAAATCAAACGATAAATATAAATACAGCGTCACATGCGATGTCTTCCCCTCAACATGGTAGCATGCACAGACTCTGCTCCCTGTAAAGCCTACTTTGAGCATTGCCTAGTAGGGTCCTCCTAGCCTATTACCTGCCAATCTTGAGCTGTTCCATCTCTTCCCAGTAGCATCTTTAAATCAGGAGTGATGATATGCCCCGTGCACCTGAGCAAGGTGGGTGCAGCGAGTCTGTGTGGCAAAGGCAGCCAACCTGGCAGTCTCATCATGGGGGCTGTCCGATTGCACCCTTGACAATCTTCTTCTGTACGCTCTGAACATTGGCAGATACCAGGCACCTCTGGGCTACATACCTCACGTGCATTTCTGCAAGGCTTTCACAACTGAGATGCTCTCACTGGCTCCCAGGCCATTTGCTCAAGGTTGTTTTTGCTCACGCAGGGCCTAAAGGCTAGATACAAGCCAGGGAGTCAACAGGTTTGCACTGTGAGGCCGTGTCCAGATGAGCGTGGACGTGCGGTCCTGTCTGTGGCATCGCACACCGCACATGCAGGTGTTCCCCACGCTACTACTTTGCAGCATGTGTTTTTTTCCCCCCTCTGCCTTAAGAAAGCAGGGCAGTGCACGTGATGGCAGCACGCGCTGTTCAAAACCAGAGCCTGGCCTGCTGGAGCCATTCTCCAGCTGTGGGAGCACTGTGGCTACAGCTCCCTGCAGCCCCAGGTCCCCAGGTAAGGCTGCTGGGGCTAACACAGTCGCTGGTCCCAACCTCCCTACCCCACCCAGGATAACTTGCCATGTGCCAGAGGGTATGTAGCACATGCATTCCCATGGAAACAAATGTTCGAGGGGGGCCTGATCCTGTTCCAGTAGGGTGGGAGGAGGGGCGCTGACCCCGTTCCAATCAATTTCTATGGGCATTCTGCTAAGCGGAGACAATTCAAGGTTATCAACTGGGAGGACTGGGTGGACCTACCTAGCTTGCCAGTTCTGCAGAGAGAGTGCATCGTACTGGGCACTGACGGTGAAGTTTCTTGTCCCCAGGGAAACAAACGTTCACACTCGTGTGGGCATGGCCCTAGAGTCCTGATGCCAAACTGTGTTTAATCGAATCCAATCACCTTTCTGCTAAATTAAGGTGAAGTCCCCGAAGACAAGCAAGTTGCTGACACAGTCCGTATAGAAAGGGATCAGGAGATTCTATAAGAAATTACAGGCCAATTAGTTTCACACCAGCTATGGGGGGAGTGTTACAAAGCCTTTCAGGGATCAAATGCAAAGACACAGCTTGAGTAATGAGGACCCACGTGGCTTGGGTAAAGGCAGCTTGTATGACTAATTTGCTGGAAGTCTTTGAGGATATGATTGCTAGAGCAGTTAGAGTGAGCAAAGCAGGCACTGCCTATTTAGAGGTGCAGAAAGCACTGGACAAAGCTTTACAGAGAAGGTTAATGACCAAGGTGGGGAGTCCAAGAGTAGGTGAATGTGCCGTTGCTTAATGCACTGGAAATTGGCCAAAGGAAAGGGAATAAGTGGGAAGCTACTAATGGAGCCTTTGTATGGCAGAGAGAGATTATTCCTGGGATCACTGTGATGCAACAACCCAGACAATTCATCTAGAGCACTGCAAGGGGGGATTACGACACAACTCTCTCCAGTAAGAAGTTGTCACTTCGGCCTGAATTATCACGGCCCTGTCTAAACAAGACCATCCACAGATTGGTATGCATTTGCACTCTGTTTCTCACATTGTTCTGTTTTAACGAGTTTTCTAAACTCCTTTTCAGAACTAACAGAAATACAAACACAGGGAACTGTGCCAGGGTGAGAGAGGGGCCTGATCCTGTTCCAATCGACTTCAATGGATTGGATTCTGCTAAGTGGAGCAGATCCAAAGTTATCAGCTGGGAGGAATGAGTGGACCTGCCTTGCTTGCCAATCTTGCAGAATGAGTGCATTATACTGGGCACTGAAGCTGAGAATTTTTCCACACTTGACTAGGGCAGTGGTGTTCAACCTTTTGATCTCAACTATGGAGGTTTGCAAAAACCAGCTAGACAAAGCCTTGTCTGGGATGATGTAGTTAGGGCTGGTCCTGCTTCAAGCAGGGGTTGGACTAGATGTGGCCTCCTGAGGTCCCTTCCAAGCCTCATTGTCTGTGATTCTGTCTCACAGGCCAGACGAATGCTATGGAGCTGGTCCATGGACTGGATTGGATACCATGTGCCAAGGTCAGGCCCTCAGGTGCAGAACAGGCCTTGCCTTGCAGTGGTCTCAATACACCTCCCACCACACCTGCATGCCAGGATTAGGACCTGTGAGCTCCATGCCACCTCTACCAAGCCATGCAACAGGATTAGCTCCACACTGCCCAATGTAGCATGTAGGGTAACGGCCTGCGTTAGAGCATCCAGAAGTCCAAATCCTTGAGGCAGCTTTGAGACCCTCGGCCTGACTCAACTGAGGGCAGTTCCTAATGGTGGGACAGTTTCATGTCAAGGTTACACTGGGTGGGGAAGTCGGAAACATTATTTTATTACCAAGGATATGATTTTCATAAACCCAAGGCAAGCACACTGGTGTGAAAAACATGTGTGCAAATGCGTATTTAGTTTGGATGCATCAGCACAAAAATGGAGTCCTTCACTTGGCCATTTGCAGTTGATTTTGTGCACATGCTGCGATTGCAGATACGCACCAGGTACAAAGCCAGGGGGCCAAACAGTTTCAAAATGATTCTTCTCGGTTTTGTTTTCTTTTGTTCCTGTGATTCATTAAACCCTTTTTTGTGGTATGAAAAGAGTTATCTGAGCTTTTCTCCATGATTTCTTACTCACCGTTGCCTAAAACCAACAACTACTCCCTCTCTCTTGTTGAGCTCACAGCCTAGCTCAACAAGAGCTACTGAATCACAGAGTGACTTTTTTTAGCTCTACATACATTTATGGGCTGAAATCTTAAAATGCAACTAATAACATTGCACCCCCAGCTTGAAGAAAGCTGATTCTCAGAGCGGGGGCTAAGCACTTTCAGATAATCAGGCTTCTATAAGAAATCTCAGTTTGGAACAGAAAAACATGAGATCACCCAAGTCAAACAACTCATCCAGCAACAAGCAGGAGGATGAAGTCCAGCAGGCTAGCAACAGGTTGAGTCCTGCCAATGGTTATGCCCGTGAGTGGCAAGGACAGGACACAGCTGTGAAAGTGGGCTGGGTCATTTCTGCTTCTGTTCCCTCAATTGCATTCAAGTTGCACAGCTGCAGAACCCCTCTGCTCAGCAATTACTCATGGAAACATTTTCAAGGATGTGTTTGGAGCCCTAATAAGGGGGTAGAACTTGATATTTGGATTTGATTTAAGAAAATCTGCATCAAAATGTCTAACTGGAAAGAAATGCAAGATAATTAGTTTCTTAGGGAATTCTCCAAGATGCAGCACAGTCTTTACCAGGCTATCTTATACAAAAGGCAGCAGCAGGTCTTAATGCAAGTGTGAGGCCACCCACCTGAAACAAAACTCTAGAGCAAGGAGAACTTTTGATAGAAGAAAAAAGTGTCCATGTAGGGTCTGGTTCTGGGATAAAGCGCGTGGGTCATGACTCAAAGTAGTTCAGAAGATCTTTAACAGTCAACATTGCCTATCTAAATCCACAGTCCTTTTATCAAGTCCAACATACCATTGAAATCTGCTATTATGATACTATTAGCAGCTCTGCTGGGAAGTTGCAAAGAAGAAAAGAGTAGGGTTACATGTAAGCAGCAGTGAGAGATCATTCGTTCTGTCCCCATGACATTTAATAACATCCTCTGACACCTATCTGAATATAAAGCTGTAAGGTATCACAGTTTCTTCCTGGGACTAGACAAAGCCTCAGTAAACACAACGCCAAAATGCATTAAAGCTACTTTTTTTTTTTTAAGCAAAGTTTTCAGTTTCAGACTTGGATCAACATGCAAAGCAACTGATGATTTCATACAAGACTGTTCCTTGGCAGTGACGCAGGCAGAGGTGGATTGAGTCAAGTTATGCAGGTTCCCTATATTTGCTCTTCTCCGATGTCCCACTCCACTGCTGCAGACTCTCAGCTTTCCTTCGACTATAGGAAAATGACCTGATTTTCAGAATGGTTGTGCAAACCCTTAGTTCACCATGATGTTAAGTGGAAAGAGGGCACCTTATATTTCTGCCATTGTGCTGGAGCCTCATCGATTGCACCGTATGATGTACTGCCTATATGTGGTTTGCATACTGTAGTTTTTAGTAAATCAAAAATCAACTCTAAAGAGCCTTTCTCAAATTTAGATTGACAAAAAATACATGCCCTGATAAGTTTCTACTTTAAAAATTATTCATTCAAAGCATTCTTCAGATGAGTTCAAAAGCTTGCCTAACTACATCCCCAGCTGGGCAGTTGGTCCAATAAAAGAGGTCAACCAAAAAAATCCTTGCCTTTCTCATAATTCCTGCCCCATCATGGCTACAACATCATTCTAACACTGTGTAAAAATACACGGTTTCAATCGCTCACAAAAAGGCACATGTATTGAGACTTACCGAACTCTTCTGCAGTGCTTCATAGCTGTGGGTGGTGTCAGAGCCAGACAGTTTACTGCAATTGAGAAGAGTATTCAGGTGCATCTTGGCCAAGGACCCATGTTTGGAAGAACTCCTGGCTGCCAGGCACATGGATGTGGAAGGAGTTGCCCATCTCTCACTCCTCAATGCTTTCTTCTCTATTAGCCACGTTTGAGATGAAGCACAAGTCTACGCATGCCAAAATCCTGCCCAGCTCTTTGAACAGATAGGTGGAAGGCTGCTGGGTGCCTGTTTTCTGTCCTTGATCCTTTTGTAAGCTGTCTTCACATCCTTGGCTTTGGAAGAGCACTGAACAACATCCCATTTGTGACTGTGCTCCACTGCCACCATGATGGTTCTCTCGACTACATCACAGTTTCTCTGGATGCCAGATTTTCCTGTCTCTTTGCTTCTCCCCATACACCAACTTCAGCATGGGCCTAGATGGAAACTTAAAGGCCAGGGGTGGTTCAGGGCTCCCTACAACATATTCTGGGTGTGCGGGTTGGGCATTTTGACTCCTAGAGCATGTATAAGCTTTGAGGCAGAACAGGAATGCATGTCGGTATTTAAATAGAGAGGGGACATCCTGTCACCATGACCCCAGAGCAGCAGAGGCCATGTGGATGGAGATCAGCTGGTCAGGGCAGACCACAAAGCAATGTGGGAAGGCAGCTGGAGGATGGCCAAACCGCTTCAAACCACACAGGCTTGACTATGATATGGCTTACTCCAATGTGAAATGACTCCTCAGTTACGTCAGTGTGAGGAACTGCATCACATGGACGTAGATCTTTTTACATTGGTGCAACCAGGTTTGCATCCGTGTAAACTGCCTGGAGCGAAACCTACTGAAACAGCCAGGAGACGTGTGACCAGTTCCCCTTAGGCTCAACATGATGTTGGTCTGAAGGGCCCCAGTGATCATACTCCACTGTCAATGTTGTTAATTGTTTTAATGGTGACCAGTTCATCAGAAGCATCTGATTTCTATAAGCCTGGCTGGAGGGTTTGCGGGGTGCCCTCACTTTTATCAATAGCTTTAACAAACCAAAACATTAGGGAAGCCTTGAAACTTGTTCCTTCAAACCTTCTGCAAGTCCCAGTGTATGACAACAGATAACTGCACACCTGTCCTTGTATGGATGGTTTCTAATTCATTGTTTTTGGTTTACTTTGTAGTGTGGACAACTGCACATCATCTAATCCATAAGCTCCTGAATGAAAACTTTAAAAACATGAAAAACTTTCCTTGCTTTGTTCCACCAATCATACTTTATTTATGATAAGCTTTTCAGACTTCCTCCTCCTGGCTTTCTTTTGTCTACATTGCATGTTTTCCTTGAAATCTATTGTCATCACATTCTTTTAGTTCCTCTTTTTTCTTTTAATTAAACTCCTGACAATAGTTGGGCCTCTGATTGATAACGAAAGGGGACATAGGTAGGAATGTATGCCCCTTGTAGAATAAGGACCAGATCTCTAGGTGATGTAAATCAACATAAATCTTGAAGCTAAGTGAATTTATAGCAGCTGAGGATATGACTCACAGTGCACATGTTGATAACATTACTCACGTCTTCATTGGGACACAACCAAAGCTGGTGCTATTTGTTACCTTTCCTGTGTCTTCAAAATGTAAAAGTATATACACATTTTGAAGAGACACACACGCATGCGCACACACACACATATATAGTATTATCCACGTGGAGACTGTCTGGTGTTTATTTCCAGGATCTAATCTCTTCGAAAGGAGTAGCAGCTTACTAAGGAGGATAGATGCTGTGTGGCATTATTAAACCTACGCAGGTTGCATATTTAACTGTGTTAGTAGTACTGCAATTAGATCACCAAGAACATCCATTTTAATTGGCCAAGTCTGTGGGTTTCTGCCTTTGCTTGTATAATAAATCGCTCCTACAGGTCTCTGTGCTGTAGAAACAGCACAGGCAGAGATGTACCGCCTATAAATCCCACTTTCTTTGTGACTTGATGGCCCTTGTAAGTCATTTTTTAAACTGATCCAAGGTCTCGAGACAGCTTCTGCCTCTGGACAAACTGTGCCAGAGTGACTAATGGAACAATTGGTCGCCTTGGAATAACTCTAATGATTTCTTTATCATTACACGAGTGACAACCGCAGCAATCCTTCTTTTTCATTGGTAAACACTGGCCATTCAGGATAGCGTGCCCAGGCTTGCACTACTGGTACATTACTCTTTTACAAGTTGTACAACAACGCACTGCGCAGACAAAAAAAATTCCTTGCGCCTCAACTGCTATCAGTTCACGCCAGTGATTTGTAGCCTTCCAAGTGTGATGCATTGATCCCCAATTAAAAGTTTTCGTGGATCAGGCTCCAATGTGATACATCTGGAGGCAAAAATATGATTAGCTGTCCAAAACAGACATGGATTTGAAGTCCCAGAGAAGTGTCAGTGCCAAACTAGTTTTAATCCAGTTCTTTTTATATCATGTAACGGAGGCTTTCAGGACGGAGGTGGAATCGCTGCAGGGGACTATTGCAGAAAGTTTCCATTGCAAGGTATCACTCTCGTCTCATTCTTTTAATTCAGGTTTCCTCAGTAATTACAACCTACCCTTGACAAAGGGTGGACTTGAAGGATGATCCAGTAAGACTTTTTCCTGTAGCTATTATGAACTTACCCATGCATAACTTTGTTACAGGTAGACAAAAATAGAGAACATGCTGGAACAGGCAACTTCATTACCCCCGCCACCCACAGCATCTAACCCTCTGCTGATATTCCCTCCCTCCGTCTTTCCATTTAGTTAATCTTCAACTAACATAACCAGCTCAAATCATTATAACAAGACCAAACGGAATAAAACCCACAAAACTTGCATGCCATTGACCACCACAACTCGGTCCACTCTACTTGTGTGTAATAATACCCTTTCCCTCTGTCTGTCTGAGTAACTGTTGTTGAGTATAACATCACCGGGGCAGGAATTGTCTTCTAAGTACTCTCTGTGACTTTGGCTAATGATGACTTCAACGCAGGCACATGAATTAATAACAATATATATATAAAAGGATCAAAAAACCCATTTCAGTAAGTGTCCTATATCAGGCCATATATCACAACTGCCTGAGGAATGCCTAAAGTAAGACATTTAGGAACACATACCCCTTGGCATCCCCATTCCTTTGGACACATGAACAAATTAAAGCAAAGTAAAAAGAGAAAGGGACTTACCATACATCAGCTGCTCCATGATAACTGTTGGTATGCCCACTCTTTTTTTCCATGGTTTACCCCTTAACGAAACCGGATTAAGCTACCATAATTATGCTTTCCGTTATTACTCAGCAAGCATTAGCAGGCACATAAAGGCAGGCTGGTCAGCATCTTCTCCCCAAGTAATTTGCCTCCAGCTCAGGAGATGTTTTGTACAGGTTTCCAAACACAGATGTTTCCATGCACCAAATTTGACAGAAGGAAGGAACATCCTTGTTATTGTATCTCTTGTAGCTTCAGTCTCTCAGATACATTTATTCAAAATTAAGTCACAAAGATTAATTAAAGCCTAGTCTAAAGGGTCTTCTTATCTCCTTATTTATACACTTCTCCCAGGACTTGCTTCCGGTACTCTCATGCTTTCAAACCCTTGCATATGCTAATATCTAGGGTGTTACTCCCAGCAGACTCAGCACACCAAGAAGAAATCTGAAAATCTGTCTGGCTCACGAATGAAAATGTTTTGATAACTCATTCATGGATTCACTGTTCATCACCCATCAAGTTCTTTACTCATCGCCGGTATGTTAAATTTCCCATAGGAGCTCATTATGAATCTTCCTTATTTAGCAACATGAAATGTTTTGGAGGTTCACTCCAATCCGAGCTGATAAAACTGCTTTTGCCTAATATCTTTTCCCTTCTATTAATTTTGAAGCAGGTTGCTTAGAAAAGTAATGTTTATGGGCACAAAGTCTTTGGAGATGTCTTGAGTACGTGACTTATATGAACCAACTGTACATCAAAGGGCCAGAGACTTATACGCTTACTGGATAGTAAGGTTAGACGCAGGGACTCTTGCCACATCAAACAAGGAAATGGTTCTGCTGCGGTGTCTTAGTCGCATGTTTTACAGAGGTCAAATTATAAAACTAGAGGACAAGGAATCTTCTTTTTTTTTTTTAAATAACAAACATTTAGGGTGATACACAACTCTTTCATTCTTTCTTTCTTTCAGTCTGGCTGTCTTTTGCCCAATGCAGTGTCAATGCAAAGAGGCCTAAAAGCACGACAGTAGAATGGCTCTAGAGCCACTACCCGAAGCCAGATGAACATTGTTGGGTGGTCCCTATATCAATATCAGTAGATGACCATTCGGTAACCATTTGCAGACTATTGCTTTACTGAGCCTTAAAATTCAGTTTCAACAGATTTTGCTACCAGTATTGGGAGACAAGTGAGCTCTGGTCAGTCGCTGAGAAAGAGCTTTTCATTTTGGACAGAGGAAAAGGTTAAGTGATACTTAGGACTGGCTTAGCAAAGGTATCACGGCATCTCAGAAATTGCTTGGATTCTAGAGTCTGTGGCCCGCTGGTAACTCTGGCTTTCAGATGAATGCCTTGCTGCATGTGGAAACAATAACACATAAAGCAACCTCAAATCCTGCTGGCAGGACTCACTTGTAGATGCAGCCCTATTCACTTAACTTGCAGCCATTAGAAGGTTACCACAGGCTTCTTGGTACCTTTGTGATAATAACTAACTGTAAGCTACAATATGGCTCACGCAGGCTGCAACCCCTGTTCATTTGCTTACAGGATGCCCAGCCCTACCAAGCTGAAAAACCTGATCATAGGATTTTCATCACTACAACTTTTCATGTGCATCCTGAGAATAATTAGCAGTCACTTTCCAGTCTGCCACATCTCAAAATGTGCTTACAGGGAAAGTGGGACGTTGAACGTTAAAGTGGTCTCAGCTGCATACAGCTCAGGAAAGGTTCTGCAGAACATGCTGGACTTGAGAGCGGGACACATACCCATAGCAAGTTTATGGAGCAGACAGTTGCTTTCTTCATTTGTAGTTTGTTTCTGAGCATCCAACAATATCCATGGTGTCAAGGGGATCAGGAGGGTACCATTATATGGACTTCTGAATCTAATTTTAAAACCTTAAGTTTGTAAATCTTTGTCCTACATTTGCAAATTTGTATTACTAAATGTACACTGGCTGTTCTCTTTTGCAACCTATGCACAGGCATCAAATCATAGAGAAGTCGGGCTGGGAGGGATCTCCACAGGTCATCTAGTCCAACCCCTCCCCCCCCCCCAGTCTGAAACTATATAAATCCATTGTCTAAGATTAGTCCTTACCTTCAACATAAATACAAGCCTTTAGCTAGGGTGCATGAGGTAATCTGCCTGCTCATTTCAATAGTCAAAAATTCATTTATAACCAACAACAGGTCAAATATAAATTCTCTGAAGAAGTGTTATTGCAACAGCACCATAATTATGTTTAATAATTCTAGATTTGCAGGATGCTTTCAGCTCCATTTAGCTGTAGTCAGTGATGATGCCTGAAGACGGATGACAGAAGAGATGTCAACACTACCAACCTGAGGGCAACAAAAATACCTGCTACGCTGAATCCCATCACCAACTCAATAATGTTGAGGGTGTATACTGTATATACTTACAGGTACACTAATGGGGACTAAGCAAAATATGCAAAGGACCTTGAAAAGCTTACTAGCAAATACACAAAGAAATGATTCTTATCACTAATCTGCTTATCTTCCTCCTGTTCCTCCCTCCCTAGGACAAAAAACCAAAAATAAGGTAAGCTGCTTGTAAGCTTGCAAAGCATACCTTGCACTTGGTAATAGCTGGAGTTTTTTTAACAGCATTTAGTATTTTAACAGTACTTTGTATTTTAACAGTGCCTGGGGAAAATCAATTGTCAAGACAAGCATTTGCCTGCCATCAGGGCTGTCTTCCCTGCTGCAACCAACATCTAACATTAGCTGTAGTTGCACAGCAATTAAGAATGTATTTAGTGAAAGCATTACCAACAGTCTATTGCCATGGTAACGTTGCAGGTAAAAAAGAATTCCTTTGGTATGTTATGAGCCAAGTAATCGCAAGATGACAGACAGCAATAACATGGATTAAAAAACTAAACAAGATGTGGCTAGGGTTGTTCAAATACCAGCTCTAAAAACTTCTATTTGCTGAACAAACTGCCTATTAAAACCTCAAGGTCTACCACAGATGGTCCGACATTCACTTCAGTAGTCAAATAGGGGAAAAGCTGGGAAATTAAGAAAAAAACCAGAGGCGGCAACATACTTTAAAGGGAGTCTCCCCATGTCCCTCAAAGAGGCCTGCAAAAGCACACTCGAATTACTCCTATTTAAAACATCAACGGTGAGCCTATCGGACAATATAGGGACAACATCCACATTATGAATTTAAAAAATCCTACTCCCACATCTAGTCTAGCCTAGTAATAAAATTAAAAAATAAATTACTGGATTTTTGGTTGTAGCCGTGTCGGTCTAATGACATAGGCAGACAAGGCTCTTTGGGTAGATGCGATATCTTTTATTAAACCAGCTTAGTTGGAAAAAAGTTCTTTGCAAGCTTTTGGGTGCGATCAAAGTTCTCAGAGAAGACACAAAGGTCACATAATACATTTTTGGCTGGAGGGGTTTTCAGTAGGAGATTTCTGAAGACAGATGGACTAAGTGGAAGCATCTCTGGAAATGGATGATAGCTACAAAACAGTTCAATGGACAGAGTGCCGTTCCATAGCCCACGGGAGCTGAATCACCTCTTGTTAAGTCACTACACCCCTCTAACCCTGATCCCAGAGATTTTTCTAAACTAAACAGTTTGCCCGATATAGGAAATATAAATGAAACTAGTTCACTGCAATCGCTGTTTTTCATGTGTAGCTTTAAATTCACAACAGGAATTTTATTTGTACCTGAATGTACCCTTTCCTGCTGCTCTTTTCCTCAACTTAGAAGCCGGCACTATCACTGGACAAGAAGCATTTTTTCTTTTTTGGCAGAACGAGGAGAACTGACCATTTTCTAGCATTTCATGTACTAACCCAGACATACAAGATTGCTTTAATGACTGCAGTAGCTGAAATTTTCCTTTTCTCTCCTGCAGTTAATCTGGGAGATAACTCCTGTACAATTACATTAGCAGGGAAAAGGCATGGTGCTTCACGTAAAGGATCTCCTCCCTGCTGCAGCTGTGTTTAGCTTAATACAAAGATGCCCAATCCCATTGCATGTCTCTGAAAGAAGTCAGTGGGACACATCAAAGCAGCCAATATTGACAGGAAAGCATTATATTTAGTAGAATAATCTTTAGTAATATGGCTGCTTAAAAAAAAAAAAACATTAGGTGAAATTAAAATGTAGGCTGCTGGAAAGCTACAATCACAAGTTTTAAATCAGGAGCTCATGAGGACAGGGTGGCCCTTGGACATCCCACCCATCCTGGAAAAGAAAAAACTAGGGGTAACAAGACTGTCACCATAGCTTACAAGTACATACATTGTGTGACGAACAGCATAATTGTCACTCTCCACTTCACTCATCTGTTTGGGTTATGTTACAATGGGAACAAGCGTGGGTTTGTTATTTGTCGTGTAAGTCCCTATCACATCAAGTGATCCCCCATCAAAATCAAGCGTCACCACTATTAAAATAGCTGAAAGGATGGTAATGCTCCATCTGGTACAGTTACATTCAAAGACAGTTTACTTTTCTTCTAGCTTCTGGTGTCTACAAACACATCGACTGTGAACATGCAAGGCGTGCTGCTGTGATTTCCCCTGACTACAGCAGACCTGGAAACTTTCCCTCATTGTTTACACACCTTTCAGAACTATTTAAAATAATGTGCCAGGTTAAAGTTGAATCATTGGCTGTGCTTGAAGTCAAATACCCTGCAGGCAAATGCTGTGTCTGCTTATTCCACAGGACCTGGTTAAAATTAATCCTTTCAAAGGGGAGCTGCTTCAAGTGCAAATCTCAAAATAAGTATGCACGGTTCTTTTTAATGGAAGTTAACTAGAAAAGCATGCGACGGTAGGTTACTGTAGATATTCAAGTGGTTGGTATTTCCCTTGCACTTACTGAAGCTGGGGAAACCAAAACTGAAACAAATGCCTAACAGAATACACCTATAACCAGAAGATGCATGCACACAGCTTGATCAGCATTTACAAATTCACTCTTCTACAACTGGAGCTAATTAAGTGCTGCACACAATAAAGTTGGCATTAAAGTGATGCTTTGAACTTTACACTTTTGAAGTTTGCTCTCGCCATTCCTAGCTAGCTAGTCCTGTACAATGCAGTCCCCAGTGCTCCTTATTGCAGTCCTTTGCAATATCAGCAAGATAAACCTGTCAAACCACATTGCAGAGTGCAACTTTTGTGATGCCCATGAATGGGATAGAGTGCAAAGGATTTTCTACTTGTGTCAGAAACCAGGCTACTGTTATTGGTTTTGACAGATAACAGATTAGCAAGAGTCCAAGTGATAACGTGTAATTTTTATGGGAAATAAAAGATATGTAATACCATGAAGTCTGATCGCTAAAAGCTAAACAGAACTGCACTCTACCTGTGCAACAACTGGTTGTCAGAGTCCATCTGATGGGGTGAGGATAATGTTGCTCCACTGCAGGATGCCACTAAAACCTACAGGAACACCTCATTTTCAGAAAAAACAGCCTTCTAAGTAAGACCAGGTTAAATTCTGGAGGATTAGGAATTGAGAGACAGCAAGTACAAGGAGGCCACAGCCACAGGGTATTATTTGGATGCATTTCTAATTTTGAAAGTTTCTCTCTTTACACTGATCCAGTGTTGTAATATCCTTCTGTAATGGGATGACTTGTCCCTTTAAATGGCAATAATCTGCCCTGTTGAGGAAGCAGCTATGGGGCATTTGGATACTGAGGGAGCATACTACCAGGAGCTTAAAACCCCAGGGATGACAGCAAATAAGCAGTGAGGGAACAATTTTTCCAGAGAAATGAAGCAGGCTGAGCAAAGGGGCTCACTTTCCAGTTTCCAGGATAGAACCGGATAATTGTTTTGCTCGTTTAAAAACATGTTTTATTTGGGAGACTGGCTGAGGAGCTCCTCAGGGAGCAGAACCCACCTACAGAAACCAGTGGGCTAGAGAGCCTGCTTACAGGGTGTGGAGAACGTGGACAGCCTTAGGCAGCAACTGAAATGGATAGCAAAGCCTTGGCATAGCCCCTCTAGCCATTGCAATGGCAGCAGCTCCAGCCTCAACAGATGTTGCAAAAGGACCAGCAGTGCCTTATGCTTTGGCTACTGGACCAGAAGCATAGGTAGGTGCTATGACCCTAGCCCAACCAAACAGGTGTGTGTTTGTGTTTGTGTGTGTGTGTGTGGGGGGGGGGGGGGGCGACCTCACAGACGGAGCCAGATAAACAATCTTAAAGCCTTTCTAGAAAACTTTGAGCAGGTGGCTGGAACATACCAGTGGCACTGGAAGCGGTGAACCATTAAGCTAGACTCTTACCTGACAAGGGAAGATCACGCTACATACCGAGTCCTGGGGACCAAGGCCACATGGTATTATGGCACCCTCAAGGCTGCTGTTTTAGATTGCACTGATCTTGTGGAAGAGCCATACTGGCACTGGTTCTGGGAAGAGCCATTTAATTTGAACTCCCAGCCCTGAGCCAGTGCCCAGCACCTTAAGGACTTGTGTATGCAATGGTTGAAACCACAGTCCTGCTCAGACACAGAGATAGTAGAGGCAATAGCCTTGGAGCAGCTTCACTAGGCACTGCCTGTGGGACTCCAGGTGTGGGGTGGTAGACACCAGGTTGGCACTCTCATCAGGAACTGCCTTGAGGCTGAACTTGAACATGAAAAGTACCATACTGGACTCAAAATGAGAAAGGCCTTTGGGTAGAAGTCCTGCTCTTGGTCTTCACCCCACTCTATGGCCAGTTGGCTGGGGCAGGTTTTGTTCGTGTTTTACTTGAGGACTGGCTGAGAAGCACCTCAGGAAGCAAAACCCAGCTGCAGAAGCCAGCAGGCTAAGGAACCTGCTGACTACCTTCCATAACCTGAATCCTGTAAGCCAGTTTTCAATTCCTTGAGTTTCTCTAGCAAACAAGCAGAATGAAAAATTTGCCAGAAATGCAAATGCACACTACGTATTCAAAAGAGATATTCAGAGTAACTTAGAAGTTTTAATGAGATTCCCAGAAAAGATCCCTGCCAGAGTGTTAGATGTTCCCATTTGATCCATATATTAACTACTCTAATTGGTCCTCTGGCTCATAAGTTTGTAGAATACTGTTATAATACAGGCAGGCATTTGAATATAGGGGGAAAAAATGAAAATGACATCAAACTTGCTAAATACGTATTGTTTATTAAGGCTTGTATTCTCCTAGAGGAAAAAGTTAATCTGATGCTGTCCATTACTCCGTACAGGCAGTAACAGTCCAGAGACAGAGTTATACGTTCTAAATACAAGTCTAAATGATACAGCTTAAACTTTATTTAAATTGGAGGTCCTTTCGGAGTAAATAGTTTTCAGAAGAAGATATCTGCTTTCTAATATAGTAAAAGATCCTCTACAATAAACACGTGCAGATTCAGTGTGCTAGAGCAACAGGCATGAGCACCATTTTCATGCTTAATAGAAACTCCAGTTGGTGGCGAGTTCTTCGACGGTTCCCTCATTCCACAAAAACATGACAGCAAATTCAGTTTCTTAAAACAGTTTTTTTACTCATCCAACAGAAAAAAATTAGACATACACACTGTCAATTTTAAACATCTGAGGCATCATCCATCATATTGTCCGTACTATTAGTTCCTACGTTAAAGCTCAGCATTATTGGTATAAAAAACAAAACAAAATAAAACAAAACAAAACTTTAAATGGCATTAGGATTTTGGGGAAGAGGAAAGGGAAAGATTAAAAATGATTTGCAATTAACTAATAACACCTGAAAGCCCAAACAGGTTTAAAACACATTGTCCAAAAACCCTGCAATGTTGATAGCATCACGTTATTATTTAATAATTAAGCTACAGAAACAATAAAGCAGAATTATGGCTGAGAGAAGGCATCTCACTCTCTGCAGGATATGGTTTAACAAATGCACACTGAAGCACTGGTTAACAGAACGTGGAAGGGAAATATTTTCAGAGAGATAGAAATTTCACCAACAATTTGATTTCCTACTAGACAGAAAAAAACCAAAATGACATGTTTTCATTTGAAAAGTATAATTGTACACTTAAAATAAAAAGGTATAGTAATTGCACAAAGTGATCTGAACTTTTTGATTTTAATATTCTGAAGTGCAGTATCTCAAACAAAATTGTTAAAGTGACCAAAAAAAAGAAGAAAAAGAAAGAAAAAGAAAACAATGCATGGTTTATTATACTTGCCATGAAGAAACAGGGCATGGGGTGAAGAGAAAGGATGTGTCACATGTAAAAATTATAAATATCTGACTTGGAACATAATTTGTGTCAAAAAGTCTTTGGGAAACACTAACATTTTAGGACGCTCATTTATAGTTCCATATTAGGTCAGTATAATTGGTTACCAACTTAAAAAAAAAAAAAAACCAGATGCACCTTTATTAATGGCTTCTACAGCATTGTACATAGAAAAGATACAAATGAACGCAGATCCACATGGGCAAAAATAAACTACAATGTACTTAAAGATGCAACAACTTAATTTCCCCTGCACGAGAATATATATTGGAGCTGAAAGCTTTAGTTTGTCCTGATGCCAGGATACAGCACCAGAATACTTTTTGTTTTTTCAGAGTCGAATTTAATATCAGTTCTAGTATATATAGCAAACTGGGTTTATTCTTATTGTTTGTTTCGATTCTGACGTTCCTGCGAAGAGAAAAGCACAAAAACAAGATAGTTTAATCATATGAAGAAGTTCAGTGATACAGCAGCTAAGAGTTCAGGAAAAAATTCAATCCCTTTGTCTCCAAATGACATCTATATTCTGCTCATAAAATTACAACATCAATTATGTCACATGACACACAAATCAAAACAACGTCAACATTTCTAGAGGAGGGGCCGAATGCGAGCAAAGCACGGGCAGTGAGGCATAGCTGCTATATTAGTCACTGAGGATCAAAAGGGACTCCACATGAGGGTCACAATGAAGGACTTCAAGTGCAGGCTAAAGATTTGCAATATTTTGAGATTTCTGGATCATCTTAGCTATTGCTAACAGCAGCTGGGTTGGTAAGGGGTGGATAAACGTCAGTAGATTAAAAGACTCTACAATCAACAGCTAAAATTTTCCTCCAATGCATAGGTGATTTAGCAGCCTAAGTTTCACTGAAAGCAAAAGAGAACTTTGGCTCCTTGAAAGCTTTACTGCAAACCGTTTCTACCTCCGACTACTCTGCTTGGAAAGGAATCTCGAGACTTCAAAGTCAGGAAAAAAGGATGGAAACACACACACAAGCAGCGCTTTTCTGCCCTTGTGAAACGGGTCTGGCTTAATATGGTCAAGAAGGACTTCTAGCGCTGGCACTGTATAGCAGAAGACGGGAAAGACAGTGGCTCTTTGAAGTTCCACTCCAAGCTCTGGTTATCCACCAAGTCAAGGGAAACACCGAGACAGCCCTCAGATCTAGTATGGGCAGTCCTCACCTACCCAAAGGCAGAAGATGGTCTTTGAAGCTGAGACCCTTTCACAGATAAAGAAGCAACTGCATTCTCCCGTTTTCTTCAGTGGAAAGAGTAGGCCAGGGATTACTATTAGGCAGCAGCAAGGAAAACGAGGAGGGGCTTTGTGGTACCTGCCTTAACAGAAAAAAAAAATGGAGGGCATCCTAGCAAATGTTTTTTTTTCGGGGGGTGTAAATTCAGATATTCACAATGTGAAGTTCTCAGTTACCCTGTTACTGCGTCAACACGACTCTCTTTAACAACTAAATGCTAATAGTTTGATATCTGCTTTTCCTTTCTTGCTAAGTCAGAACTGCTATATCTTACTTTGTAACTGTTTCCTTTTCACACCACTAACTTTCCTTAAGGCAGATTACATGCCTCTGTGTCATATTTGAATGACTATGAAAACTGCTGTGGGCCCTGAGGAGAAGCAGATAAATGTCGAACCAGTGGCTTTGTACTAAAATGCCTACTGGGTTTAACAGCATTTATTGCATGACGAGTGGCTGAGCTCCCACCTGGCATCCAGAATCTGATTTCTACTTTTCTGCATGTTAAACCTCTTTAAATATGTGCAATAAGCCTGCAAATATTCCAAACAAAAGTTACACATATTACTGACTTCATGCCCTTCTATCTACCTGTATTCA
Source organism: Crocodylus siamensis (assembly GCF_052110815.1). NCBI lineage: Eukaryota > Metazoa > Chordata > Crocodylia > Crocodylidae > Crocodylus > Crocodylus siamensis. The sequence goes on from NC_143404.1 coordinate 69,375,940, forward strand.
TGCAGTGCTAACTATTTCTTACCAACATACACAAACAGAGGTACACCGATACACTGGTCCATATCATATTGGCACTGAGAACAAGAAGAATGACATTATTGGCAATCAGCTTTTTTTGGGCTGATGTGGCTGATAATGTCACTGATAAATGCCGTGTGCATGCATGCAGCCACAGCACACACGGGACCAGGAATGTAGCCCAGCAGCATGGAGACCAGTGTCTAGCTGGTAAGTCTGTGGGGAGGAAAGGGGTGTGGGGGAGGGGACAGACAGAGACCCCTACAGTGAGGGGGGAGTGGGGCGGTATAGGGGCTGCCTAGCCATGGCGAGACTGGGTACGGGACAGAACCATGGGCAGTGCTTCCCGCTGCTGCGTGCACCCCTGGGGGAAGCTTGGGACCACATGCCCCCTGGATCTGCACACAGGGCAAGGGTGGGCTGCCACTGCAGGGTCAGGGCTGGGGGCTGCACTGGCCTCTTCCAGGCAGTGGGGCTGGGAGGGGGGGGATACGGCAAATTTTCAGGTGGAGGGGCCCCAGCCCAGGCCCCCAGCAGGCAGCCCGCCCTCACCCCATGCACTGATCTGGTGGGCACATGCCCCCCCATGACTCCCACGGGGTGCGCACAGCGCTGGGAGCCACCCCGACACTCCTGCATACAAGTTGCTGACATCTCTGTCCTGTGCACTGCCCCGGTTGGGCAGCCCCAGCACCACTCCCGCCCTCACCGTGGGGGCCTCGATCTACAACCCCCCCTTCTCCCGCACAGACGTACTGGCTACAAGCTGCTCTCCAAGCTGCTGGGGGGCATATCGGCAATCAGATCAGTATCGGCTAATATGGCTAGTTAACAACTGGTCATTGACACAGGCCAAAAAAAATGTTTATTGGTGCACCCCAACACAAAAAAACCTTGTCTACACAGAGCCTTCAGTCTTAGTTAAAATCGGAACAGTTTTTAACAACTGACATGGCAAGTTAACTGCATTTATAACTCATTTAAAAGCAGGTTTCAGTCTTTAGGCAACAACCTATTTTAAAACAAGCTGACCATTTATAATGGTTCATTTTTACTGTATATTTATATAACGAACAGACAGAACCAAGAGGCAAGTTAAAACACAGGTGGTTTGTAGGATCAACAAGTCATTTTAACACCTACAACAACCTTTCCTTCACAAATTCACCAACCTGGGGGGAGTCACAGATATGATGGAGGGTAGGGCTAGGATAGCTCTGCAGAAAAGGACCTGGGGGTTACAGTGGACAATAAGCTGAATAGGAGCCAGCAGTGTGCCCTTGTTGCCAAGAAGGCTACTGGCATCCTAGGCTGCGTTGGTAGAAGTGTTGCCAGCAGATTGAGGGAAGTGATTATGCCTTTCTTTGGCACTGGTGAGGCCACATCTGGAGTCCTGTGTACAGTTTTGCACCACCCCCCCTACAGAAAGGAGGCAGACAAGTTGGAGAGAGTTCAGTGGAGGGCAACAAAAATGGTTTGGGGGCTAAGGCATATGACTTGTGAGAAGAGGCTGAGGAAACTGGGCTTATTTAGTGTGCAGAAGAGAAGAGTGAGGGGGGATTGAATAGCAGCCTTCAGCTCCCTGCAGGGGGGTTGCAGAGGATAGAGCTGGACTGTTCTCAGTGGCGGCAGATGACAACAAGGAGCAATAGGCTTAAGTTACAACAAGGGGAGTTTAGGTTAGATAGTAGAAGAAACTTCCTCACCAGGAAAGTAAGTAAAGCATGGGAACAGGTTATCCAGAGAGGTGGTGCAAGCTTTTAAGGTTTTTAAAGACCCAGCTAGACAAACCCTTGGCTGGGACGATGTAGTTGGGGCTGGTCCTGGCCCTGCTTTGAGCAGGCGGTTGGACTTAAACAACTTCCTGAGATCCCTGCTAAGCCTCATTTTCTATGATTCTAAATTAACTAGGTTATTTATCAACTGTCAATAAAGCAACATTTGTTTCTTAAGGACAGCTGCTATAACCAGTGTTTTTATACTTGATTTAAACAAGTTATGACTGTTAGCCAACCCTGGAATAATACATCCTCTCAATTTTCCAACCCTAGCCAACAAGTCTAGGCACTGCATCTCAGCCTGTATATTAAGGTCTCCATCTTATGATGGCAGGTGCCCTTCTCCATTGCACTGTCCTAGCAGTTACTACTGTGTTTCTACTCTGTTCTTTACCCACCTCCTTTCTAATGTTTTTGCTGTATTGCATTTACTTTGTTTCTATTCACCCAGCGGCTTCCACACATTTCACAGAGCAATGGCATACACTGGTGGTTTGGAAAGGCTAGGCTTTCTAAACTCTTACTCTCAAGTATTGTAGGACCAGAGAAGAGACTTTTCCACAAGCGTTCAGTCCTGTATTTGAAGGACACAGATAGGAGGCAAATGGTTGTAAGAGGTTCTGCCAGTAGCCAAAAAGTGCGTGCACAGAAACAGGACACATGTGTTGCAGAACTTGGATTTATTCTATTACTCCACACAGTAACCTGGAGTCTCTTCTAGGAAGGAGACCTGGACCCCAGGCAGCCTGAGGTAGCACCGATACATCAGAGCTCAAATTATCCCTCAAGCCAGTAAGCCACATTGCCCTAAGAAATTCCAATTCACCTTCTCTCACACCAACTGCTCTTTGCCCAAGGCAAATGGCAAAATGTGGCACTGAGTTAATAATGGAAGCTGGGAGGGATAGAGGAGATGAGTTCTCCACTGCTAGACAACTTGGACAGACACTGACCAATCTCTAGCTCAGAGCCGGTGAAATTTTGCAGAAAAGAAGGAAGACTTATGCTGCAGGATGAAGCCTTTGTCCCCATAGAAGAACCAGATGTGGTTCTGCCCTTACCACTCAGAGAAAGCACCATAAACCTTCTTGCTAAACATTATTTTCCAAGGTCAGCAGGATAAGAGTCTATTAAATCTCTAGGTGCGCTCCTCTCTGCTATAGCTGGGAAAACACCACTACAGAAACCTTTACACAGCATCTTTAATCAAGAAACACACACCATCAGAAGCACCTGTCTTATAAAATGCAACTGCACAAAGCTGCATTTTTGTGAGAAGAGCAAACTGCTCCAGTCTAAAAAAGCCCTAAAACGGTGAGCCCATCAAAAAAGGAAGACGGCATGCAACCTGCTCCTAAATCAAGCGGTAGCTCAGCAGACAAACAGCCTAATACAGACAAGCTGATGTGCTTTCAGAAGGTCTCGAACATGCTGACTAGCCTGCATTCAGTTGCTGTAGAGGCTAGCTAATGTTTTTCAAATCCTAGTCTCAACGAGGCTCAAGTAGACAACTGGCAGTCTGGAGACACTGGACCTATAACCTTCCTGGATGGAATACAGTCACACTCTCTATCCTAGATTAGCGTTTCTCAACCCGTGGGTCACAAGAATATATATATATGAAAGGGTTGCAAACAAACTTGAAAAATGGATTCTCCTTTAAAAGGAAAAAAAAATGTGGGAAACTAGCTTTTCTCTTGCAGGCTGACAGAGCTCCAGCCTGCAAGGGGCTGCCTGGGGACCCCCCCATGCCCCACACATCGGCCCCCTGCCCCACAACACCGGGAGGCTAGGGCTGGGGGTAGGGGGTCAGGAGTGAGGGCACTGGGTCAGGACTGGCAGTCGATGTTTCGAAATGGGTGCTGGTACAAAAAAGTTGAGAACCACTGTCCTAGAGCATTTGAGCCACTGATCTCTGAACCTCACAACAGCAGCATGCTGTGTTACTAGAGACTCAGGCTAACTAGAATCATTAATGGTCTGATCTATAAAGATTTTATGTTATAAAATCTGTGCCCCAAATTTGTTCCAAGAAAAAACAAATACATAAACATTGCAACAGGTAACAAGGTTCTTTTCCTATCATGATCTATTCTGACAACGAAGAAAAGTTTTGTAAATCATATACCACCTTATTTCTTAGGTATGACTAAGGAGCTAATCATGTCTCAGTAAAGTTTACCATATATTTTATTTAAAGAAACTTGATCCCATATTTTGGAATTACAATTTATCATCATACAGGACACTACCACCACATTTTCTGGGCACAATTACCAATGGTATATTGGCTCTGAACAGGAATCTGGCCAACTGTTCCAGATACTTATATATTCTGGAATAAATCAACTCTCCATTTCTTCTTATTTTGGGCCACTGGACCAGCACTTAGCTTGTCCTCCTAACATGTATTAATGCATAAAACACTGCATCTTTCCTCCATTCCACAGAGACCAATTGCTTATCTTAAGCAATGCAGACAGCACTAGGGGAATCTTCTGCACTTACGACTAAATTTTTTCCTAGCGGATTACACTATAGCTGTACAGGTCCCACTTGAGGTCAATCGTTGACATTTTGAAGTTAACATGAAAAGTAATTAGATTAACTTCAGATGGAATATAAGCAGCAAATGGCTTTTTTATTCCTAAAGAATATAGTCTGTGCATGACCTTAATAATCAATCAGTTACAGCCACACTGCCCATCAGCAAAATTATCTAAAAATAAATTTAACTTCTTTGTTTCTTATAATAAAAAATGACTTCATCAGCAATAAATGAACTATTTCAGTATTTTTTCCAATTTAAGGACTTTTAAAATTCCCATCTTCATGTACTTATTATGTTTTAAAAAGGAACTGCAGACCTATCTGAATAATGATTTGACTCAAACCACGTAAGATGACCAAAAGGATACAACATTTTGAAAACATGGCAAAACTGTATAGGTACATATACATTAAACAGACAAAGCAAATCCTTTAGACCACAATAAAAACTATTAATTGGCACTAAGATTCCTTTATTTCGTATCTGCTCCAAGGTCCAAAGAATGGTAAAAAATCTAGATATCAGCTACGTGAATTTAAACAGGAAGTGCTCTCTAATAAGAAAACTTTGACTGGAAAGTTTTACAGCAAGCTACTGATGCAATTTGTTCACATGCAAAAGGTCAAAATAGATGTTTTATTCTTCTCAGAATATAATTTTACATAGACTGCAACACAGTCAGAGTATCATTTATCTTTCACTGCATCATTCGTTACTGGTATATTTTATTGCTGTAGCATCTGTTATCTTTCTCAGTCTACTCCAATGGCCTACACATAGCCTTGTTTTGTAAGCTGTTAAGAATTGCCTAAAAAATATTTAATTAGACCTCATGGGTTTTTTTTCCTTAATGCATCATTCATTAAACTGAGTTCTAAAGTTTCCTCAGTATTAAGTGAAGTGGAAAATAAGATGCAATAATTGTTGAGAAATTAATTTTGTTAGAAAGCAATGGTCTGTTCAGGCACGATTTATTACATATTTAAACTGATGCGGAAAACAGAAGTCCACATGAAAGTAATACAGAGGTGAGATCAGCTCAATATTGGGTCTGGTGCCAGTATAATCAGCTACTACAAATGAGAACTGAATTCAGATCTCAGCGTATGGCCTGGGAGCATAGGACCAACAAGGGTTAAGCATTCAAGAAGAAACATGTTTAATCCTGGGAACAGGCAGCCTCCAACCATTTCCAATGCTTGACGCAAGAGGCATTTCAAATTTTGTTTGTTGTTTTTTGGTTTTTTTTTTAACCTTGTATGGATTCACAGAAAGGATAAGTGACTTCCTTAAGTTTATGCACCAAGTATTTGGCAAAGAAACACAAGCTAAGCTTCCCAATTTCTAGTCCATAGCTCCACCCCACTGGATCGAACTGCCCCTTCTGAAGGTAGTAATCATGTTAAAGAAACAAGTAATTCTCAGTAAAAAAAGGTTTGCTAATAGGACATTTTTTGTTTCATGGACACCACGAACAGCATGTTAAAAGCTGTGAATTCAGGGAACTGAGACTTCTTCCCACCATGACTAGGTAATAACAGGCCTAAAACTGTAGGTGGCTAGACAGAAAGAGCAGAGCTGAAGTCTGAATAGCTCTCTTAACCCTGGATGTTTCTGTGTTTCTGGGGGAAGCTATACCCAGATAGTTAACGTACTTTACGCTGGGAGAGAGGGTTGTTTGTTTAAGTGGCAATAAGATAAAAGCCTTTAGTAAAGCAACTTCCATTTTACCTCCAGAACTTGCATTATGTTTCAAAACAGATTTTGAAGTAAATTTAAGTAATACAAAGTTGGCAAACAAACAGTTCCCTTTAACCACCGAAGTACAGGAAGTAGTACATAGTTCCAGTCAGAGTTCAGCCTAACAATCCTATGTTTCAGGGGTGTCAAACTCATCAGGACCCATGGATCAGGTGAGGGATGCAGGATGGGAATCAGGTCCACAGTCCAGTACCACATCCTGGAACCAGCATGCAGGGCCAGTGCAATGCGGGTGCTGCATGCAGCATGACTGCCGGTCCTACACACTGCAGGCAGCACACAAGGCCAGTCCAGGACACGTGATGTACATGGTACCTATGCTAGATCAGCCCTGCACGCTATCTCCAGCACCCTGGGCCGGTCTGTGGGACCTGTCCAAATTGGCCCCAAATTCAGCATGTAGCAGTGGTTCAGTGAGAGCATCATACGCTGTGTGCCCTGAACCAGCCCCATGAGCTGTGTGCAACTTACATCCCAGGTCTTGCCCTCTGAGCCACATGCAGTGTACAGGGTCAGGGCTGGTCCAAGACCCACAGACAGCACTAGGGATTAGATGATAGGATTTTGTGGGCTGGATTCAGCCCACATACCTCATCTCTTAAAACCCATATTAGACATGCTATGGCTTTACAGAATAGGAATGACTGATGTTACAGCATTTGGACCCCATTCTTGGTCCTGGCTGATGTAAGGACTATGAAGGTGACTAATATTTTATGACACGTTCATATAAAAACATTAAATACACATGCCCCCTATATATATCTCCCTGCTTACCACTATCCCATCCTGGCCCAATTCAAAGTCCTGTGGTTTTTCAGACCTGGTAGAAGGCACGAGTCTTAAAGATCAAGTTCTTCATTTATCTAAACAGGTGCAACTCAAGCAGCAGCAATACAAGCTTCACTACACAGGTTTCCTCAACTCTGTTCTCAAAATACCAGCTGAAAGGACAATAGTTTGGACTTACTGCTGGGGATGTCAAAGGGAATCAATTGTGACCTGCATTATTATTCAACCAGCAACTAGAGTGATACCTCATATACAGGAGCAAAAATACTCTAAGTGACACTGACTTGGTCTAACTTTGAAACTAGCAATCTCTGTATCCCACTAACCTCCTAAAATCAGTTTTCAAATTCCAACGGAATAGGACGTAAGCATTAAAAGTAAGCTAACTTTTTTTTGTTTGACAACCAGAATGACAACCAGAAAAAGTTGAGGCTGAAAGTTTCCTCCATCCCCCTTCTTTGTAATGTCAAACGTATCCAAGACCATTTACACACACCCTAAAGATGCAAGCCCTACTTATGTTCCACCAGAGCAATATTTAAAATATATGCACGTATGAAAAGAAAGAAAGAAAGGAAAACAAGCTTACCTTCCGCACTACCTCTTCTTCCTCTTGGCGCTTTTCATAATGAGAAAAGTCATCAAAGATGGAGGTTGTATGCTTGTACGTAGCAATAATTTTAAGCACTTGTTTCGCTTTTTCTAAGGGCACCTCCTGTGTGTCACGGGAGTTTGTAACTGGTTTGTTGTCATTGTTCTCCAGCCTGATGTGTCTCAGCTGGTTGTTGGGCACGTCCTTCACAAAGATCCACTTGACATCAAATTTCCCCTTCCATTTGTCCTGAGACCAGACGCCTGCACTGGTGCCATAGTCCACAGGTGATTTCATTTCTGCTACTCCACAGAAATGTCCGCTGCCATTGACACTGAACAGCAAGTACACTGGACCCTTACTATTCATGGAACGGAAAGCACTGTCCAAGCGTTTGTTGCCATGTTCTGTGCTACACCAAATGGAATATTTAATGGAACGATGAATATCATCCTCAGAATAGCTCTTTATTATGAACACACGCCCATTTTTAAGGTTCCATTCAAAATCTTTAGGGTTATAGCTATGAGCAGCCTTCAGTTTTTCAAGAACAGGATGGGATTCACCACTTGGGACAGAGTTAGGCTGGGTATTACCAGCTGAGTTGCTATCATTACTAGTTCCTCCACTTTGGCCAAAAGCTGCATTTCTGTTGCGAGGAGCCACCCAGCGATTCTGGGGTGGCTGCTGAGGGCTTTGATACTGTGGTTGGGTCAATGGTGGAGGCTGAGCTGGAACAGGCTGAATAATTTGCTGCTGTGGCTGCGGGACAGACTGAGGAGATGGGATCTGCTGAGGGGCAGGGACTTTTGCCACAGGACCCTTATTGTCCCAAGTACCTATGTCCATATTATGTTTTATAGGCGGTGGAGGCAAAGCTCCTCCAATTACTGGTCCAGTTTTTGTTTTCATTTTAGGTTGCGGTTTTGCGGGCTTGCTGGCAATGGCAGCCCAAGAAGTTGGTTTAGACACTGGCAAATTTACACTTGATCCACCATTCCCAGAAAGAGCACCTGTCATTCCAGCACTGTTGACAACAGAACCCACTGTTTTCACAGCAGAAGTTGTAACATCTCCACCAATCTTAAGTCCAACCATTCCCTGTTCAATGCTATTCATTCCAGGGGCTTTATTTAACGTATCATTATGAAATCCTGTCTGTCCATCCACAATAGTGCCACCCAGTGAACTGGGTGGGTAGCTATAACTGCTCCCGTAAGCCGAACTTTGAGTCTGCTGTCCTTGGGATCCACTTGTTCCCCAAGCTGAGAAAGCAGGATTTTCTGGGAAAAAATTAAATCTGTGTTGGTAGATGTTGTTTCCCAGGCCCCCAGGCTGTCCAAATACAGCATCGTGCATAAAATGATGATCTCCGTTACTGAGTTGTCCATAGGTGGTGAGGTATGGAATAGGAGGATCTCCTCCAGTAGACCATGGTGCTTCACTGAGAGAATAGGGAAACCCAATAGATGGTGGATAGTAACTGGACAAATAGGGATCAGTCATTGACGGATAGCTATTATTCTGTTAAAGAAGAAGAAAAAAACCAGGAGGGAATTTCAGATATAAGAAGTTGTTTACAAAACCAGCACGACATATAAGCAAAACAGACATTTCTGGGCTCAAAATGTAAGCAATAACACTTTTCCAAATTCCCTCATTTCAGCCTCAAAATTTTGTAATTTCTTATTCCATGAACAGTCCAAGTTGATGGCAGTGTATTTCTTACATTCCTAAAGTGGAGAGGCATTTTCTTTCTTCACTTACTAGTGAGCTTTGAACACCAGTCTCAGATGAAAGCTAGTACAGCCATGACTTGCAAAATCCCTTTTACTGCCCCGCAGAAAAAAAAAATAGCTTAATTTTATAGGCTAAAATCAAGAGACCGTGCAATTTTTGTAATTCAGAAATATTTAGTTGACAAGTATGATTCTAATATACTTTGAACTTGTATGCTGTTCAAAGGTTAAGATATTTTGTTTACCCATGTGTTATGCAAAGATTATTTAAAACAATTTTGAAAAATGCAAAGGCAAAAAAAAATGCTACTAAGATCCAGGAACAAGACTAGAAAGAATTACATCAGACTTAGCACTGAAATTAATGTTACAGCTACACAAATATCATAGCAAGATGCAAAAAACAAAATTAATGCAACCCCCAAACCATCAAATAAATGAAAGATGAAGAAACGGGCAGGTTGACAACCCTAAGAGATGTAATGACAAAAATAAATAATTTGTTTGTGTTTTTACTAAGTATTATATTAATATATTCAATACAGGCAACCAGTTATCCATAACAGACTAGTAAAAGAGTTTGTTTTTGGAGAATTCATAACTTGTTCTGTGTACACACACACACACACACACACTATAAAGAACAGGCATCTGTCTTCTCAGAATGCTTTTTATGTCAAAAAGGAAGTTAGAAATCATCATTTGATTTAGAGATGCAGTAGAAAATACAACACCACATCAAAAATAATTTTCCTCCATTATAAAAGAATCTCTATATAAGTAAAATAAAACTGAATTTCTTGCTCTCATTTCTTCCACTGACAGAAGCCAGTCTTTAGGTGGAGTTAGTATTGTACAGATGACTACAGGTACTCCTCACTTAAAGTCATCCCGGTTAATGTTATTTCATTATTATGTCACTGATCTATCAGAGAATACGCTCGTTTGAAGTTGCACAATGTTCGGTTATAATGTTTGGTTGCCACCTGCTAGTAGGTAAATACTGTGACGTAACTGGATTTGCTTAACATGGTTTTGCTTAAAGTTGCATTTTTCAAGAACGTAACTATAATATTAAGCAGGGAGTAGCTGTATTATATTACATACACAGTCTGAATGTTTTAATAAGACACAAAACTTGAGAGACATGAAATAAGACTCTGAAAAGAAAAAGCATCTAAAAATTCAGAGCTTGGGTTCTGTAATTTACCTTAATTTTCTCCTTCTATAGCAGCACTATATACGTATAGAGAACCTAGATCATAGATCTCCTTAAAGAACTTGGGTTCAAGACTGGATGGAGGTCCATGGAAAGACAGCCAAACGGTTCCGTCATTAAAACTGAGAGAGATGAACCCTTCCTGGTTCCTCCTTCCCTTTTCAACTACTTTTTAAGGTCACATTATCAAGACTTTTCCCTCTACACTTCTACAAATTTTCAACTAACATCCATTTTCTCCATTGCCTTCTTTATACGCAATAGTATCCAAGTACAAATGCACACTAAACATTATGTGACATGTTTAAGATGAGGTTACTGGTAAAGTTTACATGAAAAATAAATCTTAAGATTAACACTATTTAATATGTTTAAATAATATCTTGCATCTTGTCCAGTATTTACTAGTTGTGAACCTACCTTTCCCAAAGACATTCTAGGCATGGTAAATTACTGCATGAACTAGTCACTTTGGTCTGAAAGTCAGTGGCTTCAGTCAGAAGTCAGGGCTTCAACTGCAGCCATTAAAAAAAATAATAATAATATCAAGAGCAACAAAAGCAGAGGCACCTCTGATTAGAAACAAGCCACTCCTACAATATGACAAGCGGAAAAAAAAACAACAACAAAACAAACACTGACATGCAAAATGATGGCAAGACGTTAAGCCAGAGAAAGACAAAAGGGACAGCATGAAAAAAATAAGATACTGGTCAAAACTCAACAGAATGTTTCCTCATTTCATCTCTACCCCCGATATTGCAAACAAAAATGTTCTCTATGATCCTTTACATGGGGGGACAAGGGTAGTGACAAGGTACAAAATTCTAGCATTTCCAGTCAAGTCGGGAGGCCCCTTGGCACTCCTGAACATCAAGAGATTCCTTAAAATCCTACTTTGTCCAGGTTACAGACATATTTTTTTTCTTTGCTTGTGTGTTTTTCTTAAACTTGTAGCCAAAATATTTTCTGGAAATTTTTGAGCCATAGCAAGTTCATTTGTTTCAACTATCAACTGAAAATCAAAGCATGTCACTGCCCATATTCCCCCCACCCCACAATACAAATTAGTTTATTTAACATACACATATGTTAAGAGAAGCATATTTTAGAAGTTTCATGCACGTTGTTTTACAGTTGGGGAGGGGCAGAGAAAGATAAATTGATTTCACAGAAAAGCAGATTCCACATCCTGGACCCTGCAGACTTAAATCATGCTTACCTATTTAAAGCTAGCTTTCACAGTTAACCTGGTGTATTTTATTCTGAATATTAAATGCCTGGTCTTTAAACCACTAGGAAGGCCTATTAATCCCACATAAATTGTGTAGAATGGCAGACTCAATCGGACAGAAGAGAGAAATCCTTAGGAAAGGTACATCTATGGAATTTCCCCATTCTCAGCTCAATTGGAATACAACAGCATCAGCAAATGCTATCTTCAAAATATAAGCACCCAAAAGAAAAATACAGAAGTGGAAAAGGTTTCTTACCACGAAGAATTAACTAGTGTTCTTAGCTCATATACCTTTGTGTGCTTTTAAGTTAGATTTTACATAGGCCCAGCTAAAAGAAACCTAGAGTGCAAGTGATTGAGATTAGCAGGTGCTTCATGCCCAAAAATATTTCTGTTCTCTGAGCCATCCTACCAGGATTCCTTGAACTGACACTGTCTAGCTACCCAGCATGGAAAGTTTTCACAAGCACCCTAACAGGATAAAAAAGTTTCACCAGATACATTTGCAAAACATTCAATCTATTTTGTTTGGCTTTGTGCCACAGGGTTTAGGAGAAACCCTGATGGAAGTTCTTTAGTGCAACAGCAGTAATTTATCTCAACAGACTTATCCTTGACCTTTCAGAGCCTCTTCTCTAGTTCACTGTTTACTAACCCTTTGAGTTAATTGCAAATGGATCCCTTTTATCTGCCTGAGTGCTTTGCTTCATTGTCATACAGTATACTATTTATGCAAGATCTTTTCATTCCAATTTGTTGTATATCTGAACTAGGATTTTTGCTACAATTTTTTATTTTTTTTTACCTTGGATGTTGTACAGCATTCAATATCCATTCTTAGCCCTCTGAAATATTGTAAGAAATGTTCTTAGTGCTTAGGAACCATACAAGCACTACAGTCTGATACCATACCCTCAATTTCCATTTGCAACAGCCACTATTACTCTAAACCTGCTGCTCCCAACCAACCTTTTAAAAAAAGGAAAAATGGACAGATCAAATAATGAGGGCTTGTGGGTTCTCCAACATAGTAAAAAAGTTAGGAAAAGATACTGAAGTTATACTTCATTTTCTAAATCTGTAAATTTGTATCAAAACAACGATAAACTGCATTTCTAAGTCACCAAGTTTTAACTCACTATTTAATATTGTTCATATATTCTAATATACTTTAATTTCACAGTAAGTTTTAGTTATGCAGGCATATTTTAAGCAAATTCTACTCTTAGTCTAGACCACATACTATGATGGAATAATCTGCAACTGCAAGTTTAGCTACAACAGCTCAGTGAACAGTAAGGCCTCATTAACTTGCTGCTGCAACCAAACTGCTTCCAGTACCTGAGCTAGTCCAGGTACCTCTAGTTTATGCTGAATTCTGCAGTGCCAGCACAACCCTGCAACAGGTTGCTGCTACAGACCTTATCAGTCCTATCTGATCTCACTGAAAATCAGTCTGTTTAATTGCCCTGTGAAAAACAACACTTTGAGATACAAAAATACAAAATTCATTCTGCAAGGTTCAAAACAAGCCAAACATTAAGATTAAATAGCTACTTTCACTTATAAGAATACTAGTTTGTTGCTATGCACAGTTTTAAAGAAGGTTCTTTAAGCAAGAATAAGAGAACCCAATCCAAGATGTTAGAGATATTTAGCTAGTGTACAGTACATAAGTTGCAGAGACCACTGTATTATGCTCTCCTTAAACATCTGTTCAGCCCTTCTCATAAAGGAGCAACAGAAAAATTATGGACCAAGAGGCACGCTATTCTGCATTTGAGAAATATAGGGAAGGATCTAATCCAATAATTTTCACACCTCTAGTTCTGAGGCACCTCATTTTCTCTGCTCTCATTTAAAACCATCTTAAGCAGCACTGCTTCTGTTTAAAATAAAATAACGTTCTTCTGGAACGTATCCTACAAGTCATACGCACTGTATCAATACATATTAGCAGGAAGCAGTATGTAATATTCAAGTCTTACATCACATTGTCTTACTCTTAAAATGAAGGTGCACATGTTTAATTTAGTATTTTAAACTATATTTCCATGCTAAGCTTTTTCTGTTTTCTTATTGTAAGCCATCCTAAGCCTTTGTTGGAAACAGCGGCACATTAATTGAATAAATAAAAACATATGAACTCTAAAAAAAATCAGATTATGTATGTGAAGAAATTATATTTGCTGAAAGGTAGTAAGCAAATAGAGCTACTGTGCAAACTTCAAATCACAATCGTTACCAGGTCCATCTAAAAGCAGAATCTCTCAGTGACTGTAACAGGTGCTCTGACTACTGAAGAACTGCAAAACCAAGGCCTTACCGAGAAGCAACTGTGTGAGATTTTACAATAACGCTTTGATGTGGAAAGTATACAACAAGCTAGACCTGGACCATTACCTTCATTTTCACTTGTGACAAAGCTAAAAATACCAGCACTCTAAGCTAAAGTGCTAGTAGCGGTACTCAGTAATACTTAATGCACTGGAGCTGTTTCTTTTTCTATTTCCCTTCTAAAGCCTCACAGACTTCGGGAGCTATGAGCATAGGAGAGCCATAGTAGTGTTTGCCATATACCTTACTATGCCCAATCTATACCTTAGAAACAAAGGTAAGTTAAGAAAAAATACACTAACCTGATTTGACTGTCCAGAAAGGTAAGGTTCAAAGTCGTTATCATGAACTGTATCCTTCTGATGTAATGAACCATTTTGTACTAAAACAAAAAATTGCAACATTATTACATTGTTTAATAACATTTCAATGAAGAACCTCATCCTAAATTAACTGTAAAAAAATAGAGTACAGTAAATCCTTCTTGTGACATTGTCATTAATCTTTGACAAGGAAAGGGGTCAGAGATTTCTCTAAAACGAAAGTTTCCCAGTGCACTCTGAAAATCATTACTGCTTCCAAAACTAATTTGAATGACAATTTCAGAACATCTCATACTAAATTTTTCCTACAGCTTGGAAGTTATAGTAAAATGAAGAACCTGCAATTTTAACGAGGGTGCACATGCATGTATCTCCAGGAAATGTTAGAATCACAGAAAGGCATTTCTTGAGAAGAATGTGTGAATATGACTAGAGGACATAGCAATAACAGGTGTCCCTACTCCATGCCTATGACAGTACAAATAACAAACATCTGCTGTTCACACTGAGCAGTTCTTTAAAAAGTTGTGTCAGCAGTGATAAAATAATAGCTGTTGGGTGTATTTCTTGCAAAATGCATCAAAATGCTATCTTAAGCTCCACTTTCCTCACCTGCAAACTGGAAATACCTAGCTAAAACAAAGGGACATTTCAGGCTAAACATTTGCAAAGCTCTCTAAAAGGCACATTGGGAAGGTGCTACATAAAAAATGTAAAATGGTTATTTAAATTGCATCACACTTTATTTTTGTCAGTTATTGTGAAGCATAAAGCAAGCTGCATGCATTAAGTCGGTGCAAAGTAGTCCAACAGTTTCACAGAAAGGCTAAACTGAAAACAATGCCAGAGAAAAATGCAAATGCAATTCTTTTAAAAGATGACAAAAATAGTGATTTAAAATGGGTACAAGTAAAATAAGTTCAGGAAAAGCTGTCAAGGAAAATAGAACAGTATGTATAACATACATCAATGCACTTATAGAGCAGGGGAAATAATCTGAAACTTGTTGAGACTACAGTGGTTTGAAAAACAATGACAAATGAAATCTGAAGGATATTTGTATGGCAGACCTACGCCTATGTAAACTAATGGTTGGACCTGCTTCCATGCTAATGAGTATGTAATTATTCATAACTATGATAAATAAGTCTATTATTACAGTAACATAACTGACTTACAGCTAGGCTAGTTACTCATGAGACAACTTGCTAGCAAAGTTAAATTTTTGATAAAGAAGGTCATACGTGCTGTCATACCGCCCTATTACAGGTACTTGTACTGTTTGATTAAAATGACTTGTAGGAAAAGAGTTGTACACACCAGCTGTCAGACACCTGCCAAATCCAGTCGAGTGACAGAGCAATACTGATATAGCAGAAGCAAGCCTGGGTGTGCGTTTGTGTTTTTAAATTGTCTTTTAAGAATCTTCCACACTGTGTTTGTAATCAGTAGCCTTATTTAAGGCATCTTTAAGAGAAAGGCAAATTCAAGCAGGAGTGACCATCCAGCCTTATGTGGACAAAACATCAAAACAAAAATGCTCAAAACACACACATGCGAGAAATCCCATCCTTTAGAAAGCGCACAAGCAAGCAAACAAGCTCGGCTCCCAACTCTGCCAATGAGAAACCACAGTATTACTGACCTGCTTGCCCACTGCGGTCTGCCTGCTGGCATCAAACATTTAAATAAGATCTAAACAGAAAGATGCATCCCCCCCACCCTTAACTTTCTGCCTCCCTTACCTTTATTCTCCTGTCCTTTCGGTCTCTGCGATGCCAGGAGAAGAGGGGGAGGGGGGGGAAGAAAGAGAGAGGAAACCCAATCAGTTTTGTGAAATGCTTTTGTAGAACCCAGAAGTTTGAGGTGGAGAATGACCCGAGCAGACCCCATCCTTCCCCACCCCTTATCAGGCTTTGGACTTCATACCATGCACAGACCGTGTATAAGCAGGTGCCTTTTTGGCTAATATCAAGCAACACAGCGTGCACCTAAACCTCCAAGGCTCGGGGCTTGCACGGAGGAGGCCGGCCTGGATCTGCAGAGCGCCCACAGCGGCCGTCCTGGGGGGAGCACACTTGCCGGGGAGGGGCGATTTGGCCTTACCTGGAGCTGGTCTTGGGGTGGGAATACAGGGAAGGAGAGGGAAAGGCGGACACAGACGGGAGGAGGGAAATGAAGATGAGGAAGGAGGAGGAACAGAAGGAGGAAAATGAAGATGATGAGGAGGAAGAAGCTGGGAGAAGAGGAGGACAATGAAGAGGAGGAGGAGGAGGAGGAGGAGGAGGGTGGGGGAGGGGGACCCCGTGGCGGCCCGGCGCTCACCTGAGGGTCGACGCTGGTGGCAGACATACTTCATGTAGGGCCCGGGGGTGCGGGCGGCGGGCGCGGGGCCCGGGCGGCCGGCGCGGACGGGGGGGAGGGGGCGCCCCCTGAGGCCGGGCGGGGGTGCGGGGGGGGGGCGCGGGGGATGCGGGGCCCGCGGCCGCGATGCAACGCGAGCCTCCAAGTCCAATGGCGGCGGGGACCGGGCTGCGGTGACGTCAACGCCGGAGCGCGCCCGAGGCAGGCCGGGAAAACATGGCCGGGCCGGGCTGGGGGAGCGCAGCACCTGGCGCGCATGCGCGCGGGCTCGGCTCTTTCGTGGCCGGTGGGAGGAGGCTGCACGCGCCCGCGGCCCGCCAGGGGGCGCGCGGTGCCGGGCCTTGCACGTGCGGGTGGTGCGTCCCCCCTCCGGCTCCATCCAGCGCCCCTCTCCTGGGGGCCTGGCCCCCGCTGGGGCAGGCCTTTGCACCCCAGTTAGCCCATGCATGGGCGTAGGGGGACACAGTCCCGGGCAGCAGTAGTGGCTCTAGGGGAGGGCAAACGCCTGGTGCTTTTGGAAGCCCCAAAATTTTGCAATCCTTTTTTTTTGTTTTTGGGGGGGCTTGCAAAGGTCAAATTGGTTCTCACACCCCTGGGACTGGATGCTGTCCATGCAGTCTCTACCCTTGCAGTGAAATGCAGCTGCTGCAGTTCTCAGCAAGTGCCACCCACTTTGGGATCAAATTAGCTTGTCACGCATCTCTTTCGTGATGTACTTTACCTGCCCGAGGCAAACCTCGCATCGGGAACTTTTGTTGAACAAGAAGCAGTAGCTTCCTTTCTTTTCTCTCTCGCTCCGCTCGCCGTTATTGGACCCTACGAAGAATGTCCTGCAGTCGAAAGCTTGTCTAACTCTACCCCAACGACGTTGCTGGTCCTATAAAAGAGATTGCCCAAAGAAATCCCGACCTTACTGTTTAACAGAATATAATTGTCAGGTGATATTGTGGCCTAGATCTCACCCTTTCCCTTGGCTTTGTAGAGGCCCCTTTATGAGCAGTCATCAGCACCATGGTGATGATTTTTGATCTGACTCATGTATTTTGTTTTCCGGCACAATAATATGCAAATTCCTTGCTGGGAAAAACTAGCCCCATTAGCAAAGCTACCGCTGATTACAGTAGGGCCAGGTTTTCAACCTATGGATTTCAGGGAGCATCGTCATTCGCCTGTGTGTGGTCCTGGTACATGGAGAAATCAAACCAATATTGCTGGAGCGAGCTGTCTGTTTCTGCTGAAACCGTGTCAGAGCTGAAGCCCTGTAGTTTTAGAGAAAGGCCTGGCATTTCTCTAATGAGATCAAACTTATTGAAAGCCATGCCCTTTTAGTCCTAGCAGCTGAATCCCAACTTGTTAGCTAGCCGCTGTAGCTCTGCTTCTCCCTGTAGATAATGGCGCTTTAGGAATGGGTAGTGTTTAGCAGCCAGATTTATTGTTATTTGTATTGCAGCAATGCCCCAATCATGGATTAGGGCTACGCTGCGATAGGTGCTGCACAAAGAACAAAAACAATCCCTGTTCCAGACAGCTTACAGACTTTTAATTGCTTATTATTATAATGCAAAAGGTCTAAGTTAATATGTTTTCTGTCCTAATAGGCTATATCCTAATGTTTTTATTTTAAAATTTCGGAGTCAAACCATGCTCTTTGTTGATATGACAGTGAAGAATCTGCATGTGCCATTGTTATATTAATATTTATTTGTGCTCAAAGACCTCCATTGGGTCAGAGGCCCCACTGTGCAAACAGAGTGAATGCAAGCTTTTTCTGGGCAGAAACTGCCAATCTAAAACCATGCGGAGCTTCCAACAGTGGCAATGTGCTTGCAGGTCACAAAATCTATCCAAATATAGAACCCAAATGCTCTGCTGCCCTGGGAGTCTGTAACACCATGACAAAACCTGCTGTTCCCTGTGCACGCAAATAAACAGTGAGGTTGACCATACAAAGCTCGTAGACTCTTCTTTCCCACTCCCGTCTAAAGCAGGCATATCGCATAGCTGCCGAATATGCACCACAAATGCTCGGGTAGCTCAGTGGTCCACGTAGCTTATCACCTAATACAAGTGCCTGTCATCTGACTGGAGAATGGGAATAAAGGAGGCTTATATTTGAAAAGAGCATCTGTATAACGCATGGCTATGCGTGCCTAGAAAGCTGACTTCCCTTTCATACAGCACTTAGGGTTTTTCTATGTCCATAGTCTCTTTTTTAGCTTGAACCCGACTCTTTTTGATTGGTTCCCTGACATACACGTACAGCATCTGCTGTTACAGGATATGAGTGATACAACAAAGCACTGAAGAAAATAAAAAGAACAGACTGTTGAGGCCTACTTAAGATAATGTGCAACTGCTGGAGATAACACATGGCTTATAATCTGCTACATAATACCGAACTAAGTTTTATGTTAGCCCATTGTTTTATTTGAAAACAGCAAAAGAAATGATTGCCACAGTGCTGCATATTTCTCCAAAAGAAAGCTGGGGCTGCTGGTTGGGGATCTCCAAGTTATATCACAGTCCTGGCTTTAGGGAAGAATTCACTCATGGGACTGATTTCTAATATTTTGCAACAGGATATTTCACTGCTCAGAGCAACAGGGTGGCAGAGGACTTGTCACCCGAGATGTACACAAGCGCAGCCAAGAACCAAACTGTGTGGTGTCAGTTATCAGTCTCACCGTTGTGTAACATGGATGTTCTGGTAACACTGGTCAAGCTTTCTATCAGCAGATAGATACTATAAATCTCACATGCATTTTTTAGAAGTAGTATATATCAAAGCTTATGAACAGCGACAGTCTAAATATTAATAACCTTATCCTTAGATCAGGTACAATTATGATGCAGGCAGCAATAGTGACAACCTCCCTATGGTTAAAAGTTTGAACCCACTTAGGGCTAGGTTTTGGTTATGATCAGGTAGTTGGATTTGTCTGCTGCTAGAAATCAAAATGAATCCTCTCTTCCTCCAAGTTCAATGGTCTGGTCTTTTCATGTCCACTTTTCAACCAGTAGTCAAAGGAGAGATGAGAAAGGTAGGGGATCAGTGCAACAACCTGTCACTTCTGAATGTCTGACCTCTAATTCAGTCTTAGTTTCCAAGTAACAATCAGTTTGCAAGTAAGAATTGGTCCATGCCAATTCCATTTGTCTTTGTCCTTAACATACGACATAGTTGGTGCTAAGTCTACGGAAAAACCTCTGAAAGAACCCTGCATCTCATTCTGGACTGTTAGATACAAACTTCACCTATGATAAGTATGATAAGAAAGGACTGCCGTTCAAGGACTGGGCTAAAGAGCCACTCTCACACATGTTCAATGAGCCGATGCCTCGCTTGGCACAAACCTATTGTCTCATGAGGCAGACAGATGCCTATTATTAGTAGTTGTGAATCTATGCCCTGGATAATCTCTGGAATTAAACAGAAGGGATACGACCCAAAAGAACAAGGCAGCAAGGACAGAATTGTGAGATTAAAGCTAGTAGTTGGAAGAAAAAGAAATCTAATTGCAGAAAATAAAGAAAGCAATAGGCCAAAAAATTTTCCAAAAGGAAAGAAATATCCCTTTTCTTTCTCCGTAACTTATTCTAGGGTTCATGAATGTCACTTCCTTCAATAAACTTTGGCTCAATCCCTAAAAGAGCAATTGAAAAATGAATTTGGGGATGAATCATAACAAATTATTACAAGATACAGTAACGAAAGATACCACTTTTCGCTGTTATTGGTGATTACAGGTTTCCCTCGCTTTATGCGGGTGTTGTATGTCTGAATTCGCTCTTATGTGATGACCCTTTTTATACCAAAAATTTGCCATATGGGAGGTAAATTCACTTTTTTATGATCAACGTGGTGGAAGCCCGCAGTCAGCAGCTTTGTGCGGTGCATGGTGGGAGTGACATGCACCAAAATACAGTCTCCTGCGTGGATCTGTGCTCCTTGCTCATTGTCCGCAACACGTGTTTCTGCAGTTGTCATGCCCATTATGATAATGCCCTGTGCTTGTATGCAGTCTGCTGTTATAAAAGTGGTAATGGATCTGGGGGTCAGTACAGTCAAGGTCTTGCAAGTATCCCTACTAGTTACATTGTCAAGTGGTTTCCCTTTATGCAAATTTGAGTTACACACCATTTTCCAGGAGTGCATGTACAGTATAAAACGAGGGAAACCTGTGCTATAAATTTAGGATTTTTTTTTTTTTTACTAGGGGTGAAATCCAGATTTGAAAAAGCAGAAGACTATTGCAACCAATGTAGACAAATAGGATTGGATCCTCCCTTTCACTCAGTATACTCTGTGTGGCTCGTGCTTATCCAGCACAGCAGAAAAACAGAGGCCCTTGTGCAAAGGAACCATCAAACTGTGGAAAGCTAGGGTGGAAGTTCAGCCTAAGATGGAAATAAATTAAAAAAATAATATGGTTCATGCACCATGATCATTGTCAGATAAGGACGTACAAGCAAGATGCAGAATGGAGAGTAGTGATATATGTGTTCACTTCAGCTGCTTTGGCACGGTGGGAAGTAACACAGTTTCTCTGAGAAAACAGCATAGAGAAACAAGGGAATACACATGTCTTAAGCAAGGATTAAGGATATTTTTTCCCCTCCTTTATTAAAATTCTCTTATATCTCAGAAGGAGTCTGCGTGTAAATTCCCAGAAATCAAACAGCACTGCACAAAAGACTTTGTTCTACGTTTTTGGATGGGATGCGACAAAGAAAGGAGCCTGACTTAGATATCCATAACTCGATGTCAAAAAGAAATAGAAGTGAATTCCATGGGAACATGGCTACATGGTTTCCTTTCTTCTTCCCCCACCCTGTCTACATGACATTGTCATGCTGTCCTGTGAATTCACGAGGATGGACTGAAACCTCGTATGAAGTATGACCTGTTAACAAATATAATCACCCCAGCACCCGCATGCTGTTCAAGGTAATACCTCATCGTGATGCCATAATAGAAGATGCTCCATCCCAATGACCACTACAAATTACCACCCCGTTTCTCCGTGTTTGTTATTGATGGTTTTTGTTGCCATCACCCTTCTGTTTCCATTAAATCGGGAGGACAGTTCATCCCTGTTCACGTCTTAGGGCAGAGTCAGTCATTTTCCATCTGCTT
The DNA here is from genome assembly GCF_052110815.1 of Crocodylus siamensis. Lineage (NCBI taxonomy): Eukaryota > Metazoa > Chordata > Crocodylia > Crocodylidae > Crocodylus > Crocodylus siamensis. Next base: position 69,397,788 of record NC_143404.1, read on the forward strand.
CCATACATTTCTCCATGTGTCCTTCAGGATAGTCTTCTATATTACTTTCTCTTTCTTCCTCATCTCTCTTGTCCAATATCTATTCTATCATATGGAACATGCTCTGAATTCATTTGGGGGAAAAAATAGACACCTGCTAATCTAAATAGCCCAAGCATATGCCTCCTTGCCATTCATTCAAATGCCATTCAGGCAGCTGGACACATCTCCATGTAAAATAAACAAGCTCCAAGCTGCAGCAAGGTTTAATTGGAAAATTGGATGTTCCATGTTTCTTGATGACTGATTTTCCACTGATTAGAAAGCAGGATGAGCCCCATTAGATTTATAACAATGCCTGACAAATCCTTTTTTAACAGAAATTAATGGCAGAGTAACAGAACTCACATGAGCTATGAGACAATGGCGGTTCTGTTGAATGGCATTAGGTATTTTTTGTTTAAACAAATGCTATTTCGATTAGAGTAGATGCGCTATGTGTTTAAGGTGTGGCAAAAGAGAGAAAAATTGGAAAGCAAAATATGCATTTTTCTCTTGGCTGGATACATTTTACAGAAATCTGTTTAAAAAGGCACTGATTGGAGTAACAGTGGACAGCATGGCATTCCCTTTTCTAGCAAATCAGGGTTGCTATCCCAAATCGGCATACCCCTGGCTTTATGAATAACCTTTTAGCAAAGGATGAAGAAAAATTTTGGGGCGAAATCTTGACTTCAGAAAAGTTGATTTCCGTGGAGCTAGGAATTCATCCCTGGCATTTTCTCTTGCTTTGTGCACCCACATAGCTGAGCGATTCCCATTTTCTGATACTAAAATCAAAATGCATCATCTTACTCCTTTCATACTAGGCATACTCTCAAAGAGCTAGGGAGCCAGGAGCTATGTTCTGGGGGATATGGTGGTCTCTGATATTCTTCCTCTGTTCTCACTCCAACCTGCTGCAGCAGATTCTTTTTCTGGCTTCATCTCTTTTCTTTGCTTCTTGTTTCTTTTGCTTCCCTAAGACTACTTTTATCCTGGGGTCTGCTCTGCTATCTCTAGCAACTTCCCAGCTCTGACTAGTCCCAGTCTGCCACTGCCTCGAGAGGTTTGTGCTGCTCTTACTCCATCCACTCTGTGATTTTCTTTCTCCCTCCACCATGTGTCCACTGCAAAGTACCATGTGCACATCAGTCCCACAATTCCTCAGCTACCCCTTTCCACAAATGCCCTATTCTGTTTAATTTTAGCCAAGAAACCCCCGAACCTCCATTAAGATGGAATGACAGTTTGTCTCAGTAACTTACAGGCAAAAACCATTTCAAGGATGTTGTCTTTATCCACAAATCAAATTTTACAAGCCCAGGGAACTCCAAGTTAAAGCCACTTAAACAAGAAATTTAAACATGCTAAGATACAAACTGTACAGGCAAGGCCCCAAACACAGCCTTAACTCTTCCCTGTAATATATACTTATGAGCAAGCCATTCTAGCATTTGTATTTTCTAAAATCCATTTCCCCCCTATTTTCCCTCTATCAGGCACATAGAAGGATGGGAGCAGGGAAGCTGTGAGAAACCCCAATGTCAGAGACAGGAGCAGGAGACTATTAGGGAGAGAATATAATGGGTCTTGTTAACTTCCTCCATGAAGACATCAGCCAAATCCTGCTCAGAGAGGGGAAAAAGGATGAAAGTCTCTCTCAACCACCACTCCTTGTCGCTAGCCCCAAGAGTCATTCTTAGCTGCCTGGCCCCGGCTTCTCACTCCGCCTGTCATTCCCAATCCTTATTTTCAACCTTCTTTCCTAGCTGACTGAGTCCCAGCTGACATGAAACCTCCTAAAGCGAAACGACTTGGACATGCTGGCACTTCTCCCCATCTGACTAGCAGCAGGGAGGGAGGCTCTCAGCGCAAGTGTCAGGGTGCCTCAAGAAAAGCTTTGAAGACCTCAGGGTTTCTTCAGTTTTTTCTGTGTGCTGTTTCCCTCTTTTTTCTTTTTCGAATTGGCTGTAAAACATTAAGCTTCTTACATGGAACATTTTGAAAGCTTGGGGAGGCTGATTTTTTTTTGCATGAAAACAAATTGCAGATTTTGGGGGGTAAAAGCTAAGTTGTGGAACGTTGTCCTCCCCTGATCCCTCCATTTCTCTCTCTCTTTTTCCTTTCCTCATACTGTATGGCAAAGCTGGGGGGGGTGGTAAAAAGAAGGGAGAACAAACAAGGAAAGAGGAAAGACGCATGCAAAGAAAACAAATTCAATAAGAGGAAACTCCCAACTTTGCCAGGTTTGGAAGCTAACTCAATGTTTATATTTCCATTTTGGTCTTTTCTGCAGAAATTGTAGACAATAGGCCAGGGTGGATAGAAAATGGTAGCCATTCATCTCTACATATCAGCACAGCCCAATACTTTAGGGGCAGGAAATGATAAAAAGTACCATATGTTGCTGAGAGATACAAAGAATTAAAGGGTAGACAGATTGCAGTTACCCAAAATGGAAGCTGGCCAGGATTAACACCCCATTGTGCCTTTCTAAAGTTTTCCATGTGACAAAAATGTTCTTTAAAAGGGAGGTAGAGAATATGGTGTATGAGGTATGTGTGAAGAAGAGGAAGGTGCATTTTTCCCCATGATACTTCTGATCCCATCACAATTTCTTTCATAAAAGGAGATCTACCTTCTAAGGAAGAGAAAGTCCCTTTGCCAAGGTCTGAGCCATTAAGCATGTTTGTACATGGTGGATACTGGGACTTTGGGATGTTCATCTGATTTTTTAAAACCATTTCATTAATTGTATTTGAATATTAACTATCCTTCTGAGTAAAAACAAAGCTACTCAGCTTGATAAGGAGATCAGCTTTTGGCTCAATCTCAAGAAAGACATAGTTTCTGATCGCATACGATAAAGTTTTCTTTTATCTATTCACTTTAACTTGATAAACGTTTTTAGATATGGGTACTGGACAAAAAGAAGTGGGAATGGGGAACCTCACTAGGAAAACAACCGGAAAGCTCGTGCTCCACCGCTGGAGGAGACACTGTGTTTGAACAGAAGTGCAAAGTTCAGACCGGACACAATCCCTGGCTTGTTCACATAGCATCTGAACCTGAAGCCGATTAACTGGGAGGATTTGTTCACAGGCAATGCCCAGGGAACTTTCATGCCCTAAATTTCCTTTTGCTACTTATGAGGGATTTGACCAGCTTTCTTTTTATGAAAATTTGGAGGGTCTAGGCTCATAATAAAGGTCCTTGCAATTCAACAAATGCTTGTGATTTCAATGCAATAGACATCTAGGCATGCTTCCTCTTCTATTTCTGTATGGTAATGTTAAGATCTGGGATTATTATTATTGGGCTTATCCTAGTCTTTGGAATCGAGCAAGCCTATTTCCTGTTCTTCAAAGTCACAGTCGGATCCTGTATCAGTGGTTCTGATAGCTGTGTAGTTTTCACACTCGGTTAAATACTGTGTTCCGTGTGTATAGGGTAGCAGCTAATAACACCAGATCCTGAGTGTTAACACCATCGGCTACATCTTTGCCATGGTAAAGACTGTATTTTGTCACATGCAGCTCATCCTGGAATCTAATATGCGCCTTGTTTTTGAAAGGCAGAATGAAGAAAGATTTTTCTAGAGTTATCACTGTAACTGAGCTGAACCTTCAACTAACTCACTCTCCCTTTCCTGATTAACTAAAGCTTAAACCCTAGTTGCTGCTGAAGACTGGTCTCCATGGGCATGTCCACACATGCAAGCATGTGTGCTTGCAGCAGCTCAAATAGAAGTGGTGCAAATTTGAGCGGGGTTTTTTGCCTCAGCACACATGCTCGGACATGCACTTTATTGTGGAGCAAATTTTGCCACTTGGGGCAAAATAACCCTGCCTGGCTCCTCCCAGATCTGCAGCCAGGGGGAGCTGGAGCCCGGGGCAGCACCTGTGCTGTCCCCAGCAGTATAAAAAGCTGCCGTCCTGGCCCTATCCATACAAAAAGCTGCCCTGGCAAGCAGCTCAGGGCTACTCGCTCTCAGGAGCTTCTGGGGCCCAGCCACTTGGTACCTGGGGACACTACCCCTTGTGCCAGCTGGACTGCTGCAGCAGCATCCCAAATCCATTTTTAAAAATACCAAAAAATCCATGTTCTTGCAGAGTTAACACACACACACACACACACACCAGAGAGAGACAGAGAGACAGCGATCAGTTGGGTAATGTTTTATTGGTATATTCACAATGTTTAAGCAATGTTGAAGCCTACCAGTGTCTCTATCATCATGATAAAATAAATTCTAAATACCTACATGTGTTGATGTGTGCTTTTGTTTTTCTTCACACATGATGGGTGTGTGCTGGGGGGATGTGGTGTCTGCAGGAAGGGGGTGAGAAGGTGTGTGTGTGTGTGGAGGGATGTGGGTTGATCTGTGGGTAGGTGTGGGGCAAATGCTGGGGGGACTGTGGGGGGGGGACCTTGTGGGGCGGGGCTGCTCAGGAGGGGTGGGTCCCTTGGCCCCCACAGGGTGCAGCCCACCGACCAGCACATAGAATGTCCCCCTGCCCACCCAGGGTCCCAGCTCCCTCCTGGAGGGCCACAGCCCACTGACCCAGGGCCCGTAACCTACCTTTCACAGCAGCAGCAGTGGGGGGACCACGCCAAGCCCGGTCAGGTCCTGCTGGCCCTGGGGCTGCTTGTGCCGCTCAGCTCCTGCCAGCTCCTGCCTCTGTCCTGCTCTGCACCATGTGGCTCTCTAGTCTGGCTTTGCACCGGAGCAGGTCATACGGATCCGGGAGGCACGGCTCCTGTGTGTGCCTCCTGGAGCCATGCGACCTGCTCCGGTTCAAAGACAGACTAGCAAGCTGCTGGGATCTGAGCCAGGTCCTCACCCCTCACAGCCCTGGGGACATCCCCTCCACCACTCCCCAACCCCCGCCCCCCATATACCCCTGCCAACCCTCCCACACCCACACCCAACACCAGACCGGGACCAACTCCCTGCTGGCTCTGGGCATGGTCTCAAACTATGCCTTGCTCTGCTGTATTGCAAAGCAGGTTTTTTAGACCCCAAGGGTCTAAAAAGTTTGCAGCATGGGGAACATTTTTCATTCCCACACATGCTTCTTACCCTGCCTCAAAGGGGTTTGAGGCGGGGTGAGAGGCACGTGCGTGCTCATCTGGATGCGTCCCATGGGTGGATCTGTGATTTTGAAAACAGCTAAATTGTGTCCAAGGCTGTGAAATAGGTGGAGAGATACCAGGAGGAGCTAGCAGACAGCAAAATCACCTTAGCAAAGGTTAGCTTGATTAATGGGACATTGAGACCTTTAAAAAGAAGAGACAATATTCAATACCTCTGGAGTGAAGAACAATGAGCTACCTGAATGGTAATACAACAGGTGATGCACTGTGGAGCAGGAATCAGAGCAGGATGCTACTATCCTGTTCAGAAAATCAGCGTCCCTGCTTAATACAGGCACTCCAATCTGGGGTAGAAGGTGTGTATTGCATACAGGAAAATATGGTATCAAAATACATTAACTGCATTCAAAGTGACAGGGCATTCAGATGCTACATTAATGGAAGCCATAAATATCTCAGAAGAAAAGAAAGTCTGAGACACAGTGTGAGTGCAAGAGGCTGAGAATCTCAAATCCTTTGTAAATCACAAATCTGTGCCTCAGTATACCTACCTGTAAATTGGTTATCATAATATATTCCTGCTTCAGAGAGGAGATTTTAGGTTTAATTATTATTTGTAAAGTACTATGAAATTCTGAGCTGGACAATTGATTTACTTTTGCAAATCATTAGCAATATGCTAGCTTTGCAATTTCATTATAATTGACAAATTGAATGAGAAATTTTAAAAAATAGCTTTCTGGGAGAAAGCATTCCAGAGGAAGCAGTGATAGCCAAAGGGGAAAGCTCTTTACCTGTGTGGCAACATGCATTATAATTAAATTTTAAAAAAAGAAGAGATCATTTGGGCAGTGTAAATAGAAAGCTCTACTCTGGTGAAGACTGTAACTTTCCACTGCAAAGACCTTACAAGAATGTAAGGAGTTTTCCATCAGATAACCAAGTGCTTTAGGCCCTCTCTCCTGGCTGACAGGTTTTGGTTGGCACCGTTAAGAGGCAGGCATCCTCCAAAGATTTTAAGAGAAATGGTTGCAGTAGCACCCCAAGAACAGGGAACCTCAAGTGCTCTGTAAAAGGGGCACAACGGGCCCTCAGAACTGGAGGGAGCTAAAGAACATTATTAATGTGATTTTTTTTTGCAAAAATCTAGTTGGTCTATTAAAAGGTATCACCTCTACTGTGAGTCCTGATTATTAATGTGAATGCAGCCAGTAACACTGAACCATCAGAGAGCAGTGATGACACAAACAAAGTGAGAGATGAAGTCATAGCTACAGCCAGCAGACTGGACAAAAATGAAAGGTAGTGCGAGTACTTTGTTCCCGTATTAGGATGGTTGTGGCTTACAGTCCGGTAGTAGTTTTATGATTGATGCAAACACTTTTTAGCACACACACATTACAACACATTTTGTAATAGTAATAAAGCCTCAGTAATTAGAGACTTCTCTGCTCTTCCATATTTACTGAGATGATGGATGAGGCTGTGAGGTGGTAGGTTGGGAAATCCATGGTGGGGGAGTCACACAGATAAGGTAGCATTAGGAAGATGCTAATATAGCAACTATTCACATAAAAAAGCAGCCTTACTTTGGGGCCCTTAAACTCTGATTCCCTGCTCATTTGAGGATATTTTCCTCCTTTCCCACAAGTCTGTTCGTTAAATTGGGCACCTAGAGATCAAGAGACCTGAACCTGTTCTTGGCTCTGCCCAAGTTGCTGTATGAGCCTGGACACATCACTTAACCTTCCTGTGCCTCAGTTTCCCCTTCTGTGAAATAGATATACTAATACCAGCTGTTGCTGAGCCAGAGGTTTGGCTGGAAGATGCTTCATGTGAATGAAGTTTGGTTGCTAATCTGTTATTTAATAGAAAGTGCCTTGCTATTGGGCACCAGGAGCTCCCCCAAATACCCCTCTAATGGGAATTGTTCAGAGTAGCCTTTCTTGTATATTTAAGTTACATTCTGTAAAATTCACATAAACTTGCAGAGAAGAGGTCTGGTGGAGCAGAAGAGGTTATATGCATCAGCGTGGGATTTCTGATTTTTTTTTTTTTTTTTTAAAGGAAGCATTTTTCATCAGTATTCTGTGGACAGCATTGGAAATAAAACAGTGTCCCCTACCGTTCAGAGCACATCATTATGTTTTCACGTCAAGGTTTTAATTAAAGCATATTTAAAAAATAAAGCACACAATGACAGATTATAACCTCCAATGTTTATACTGATATTTGGGGTTTTAAAAACACAGAACTGGTTTTATAGGACTTCTCTGGAAAGAGGAAAGCCAAGTCTTCTTTCCCTCTCCCCCCTCTTATGAAAAGAAGCAGTCTAATGAGACACTATTTTTACAAGACATTAAATACTTGCCATATTGTTGGGTTAATGAGGGGCTATGCGTGTTTTGACAGCTTTTTTTGCTGTTAGATGATTGGCAGCATGCTCTGTTTTCCAATATAGAAAAATATAGCAGGGAAGAGACAGGTGTTCATATACTTGCTCCATGGAAAGCCCAGCTTAAAATCATTCTTTTCGATTCGTGACCAGAGGAAAGCAAAGACGACAGAAAGATGTAAAACTGCAGAGGAGCTACAGTCGCTCCATTCTGTTAAAAGATAGCTGAAGCAAACCATTCAAATCTCTTTGAATAAGCCCTCGCCATGTCAGCCTGTGTTTATGCCTCTCTCATCACAGGTTTATTTTACCAGACATTTCAGGGGAAACAAGAAGGCATAGAATAGAAGTACACAATATGAGGTCAAACCAGCAGAAATCAAAAGAAAGAAGAAAATACTAATTTCAGAAATGTAACCACCCAGAGAAACAATGGTCCTACGAAGAAACCTGCATTTGTTCAATGTAATAGAGATACAGCTACAGTTTCACCATCATTCTGCCTGCCAAAATTTCTCACGCTGACCCAAAGGGAACAGTCTGGTATCTTATGGAGAAATGCTTTTGACCTGCACATGTCACCCCCATCACCAGAGCATCCAAGTGAAACACAGATGCATGGGCCCAACTCTAATGTCCATCAAGGCTTGCTTCACACCAGTGCCAGGTGGTTTTAAATTGGATTAACATGCTATTTCATCTAATTTCAAGTCCTTTTACCTTGCCAGAGCAATCTACGGGGACTTTTGTACAGTGGAGAATTAGGCCCTAAAGAATGTACTCTCCTAACATGCCTATGAATCAAAAAGGGTTTAATTTTACCATTTTAGATTGGACAATGGAGGTACAGGGATTTTTCATAGGTGGGAAACTGTGAACATTTATGCTTAGCTTTATGTACCTGAGGAATGTTTTTGGGAGCAGGAGGGTCTGTGGGATCTGGATCTTGTTGCCATAACAAAATAAAATAAAATAAACCCAGCTCCTAGTATGAGGAGGAAGGGCTTCTGGGCACTACTTGCACATAAATATTCAGCTGGACTAAGAAATCTGTTTTGTTTTCTGGGTAATTACTTGCACTTCTCTAATATTTTCAGTCAAGTGCACTTTTCCATGAAGATAAATATAAGGTCAGATGATCCAGGTCGTCAGTATACCTCCTAACCAATAAGAGACCTCCTGGCAGGGGTTAATAACCATTCTCCAGCAAAAATCCTCCAGAAAATAATGTTAAAGCATCCTTCAAATAACCTTGATCCAGCCACTAGATAAAGTAGTGGGGCTTTTAATGAGCACCTACCTGAAGGGAGTCCAGATGGGATGAATTAAATACCACAGCACAAGGCTGCGGTCTTGTCTGGCTGCTTGAACATGTATTTACTGATGGGATATTAGGAGACACAGCTGGACAGCCATACTGCTCCCTTCTCTGGTGGGCAGTCTCATTTCAGAATGAGATACAGGCCAGCATGACTAATAAAGACTTCAGCATTGAGGAAAAGCAGTAATAGGGAGGGACCTTCCTAGCAGGTGAAATCACTCTAGTGCTATTAGAAAGACTACCTTCTCCAGAAAGGCATCAGCATTGTCTTTAAAAAACAGGACTGAGGTTACCTTGCTCCTGCCATAGGGCAAAGTAACAGCGTCTTGTAGTCTTTAAAAGGGTAGAAAGGCAATTTGTCTTTTCTTGGAGGTCCTGGTTTGGATCCATTTTGAAATGCTCTCATTGTGTAGGGTCTGACTGCTGGTAAGTGGCTTTCTCCCTTCTTTAGAGTGACTTGTATGTGGAGTGGGATGAAGTTTTGGAGTATCTCTTTAAAATAAGGACCCTGCTAAACAGGATGCTTAGCCTCTGCTTTTGGTGAGTTGGGCTTGGGTAATTGCTTTCAAGAAAGTACAGTAAAGTGTGCTGGGTGGTGGTGGGAAGGAGGACTGGCTTCTAATTCCTATGTGATTCCGTGAAATATCAGCCTGGTTTTGGGAATTTGGATCCTATGAAGGCTAGCTGCTAATAGTTACCTAATACAAAGGTGGTGATTCTGACACAAGGTGAGCATGAAATCATGATCTGGGTGGTGTTTAAGTCTGGGGCAACAGGAAACAAGCAAAGAAAAACATTCAATGCATCCCCTCCTGGATGAATAACTCCTTCTCCCAACAAATATGAATATAGCAAGACTTAATCTGCACCATTTTCGCCTCCCCACCACTGATAATCTTGTTCTGCTGTGCATTAGGTAAGCACCTGGTGAGTCCTATTCCGTTTCTCCTGCATAACAACGCTTGTTAGTTTGACATGAATGATCGTCTTGCTCTCTCAGGACTAAAATAACCCTAGTGCTACAGAACTGCCCCGTACAAGCAAGTCACCGCAGCTCTCCTGAGAAGTCTGGGAAGTAGGTTAAAGCAGCTCCAGGCACTTGACTTCACTAAGCAGCACTTGTTCTCTAAACCCCTCTGCCTATTGCTGCCTCCAGCTGTTTTGCACAGGTTACACACATTGTGTGATGTTCTTGAGCGGTTGCTTTGGTACCTTGCTTGCCAGATTGAATGTATGTTCTTTAGTATTCTGTAAAAATAAAACATTAAGCACAAACACCCTATGTAATACAGAGATTGGGGATCTCTCTCTCTATGGCTATGGAAGGAAATGCTAGTTGCCCTGCTAATCTTGGGTGTACCCAGTCTCCTCTCACTGAGACTATCCTTCATCTTAAATACCAGTGAGTATTTAGCACCCACAAAACCCTGGATTCGCAATGGAGACTGAGCCCATTCACTCCTTAGCCATGCATCTTCAGCAATGCCACGGTCAGCTCTTCCATGTAGGAGCAGTGTTTTTTTTGCACCCCTAGCTCTGGAAGATTTACTGGACTAGCCAGGTCTCCAGATCCTTTTTCTCGCTGGCATCTCTGTAGAGGGGATGCCAATTGTAAAGGGGGGCACAGAAGGTCCTGTGTGGGTATAAAGTTGTCATACAGTCCAAAAGGGTTAAAGAAAAACATGTTCTACAGCAAGGTAATAAAGCTGGGGTATTATGGGGTGATTGCCTTTCCCTCTCCCTCCCCCTGCCACCTTTCACTTCAATCTTTCCTCTAGGACCAGAAAAACAGGACATTTCTAGTCTCATTACCAACAACTCAAGAAAATCATCACGGGGAAGTAAGTGTGTAACTTTAGACAGTTTCTTGCAATGCTGCTGCTGCTGCTGCGATATCGGGAAGAGAAGATGAAAGCTGCCTCTTCAGATGGCCCAGGCTACAATGCTAATTAAATACCAAATTGTATAGGTATAATTGGAAGAGAAGCTAATAGTTTCTAACTAGAAGCTTTCTTCATTTTTAAGTGGACATCAGGAAGAAACAGAGGTGCTTGGTCTTCACTATTTTGCAGCCTTCTGGCATGTTGAAATAGCTGCCTTTTATTTTAGAAAAACACAGAAAGACTGAATCTTTTAACTTTTTGTTTAAAGGCCAGGGACATGACTAAGAATTAGATGAGAGCCTGAAGCTGGGGTGACTTAGCCAAACACATTGAACAGGCTTTGCCTTGTTTCCCCTGTCCTTGCCAAGCACTTAAGGTTTCCTGTAACTTGACAGGAGGAGGGAGAAACTGCTGTTTTCTTCCCCGTGGACACCAGCGGGGACTCTGCAAAAGGGCAGGGGAAAGCAGCAGGGCTTAGAAAAGCTGGATCTCTGGTTTGGCAGGCATTCAGGAACATACTTGGCTTTGTCGAGGCCAGGAGCTTTCCAGAACTGGCGGCAGGGATGCAGAAATGCAGGCTAGCAGTTCGATCGGGTGCTGCCTGACATCCAGCGCTCGGCTCACTCCCCTCCGGGCTCCTTTTCTCTTTCAGTGCTGGAGCATGGAGGACATCTTTCCAGCAGAGGACACTGAAGCCGAGCCAAGGAATTTGCCACTCTTCAAATCCAGCATGTGGTGTGAGGAGAGGAGATTGAGGACTTTCCAGCACTGGCCCGACAGCTCTCCTGTCTCTGCCCCTGACCTAGCCGAGGCTGGGTTCTTCTTCCTGGGCCCTGGCGACAGAGTGCAGTGCTTCTGCTGCGGAGGGATCCTAAGAAGTTGGGAAGCTGGGGATGTCCCCATGCTCGAACACCTGAAGTTCTTCCCTTCCTGCAGATTTGCCTGTGGCAAAGAGGTTGGGAACGAGCAGGGGCTATCTCTGCAGGAGCAGGAGATGCTCCCTATTCGGGACATCCTGGACTGTGTGGATGGGCAGATTTTCAGCCTCTTGCAGAGGATGGACACGGAGGAGACTGCCCTACCCAGCCATCCAGAATACCCAGAGATGAGGATGGAGGAGATGCGACTAGCCACTTTCCAGAACTGGCCACCCTATAACGAGATGTACCCGGAGCAGCTGGCCCACGCAGGGTTTTTTTACACAGGTACGTAGAGGAAGGAAGACCTCCTATGTGGGGCTATCTATACTGCACCTGATCCATATGCTAAATGCAGGATTAGGAGATCAAAACTCTCCATCAGAGGCAGAATGTGACTTATCGCCTCCTGGACATGAGACGCCAGCATGACCTGTTCAGAGGACCTTCCCGAATGGCAAATGGGCTCTCGGAGAAATGGGAACTGCTAACCATTTAGCACCTGAATTTGGCTTTTGAGGTTTCCCTCTTTGCATTTAATGCCTGTAAACATAGCATAGTTGCAAAAACCCGAAACAGGTTAATGGATTTGTTCATATTGCTTTCATACCTGGGAGCCCCAGCTGCACAAACGCCATCTGCAGCCACATCGCAGTGCCAAATCTGTACCAAGCTGTGGTGGAAAGTCCCTGTCCTGAAGTGTTTTGCAGTTCACACTTCAATCAGGTGTAACAAGGGGCAGGGTAAGGGTAATGGTGAGGAAGGCATTATGTAGATGTGCATGTGTTTGTATGGTACTGAGTTCTCAGTACTTTGAGACCGTGATTAAATGTCCTAGCCCCAACCAATGCACATACAGAAATGAGGTGGGGAGTGTTTCTTGAGGCGAGCTGACCATCCAAGGCCATTGCCTCTTCAGAAGCTGAGCTAGCTTCGTGATCATGGATAGAGAAGGAGACTGTTGCAGGGGACTCGCCAACTCAGTGATTCAAAGGAACCTCCTGAGGTTCAACAACTAAAGTTAAAGTTTGGGAGTTTTCAAGACTATTCCTTAAATGGCACAAGCTAGACTTTGAAAGCAGCTCTGCACTTCAGTGCTATTCCTGTCTGTGTTTTGAATGCTCCTAGATGCTTTGGGTGCATGGTGGGTTTCTTTCTTTCCATGGGGCTACAAAAAGCCCCTCTTGAAGGGCAAATATTACCCTTGGAGCAGGAGGGAGGGTGAGGAAGAGACTCCTGTTCAGGCCATTGATTGCTACCTTTTTTTTTTTTTTTTTTTTTAATTCTTTATTTTCCTAACTGGTGTACACTGCACAGCTGCATGGTGCTAGAGGGGTCTCCTGGTCAGGCTGAGCTTTTCTGGCAGAGATCCATGCTTTGCACATGTGCTGAGTCTCTATTCATCACTCTGTGAAGTAAAAGCTATGGGTGCTTAAAGGAGTTATAGGGCAGACCAGAAACAAGGGCTTGTCGAAGATGGCTCCTCAACCTTCTTGGATTCAAGGAACTTACTAGAAAATACCAGTTCTTAGCTTTCAGTCTCTGGACTATGAAAAAACAGTCCAGCAATATTTTTTTGCTTTGGATCGCAACAGGTCAGAAAATCTTTGACACTGGATTCCTATTTGAAATCACTGGGTTTATCTTGTGAGTCATATGCAAGTGTTGCACACCTAATACTAATATGAGTGGCACGCTTGAAAGGATTTCCCAGCTCTAAGACTTTTTCTTATCTAAGCTCTATGCACAGTTTTATACATCCTCTTGCCCCTGCCCCAAATCTAGCTCAGTGATTCTCAACTAAGGTGCCAGGGCACCAGATACTTTGAAGGAAGCTGCAAGAAATGAGAAGATCAGCAGGTAAACCAGGCTTGTCCCTTTCTGGATGATCCCCCACCCCTATTGCCCAGCCCCCGTGTAAGGAGGTTCTTGAAATTGGGTGCCACTCAATTCACAACTTACGGGGAGGTGCCTCCAAAAAGGCTGAGAATGATTGATTGCTTGATTGATTGATCTAGTTATCTGTGTTTTAAACCCCAAATTGGAGCACTGAGTAGTACTGGCTTGTTACTGCTTGTATCCCTAAAAGCATTTGGATTGTTAATATGAAACTATAGGCACGTTAGCCTTGTGCAAACGAACATGGGATATTTTTTATGTACGGCATGCACGTGAGCATGAATGTACTCTAACCCAGTGTTTTCTTTGGAAAGGCTTCGTTGCATATGTTGCAGAGGATGCTGGGGGGAGAATTATTATTAGGGCTGAGAAGTCTGAAATGAAACCATCCCTGTAGTTTTACAGCCAAGGAACACACCACTGAGCTTTTCTGTAATCCTAAATAGTGGAGCAGGCTTGAATGGCGTTCATTAGAGAATGGCAAATGCCAGTTTGCCCAATACCTGAGGCTCAAAGCCAGCTGGCAATAGAGATAAGAATAGCACTGAAGTCCTGGTGCTCTCACACTAGATTATTTGACGATAGATTACAAGTGTCCCACACTCTATTAAGTATGGTGTGCAGAGGAAATCAAGTGGAAAAGGTATCTTTGTCCTACAAAACTGGTGCTGGTTTAGCTGTATTGCTGCTCACCCCTGTGGCCTGTGCATTTGTGGGGCTATCTATCTAGCTGGCCTCGCATTCATTAGATGTGTTGGTTTGAAATGGCTAGTTGGGTCCCCTGTACACTTGCTCTTCTATTTTCAGCCGTGCAAGGTCTTCATAGATTTCATAGACATTAGGGCTGGAAGGGATCTTGAAGATCATCAAGTCCAGCTCCCCGCCCAAAGGGTAGGAAGTCAGCTGGGGTCTTGGCCAAATGAGAAATGGACCTTGCTGTAAATCCAACAAATAACACAAATTGCTCGTGTGTTTACAAGGCTGGGTATGTACACATACAAACGGGTCCCAGTTCAGTCATGACATGCAAGGCTCTTCTCTGCTTTTGTCTCCTTTTGTTGGTCTCTCTTTAAATCAGCTAGGTCCAGAAAACAGAACAGACTAGAAGGCAGTGGCTGTAGTTTGAAGCCTTTGTGTCTTTTGTGTTTTTTCCATTGGGATTTATTATCCACCTGCTGAGCACCTGTTGAAAAGTCTGAGTGCTGGTCTTTCAGCAGGGGACCAGTCAGGAAGCAATCCGACAATGTGGCAAACCCACAGGTCATTTGACCAGTGATGCTCTGGAATAGCCCAGCCTAGCTGGTCCAAACATTTCCCTTACTCGGTGGCTTCTGAATGCTCAGTGATTCTGGATACGACTGCTCTATGGAGATTGCTTTAGTTTCCTTTAAAGGGCCAAACTTGGGGGTGAAAAATCCTATAGAGCCCCAGGAATTTGTCTAGAATGGACCTTTGCTGAAAAGGAGGGTGGACCTTTATCTGGAAGTGTCTCCTGTATTGGACACACTGATCCTGGGCTGTTCTGTCTCCCAAATGCTTTGGGGTGACAACCCTCCTCACTAAGGAAGCCAGAACAAGGTACACTATCATGCACTGGGATTTAGTTGTGCTCAAAAATTGAGCACCTGACTGGTTCCAGAAGCAGAGAGGAGTGTGCTTTGTGTAGTACAACTTCATAAGAAGTCATGCACAAGTAGAATTTGAACGTAGAGCTGTGGAAAGAGCGAGTGTGAACACGCGTGCTTCCCCTGACCCAACACGCACGTCAAGACTTTGGGGAAACTCCCATCCAGGTGGCTCATGAATGGAACAGCTGCAGTTGGCCAACCTAGTCAGAACCGGCGTTTATGAACCCTAACTCTTAACTTGACATCCTGCTTTTGGGCAAGGAGAAGTCCTAATCCTGTTGAACTGTTCCAGTGCAGGTGCTTTGCCATTTGTCCTGTTGGCTAGTTATGATAAGAGATTGATGTATTGTGCTTCCTCCACTCCTCCCAGCAGCCACATCCTTGCCCCTGGATTTGTGAGTAATTGCTCATGTACTTTAATGTCTGGTCTCTCTCACTTTTTTTTTTTTTTCAGGTCACGGTGACACTGTAAAATGTTTTTACTGTGATGGTACCATGAGGGACTGGATGCTTGGAGATGACCCCTGGCGGGAACATGCTAAATGGTTTCCAAGGTAATTCATGGTATCCTAATAGCTGTTTGTAGCAGGACTAGTATAATGAGGCCTTTAACTGACTCTGGCCTTTCGGAAGCACCTGCAATGAATTCTGCATAAAGGGATAACAAGAGCTGCATCGGTGTCGGTGCAACCTGTTATGCTGGGATGGCAGCTCCTAAAAGCATGCAGATTCTTGCTTTGAGGCCAAGCAGCTTGGCCTCCATCTCCTGAAAGCACAAAGGGAAAGTTGGTGTGCAGACTGCAGTCTGTGTGCACCTGCACCCGTTTTGCATGTGTTCAGCCCCTTGGAGTGGGGGGGGGGGGGGTTCTCCAGTCCAACAGTCGTCTTTCCCTTTGTGTACTATTGTGTTTGTAAAGGATTATCCCAATCAAATGATCTGCCTACAAGCTGAAATCCTCCAGCCATCGAAACATTTTTGAACTGCTACGCTTATGCAGCTTGTGCCATTACCTTTGGAAGAGCTCCTTCTCCCTTGGGCACTTACAGAATGCCAAGATAGCCGCCCATTTCAATGACAGATCATGGATATTAAGACTGAAACCACCAGACTCCCTTTATGTAGCCTTATATCCTAATGATGGCTTTTTATTCGCCATTGTTTGTGGCTGGATTAAAATTGGATCCTATGTTTAACTGGGAATCTCTGCTTGGCACTTCGCCTGGGACATGAGGATCTTCTAGAGCAAAGTCCTAGTGGATGTAGACCCTCCTGTCGAGTGATACGGCTCTCGAATGCCATGCCTGTTTAAATAAACTAGTTAAGCCTGAGCAGCAAACAGACCTGAACCCCTGCTGAGCGTACAGATGGCAAAGTCTGGCTTCCTCTCTGAAAAATAAAACTATTAGTTTTGGCTTTAAACTTAACACTGCCCTTTAATCATCCCTGGAAGTGGAGCAGCCCTTGGATTCCTTTGGATCCTTTCGGTCTTGTGCAAACTGGAAGATGTAGTGTAGTGGTTTTGTGTTACAGGAGCCATGGGACTGTGCTTATTTGTCTTCCACTGAGCCAATTGTGAGCCAAAAGGCTCTCTGAGGCTGTTAGGGAAATGTGAGATGACACTTGCTTGTTGTGGGAGGATCGGGAGTCTTGGACCACTGCTGTTCTTCCTGCTAGAACTGGAAGGCCTTGTAAAGCAGATGGAGGAACTTCCCACTCCCATGAACTGTTCCTCTTAGCTGTGTATGCAAAAACATCCCCCACCAATGTGCATGGATCGCTGCATCCAGAAGCTTAGCTGGATCCCAGACAAGTTCTGCTGCCAGTTGAGTGTGGGGGTGGGAGTGCCATGTTGAACTTGTTTGCTGTCGTCGTCTTCTCCTTAGGTGTGAGTTTCTGCTGCAGTCAAAGGGGAGAGCATTTGTTACCAGGGTTCAGGAGACTTATTTCAACCCCCAAGAACCTCTGGTGAGTATAACATCTTTTCTTTTTTAAATGCAATGAATGCAGAAGAGACTTGTCTTTTCTGACTCCATCTTGTAATGTTTTCAGGGAGACTCATGGTCTCGGGATGAACAAGAGCCCTCTGCTATCCAAGGTGGGTTGTATGCAAGTCCTGGCTCTTTCGTTTGACTGCTCTGGCTTCTGTGTAGTACTCTGGAGATGGCAGGCTAAATTGCTTTCAGAGAGGTTTGCATTTTGATGCAAGAAGCAACTTCTAGAAGCAAAGGTGACTTCTAATAAGACTGGGGTATGCAGTCTCACAGATCTTGGCTAGCTCAGGTAGACATCCAGAATCCTGGGTACCCAATTGCATTTCTTAAGGTTCCTCAGTGGTACGTGATGTTGCCCGTGTCATTGGTAGATCTAACTTTCAAAAGATCTTTGGAGGCATCTGGAGCTACAGCCAATCTGAGAATGTGGAGGAGAAATTTTGAATTTGGATGATCCTGGAAATGGTCTCAAGTTTTTTGAGGAGCTGGTTCCACAGCAATTGGATTGTGAACATGAGTAAGAGGAAAGATGCTGCACTTCCAGGTTGTGTTGGCTTTTTACGGCAGTCTGAACAGACTTGCCTCTTGTTGGAAACTGCTCTCTGCTTCAGTGGTATTTGCTAATTCTGTGCGTTTGCACCAAGAGAACTGGACTTCAAAACAGGTCCATGTTTGCACCACTCTTAATCACAGCAGAGTGGAAAACTGAGGGTGAAGTTCACTATAGGCATGTTGAAAGCCTGTCCTTGGTAAACCAGGAGTTGTGGGCCAGTTTGCTAATGAAATGTTAGGTTTTTTATTCTGCAAAGGTTTTCCAACTTGGTGACTCTGAAACAGGTTTAAAGCCATAGTTTCTTCCTCATCCTATTTGGTGGTACCCTATAGTATCTGGGATTCAGCGATGCCTGGTATTCAGTCTAGCTTGTTTTTTACAAACACGTGAGATGCTGAAGGAAGAAATTCTTGGAGTACATAAACCTACCATCAGTGATGGACACTTTTTTATTTATCTGTATTCATACCTCATGGCTGATGGTTTTTTAAGGATTTAGTTGGGTGGGGAGTAGATCATGACCAGCATAGACATTTTTAAGACCTGGGTACACAAAGCCTTGGCTGGGATGATGTAGTTGGGGCTGGTCCTGCTTTGAGCAGGGGATTGGACTAGATGTGACCTCCTGAGGTCCCTTCAACTCTAACTTTCTATGACTTGTATTAAGTGAATGTCCTGGGCCGTGGACCCAGGGTTATGAAGATGGACATAAACTCAGTCTCAGCTTCTAGGGTGGATTACTTGGGACACTGCTTACCTTGAATGTTGACCCTCTTTGTGATGGAGGTATTGTGTGTGCTTGCTACTGGATTTACTTGTGCTTGGAGGTGAGGGCAGAGGGGCTAACCCTGCCACCAGTGAAGCCAAAATGCCTGCACGTTGATATGAACACCAAGAGTAGTTCTCTGAAGCATCAGAATTGCTGTTGGATCATGTTTCTAGCAGCATCTCTGAGCCTGGCCAGGTAAGGAATGACTTGGTATGAACTGCCCTTTCAGTCTAACCCTATCAGATGACTTGGCTCTCACTCTGAATTGCAAAGGTTAACACTCTGTCTAGTGGGACTCTTGATGAAAGCCATGTCTCTTGGAGAGGGGGGGAAACCAGGTCTTCATTACCTCAATTCCACTAAAGCCTGCTGCAAAACGCTTGAAATCAGCAGGGTCCTGGCTGCACCTCCTGACTCCAGAACAGCTTGTTCCTCCACTGCTTGCTGGGAGGAGAAATGAACCACTGAATATAGAAACGAAATAATTCTGCCCATAGCTATTCAAATGACTTGTCTATTGTTGTGATCTCTGGTAGGACTCATCTGATACTACGTTCTTGGAGTCGAAAGTATTAGCTGATGCACTGCATGAAGTCGGGGCATTTAAGAGATGGAAACTGTTAATAAATTGAACATTTGGCTATATAATATTTTGGAATGGTCTTTAGGCAGACTAATGCACTCAGACATATATCCTTGCCATGTCCTTCAGTGGTGGGAGTTGACCCACTTCCGGGTGAAGTATCTCCTTGCTGTGCTTTGCAGATCCTATGGGGAATCGGGAATTGCCATCTCCTCTGGATCAGTCTTGCGTAGTGCAGAATGTCCTGCAGATGGGCTTTGACCACAGCTTGGTGATTAGCTTGGCCCAGAGTAAATATCTGCTGACTGGAACATGCTACTTATCTGAGTCTGAGCTGGTTTCAGATCTGCTTCAGACCAATGGGGAGGAGAGCAGCAGTGCAGAAGGAAGCAGAGGTAGGAGTGACCCACCTGTCCTTTGGTGGCAAGTATCTTTTGGTTGCTGAAAGGTAACACCTTGCACCTGCTCCAAACTTGCTAGAGCACTTGGGGAGCTTTCTCTTGGGTCTTTTCCTAGAATGAAATTTAGGGAATGCTCCTCCACCGTATCCTGGTGATGTCAAGGAATGAGTTTGTTGTTGCCAAACAGTCTCCGGTTACTGGAATATCTGAAGTAGGCTGTTTCCCAGTAGCCTGAAATAGAGCTGCTTTTCTTGGTCTGACGGCTGTGGATTTAGCCCCCCACAAAATAGGGTACAAAGGTGGCTTAATCCCCTGCAGACTGATGCTCAGGGTACAAAATATTCAGAAATGGATTCCTTGGGCTGGACGATCCAGGAAGGTCATACAAGTCCTGTATGGCTGCTGGATATAAAATGGAGACAATGGTAGAAAGTTTGCTGCTAACTTCTCATGGGCTCTAAAACCATGAGGATACAGGCAATTGTTAAAGAGCAGACTCCTGGGACGAGTACCCCTAATGTGAGAGTGAGGTGATTTCTATATGGGAAAGAAGAGTGCAACCACACTGTGTATATGGTGGGTTTGTGTGGTGGTGGGTTTTTTGTTTTTGTTTTTTATCCTTAATGTGCTACAAGCAGCTGCCAATTTCCTCAATGGTCCAAAGAGGACACTTGTGTTTTGGAGGATACAACACGTGCATGTTCTGTTACTATGCTCCTAAAGCTTATGTTTGCTAAACACCGGTGAGCTGGGTTTTAACTTGTGGCTAACCAACATGTGGTGACACCCCCTGGCTTGGTGGAGGGTGCAGGGTCACTGGTTTTCATCTACCAGCTTTGTATGTTTGATCTAAAGGGCACTCGAACACCAAGGGACCACTTCCTTTTTAAGCCAAGTATTTCTCACAATGGGAACGTTACCCTGTTTGTTGCTTCTGGTTCATGTAGACCCTGCTCCGAGGGAAGGCGGTACATCGGGACTGAAAGGGGAAGCCCGAGCTGAGTGCTCCAAAGAACTGGGTGAGATGAAGAGGAAAACTTTTATAGATCTTCCTGGCCCTGCCCAGACAATAGCAGGGGCTCATCACCTCTGGCTTTCCCAGAGGAACTGGGAAGGGGAATGCATTGTACTACATTGGAGTTGAGCTTAAAGGCCACACTTGGGGATTAAGGGCCCACTGCATAAGAAGCTGTACATATGCCAAAAAAAAAAGAGCTTGGCATGGATAAGTAGTAAAGCAGGGCATGGGCATATTTCTCTCCCTGTCCCAAACATGCATCTTTGAAATGCCAAACCCTTTTTAGCACATCTGCATGACCTCTTATTTTGGTCATGAAGCCCTAAGAGGCTTGGCAGCATGAAACTCTGAACAAAATGACGGGCCATAGCTCCTAAGGTCCCACTTAAACTACAGAATGGGAAACTCAAGTCGGATGGGAAGGTGCTGGAAGAGCTTTTGGATTTTATTTTGCAGCAGGTCCTACACTGAGCACAGAGGAGCAGCTGCGACGCCTGCAGGAAGAGCGGATGTGCAAAGTCTGCATGGACAAGGATGTGTCCGTCGTCTTTGTCCCTTGCGGACACCTGGTGGCATGTGCAGAGTGCGCCCCTAACCTGAGACAGTGTCCTATCTGCAGAGCATCCATCCGGGGGAGTGTGAGGACGTTCCTGTCTTGAACCACGATGCAGTGTAAGGGCCCTCATGGGATCCTGGGTGAGTTGCAAAAATCATTTGGCCTGCCTACCTTGTGCATGGCTCCGTTTGTATCAAGTTACACTCATGTTTGTGTTAAAAGGGAAGAGTGGTAAATGGACACCGTCTGTCTCTTCCTCCAGCAAGGCAGATGGCCTACACTTTTAGATGTATCCCTGCTACCAACCCCATTGCCACGAAGAGTTGCTTCTGGGTTCTGGTTCAGGGGCACCTGAATTTTAAATAAGCGCTCTCCAAAAGGGGCAGGGAGGAGTCATTGCTTGAAGCAATTACCTCTCCACTCTAGATTTGAGATTTTTCTCCCTTAAAAAAAAATTCCCCTTTTGCAAGGAAGCTGTCAATATTGGCAAATAAAATCAAATTGCTGCTCAGATGAAGTTTATGATGCTCCTTCTTAGGGGTAGGTGTATCAATTGGCAATGATGCTTTTTTTTTTTAATTATTATTTATTTATTTATTTTTCCCCTCCCCCCATTGTTATTGTGTTAATGGCAACGTGTGTGTAAAAGGGATGGCTCCAGTCTCATGTCCCAATTTCCTCCCTCACGCCCCTTTCCACTTCAAACATTTGAATGACTAAATAAAACAACCCTGCTTGGCTTGTCTTGCAGGCTCTAGCTGCCTCTTTCCTCCACTGATAGAGGACGTGCGAGATATCTGCTCCAAAACATAGTTGTTTTTTTGAAAAAGGACAAAGTCACAATTTGGTATCTCAACTGAAGGTCTCCATGATGCTGTGAACAGAGCATTTGGCAGTATACTCTTCCATCCTCTTTATTTCCTTTTTTAGCAGAAAGAACGGAAGCCAGCAAGCATGGAAAAGGCTGTACGGGACACTTCAGGGGGCTGTTTGGTGACCCAGACTGCAAGTGCTTTCTAGCAAGAAGCTAAGAGAGGCCTTGACCAATAAGATTTGTTCATGGGATTGGAAGAAGAAAAGCAAACTCTTTGTAGATTTGTACTTTTAATGTTGGGAAAAATAAAGCTATTTTCTCTTTCAGGCCGATCTGTTTGAGTCTGGTCACTAAAAGGCTCTAAAACAACTTCCGGCTTGTGAGCTAGCCAGTTGCAAGACTTGCATAAACTAACTGTTACGAGTTGAACGGCAGCTTCTTTCTATTGCCACTTAGCTGTAGTTTTGTGGGTTTTTTTTCTTGTTTGGGTGTGAACTAATTAAGCAGCTTCCCTTGGCATAGCCCTACTTTCTTCTTTGCAATCTCATCAGCTGGAGTCCAGCACTGAGTCTTTGTTTCTCCTGAGCAGCTCAGTGGAGGTGCACATCAGCTATATTTGATCCCCGGTCACTTAAACCTGGTTCTGCGCTGGCTTGCCTGACTCGCTGGGTCAAGACTTACGAGCCTTAGTGGATGGTTCTAACTAAGGGGTGTAGCCTTGGTCCTCCTCTCTTCCTCCAAAAGAAAAGTTTATTTTTATGCAGCATACTTCTCTTCCAGTTGCCCAGCATCACGGGGATGAGAAGAACAACTAAACTGTTTGTTGTCTTACCTTGAAGACAAACCATGGGGTTTGGTGGAGCTTGACTAAACTTGAATGCTCTTGTAGGTTAAAGGTGCACTACTGAATTTGCTGGACTGTTCTATCTGGCTTATGCAAAGTGGCTATATTAAGCACCGTTAATAATCCTGGAGGCTACTTTTTGGCTTGGAGTTTCTCTGTTTCAAGGTGTGTAGTGTAGTGTAGTGTAGTGTAGTAGCCTGAAAAAACTTGAGGCTAATTTTGAATTGAAGCTGGCTCTTAGTAGCACACAGCTATGCTCAGAAATAAAGAATTGGCGGCAGCAGCAGGACTGTAGGGTCCTGACCATCAGCTGCCCAGGAGGTAGGCTGAAATTTTGAAAGAAATCTTTCCTGTAGAATAAACCCATTAGAAATCACTTTGTTCTAGTGTCAGAAGTTCCTGTGGCAGTCTGTTTTGTGTTGCTGTTTCCAACCTATGCATGCATCCCTCCATGGCTCCATGCAACCATTAGTGTGAATTTCAGTCTATATCATTTAATAAAAATATAGACTTTGTCTACAAACTTGTATGAATTATAACTATATATTTTTAACCAGTGGATGGCAGTATTAACTTAACCATGATAGGAGCTGTGCAAGTAATTGTTCTTTCTTCCCTACAGCATGATAGAAATATGAATATATGTGGATTCTTAGGATGGGGGGAAAAATGTCTGTTTGAATTATTAAATGTGGAATACCTATATCAAAAGAAGCACTAAAATGAGCTGGAATATTCATATCCCTGTGAAAAGAGAAAATAAGTGGAGGTCACTTAAGATGAGTAATGTCTCAAAACTTGTCCTATTGGCCTTTTTTTCTAATGAGACCAGTTCCTATGCAGACACAGGCATAAATCAGCAAAATTTTAATCCTCTTATTTTTTGATTCAGGCCTCCGTCTTCCCCTGCAGTAAACAATCCCAACCATAGTCAAGACTGTGTGGAGTATGCTTCACTTCAAGGGATGTTATTTGATTCTTTTCCGAGGCTACTCAAGACCCCTGCAACCCAGATCAACTTAATCGGGTTTCAACTATTAAGAGGAGAGAATGCAAAGTTGGAGTGAAAAGAGTGGTTTAGTTCATTTAAACATGAGTATCTTTTGGCTGTGTTGCTTTGCATCCTATATCTAGGTCTTGGTAAGCTTGTGCAATTTATAAAGTACTTTGAGACCTTGATTATTATTAATAATAATATTCTTCCCCGCCCCCCCCAAGATGATGCAACATGCCAGCTGTTTAAAACTAACATCGACACCCCCTCCCCTTCCCCTAGTAGATGATCTGTTTTCAGTTCCTCTCTGATGAACAAGAGGTAACAAAATGGTTTCCACTTCCATTGGCTGCGCTCAAGAAAGAAGGCTGTAGGGCTAAAAGAAATTCTAGTGTTGTTCTTTCGTCTTTCAGTAAGACAGTATTTTCTGCTCAAGTGAGAGGATAAGGCTAATTATACATAAAGGAAAAAGCCTTTCATGCTACCAATTGAAAGTATTCCCCCCACCCCCCCCCAACTGAAATTCAAGGAGCCTTTTACTACTCAAGCAATTCTGGGAATTAGCATGATTCAGAAAAGCGGACAAAGGAAGAGAAGGTGGAGAAAGCGCTGAAAGATTGATAGCTCCAGCCTACACACCCAAATTGCTGCACTGTAACTGCACTGCACAAGGGCTTTCATTTTTTGCTGTGAATGGGAGTGATAAAACAGACCCGTGTGGTGGCTGGAATGTCTTTAAAAGCAAGTCGTCTCTTTTTGCCACCTTTGTCTAAAATTAAAGTGGGGGTTCTGGTTGAGCTGTTGTTCAGTGTGACGCAGATTCCCCTTTTTTTGTAAAATCTGCTCTTGAAGGATGGGGCGAGAGAAGAAATGACATCTTTTAAGCAGGGATGTACTTTCTGTGGATACGAGAGAGGAAAGATGGGGCTGGTCTGTGTGGCTCTGAATTGCAACAGGTAGCTGGAAGTGGGTGTTAGGTAAAAACACTTCATACACTTCCAGTAATAATCAGCCTTTGAACGAAGTCATTCCTTCCTCCTCGGGAGACTCCTAGGTGCCTACCTATTGCTTAAAGCTTCCCAAGCAGGAGCTGTACTCCTACTATTTTGTGTTTAGCTCAGTTGAATAACTCTTCCACCCCCCATCAAAGCATCACCTTAGCTCCTTCCAACTTTTTTTTTCTCCCCCTTAATAAAATAAATAAAAATGATTATTTTGGCTAAATTGAGCAAGATCATGACACATACCATTGCTCCTGCAGCATAAGAGGGAGTGAAGCTGCAGAGAAAGGCAGGTTTGTAGGTGTGTAGTGCTTGGGTCCAAATTGGGGTATTTTTCCAGAGCTTGATATTTGTGTGTTGAAGTAAGGCAGCTAGCAACAAGTACATCATTCCTTTCTCAAGTTATTTTATTTATTGTTTTCAAATGAATTGCTGTGGCCCACAATGCCATTTCATTACACGCATATGCTCCCTCTTTCTTTCCTTCCCCTCTTATTCCTTCCTCCACCAATGTCCGTCGGGACCCCTTGGCTCGGGACATTCCTGGAGTAAACGTGGCTGTTGTGTGGATGAAGCTGGCCCTACGCAGCTGTAGCATGTGGACTGAGCCTTCCCCAGTGCTGGCTGCAGTCTGCCAGCTATGACTGTAGCTGCACCAGGGTTGGTGTCCTGGGGATGTTGTTATCAGCTGCTGCTTCCCCGGGTGGGCTTGCTCACGGTTCAGGCTGGGCTAAATTGCACCAAGGGCAACCAGGGGCTTTGCATGCTTTGGCAAAGAGCTCCTAGCAGCCCATCTGCACGGGTGGCTGAAATCGTAGGAAACGCATCATGTGAGCAAGGCCATAGATGGTAAGGGATGATGGCAGGAGGCAGGCATGAACGGGCAGGCAGGGGAAGCACGCAAACCCTTCTTTAACTGCTAAAACAAATGCCCCAACATATCTCCAAAGTAAATATCCTCTTCACCATCTCTCAAAGGCAAGGAGGACATCAGAGGGTGTTCAGGGCTTTTGGTCCATTAAAAAAACAAAGTAAACTACACAACCATGGCAGCCTGAGCTAGTGGGGTACGCAGCACTGTCTTCATTACAGATCCGAGGTGGAAGAAAGCATCTCACGGTTCAACTCTTGATTCTCAAGCTGGAGCGAAGGGTTTCCATTGAGGCTGTTCTTTGCAGCCAGCCCTGTAATCTTGCCCTACCTGTGGGCCATGTAGGGCCAGGCCAATGGTACTAATGGTTCATCAGGATGCTCACAGAATAAAAACAAACCAAGTGGTGGCTCTTGTGTGTGCATTTGTTGTGCTAAAAAATATAACAAAATAAAAAGTGGAATGGATTTCACCATCCTGGTGTTTCCTCTGCTGCAGCTCCAGGCCAGGGTGGGGGTTGCGTCTTGCAGCACCTTTGCTTCTTGGGTGCAAGGTTTATCCAGCCTTGGACTCCTCTTCACTTACGCAGGCCTGTAGAGAGGCAAGAAATCCATCAGTGCAGGAGGCAAGGATAAAATATAGGCTATTTAAGATGATCTGAAACCATATGGAGTCCGTAGGAGCAAAGTAAATGGCATATCCCATGTACATGTGTGCTCTGCAGAATGCACACTGCATGGTTCACCTATAAAGCTCATAAGCTCTGAAATCCCACAATCTCCAGACAAAGGGGCACATTTTAAAGGTATTTAGGCAGGGTTTTCCAAAGTCTGTAGGTCTCCTAGTCTAGGGACAGAAATTAACAGATAAACCGGTGCAAGTGATTGGAAACCAGTTCAAATCTGTAATGCAACAGAAGTTTAATGCACATAAACTGCTTTCAAAATGGCTCAGACTACATTTCAAAATGTAGTGTCAGACTTAACTGATTTAAGTGAAATTGGTTTATTCGCCTTCTGTCCCAGATCCCCTCCAGATTCAGGTGAATAGTCCCCCAGCATCGCAGGATGCTTTGCATCTTCTCCACAACCCCCTTTGCCCCCTTTGCAGGGTAGCCTTGGCCCAAGTTGTCTGCTCCAGCTTCTGGCCGGGACCACTGCCGGCATGTGGCTGCATTTCCAGAATCAAAAGTGATTCTTATCGGTTCAATCTACACAGCTTAGACTAACGTGCGAAGATTAAATCCGTTTAGCCTTGGCCTTTTTGACTTTCTGTACTTAGCCCTATTGTTTAAATCAAAAGCTAAGTGCCTAGACATATAGCACGCTCACTAGGAGCCTCTCTGCATCTTTGAGGACCAGAATACCTTTAAAAATTTTGCCCTTAGAAATAGGCAGGTTTTGCTAGCGAGGGTGTAAGAGTAGCGGGAGCTCCCTAGGCTGTTTTTTCCAGACTTATTCTCTTACAAGCCATCTTTTAAAAAGGGCAGCTCTACCCTATGCTCCACTGCTCAGTGTAGCAACCTGCATTTATGGAATGCTAAGGCTGCAGATTTTCCAAAATTTTCTACAGTTCTAACATTTTTCCAACTATTTCAGTTGGTCTAACAAAAAACAACAGGATTTACCCAAAAAACCTTGTCTGCTTATGTTACTGATGTCCCAAGACAACATCAACAGATGCTTCCTAACAGACCCAGTTCCTCGTGCACTGCTCAGCTGCTTAAATGTTAGGAAGGGAATGACCCTCAAGACCAAAGAGCAGCAAAAATGAGATGGAAAAATTAAAAGCCACTTTTTTTTAACTGTTCTCAGACTGTCAGAAAATGGGATGAATGCTGCCAATGGAAACCCACCAACTAGCAGAATTTACTCAGTTCCCGTACAAATGCAAGATGTCGGCAAGGCTCCCAAATACCTGCAAACCTTCTGAGTTCCCAGTTCCACCCCCTGTGTGAACCATCCTATGGCTTAGCATGAAAATCATGCCTGGGGCAATTTTAGTCTAAAAAAGGATCGGTACTAAACAACCATTCCCTTCTGAGATAGATAGTGGCATTATCTGCTTAAATAACTTCTCTAAAGCAAGCGTAGCGCTGAGTCTGATACATTAGCGCTGATTCTGATACCGTGGCGTTGTACATCAAAATCTCCTGGTGACTGGGAAGGCAGCGTAGGTACCTGAGGTTTTGATGACCTTAAGAACAGCAGCTTTGTTCAAAGATCTCAAGCCGTTCACAAGGTTAAATTTCATTGCAAGAACCGCTTTGGTTGCATTAGCTACTGAGTGGGTACACACAGTGGGAAGCTTTGCTTTAAAATATTAAATAACCCCAAACTGGTAGCCGAAGTAGAGCAGACTCTCTGTAGGAAGCTCAGGGAAGACAATATTGCAAAGAGACATGGCATGAATTTCAGCATTACCTAATGAGGGACAGACCCGGTGAGCTCCTCAGCTTCCTACCCTCACTGATGAAAACCCATTAGGCAGGGAACATACTTTCTCTTTTGGCTGGATGAGACATTTATCTTTAGTTTTCAATAACTCCTTTGTCATCCTACGCTCTCATATTTCAACCCAGGTCCTCATACACTATCCCCTAACACGCCTTCTAGTCACATTCATTAGAAGATTAATTTTAAAGTGAATGATTGGTGTCACCTTTTGCTCAGCGAGCAGCAGTTTGATTGATTCAGAGCAGGTGACTTTCACAGACAACTCAAGCGAACTTCCATACGCTATCGGTCCAGTTTCTATGTGAGGCCATGAACACAAATAGCTTCTCTCTGGGATTCATGCAGATGTTACCAGGGGAGGTCCTCTGGCCTGTACTATGCAGATCAGAATAGAGGAGCACAATGGTCCGGGGAGCCTTAACATCTATAAAGCTTCAGAAAGGTTTCAGAGAGGTGGGGAAGAGAGTCAGGGTGAAGATGAAAGATGGGATGAGAGAGAAGGAGCATGGCCAGGAGGGGAAGATGTGCATTAGAAAGGTAGCTAAGGCCTGAGTGAGGGTGAACCATCTCATTCAGTAGAGACCAGCGTGATCCCATGAGAAAACAGGACTGTGGTAAAACAGTGAACGTATCACAGGAGTGATACGGCGGACTGGGGAGAGGATGGGTTGTGGCATCCTCAGGACCAACACTAATCCGGTGTGGGAATCGGACTGGACTTACTAGTGTTATAAAGGAATTTAGTTTCCCCAGTGGAGCATTGAGAAAGGATGATCAAGCTCAAAGCTCCTAGGCAGAGGTTAATTTGGAGGGGAGACAGAAGTGGTTTTGGGGGGTTTTTGTGCAATCTGGAGCCAGGTATAAAACATGAACTGTGGCTGAGATGCCATGACATTATTATAAAATTATTACAAAGACTTGGTATTCTGGCTCTCCCAGAAAATGAGCCCAGCAATAAGAACTGGGCTCACGGTGCCGACAGGCTACGAGATGCTCTGGAAATCGTTCCTTCCTTCTGCCCTGGCTCCCACTCTGGCTGGGCCCATGCAGAGGAGAGGGAAGACCCAGACCAGCCATAAACAAAATGTATTGCCCTCCAGAGGTCACAGTGAAATCTATGGGTTTCATCTTATCCACTTCTCAGGAGTGAACTGTCTCCAGCCCAACTTCATCTGTGCAATTAAAGCACGACTGTGTACAGCAGTGGTGCTAAACCGTGGGTGCCACACAATATTAGCACCATTAGGTGTGCAAATACCTACGTACAATTCACAAGATAAAAAAAAAAGAGATATCAAATAGGAATCCATAGTGGCCAAAACATTTTGACCTGTCCTGACCTTTCTGAGTTGTCCGCAATGGAAGCACAGCTATATTTGTTGACTGTGGAAAACAAAACGAGTGAGGGCTGAAATGGCATTTTCCAAGGGGTGCTCCGAGTCCAGCAATCTGAGACCCATTGGTATACAGCCTCACCAAACCCACCCCAACAACAACCAGGACTGAATTACTCGTACTAAATTACTCGTGGTGTCTCCGAGGGATCAATGGCATCTGTCTGCTTTAGTAGAGTCTTGCAAGGCAGCTTGCACTGCCATTGCCCTGTGCTGTACCAGTTGGGGGGGAAAGAAGCCTCTCCTACCAGCGATGGCTGCTTCTGCAAACTCATTTCAGGAGAAAAACAGCCAAAAGTCTTTTTACATAAGTGCAATTTTTCTGAGCTGCACCACTGAGACAGCTTAGTAAATCAAGCAGCTACCTAGGAGCCCCACAGCTTCTACCAACTCCAGAAAATCCCATCCCACAGTGACAAAATAAGAGGGAAATCAATATTTAATCTTCGGTTGCATCCTTCCTAATAAAGCTGCTGCACCCCTTAGTTATGAACAATTTAACTCCTTTGCAAAAGGCACTTGTTTTCCTGGGCTTGTGCTGTGATGGCACAGAGTGTGGGGGTGCAGATGTATATTGGGGTAGCTATTCAACTCTAGTTTAGGGTGAGTTCCCTTCTTTTTGTTCCACCTCCCTCCCCTTCAGCCTATTTGCTTTAAGGGGAAAAAAAAAAATCTCTCCAAGCATTAGACCTAAAATCAGCCTCCCTTAACAGCACCCCAGCATGCAATTTTCTCTCAGATTCCACGTGGGGAGTAACAGAAATTCAATGCTTATTGCTGCTTAACTTAGGTAATACCAGCCTTTAGGTCCGAGGAACTCATTAAGAAGCAGTTCTTAAGCGGACCGCACAAAAGCCTTTGTGCACTGAATAGCCAAATGGGGATTATCAGAGGACAGGAGTTGGAATTCAAGGATGGATTTCTATTAAATGGGTGCAGGGGGAAAAAAAGCTTTGGATCCTGCGAGATGGTCTGTCTGTACAACAGGAAATGCAATTCCAGCAAAATAAATCCAGAAGGCCAAATGCAGCAGCCTGTATTACCCATCTAACAGGGTGGAAATGCCAGCTTTGCACCGTGCGGGTGCACACCAGGAAAGATACAGGAAGACCCAGCAGCCTCAGCAGTTCATGGAGCTAGGGTTTGGGCTGGTTTTGTGCCATCGGGGAGGGCTGGTGAGCAGAGGAGCGGCCAGCGGATGGGACTGCTTGGTTGAGAGGGGCTAAAACTCTGTTGTGTTGTAACTCAGGCAAAAAGCTGAGCTGCAGCTTTGATAGCAAAGCAAGGGGCGCCTGCTTCTGTGTTGAGGGACAGGCAGATCCTCCCCTCCTTCCCAATATATGCATACAGCCGCCCTGCACAGAGCTCTCTTCTTGGGTCTCCACTGAAGGGCCAAAGCTTTAATCAGACATGGTAGCAGTTAGTCCTAACTGTGAACCAGGATGGCAGCACAGCCTGGCCCCCATCAGCAACCTCAGCATCTTCGCCCCTTCTGGCGACGTGGGGCTGGACCCGATGATCTTCCGAGGTCCCTTCCAGCCTCACAACCTATGAACCTGCCCCCATCCATACATACCCTGACAGGTGAGCACACCGAAAACCAACCCGTTAGAGATGAACAGTAGCACCCTTGAGCCATGAAGCCAAGCAGCACGTGCTGTCTCGTGAGCCAATACTTACAGGTAGGTCTGCTTGAACAAAAGGTTGGTGGGTTTTTCATTGACATGGTAGAGAGGAAATGGATCAAATCCACCAATGAAATCAACTGAAAGAAAAATCAAAACCCAAATAATAAATGAATTAAAAAACAAAACAAAAAACCCCCAAATACATGGCAGGGATGAGGAAAGGAAAACGGGTAGGTGGCACAATGTAACAGAAAATGGTGTGGAGACAGAAAGGTGACTGCTAGCAACCCTCTGCTTTGCCTTTATTTAGGACTCATGACAAATGAGAGGTCTTTGCCTATCCAGAACTATCTACCTAGACCTCCTGGGAATGGAAACTCTTTGGTGCATGACTTTTCAAGACGGGAGTTAAGAAAAACACAAAGGTCAAGAGAAACAAGAGGCCAACTACAGCCCATTTTCATGGGGGTCCGTGTCACATTGCAGCTGGCGGGAGCTGGTGAAGAATACCTCTGCCTCTCCAAAATGTGCAGGGCTAGCAGGAAACAGTGGGCTGCACAGGTGATGCTGGTAAGTGGAGGCTTGCTTGCTAGAGGGTCTTTTAGGGGAGACAGTGATACATATATCACTTGGTATATTAGAAACCTGCTCTTTCCCCTGACCCTGATCATTTTTCAGATCTCTTTGAGTTGAATAAACTTGTAAAAATATTAAGATTACTTTCTCCAATGCCCAGACTAGGACAAGGGAGTTTTCACGCTGCTGACTGTCAGACTGTTCTGCTCACACTTATAAATAGCGTGGCTGTCCCGGTGTAGTTGTTTTGCATCTGGTGACCACGTTTCTGAACGAGGCCATCATCCAGCACAAAACGTTCTGACAATCAGATTTCTCCTAAAATGAGGCCAGTCTACACTACAAACCCTGTCAAAATAGGTAGCTCAGCCCAGGGTGTGCCATAATGTGAGCTGCGAGCAACCTAGCAAAGCTGGCGGAAAGCTCCTGGCATTAAGCAGCTTATTGTGCATGGGGCGGGGGGGCCCAGGGAAAAACTGTCCTGGCCAAACTGTGGAGTTGCTCATATAAACTGCATTCACCTTGCAAGTGCTTTGCTGATATGGCATACTGGTCAACCACACCTAGAGCAGATCTGGTCTGACTCATACTGTTTGGTATGTGGCTTCAATAGTAAAGTTAGAGACAAAGGCTGTGATTTCCTAGGGCTCCAAGAGGAGCTTCCAAGTGAGATATCAGCATTTAATGTGTTGAGGCTCCTTTGAAAACTTCATCTTAGAGTATATATTGTATTTCAGCTTCAGGGAGATTCTCATTAAGACTGCCATACTGGCTGAGACGTGTGGTCCACCCGTTCCAGTATCCTACCCCCTATACTGTGTTTCCTACACCTAGGAAATATTCTGTAATTTCCTCCAGTGTCTGGCTAGAACTAGACACTGGAGGAAATTACAGAATATTCTGCCCACAGGGGAAGATTTCTGAACCCCAGTCTGTATTATGTATGCTTATGCTGTATTTAACAGCTGACTTCCCATTACCTATACAGATGTCCACTCTTTTTCTTTCCAGAAGGTGGGGCTGTCATTTAGTTCTATATTTTACAAATCATACATTAATAAAACAGAAACATTACATATATATCTATCTATCATTACAGATATCTGTCTACCTATCTATATCTAGCTAGCTAACTATATTTATACACAATATATATATATATAGAGAGAAAATGTGTATATATATAATATATATATATATAATATATATATATATTTATATATTACACATTCTCTCTCTCTATATATATTATATATATAGCTAGCTAGCTATAGATAGATAAAATGTGTTTTTTATATATATATATTACACATTCTCTCTCTCTCTATATATATATAGCTAGTTAGCTAGCTTATATATCTATCTATATCTACATATATATAATCTTTAGACTCCAAGACCTCAGCACACCCCCGCCCCTGCCCAGCACTAGTTTGATAAACAGCGGGCACATCTACACATTGCCCTACGGTGACATAGCGACACTCTACATTGCTGTACAGCGCGCTGCGG
The DNA here is from genome assembly GCF_052110815.1 of Crocodylus siamensis. Taxonomy (NCBI): domain Eukaryota; kingdom Metazoa; phylum Chordata; order Crocodylia; family Crocodylidae; genus Crocodylus; species Crocodylus siamensis. Next base: position 69,430,911 of record NC_143404.1, read on the forward strand.
TGATGTAGTAATCGTGTAAGTACACACGTGATTGCTAGCTATGTCGCCATAGTGGCATGCTTTCCGCTTCTTCATGTGCACCACCCGTACAGCGCAGTACAGGCGGTTACTGCGCCATGTTTGAGTACTTTCAAAAGGACTTTGTGCTTTTTGGAAGTACTCAAACACGACGCAGCAGCAACATCACCGTACGGCGACGTATAGACATGCCCGATGTGACTCTGCTGAAGCAATTGTAGAATAACTGTAGATCAGGGACAGCATTCACAAAAGGATCTAGGTGATTTAGGAGCTTGAACTCCATTGAGTTTCAATGAGACTTGGCCTTCTACTTGGTTGAATCACTTTTGAAAGGAGGACCTAGGTGCTTTTTTTTTTGCCTAATAACTCCAAAAAGAAAAAAAAAAGGCTAAAATTTTCAAAATTGATTAGTGACTTTTTTTTCTTGGCCTCAGTTTTTTGGCTGACTCAATGGCCAGAAAAGGGCATGATTTTCAAAAAATGATTAGCTCTGGCCCCTGAACAATCTTGGCTATCTCAGTTTGAGCATCCAGCGGCCTAGTCACATAGGAAAATCTTAGCTATAGTTCATCCATATATTATGATGCATTAGCACGTCTAAAATATTCTTGCCCACAGTTCAGCATTAGGAGATCCTGTTATGTTTTTTCTCATGAAAATCACGTTAGCAGAAGCTTCCTGATTAACGTGCTCCAGCACTTGTAATTACTTCATGCCACATATCAAAGGAACATTTAAAAGAAACCACAAATGGAAGAGAAAATTAAAACTCGGTTCAGATTTGTTCAGGTCACTGGAAGGATCTACCACCGTGAATGTGAAATATTGATGGTTTGTCACTGTTAATTATTCAAGCTGGCATTTCAGCTCTCAGTCTGGGAAGCTGGGAGAGGTAAGACACTGACGGTAGTAAAAGAAACTCTGAAATACAGCTGTGTATTTTTAGATAATTCATTCCACTTGTAAGGGCTTCTCCTGAAAAAAAAGCATTGGGTATGAACAGACTCTGGTGACTTATTTTTCATTTACAATATTTAAAGGAACAGACCTTTAAAGCCTTTTAGGTAACTCATAATGATGATGCTGGTGAGAGAGGGATAAAGGTGATGGAGCAAAACATTTTTGATTACTTATACTATAGGGCTTTGCAGCTTGTGTAGTAGCTAAGGTCTGAGAAAAGGGATCAATAAAACCTACTCTGGTCAATACAGAGACACAAGAAGCAACAGAGAAATAGGCAGATTAAGTCAGACCAATAATGTCGTTTCTAACCTATTTGAAATCAAACTGTCCTTGCTTCAAATGTTCAACTGAAGCCCAGTATTTTTCAGCAAACATCTTTGCCATCCATTTTTTTTCAAGGACAAACCTCCTCCCACTGATGTGATAGATGAGGCGCCTTAAGGAAGTGGTATGTGGCCAGATCCTTAACTGCTGTCAGCTGGCTCAAACTCACGGACTTGAATAAACCTATGCTAACTAAAGCCCGCCGAGGACCTGACTCAGGTGCAACCCACTGCAATACACTTCAAAGAGAATATGGTACAAGGCCATTCATAATTAGCAGACACCGTCTTGGTGCACTTGATACCAAGCACAAATAAATGCAAGTTTAGCTTACATCTCTCCAGTTAAATCCAGGACCCTTATCATCCAACTAGCTTTTCTCTGGCTCTCTCTTTTTCTTTAGCTTCATAACAACAAACCCAAAGCACCTAAGAAAACTCCACATCAAGCACGGAGAGTTTGTAATCGCACCACCTCGGTTTTACACGTTGATGATCAGTTCAGTTATCTGCAAATAGTCTTGCTCTCAGTATCGCCCTCCGCTCACACCTATCAAAAGAAATTCAGCCCATGGCCTTGCTGCTCATTCGAACACATGAGACCCGATTCTCCACTTACTTTCTCCAACTTATACTGGTGAAACTTCACTGGTTTCTCCTGTTCAACACGTGGGAAGCCATAAGCAACCGCTTTGTTTCTCTTTCTAAGACAGGCATACCCAGGAGACAAAATCAAGCTCTTGGGCTGAAAGCACCTGACAGCTATGGGATATTTAGAAAGACGAAAGGATCTTGAGGTCTTTGCTAGGCACTTGCAAGGCGAGAAGGAACAAAGGTTGATAAGAAACTGCTCTGTCCCTTTTTCCGGACTTCTTCTCTCTCTCATTTTCTAGTTGAAGGCTGACACTGAAAGCCCAAACCTCATGCAGCCAAATCCGAGAGAAAGGGAATATTTTATAAAACCACTGCCAAAGAATTTGATGACAAATACTTACAGCTGTCCTCTTCCTCTGTGAAAACACTGACAACATAACAGGCGTAGACAAAGCCCACCAGCTGGAAAACAGAGAGGAGAAATCATTCAGCATCATTGTTGTAAGCAGGACAAAACCTGCTTCATACGGGTTAACAGCTGCACATTGACTTCAAACTCAGTGGAAACGACAGAATTGGGAAACAAGGTAAGATCTGCGACACAATAACCAGCACGGTTGGGGACCTTCTCTAAATTCTTGTCCCAAACCACAAATGCCTCCCCCCAGCAATAATCTGAGTGGCAGGGCCCTTATGTTCACACCCCTCCTAAAGCTGTTGTTCCAAGTTATCTGTCTGCAGGCCGACAGCACTTATTGAGGTCACAAGTGGAAGGTTTTCTTTCCCATAAGTCCTGGAAACATTTCTTTTAGAGGGACATGACCGGAATGCCAGAGACGTGCTGGTGCAGCATCCTAGTCGGTACCACTTCCATGCAACCCCGTCTGCAATGGCAGCCGAACGGATGGAAGGAGAATTTAGCGACGCTGAAATCTCTGATACGTGAGGCTTAGAAATGGAGACGTGATTGGAAAGAAATGCTACAGAGCATGCAGGACTAGGTGTAGGCTCCAATTCTAGGTCTATGCAAGGGAATAACAGCCCTGCCTTAAAGCCCTGCATGGATAACCCAGACGTAACATGGGCCGTTTGCATATTGCTTCCCGGTAGAGGTTGGGTGGGCAATAGGGAAAGCTAGGCCTCCGTCCCCTCTGCTCATCGGCCTGCGTAGTTAAGCCTGCATGGTAGCAGTAGCAGGGCATAGCTTACGGGGAAATATAAGTCAGCGGTCAATTTGCTATCTCCCGGAAACACGCAGGAACACGAGGACTCGCTGGGGTGTCCCTATACAGGGTCTTCATCAAGTCCTTGTGCATTTTTAAACTTTAATAACTTAGGTTGTGCACAAGGACTTGATGAAGGCCCTGTAGTAGTGATTCACTTGCTGCAGTTTACATATGGCTAGGGGCCTACATAAAGCATGGTGAGACAAAGGGTTTTTCATAGCTTGCTCATGCCGCCCTGGGCCAATTTCGCAGGCATTTCGTGGCCGTCCCTCCCGTTGGTGCTGATTGGTGGGGGAGGAGGGAGGCGGGGGCAGCTGCTCCCTTGAGGGCTGCCTTTTGTGCCGCCCACCAGCCAATGCCTTCCCCTCCCAGCAGGAAGGACCACTGGCTCCCTCTTAACTTTTTATTAAGTTTCATTTGGTTGATTTTGCAGACAACCCCGGATTTTGCATTCTCCGTGAAATCCGCAAAACTGCGAATTAAGTAGCTCCCTACACAGGACCCGCAGCCCGGCGCTGTGCCTGCAATAGGAATCTAGCAGTAGGGATTTAGGAACAATTTAAAATGCCATACTGGCTCTATACTACAGCAACTGTGATATCTTAGAGCCAGACCTTCATGTCCTTGCTGAGACTTAGTAGCATGGTACTGCTCAGCACGAGGAAGGAAGAAAGGACGCGGCACTAAAAGAGATGGGTGCTCTTTGTCCAGCAGGCTTTTATTTTACTTTGCTCTCATAATCAAATATTTCTTCCACCCCTAGTATTACATCTTTCCAGAATGCTCCTCTTAGCAAGATCTCAGCTGACACTAACTGTCTCATTAAAGTTATTGTGAGCCTTAATGGTTTTCCACAGTGAACTCAATCCTCTTTTACAAGAGTTAGCATGTAACAAACAATGACTCATTTCAAACCAAGGCAGAATGATGCATGAAAAGGCGCAGAGAGCTGAGTCCATTCATTTTTAATATGACAGAAAAATACATCACACCAGAAAACAAAAGGGAGAGTAATGAGATTTCTATTGAGGAATTATAAAACACTCATGTGTACCGAGATTTTCCAAGACGAGAAACACCTCCGTTGGAGGAAACTGAATGTTTTTATAACACTGCTAAACCTCATGCTTCCTTTCAATTTCCTATTAAAAACTGAGAGCAACAGCAACAGGACCCCCCGTTTTCTTTCTGACTCTTTGGCTTTACAAAGGTGCCGCGCAATGCCGCAGTGATGGGGAGACACCTCTCCACTCACTCAATTGTGGCTGCATAGTTTCCAAGACAAGGCTACCTCCCAAACCTCCCTCAACCCCACAACACTTGAATTGAGGAAATAAGACAAGCAGGTGCACAAAAATATAACCTGAAAAAATAATGGTCTAATGAACTTTTAGTTACCTATTCAAGTACAGCGGATCTTTAAAGGTAAATGAGAGAAGAATGAAAGGCTTTACGCTCCTTATTGCTTTGCTTTATTTGTGCACTGTTAACACGGTAGCCCACCCCCCGCAGTTTCTGCGAATATGGGTGTTTGGTTATAGCGCGCGCTGTTGATGATGCTGGGTGGGGGCATGGGGGAGGCTGGAAATTAAGCTAGAACTGCCCGTGGTGCTGAACAAGGGCAGCAAATCCTCACTTTTTTTATCAAGTTAGGCTATGTACGTTGCTATTAGATAAGGCAAACCTAATCACTATTAGAGATGCTTCACTCTAAATGGCATTTTTTCCATAAAGGGCTCTCCCACTGGATTAGAGGCTCTTCACTATCTTGTCCCGTGCTTTGGGCCAACTGCATTCAGAGTGCTCGAAACCGCTGGTCCACCCCTTCAACTATGTGCTCAGGTGTGCTGAGATAAAAGTCCTTCTTCACTGCTCTGCTCAAGGTGCGAAAGGACCATTTTCCTCTGCTCAGGCCGAACATCAGCAAATCATCCAGAGATGACTTAGACTTCTAAAGCCTAGCAAACTTTGGTGATGAAATCAAAATTACCTTCATTAAATCAAACATAAACGCTATGAGTAAATGTGCTTACACCAAGAACTACCAAGGCAATAGCTGTAATCCTTGGATCATGTTTTCATCTTCAGCTGGCTATGGCTCCTCCTTTCACATGCCCTCCCTCTCTTCATTCCAGCATTTCTGATCTCAAGACATCAGTCCCAGGTGTCAGGATGAAAAAGCATCCCACCATTTTCTGACTTGCACCAAAGCCCATTGTTTCCCTGATCTGTGCCACTTAACAAACCTGAATACTACAATACTTTGGGCAGGTATTTAAATTTCAGTGTGACAGAGATAAGCATCTGCATTGCAAACATTTATAATTTCCTGTGCCTAAGAAATCAGAAACGTGTATTTTTCAGTTCATTAGAGATGTCTTTAGACCTTTGGTTATAGCTGAGAGCCAGGGCGCTTGGCTTCTGTTTCTAGCGACATCATGACTCAATATGTGTAACCTTGGAGAAGTCACTCATGTGTCAGTTTATAAATATGTAAAATGCACATAATAAACAAGTCACTCGTCACCAGAGTGCTGTGTTGCCTGACTTTGAGATCTTTTGATATGAGAGAGATGTGGGGGATTATTATTTAGGACCTGCTTTTTTATATCGCGAAGAGTCCAGAACTGCACATCTAAGCCGCATGGGCCTTTCCTATCACTGTGGGTGCAAAAATGACCTTTGCAAATAAAACGAGTGAGACATCTGCCTGCTTTCAGGCACAAAAGTGCTGCGTGTGTATTCACCGTAACATCATGTGCGAATTAGGAATACAATTACACATGCACACTTTGAGTAATGTGACCTTTTGGGGCTTTGAAAGTCCACCCCTTAATGCTTTAACGTAATCAAGGACACAAGATCAATTCATTTGGCTTCCACTAAAATGTCCAAGAGTGGGTAATGAATGTTCCCACTCCAAGGAAAGCCAGACAGGACTTCTTGGTCCCTCACACATTACAATCATGGTCACATTCAATTGGGAGCATGGAAATAAAAAGTCATACCGAGTGGGAACCCTAAGGCTTGATTTGAAAGACGTATGTCCTTCGTGTCATACAGAAGCAAGCGTCGTTTAAGCTTGACAATTCTGTCACCTGTGTCAGAGGGGTCCTGGGCAGCCTTCACAATGACAATGAATCATTTTGCCTCCATTAGGCTGGAATACAAATAAATGCTTATTGTCAGCAGTGACATGAGGGTCAACCCCTTAAGCCTCCTCCAAATGTGTACTGCAATTAAGCAGTATCAAGCCAGCGCGACAGCTGACTGTGGAGTTTTGCAAAAAGAATTAATGCCTCCTCCTAAATCATAAATACCCGTAACTCCATATATTTATTTTAGATGCCTTTTATGGCTAAAAGTGACCTTTCATTAGGCAAACAACAACCAGCGGGTAGAGAAAATTCGCTCTCTCAGATCTCCGAGTCCCAACTCAATGGAGGCTTGAGTTGTCTTTCTGTTTCTGGTTTCCCCTTGGCTTATCCCAACACAACCTGCTTAGCATTTAAAATTTACTCTGTTTGACCTTATAACCCATTTCTTTGTGACATGGGTTTCATCAATAATAAATCACTGTTTATTCAGTGGCATGTTTCTGTTTTATTCAAAAGAGGTTACATTAGCCTCCCAGCTCAGCTGGAAGGGATAGACTTCAGAAATGAGGGGGAAAGGGACACAATGTAAATGTGAACTGCATTTCTGTGCTCCTGAACGAAGCTATAATTAAACCTTTCACCTAGGGGATGAAGTCGACTGCTGGGATCTTCGCTACATCTTGCCTCATGTATGAATTATGAATGAAACAAAGCCAACAGAGATGCACTAAAACTCCCATTGCCAAATCTGCTTCACTGGAAGAGACTAATTGAGCATAGCTCAGTTAACTCTTAAGGTACAAAGCTTCTTAAGTGGATTCTTGCCTGATGGGGGGGTTTTTTCCATAGCATTTCAGAATTATTTTTCTCCTTTTCATAATAAGCAAAAGGATTACGAATCTATTGAAAGAACTGACAATCCTGCTTTCAACAATATTGCTGTTATCTAGAAGGCCTGGGCTTCCTGTTCTTTTAAAATAACTAGAAATGGCAAAGGGATTCTGGGGCTCCAAACTTCAAAGGTGAAGAAATCTGAATAATGCTGCACGGTTCCAGTGGATGGGTGATTATAGCTGTATGTGAAACAAATCTGACGGGAGGTAGGTCTCTGTCTCAGAAAACTGGCCACTGCTAGAAGAGACTCACTCACACCAGGAAAGACCCAGCAAAAAATTCGAATATGACAAATGCTGGGGTTTTTTTGATTGTAGCCATGTTGGTCCAAGGATATAGGCAGGCAAGTTTCTTTGGAAGATACGATATCCTTTATTAGACCAACTAAATAGTTGGGAAAAAAGTTCTTTGCAAGTTTTTGGGTGCAATCACCCTTCTTCAGGCACAGGGAGTCTCTGCTGTTCTGCGACTCCAAGGACGTCTCCTTGTTTACCTTGCACAAGAACTTTTTTCCAATGACTCTGCTGGTTTAATGAAATATATCAAATATTTTGACTGAATTTCTCTCCTGTGCTGCAAGCTAGCTTTAGGCTAACCCACCATTTAGATCCCACTTCAGCCTATTCGTTAGTAAATCCTACAACCACAATAGCATTTGGTGGGGAAGAGATTCGCAACTGAGCATCACAATAATTTGGGTAGCAGACAACCACGAGCATATGACAGCAAAACTATCTTCTTCCATCAGATGCTGTTCCTTGCCTCTCAGAATACACCCTTCTGTATAAAAACCAAGCGAAGTAGTAGACTAGAAATCACTAGAGCATAGGGATGGAGGAAGAAAAGAAAGCAGGGCCACTTGATAGTAACACCAGTGATGTGTGCACTTCTTTGAGAACATGTTGTATAGGGCAGCACTGGCCGTGAAGACTGTCCACATATTTGATGCTAAAGAAATCTGAGGAGAATGAAGAACTGGCAGCGAACAGGCACCAGGACAAAAGGATGAGGGGCAGGGTTGGCAGGTTTCCCTAATGCTGAATGAAAAACCACTCCATTACCATTAAACACCTAAAAGTGCTAAAGCAAATGACCTCTGGCTACAACCGGGATAAGCCTGATTTGTTGAAATTTAATTTTTGCCTCACCAGGGTAGGAGGAGAGACAGAAAGAAAATTTGCAGGGTTTTGATCTATGAGCCCTTTTTATAGCATGATCTATCACACCTTTTGCCTCCATGAGAAAATGTTTCAAGGTTGATTTGAACGGGGAAACATGAAGATCAGAATCGGGGCACTAGGAGGAAGAAATATGAAAACTAATAAAAAAAAAAATCAATGGTGATTTAAATTATGTCTGGGAGACTCTGGACTTTAACAGGTTTAGATTGGACTCCATGTGAGTTTAACGGTGGAGTTTATTATTCACGCTACAATTTAGTGCCACATCTGTTGCTAAACAAATAATGCAATCGAGTTTCAGGACATTGTGTGTTCGTTCTAGAGAGGATGCGGTTACAGAGTGCAAATGTTCCCCTCTTACCAATTTTATACAGCTGTAACTTAAATGGAAAAACCTCTAGTTTACATCAGGAGAAGTGAATCTATTCTCTCCCTTGGGCCCAGCTCCCTGTAGCTGCATGATGCCAAACAGGTTGCCCTTCAGGCTCATGGCTGGGAGTGCAAGGGAATGATAGTCCAGCCAAGGAAGGGCGGTTTAATATCAAACCAATCTGAAACAAAATAGTTAGAGGCAGTTCAATTAATGTTTCAAGCAGGGGGTGTTGACAAGTTTCATTTCAATCCCAAAATGTCAACCCTTAGCTTCTTGTCTCATAAGAAGACAGGAGCTGCTCTCTGCAGAGCAAGGGGCTCTCAAAATGGAAAAGAACCTGCTCAGAGACCTTGATGGCTGCACTCACATTAAACTTTTTTTTTTTTGCACCTTTTTAAAACATTTTTGGTTTTTTGCTTCGCTTGGGCCTCCACGGAAACATCTCTCCACTTTCACAGCCCCCGGCTATGCCACAAATCGCTTCCAGCCCCCCACCACAGGCTTGATTTTAGGACTCTGCGTGATGTCCACTTTGTGAGTGTCGCTAAAGAGAAATGACAAAACTCAGAGCAGCAGGGATCTAACTTGAAATGTCAACTCAAAGCCTTAGGAGGTAAAAGCCTAATAATGTTAACCTCATGTGCCAGCCTCTTCCCACCAGCCCTCGTCTTTCCCAGTTTAAGCAGGAAAGGGTTTTTCAGACCTCCTGGCTCAGTGAGATACTGATCGTTTTTAGACCGTTGCAAGTTAGCCAGAGGAGGAAAAATTAAGTCAGTGATGTGAAACAAGACTAATTCCTCCAAGAATGTTCTTGGGCTTTTGCCTCTGCTGCCGTGCCCCCAGCTAGATGGCATGAACAGTGCCAACCTCTTCCAGGCAGCACATGTATCTGATTAAGTCTTTTCTTAGGAGCACAAGTCATAGCCAGGTGCATGCAAACAGCCTGGGAAACAGCAGGCTGAAGGACAGAAGAAATGCTCAGCCTGGGTTGTCCCAAGCACCAGCCTCAATCATTGCAGAAGTCCATTATCACAAGCAAACGTCTGGAAGAGAAGAGGGAAGTGACAATAGAAACCTGCCCTTCGAGGTGGAAAAATCTAGGCAACGTCCAGCAAAAAATAAAAAAAAAATCCTAGAGACTGCAGTGACAGAAAATTCATCCTATTAACTGTCACATCCAGTAATGACTCTTAACTGGAAAAATAAAAAACCAAAACAAAATAGGACTTTCATCCCCTGGCAGTGTGACCCTATTCCATTGTCACTAAAGCCCTTCTGCTTGGGCAATTTGATGTCTTAGGGCTACAGATAACAGCTTTCCTATAAACCATCAGGAGCTACAGACCTAGTTCAATACGTATCAGTGTAACAAGCCAAAGCCAAAGCCAATCAGCTGCAACAAGGTTTAATTTTTCAACCGAACCCATGGGAAATCTATAGAAAGGACAAGAGCGATCTTCGCAGACAGTTATTGTGCAGAACGAATCGAATGCTGAACTATGACAAGTGACTTAAATACACGTTTCACACAGCCAAATATGAACCAAATGCATTTTGGGCTTTTATAAATCTGTCACTTTATAATGCATGGAGCCTGCAGCCTCTTCCTGGTACCAGGTCTATCCTCTTGGAATGGACTGCACAATACCTTACAATAAAAAAATGCAGGTCTGCTGTCACACTAGCGTAGAGGGAACCGTATATATAAACAGATATCATTTGAGGGTCAACCCTTCTTACTGCTGGATGTACTCTTTGCTTGCAGTTGTAATTCAAAAGTGACCTGAAGTCAGCTTCATGCTCCGCTGTTCCCACAAGCACTTTCTGAAAAAGCTACCGTGGGTTAGCTTTCACTGACACTGGGGTCACCGCATGCACACGAGCAGTTACCATGCTGTCAATCCTCACTCCTGCTTAATGCATGGGCACTTGGTTGTGGGCCCATGCCCTTACACTGATATCCCAAAATCATTATAATCACTTTTTAAGAAGTCAGCCTTGCTCTACATCCATCTTTACAGCTGTCTGCCCCGTGGACACAAACAATTCATAATTTCATTGCAACTCCCCTCGTGCTGGCTTGAGACAAAAGCAACTGCACACAGAGGTCACAGTGTCTTGTCTTTTTGCCCCACAAGGCAGGAGGTTTCATTTCTAACATGAGAGTCAATGAGACATGCTTGCCCCTTTCTTAATGAATGAACCTCCTTGCCATTCCTGAAGTACCGGAAAGCTTTTGCTACCTTGTAAGATAAGGACCACGCACAGATAGCCACATAGCAACCCATAACCTTTGATTTCTTGACCATCTTGCTCTCAGGACACAATGACTATCACTAAAAATGCATCGCATACAGACAGCAAAGCATCTCTTGCCTCGCTTTTCACTGTAACATCTGCTGTCAAAGTTTGCATTGCCATCTTCCTGGGAACCTTCCAAGCTGTCACTTCAAGCAAAAAGAGCAGACAGGCAGCTTGAAAGCTCCCTCCCTGTTGGGGAGCCATTTCCAACCCCTGCACCACTTTGCAGACTCTTGGAAAAAGCACATCCCTCTATGCACCCGGAGCAACCATATGGGCAGACCAAAAAAAGGTCAGGTATTTGGAACAAAAACAGAAAAAATGAACCTCAAACCACTGCCAGGCAAGCGGGGGAGTTGTGAGACAGATCTCTGGTGAAGTGAAAAACAAAGCAAGTCTTTCTGCTGGATTTTCTAACGGGCTTGGCAAGGACAGGTGAGACAGTGGTAGCAGAAGAACTAGTTTACATATGTCCGTATCCAGTTTCTGTTGATGAGGTCTGATTCCAGCAAGCCTTACCCCCCAAGTCCTTTGATCTAAGGTAGTCCAGTGGAGTGGGAGAGATTTTTCTGCTGTTTTTCTGTCCCATAGTCTAGCACCCATCCCACTGACACACACACATATATTTCACCTTTAAGAAACCTGTGTTCAAATCTTGCTGAATGAAATTAGAAAAGGGGTTTGAGGGTTTTTTGAATGAAACTCTCACTGATAGGTATACGGATGAAGAAGGGTGCAGGTTGTAGCCATGTTGGTCAAAGGACACAGGCAGACAAGGCTCTTTGGGTGAATCTCTCTTTTATTAGACCAACTTCAATAGTTGGAAAACCCAAAAGCTTGCTTAAATATTGTTTTTCAACTATTGAAGTTGGTGTAATAAAAGAGAGCAGATTCACGCAAAGAACTTTGTCTACAGATGAAGAAAGAAGTCATGGGATGCATCGTAATCGGCCATGTGGGGGTTTGGCGTTCAACTCACTCCAGATTACATTGGGAGCAGTTCCACGAAAGTCATGTAATTAGAAGAGGGCAGAATGACTCAGAAGCAGGCCTTTGGGTATCTTTTTCAAACAGAGACCCTAGAAGAGCAAGGGTTTTGTCATCAGCAGGAGTCAAGGTTGGGGTACATTAGCAGAGCCATATAGGAACATGTCCCTGGTGTGTACTCATCCTGGGTGGACCCTAAGCAGGAGATGGTTTTTATGCTGAGGACAAGTGCAGCAAAATGTACACTTTTCAATTGTGGACAGGGATCAGGGTAGCTCCACAGCTGTTGTGACAGCTCACTGAAACATGTGCCGCCCTCCTCTTGCATAAATAAGGTCAACTTTGGGGAGGGCGATGTGGTCAAGGATGACTTAACCTTCCCCAGGGGGAGCACATGGCTTGCCGCTGTGCCCCGGTGCTTTTGAGGGATAATTATCTCCTGGGGACCCAACAGTCAGTCATGTCTCCACTGCTGGTGAATATGAATTTCATATCACTGGATCTGAAACAGATACTTTTGAAAACAACGAACAAAGCCTACACACACAGGAGAGGAGGCATTTTATATCCCCCCTCCCCTTCTTCCTGAGCATTTGAGTCTCAGATGCTTGACAGACACGAAGGGAACTAGGTCAGATCCTTGCTCCATCTCCCCAGTCTTCAGTTCTTAGGGTGACAGGATCAATAATACAAAAAAAATTACTGCCGGTCTACAGCACAGAGGACCTGCAAAGCATTCGGGGTGGGACAGCAGCCTGTAATAAAATTGGTCTTAAAACTGAAATAAAGAGAATAAAGAAAAGTAGTGGCATGGATTAAGAGTTCAATCCCCAGAGACTAAAAAAGGGAGAGGGCTAGCTAGTTATTCTTGGCCAGGGCCTGAGTCAAGCCATGGAAAAACTTACTTTCTGCCATACTGCCAAGAGAAAGTAGCTCCATTTCTGTTGCACCGCAAAGATTATATGGGTGCTTGAGGGTCCCCATGAGACAGGAAACCCCTCTGCTTTGCCTCTGAAGGAGGGGATGGGGGAAGCCACTTATCAATGCCAAAATCTCATCCCTTTCCCCCAACAATCACCTTCGTTTTTCTGTATCTGGCCAACTGAGAATAGCCCTTCCCAGCACTGCCTCCCGTACATATCTGCAAAGCAGCATGTGCATTCACCCGTTAGCATGTGTCTAATGCCCAGCTAAAGGGAGAGGTGCTGGGAACCCCTGCTGTAATTTGGGGTAGCTATCTGCCTTGGTATTGCATCTCTACATTGGAGGAATCCCATAAGACACAAACTTTATCCTCAACATAACAGGGCCAGTGTAAGGACTGGGCTGTGGGTCGTCTGGCCTAGCGAGTGGGCTACCAGGGCAGGGCTAGGGGAATTGGGGGACCCAACCACACAGTGAGGCAGGAGCTAGAGTCCTAGTTACCAAATCCAAAGAGGGCTTTCAGAGGTGGAGTCCAAGTCACAAGCTGAGAGCAGGCTCTGGGGTCAGGGACCGAGTTCCCAAATCTGAGAAGAGTTCCCAAAAGTCAGAGTCCATCAGCAGAGCTGAGCAGGCTCAAAAGCCAGAAAACCAGACAGCACAAGATCCACAAGTTACCAAAACAGACCTTTAGGCAGAACTGTTGGCTTATCTATGTTGTTCCAGCACACCACCGTTTCCAAATCTCCCCTCTTCCTGCCTCCTACATATAGGACAATGTCAGGCAAAATCAAGCCTGCTATCTGAAGCACCCACATGGGCCCGGGCACCGTTCCTAGCTGCAGTGCAAGCGCTCTATATTTAAAGCCACGAACCATGAAGTAACAAAGCCAAGCAGATTAAAAAGATGTGGGCTGCTAGCTGCAACGTCGCTACAAACTGCACGGGCATCAGTAGACGTAAAGATGACAACGGACCTTTTGTTTCAGTTAATTCCACAGGCAAATGAGAACCAGTTAATTAACAGGGAGAATTAAGGACATTAAATTACTGCAGTGTGCTCGAAAAAGCCTATAGGAGCAATATTTGAGAGACGCTTTTAGCACAAAACATTGATGTCTGCAGGAATAAAACACGATGTTTCCTACATCGAAACATTGTTGGTCTCTGGATATTATCTTCCTTTGGAAACCGAGATCTGCTCCCCTCTAACCCTTGATATCAACACGCGGGCACATAATATCATGCAACAACAATCAAATGAAAATAAAAATCACAGGCAACGGGGCTGTTTCCTTACTTCCTTTCTTCTTCTCCCTAACTGAACCCTAATTTGCTATGGTAGGGTTGCATGTGGTGGGTCATTTTAGAAGTGTTAGGTTGCAAGTATCAAGGTCCATTTTTAATAATTTTCTTTGTCATTAAGGAGAGAGAGGCTATCATTAACGACAATCAGCAGAGCAGAACTTGAAGCTCGGCCTTTGCGACTAAACCCGAGAACGTCCCCGTACGACCTGTGGGGCCCAGAAGTACTCACCGCGACCAGGATCTGGAAGGAGCTGTGCATGACCTCAATGTAGCGGTACTCCAGCGCACAGCCGATGACGGAGATGTAGGAATGACTGTCCAGCCCCTTTATGCCGGGCATGGGAGCCTCCTTTCTTACGCAGCCAGGGCCATTTTCACTCCACCAGGACTGGTGCCGGGAGATATTAAAGGTCAAAAGCTCGCTGTCCTGAGGGGTAGGAATGATTAAAAAAGTCATCATTAGCAAGGAAATGACATGCTATTTAGGGACGCTCAGCTCCCATCAGGCAGCGTAATCTGATGACGTGAACTTTGGTGCACGAAAGCTTGTGCTCTCTATATGTATCCAACTTAGTTAGTCTATAAAGGTGCATCTCTGTACTGCCAGACAAGGTTCTTTGGGTAAATGTGCTATTTTTATTACACCAGTTGGAACAACTGTTCTTTGCAAGCTTTCGGGTACAAACACCCTTGTGTAGGGAGCACCCCCCCATATCCATCCTGTGCTTTTAATGTGAAACTTAAACTCTGACTTCTAAGGCAACCCACCTAGGCCAGTGATAAGAGCCTCTGAAAGTACCACCCTCAGTAAGGAACAGGGATCAAAATGTTAAAAAGCACTTTATAACTAGTATATAAAACAGCATGAGTTTCAGCAAGGCCTGTCTAATGGGACCAGCTCTTCTGATGCAGCACTTCAGCATGCTGGCAGTCTGTCCCAGCGTAACGTGGTGACGTTTGGAAGCAGTTGCGAACAGTTGTCACAAGAGACAGACAATTTATAAGCTCCAGACTAGGCTTGGGACCCAAGAACATCTGTCTAAAAGTGCCTGCAGCAAGGAGAGAGCACAGAAGAAATGTGGGATGACCTTGTGAATACCATGATGGAGACAGAGAACTCTAACTTGACAGGTGCCATATATCCACGCTAATACAGTATATCCAAACATGTTATGGTCTTGGACTAAGCATAAACTTCAGAGCAAGACAACTCAGGGATTTTTGCGACTCTATTTAATTTATTCTATGAATTAAGAAATATTTATTATCAATTGCACAAATGATTACTGCAGCCAGGCTTTAGGAGGAATGAAAGCATTCCAGCATACTCTTTTAACAGAGAACTTGTACATACATACTTGACTGAAGTCTTTTAAAACCTTCCTGACATTAAGAACTTGGCCTAGAAATTATGATCAGCCACAAGTCTCAGGAATATTTTCTGGGAAAGGTACTGTAAATTCATCATCTTTACTACTGTGGTTAGAACTGGATGGAAAATGGAATCCTTCCTACAAAAAACTTTGCATATTTGATTTCTTTTTTTTGCATCGAATCGGAATGAAACTGGATGGATGGATGGATGTAGGGAATGGATGGATGTAGGGCAGGGAGTGAATCCAAGCGGATCTGGACAGGTTGGAAAAGTGGGCGGAAGAGAATAGGATGCAGTTCAGTAAGGACAAGTGCAAGGTGCTGCGCCTGGGGAGAAGGCCTCACCAGCACGCGTACAGGCGGGGGGAGGACCTTCTCAGTAGCACAGCAGCGGAAAGGGATCTTGGAGTCACTGTTGACTCCAAGATGAACATGAGTCGTCAGGGTGACAAAGTGATCAGTAAAGCACTTTATCATGCATTAGCAGATGCATGACAAACAGGTCCAGGGAGGTGATCCTCCCCCTCTATGCGGCACTGGTCAGGCCGCTCCTGGAGGACTGCATCCAGTTCTGGGCGCCGCACTGCAGGAGGGATGTTGACAGCATGGAGAGGGGCCAGAAGAGGCCACTCGCATGGTTAGGGGCCTGCAGGAAAGATTGAGAGCCCTGGATCTCTTCAACCTCTGCAGGAGAAGGCCGAGAGGTGATCTTGTGATCATCGGGGGGGACCGCAAGGAATAGGAGATGCTCTGTTTACCAGGGCACCCCTAGGAACAACGACCACCAACTGATGGAGATCGAATTTAGGTTGGACATCCGGAAGAACTTCTTTACGGGATGGGCGGCCAAAATCTGGAATGGGCTCCCAAGAGAGGTGGTGCTCTCCCCTACCTTGGGGATCTTTATGCACCTGGCTGGGGGTGTCTCACCCCGGTGCTCTTTCCTGCCCAGGGCAGGGGGTCGGACTCGATGACTTACTGAGGTCCCTTCCGACCCAAACATCTCTGCATCTATGCATGGATGTAGTCATTTCAAGAGTGCCCAAACAGTATTTTTCTGCTTCCCAGCTGTCCACCCAGAAGGCTGCTGCCACTTCCACAGTCTCTTTACCTCCCCTTCAACTTGCCTGATGTCAAATTGTACCTTTTTAAATGGAATGTTTTAATTTTGCAATAAAAGTGCTTTTTTAATGGAAAATTTCTAACTCACTCTAATGATTTATATTGCCATCACTTTATGAAATTTTTCTGTTTCCACTACCTTAATGCTGCTGAAAGACTCTGTCTCTGTTCACAGGCTGTGGGCATTTTATTCCCAGAACGGCTACAGCCGTTAATTGAGGAGGGAAAAACCGTCTATACTGTCATGGAGACATCATTTTTGCTCGTTCTTTTCTTGTTGCTTTCCCCTCAAATTGCAGGGTGGCAAATGCTGGTCCCTTATGCACAAACAAGATACAACTTCTCCGTCAGCAACGAAGCTGCTTCCAAGTCTGGTTCATGGAGCTAAATTACTGACTATAATCGCCCCAAAAGTTCAATTTCTTAGTGTAGACAGAAATGTCGGCTTGTGCACTGGGCAAACTGACTGAAACCATAGGAGAAGAATAACTATGTAGGAACGAGAGTCCAGTCACTGAATCACATGTCTGAACACATCTGCTTGCCAAGATTAGGATCCAGGAATTACAACAGGAGTGGAGATGAAAAACATTTTCGAACTTCATAAAGGAACAATTTCCTCTCTGCCACAAACTATTAATGCGTCTAATAATTTCCCTCCCCATCTCCAACTCTCACATTTCCCTCATTATTCAGATTTATTGCACGTCTGGATTTCCATTGACCTCAGTCGATACCAGCCTCTTGGGTCAATTTACTGTGATGAGCCGACCTCCACGGTGATCAATAGCTGCTGGAGAAACGTTCCCCCATGAATTCCACATCATCGCTGCCACCGGAGCTACTTTTCACTTTGCTTCATTCAGCATTGCAGCTTCAATGAGAGCTAAACTAAGCAATTTTGGGTGTCACATGGTGAAACGCAGCATGAATGGCAGAGGAATTTGCAAGGGATCAAGATGGTGCATTTCTAATAATAGCTGCACTTCCCTTTCACTTGAGAAAGTGATACCAGACTAATTAGGAACACCAGCTGCAACACCGTGGTCACTGCTGTGGGGCTTCCAGCTTAAAGGGTATTGTTACCTTTCCCTTCAAGTGATGAAAGACAAACTTGGCATCCTCTGGAGAGCAGGGGAAGCAAGGACAGCAGCAGCTATCCCTACTTAGTAGGGAAGTGCTAAGTGTCTGGTGCCACTGGGACCCCAGCAGACCTCACATGTCACTTTGATGTAGAATCAGCGAAACCTTTTGGCTCTTGTAGCGCACGGGAACAGGGGGCAGAAGGATTTATTTTGTAGCACAGACTTATGGAAAGTGCCTGGTCCAGAATCCAAATGCTGCCGCAGCCTAGGCATAAACTCCGAACGTTTAGTAAAGCATCTGGACTTATCCGCTAGAGAGCCAAGATGCTGCCCTGAGCAGACCGCTGATCCGAGCTTGATCCCAGTGGGAAGACTCAGCTTTGTGCCCAGCTTAGTAATACTTCGTCTGTCATCATGAACCCCCCAAACAGCAAATGGGACTTGATAGATGATTGAGTTTGACCCTCATTCAGCTATCATCTGAATAAGGACAGATTTTAACAGAAATGTAATAGGGCTGGAAGAGACTCTGAGAGGTCACCTAGTCCACTCCCCCATCCCGAGACAGAATCAACTGTACCTCAAATGGACTTTGGATGGGCTATATGTTGTAGACTTGCATTTTCCTGAACTGAAGCTCATGTATGCCATTAATTCCTGGTCCCAAAGTCTCCAGGAGTGAACTACCCTACTCTATACCCTCCCCAAGCTAGCATCCAGCTCATCACTAGCACTCACTAGTACTTTGTGGGGCTCTCTACTCCGAGTGGGCTCTGGGAAACGCATCTTGGGAGGTGTGAACACTTAAGTAAGAAGACAGCTGCCCAGCTCCTGACATAATCCTAGCAACAGATGGGATGTATTTTGCAGCGGATGACGGAGAGTGCAGAGCTGTTGTGTGGCAACAATGCTGAAGCGACCCCAATATCAAAGGGAAAACAATTGGGAAAACTCTATTAACAGCCTGCAACTTATACAAGACCATCTGCATTTTGCAGGGTGTGAGGAATAATTCGATTGGCGGCTATCAGAGAACGAACTCAAGGAAAGGTGCCTGGTGTGGGCACTAAGGGACGTTTGGTGGCTGCCAGCTCCCCTCTCTCCCAGCCTCTGAGAGGAGCAGGAGTTTGGTGGGAAAAAACCACTAACCAGCTTTTCCCAGCAGGCACTTCTTTTTGGGCGGCTCCCCTATGGACTAGACATAGATTATCTCCTGTCCATTCGGATCAGGTCGTTGGTGCACCCCCGTAGCACCTCCAGCATAGCCACGTCTCAGCAGGACGCGCGCTCCCACGGCCAAGCGCCTCTTTCGGCGAGACAGACTGCAACCTACCCAAATTGCTGCACCCCCCCTTGAGAGGGACTGGACAAGTGCACCAGGCAGGGAAGGCAAAATCATGCTCCAGCTCTTTGGCTCAGGGCCTCCCTTTATTAACATAGAGGCAAAGTAATTGCAACCCTACAGGGTCCTTGTCCGGAGAGGTTCACTGTCACAGCCCTCCTCTGCAGGCACGAAGCTCTGCCGGTTGTCTCCCACATAAGCCTTGTTCCCAAATGATGCAGAAAGCCCCTTCTAGCACTCCTTCCCTGCCCCAGGGTCTCTCATAGAAAGTTAGGGCTGGAAGGGAGCTCAGGAGGTCACATCTAGCGCAACCCTCTGCTCCAAGGACCAGCCCAACTACATCGTCCCAGCCAAGGTTTTGTCCAGCCGGGTCTTAAAAACCTCCAAGGAAAAACCTCTACAGAAAACAGGCTGCTTCTACTTATAGCTGAAGAGAAAGGAAAACAATGGGATAGCAAATCTACCGAAGTCTCCGTATTGGAAATCATTATAGGGCTGGCCGTTGCTTCCCTCTAATACAGGCGATGTCTCTCTACTCATTTGCAATCCATGAACCTCATTTTGAACCGAGCCTAGATAACCTGAAGAACCTGCTAGCTATCGAGGAGGAATTAGGCAGGTGGAGGAGCAACAAACTTGTGCACGTACACACACTCGATGCTAGTGCAAACACATAGCCCCGGCTGGAAGCCCGGGCAGAAGTTACGCTGTCACCGAACGGAAACAACCATGCTTAGGTTGAGCGATTCCTCGCGATATAAAGACTCCAGCTTTGAAGGGCTGTTTGCAAAAATACATGCGCATTTTTGAGTTGTGTGGGCAGGCAAACACACAAAACGATCAGGCTCACCGGCTGCGGAGACATTGTGAATACCAATCACCAACGGTGATTATGAGTGCCCTCGTGAGTGCCCTGCAAGGAGATATATGGAGCTTTTTTGCAGCTGCAGGTTTGAAAAGCGGATGAGTAAAAGGGGGTAGGAACGAAGGCTTTGTAGGACATTGAAATCTGCCACTTTTTGTTACTGGTGTGACTGGCTGGAGCTCTGTGGAGGACACCTGTGCAGACTGAGTAAAATAAAAAAGCATCCGCGAAGAACATGTTATTGACTTCTATTTGCTCAGAAGTAAACCAGCTGTTTTAACTCTGATTTTTTCAATTATTTCTAATAACTGTCCCTTGACCTCTTGGTTTCACAATAAGGAAAAAAACACTGACAGATTTCAGCAGGCATTAACGTATCCTTCCCCTAGCTTCCCAATTTTAACGCCCACTGAAATCCATCAGCATTTTTTGTGCCTTATGGTGAAAACTAAGAAGTCAAGGGACCGTTCTTAGAAATAATGGAAAAAATCACAGCAAAAACCGCTGGTTAACTCCCCCCCTCCCTCCCCCCGGGTATCAGGAAACAAGTTTAGAAAAACTTTAAAAAAATCTTGTGAAGTATTTGGAAATGGATTGGGAAGTACTGAGGTGCTGGCAGGAGTTAACTAGCTTTATTACAGTGAGAAACAGAGAGCCCTGTTGATGCCCACACTCCCCCGTTTCTCGACAGGCAGCTATTTGATGGGCTACAGCTACCTCATTAGCCTTCAATCTGGAAAGAAATATGAGCAAAATCAGTGATAAAAGCTCCTTCTCAAGTGCAGGCTGAGGGCTGGCCAAGATCACATTTCAATCTAAACTGTGGCTGAACCTTGTTGCTAATCGGTTTGCCGCTCGCTCGCTCGCTCGGAGGTGGTGCTGCAGGGAGACAAATGGCCCCACAACTTAATGCCGCACGAGAGTTTTCCCCATTGCCTCTTCTTCTGCACCACGCGCTCCGTGTTTGCATTTGGAGCAAGCCCCAATCCAACTCCAGTGCCCGCAAAATCAGCTTGAGAAAGACTGGCTCTTTGTCCAGTTTGTACCATCAGACAGCTGTTTCCTCTCTCGCTAGCTGCCTTCTCAGCTCCCCCCCGCCATTAATTATGAGGCAAAGCAGCATTAATGGCTCTGCCAGCAAAGTCAGCCCACCTAAGCAAACCCTGAGAGCTTGATGGTGGGATCATTTTGCATCTTTTAAATTAGACAGGAAACGATCACCAGGTTTTATTTTCTACCCGTGTGTCTTGAATAGCTGCAGTTCACCGAGGTAGCAGGATGCTTTCTTTTATCATTAATTAGACTGCTGAAAGGGTCTGTCGACAACACTGCACTACTTAACGACTTAATAATAGCTTTCGAACTTCTGAATTCAGGAGGAGGTGGGGGTAGGTATCAATAATGTATTTCTTCCCACCTCCACCTATCGCTTGCTCAGGTACAAAGCTACCAGAGAGGAGCTAATATGTTCTTTCAGATGCAGATAAATCTGATTATGGCTAATAGGACTTATGCTCTTCTACCAAGAGAAGGTTAGACAGATACTGTCCTGAGATTAAACCAGTGTCAGCTCTGGGTGAGAGAATATAAATAAGGATTGCTATCCACAGATGGGCAGCTCTGGGTGAAAAGTGTCAACAGAGTCAGGTTTAAAGGTGCCATCCCAGAGTATCTGTGCCCTGACTACATGGTCAAGGGTCTATGTGGCAGCATAGGAGGGTGGGGGAGCACATATGTTTTTACCAGCCTAATTTTAATTCTTAATTGAGGTTGACATTTCCCACTAGCTCAGGTGTGTTTGTGTAAATGAGAAGTGAGCTGGGATCCTTGCAGCTGAAGCTGAAATACCACCCAGCTAGTGAGGGATAGGCTATATCAATAGCTAGACGATGGCTAGACAATGCTTAAAAAGGCAGGAGGAAGCAAAATGATGGTTTGGAAACTGGAATCTCACGTGCTTCACCAATTACACTGATACAGAGCAGCTGCGGAGGATGCTCAGCAAAACAGTATTTCACCAGGAGGCTGAAAGTGTGCTCTGAACTGTGAGCAGGGAAAAGCATCTGCTGAAGCTGAAAAAGCAATATTTCAGCTCAAAACTTGCACAGGGTTGGTCTGCTTGCCAGCAAAGCATGGTCATGGGAGAGCTGGTACCGCAGGACCTGTTCTATATAGAGACCTTTCAGGTGATGACTCCGGAGAAGCAAGGACATGCTTTATTAGGCAGTTCTCTGACAATCCATTTGTCTGCCGTCCACCTAATGAAGTTACAGGAGACAGTATTTCATTCTCTTTATTCTATTGAGAAAAGGTATCAGCATGAAAAATGACAGGGTGAATACAAAATAAAAAACCACCACAACTGTCAGTCCAGTTCTTTCAAGGAACTGACATAAAATACAGAGAAGGACAGAGACAATTTTCCCTTTGGACAAAAAGAACTGAATTTGATGCACTTCAGATGAGGCTAGCGCTAATGGAAAATGAAGAAAGTTTGGTTTAACTCCAAGCAACATGTGATTGTCATGGAAGACATTAAGGTCCATATTTTTAAAGGTGCCTGTGCCTTTGCACAGATAGTCATTGCAATGATATAACTATTCCCTAATTACATATTAAAAGGACTCGATAGCTTGTCTTTGCATATATATCTCTATTTTGAGTACGTACACAGACAATTGTGATTACACATACACACACACGTGCTGGGCAAAAGTATGCATGAACTGTGTATACATGTGTAATTATGCCTGCAGTCTAGGCAACCTGTGACTGAAATGCTCAGGCATGTTAGCAGAAATCTTCAAAGAATTTGGAGGTGACATCTGGACAAATACCAGACCTTTAAGCAACCTTATCCTTTTTTGGCTGCTGTGCAAAACTGAGCAACATTTCTTATTTTCACCACTCTTACGGTACTCTAGACTATCTAGCAAGGAAGAAAGAAATGGAGTCTCACTCTGATTGTGGGACTGCGGGCCAGGGCCCCTGTGTTAGAAGCCAACACCCCTATTAAAGACTGAAAGGAAGGCAGCCCCCTCCTTCTCCATAATGCACCGATGCAGCCATGCACCTTGACCCTATGGGGTCTGCCAAAATTGGAGAACTGCTGAATAGTGGAGAAATGATCTTTCCTGACTCCTCAGGCTATCCATTTGCAAGGTGACATACTTGATATAATTACCCTCATCCTAAAAAGATAAAACCACAAATGGAATTGCTAGTCATTTTATTGGGCAATAAAACTGTTTGGTGCTTGGTCACAAGATGGGGTGCAAAGTTTAACTAGAAGGAAAGTCAGCGCTGTACTGTGTCTAGCACAGCGGGCTCTGGTTCACGACTTGCCCTCCCAGGGCCAACTGCAGTATAAATATATAATTGTTCCTCTCTTTTTTCCTGTTCTCCTCTCTCATCCTGCAACTCCTCACAAAACCGGGTCTATGCACCAAACTGCAAAAAGCACTCTCTGCCATTAAGGTATTTAACAGGTTCCTCATTGCTCATATTTTCATTCCTCGAGGCATTTATTAAAGTTGTTAAAGCAGAAGCACTCAGGGTGCTTTTCTCCTTTCCCTCCCCAGCTGAGTTATCACCTGTCTGGACTCTACAGGGCTGTCATTACTAGCTGCCAAGTTAACAAACTCCATTCCTTCTAGCTCACTGCCCTTTCTGCGTTTTGTCATTATAAATTAGCTGGCTGCTGACACAGATATCTCCGCAAGGCTGCCTTGTCAGAAATAAAAGCAAGAAGCACTCAGGTGGTCAGAAATGCTACATGGCCTCCCTCCCTTTCTCTTGCAGGTGCTCATAAAAAAGGGGGGATGTTAGATGCAATACAAAAGTAAGGATCTCTTCCCGCCCTCCAAACAGGGAGACTAGAACATGGCTGCATGCAAAACCTCAGGCAGGGACGGACACTGCAGTGCCCTTGCCGTGTTCATCAAGGGCTGTCCCAGGCCTGAGAGCAATCCTGAAAACAGCTCTTCCTGATCCAAATCTTGCTGTCGTCAACAGGAGTCTATCCAGAGTCTTTAGCGGGCTTTAGGTCAGGGCTATAAAGATGCAAAAAGATATGGCTGCTTACTTGTGAGCCAGAGGCCTGTCTGCATGAGCAGCTTTTCTGTTTTGCAAAATAAAAAGGGTATGTGTATAGACAGGGGAGTGGAGGTGGGAAGTGCCCTGCCTCGAAGAAGCAGTGTCAGGCATGTTGTCACATGTAAGAACATGATGGATCTTCAGGCGTCTTCCCCAAGGACATGGATAGCAGTTTAGCTAACGGGGTAGGACAGGGAGGATATTTTGTCCAAGGTGTCTACACGCCTAGACCTCTTCCTGCTTCTAAACTGAGCTCAGCTGGACTAAGCATGGGACAACAAAAGAGAGATCACCAATGAAGTTGTTGCAAGTGCTTTCACCCACAATCTAGCCACGATTCCTAACAACAAGCAATTCAGGACATAGGTAGTGATATCCCCGTCTCAGACTCTTCATTTTGGCCAACGATTGGTGGAAGTCCCTTATTCTTTGCCTCCCTGAGCACCTATACGTCCTTTTCCGTTGTTTTTAAGTATGGCCGGGGCAACCTCATTAGCTCATGGATTCCCTTAATTACCCCTGAACCTTCACTAAGAATTGATCTCAGATGCCCAGAGGCAACTTCCCATTAGGGATATCACTGGCGCGGTATGTTCCTTATACATCACACAGAGGTCACTTTCTGTTTTTCTTCTTGAAACACCTTTTACTTCCATGGAGAGGGGGCCCTGGAAATCAGGCTGCCACTAACACCTATGCTAAGGGCTCCCTGTTCTTCAGAAAGCTTGCAACATGCCTCCACATAGCCCCCATGGTAGCCGCCGAACATCAGTGTTCAGCTGATGCAGAAAGTAGCTTGCTTTCCTCTTTAATCTCAAAGACATCAGGCATATTTCTTCTTTGCAGTCCCTCTTCCCCTTCCCCTGCCCTCCTCCTTCCATCTCCTTTGATGGAAACATTGCTGTCTGATCACATCCCTACTTACCTTTGAAAGTCCTCCCACTTCCAAGTAGAAGCAGATGATGAAGATATTCCAGGTGACCCAAACGGCAGTCCAGATGGCATACTAGGAAGGGAGATGTCAACATCACTTAAGAGATGCAAGTACAGCAGGAGAGAGTTAAATGCTTCACGTCATCACCACGCTCCCTTCCTGTTCCTTGGGCATTTCTCTGGGTTTTAATGCACCTACAGGTCTCTCGTGATTACGGCACTCCGATCCAGCTTCCCAAAGCAGGGCTCATGGGTGCTGTCTGTTCTGCTCTGCGGGGTGGTTCGCTGAAGGGTGAGGGCCAGGCCTGTGTCCATCAGGAGAGGGTCACTCAGCACCACCAGAAAACCCTGCTCACTTTTGTAACTGCCTGTGCAACAGCTGACTGATTCAGTCAAAGGACAGCAGGCCATCCTCCCACGCCAGCAGCGTTTGCAGGAGCAGGGAGCTTGGTGTTCAGATAGTGAGGCCACGGCTGGGTTGTATCCCAGTCTTGAGCAGCTCTAATAATTAGAGATAACACACTGATGGGAGGCACATCTGTTCATTCCCAGCTTGAAAGACAGGGGCTTCTGTTTAGGAGCTGAATGCTTGAGATGCAAGGTCCTTGAGGACAGAGCAAGGAGAAAAAATGGGAGGCACAGAGGCTCCTTGCCGCTTCGTTTGACCTCTGGCTAGCCCATTCAAAAATACCATCAGGAGACAAATGAGCTCTGAAATTCAAAAGCAGGTTGGACAGACACTTGCTTGGGAGGGTTTAGTTAGGGATGATCCTGCCTTGAGCAGAGAGCTGAACTAGACAGGTCCCTTCCAGCTCTACTTTCCTATGATTCCTAAATTCTGGAAAAAAAGGGGTTGGGAGCTTTGTTTCCAAAGCCTGTAACCTGCTCCTTGGTAGAGCACTATGGAGAGATGAATGGTGTGTGTGTGCATGTGAACGTGTGTATATGAACGCATATGTTTAATAGCATACAAATTAAATCATCAAATGGAGGCCATTTCCCTGGAGATCAGCATTTAGCAATATGGGGCTGGAGGCTCGGAGGAATTAGAGCAGCAGAACCAGCCACTCCAGAGGGATGGGAAGAGCTAGTCTCAGGTGTGTGAAACAGAAATGTTGGTTAATGAACCCCCGGTACCTGTCCTAATGACTTCTGCTTGAAAAGCCCTGCTGTATAGGCTTCCTCCCTCCTCTGACGCAGGGGAAGGCCTTCAGCTACCGTTTCTGAAATACAAAGCTGGGCCATGACACTTTTTTTCTCCCATGTACTGAGAAGTTTGTTATTTGATTCGGTTTTGTTTGCGTGAAGGCTGAACGCTGTAAAAATCCTGAAAAAAGGAGTAAGTAGAACTGCCATAGACAAGTCTTGAATTCCCCCCCAAATATTGCCTGTGACACTCTGAATATCACAACCTGTGGGTGTTTCTATTCCAATGCTTAATTGTCTTCCACCCACACCAACATGTAGTATTCCTGGCATGCATTAGGGCTGAGGGGCCTGAGTATAATGCCAGTAAGTTGTCAGACAGTGCCAGAGTTACACCCTGATTTCCACACCACCAGCTGCCATAGATTAAGGTGGTGGGAAGCCCTCTCCTGCCAAAAAACCTGACAGTTGGCAGAAGTTTATTATTTAAGCAATAGTCCCTGTCACTGAGAGTTTTATCTGCTTAATAATTGGCAGCAAAAAGCCTGAGCTGAAGGGAAATGTGAATCAGATAGAGCTGAGGTCAATTTTAAGGCACTAGAGCTTGCAGTCAGGGGTGATGGCTGGCAGGACCAGATTTTAAGTATTTGAAAATATTTCTGAACGTCTGCTTGCAAAAATAAAGAAGTGAATTTCAGTTGCAAATGAAGTATAATCAACAGTGAACAGAAAGAGAAAATGTAATGGAAAACTGAATCGTGGATGTTTCAGGCTTAGAAAAAGAGCCAAAAGTCATTGGCCTTGGCATCTGATTTACTAGCATAGTTAATGCAGCATGGGAGCTGGAAGATCTATCTCCAACTCTGCCACCCCTTTGCTATATAAACCTTAACTGCTCGATACCAGTTTTCCTCCTCTGTACAGTGTGGATACACTATGTGCCTAGAGCGGAGACGTGCTATAGGGAATGGCTGTTATCAGAGATAACTTTATCAACAGTAATAATGGGTCTTCCTAAAGAGGTTTTTTACTGTTGCTGTCTCATCGTAGCATGCTGTGTTTGATCAAGATGTATGCAAAAGATGAATGCACGAAACAAATAGCGCAAGTGCTATTATAGTCCAGGCCGAGTGTGACATGTAGATCTACAATCAACCCAGAGCGTTCAGACTTCCTTACAGCAGAGGGAGGTTGAAAAAAAAAGGAAACTGGAGAAATAAGACAGCTCAGGGGAGTAATAATAGAAAATTGGATAAAATGAGGTCTGTACTGGTCAAATCCAACCTGGTTCAATACAGCTGACAGACTGTCATCATCTGAGAGCCTTTGTGAATTGATGGATGGGTCCTGTGCAATTGGGAGTGGATTCCTAGCTCACGCACTTGAGTCCAGCTAGCTGTTAGCAATCTCAGCAGGGAGGCTGTGGGGAACAGACCAGTCTCTCCCCTCCAGATGTTGAGGTTTGCACTACTGCTGCCAAAACTCTACCAAGTGTGGAGATAAATAGCAGACCTCAAACACTAAGGCTGTCTTTCTGGCATCTTTCACCAGAACTAAAAGCTGGAGGTTAAGTTTCATGTCCTTGAAACTTGAACATTTCCTTAGAGAGAAAAGATATTATGGTTAAGATACTGCATTGGGATGCAGGAGACTGGGTTCATCTTTCAGCGCTCTCACTCACCATTGCTATGTGACATTAGTTACTTAATTATTCCGTGCTGTAATTTTCTCCTCTGTGAAATGGAGATAATAGAATTTCCTTTCTCCAACCCCTCTGTGTGTTGATATGGTTAACTCTTGGAAGAAGGAATTGTTGCTCATTATATATTTGTATGGTGCTTTGTATGGTGGGACTCCAGTCTCAGTTTTGGCCACTAGATAATACTGTAGTACAAATAATAAATATAATCTCATTTCCTCTGAAAGTACCGAGTAAATGGTATGAAAAAGTAAAACGAATCTTTAAATATAGCCCAGCCAGCTACATGTAAATAATATTGGTGCATGAACAGGCTTATTCCACTCTATTAACCCCATCCTGGGTAAATATAGAAGAAAAAACTTGAATAATACTTACCACCACTATGTAGCGTGGCCTGTACTGGATAGTACCGAAGAGGCCAAGGATAACAATGATGATGTGGAGAAAATTGGCTAGAATAGGAGCCCATTGATATCCCAGGAAATCAAATACTTGTCTCTCTAATGCAGCAAGCTGGAAGAGAGGAATTATAATTTCAAGACTTGTTACAAGGCTCACGATGTTTAAGTTCAGAGTCACTTCATCAGCTCAAGTGTCTCTGCTGTTGCTAGGATCAGTTCTTCACTAGAAGCGTATATCAAATTTAGCCACATCTAGTTGCATTGCATAGGCCCCCAAGCCATCCCACCCCCTCAGAAAACACAGTTTTCCAGGAGAAGCATGATGCAGCAAAATGAGATCTTTTTGATGCTGATAAAATATATTAATGTTAGAGCTTTACATCCATATTTTTTTTCAGGAAGCTGCATTCAAAAATACACTCACATTTGTGTTGGATGGAATAAATGATTGCACCTAGACTTGCAAACGGCCATTTGAGCACTGAATTGCTGCAATGGTACATACAGCTGTGTTTGTAAGTTAGATGTGAAGTTTCACACCAACCTTCAACATCCCACTAGGCCTTAAAATAAAATATTCATTGGCCAAACAACAGGAAGGGGGGGGGTAGGACAGTGCCTCCCCCGTCTTCCTGGAACCTACTTTTTCATAACAAGCATTTTTCCATCTCAAATATATGTGAGCATCAAATCTTTCAGTGAGCAGGGAGATAAGGTAGAGTTAACCACATTTCCCTTACAGCCTGAGAATTCAAAAATACTAATTAGCATACTAATTGATTGCATTAGCACAACTCGTTTATTTTTGCCTTAAAAAATGCAATAAAAACTTACCAGCAATAGCCAATATTAACTTTAGCATAATAGCTACTTTTACCCAGGGGCATCGTGCAAGTGCAGAAGATAGATCTGAACATCCAAAGGAACTCTGTCTTTCTATTAAGATATATAGTACATACCCTAAATACTTCCGGTGGATGATCTTAGTCCACTTAGAGCTGTTACATCTCAAATGAGGCATCTTTCTCTAGGTCTGCCCTGTATGCTTAGCGGAAGATTTTTCGCAGCGGCTTAAAGCATTTAAAGATGCTCCCTGCATCCTTCTGAGCTAGTTCCATGCCCCAGTGAAGCAGCATGAGGAGGAATGCCTCTGCTATCAGATGATTGCTATTCCTCCTCCTCTTCCCTGGGTGACAGAGTGGGGAAATCACCTTCATGCTTCCCTTTGACTGGGACTATGTCAGAAATGGAAGTATATCCAAAAGGAAGAGTGTGCAGATATATTGCCAGTGGACTTAGTTCTCTTTGCAGAAACCACTGTCTTGGAAGACTGAAGGGAGTTCAGCCAAATCTATACTTTAAAGAGGTAAACAGGTTTCTGGTTAAAGGGGATCAAAAAAGTGTTGCTGCTAAGCTGTTTGTCCTTAGTGACTGCTTTCTGCACCGGAGAAGAGGTGTAGGGGGAGGGGGAGGGGAAGGCAGCCTCCAAATCGAGCTGTATTCTCCAAAACAAGTTAATCCTCCATTTGAAGTAACACACGCTCATATTTTGATCTATATGAACAGAGGGGAAGCAGCTGCAAAACGTGTTACAGGGTATAAGCAGCATCTCTGCCAACAGGCTGAGCCTTTGAAATGGGAACGGGGAGAATATTACCCATTTCACAGTTCAATTTGGAATCCTCCCCAGAGCGCAAAAGATTTTCTATATCTCAACAGAACCAGCAGCAATAGGTTAAATGCTTAGTCTTCTCGTAGGGGATTAACGCACATACCATAATAACATGTAGCAATCCTGAATCCTGATTGGCTGGCCACAGGTCACTTGACTGTGACTGCTTCATCCAATCAGGCATTTAATTGGCTTGCTGTGTTACATTTGCACCCAAATACGGACCACAGAGAGACAGCCCCACAGTACAGCATTAAGCCCGTTATCCAAGGAGACACAATGGGTTGTATGGTGTGGAGAGATAACGCCCCACGGCAGCTGTATGAAGATGAAACATTCAGCGATGCCTCTTGCCTCCAGCCCCAGAAAGGAATGGGTAGATCTGTATCTTAACCAGCACGGCTTTATTGCCATAAATGATGGTTCCTGTATTGTCAAAATCATATGTTGCCAGTTCAAAGAAGCGCTGCTTGTTCGTAAAAGAACCTCTGCTGATGGGTTCGTGTGACACTAACAGGACTTCAGCATCTCCTAGCAATGACTTTTGTTGGGTACTTTGATTCATAGGGGCCAGGAACAATGAACTCTCTGTTGCCCCTATCAGACAAATCATCTCAATAGTTTAGGTCAGATTTACAGTTGTGTGAAAGAACAGAGCTGTGTCCAAGACACTGTCTGCATGAGCTGTAGCATCAACATGTCTGCTGCAGAAAAGACACAGCATGGTAGACAAGGAGGAAGGGACAGAGTGTCTAAGGTGTTATATGCTGGCAACTCTGAGCAGCTGTAATGTCCCTGTAATCAGGCCTGATGCAGCCCCAGCAAACTTGAAACAGCAGAGGTACCTTTTCTCTGTCCCTGGGCTGCTGTTGGCATCAGTTCAGGGATTTGCCAATAGTATCTATGGGAAATCCTGCTCATGCAAACAGACATGCAGTTGCAGTGCATAAAAGGGGAAAAATCGTGGCATGTACATAGGTCTTATAAGTCAATTCATTGCACTCATTGAATTTTGTAGTGCCTATCCAGGCAGGCTTTCTCCCTCTGATCTTAGGAATTATAATCTGTTTCACACATCCCTTTCCCAGACTGCTCTCTCCTTTGCCCACTCAGTTACCTTCCTCCCTGGCTCTTCCTTTGGGATCTGCACTTTACTAATGAACTTTGAGAACTTTCAGCCCATTTAATTTCTGGGTTTTTTCTTTTCCGTTTTTTAATTCGCCTCTCTTGATTCCCACAATGGATGATAGTTTCTTTAGCCAATTTCTTTTGGCCCTCCCTGCCTATTTAAGAAGCATTTCATGGTCCTAGGAGTTGGCATAACAGACTATGGTATGAGCAGGAGACAGGTGAATGGGTTCTGCTCTCTCATGACAATAAAAACAGTGAGTATTAGGTAAGTTACTTCATTCCTGTGGCTCTTTCCTTCCCTGTAAAATAAATATTCTGTAAGGCCACTCCAGATGAAAGACTCCATGTGCTGTCAATGCAAAGTTTTACTGTTATTGTTAATATTGTTCAATCAGTAAGTATTTATGCTGCAATACAGCTGAGTGAAATGAATCCCCAAGCAACATCAGGGATGTTTCTTAATCCTACCCAAGGATTTTGGACAAGTAACAAAATATTTGCTTAGAACAGAATAGATAAACAGCCATGTAATTCACTGGACTACAACTCTGTGTGACGGGTACAACCATTAAACTCTGCCAAGGTTAGTAGATAAACTGAGCTAAGCTTGTGTAAATCTGGACTCAATATGTGGTTGGGCAACAAGGCATGAAAGCAGGAAAATGGAACTACATCCATTAGCATCCCGTGATGAGTCCGTGAGTTCGGCCAGCAACTAGCAGCAGGGGTGAAGAGGTATGGAGTTGTGCACATACACATGTGGACACCTCCTTCCCAGGAATCCAGCCTTTGCATAGAACCTATTCCAAATTTGTGCCTAAGAGTACTAGCTCTTGTGGAAAACTCCTCTGGAATAAGGGAAACGTAGTCTTTCTATTCAACATTAACCCATCTGATTGGGCTAGAGCAGGGGTGGGCAATTATTTTGGGCAGAGGGCCACTTACTGAGTTTTGGCAAGCCATTAAGGGGCGCATGACAGGCAGCCAGGGGCAGATAAATATTAATTTTCTAAAATTTTTAGGGGCCCTGTGAGCCAGATAGAATGGCTTGGTGGGCCGCATCCGGCCTACAGGCAGCATTTTGCCCACCCCTGGGCAGGAGACAATTTAATCCTAGCATCCTATAAAATAGCCAGTAAGATTCCTTTAGAGACATTTATTTCATTATATTCTAAGGAACAATTTTAAATGGAAACTATACAGAGCTGCATGTTTTTCATTCCTTTCAAATTTGATAGGACCTTTCCATCACAGAGAGAAGAATCTTACTTTTCAAGAGTATTTCCATTATGAAAAGGCCTGCTTTCCCCGTTCTTAGTTCTCTAACCCATAAAGCATTCTTCCTTTCATTTTTTAATATTAAATGAAAAAGAAAAAGCTGTTTCCTTCAACTGATTTGTTACAGTGCTAAAATCTGAACAGTTGTTATTGACCTTCCTCTTATGAAATAAGCTACTGTTCTGCTGACGTGAGTGAAACTGGAGGAGCAATAATCATGTGAAGTATTTGTTAGGCAAATGAAACCAGCCACAAAACTCTCTTTTGGGCCATACTTCATTTATACAGCTGGTAGTGATAGGGAAGGCAGTATAAGATGTCTAATTTGTATGAATTAAGGTCAATCATACAACTTGCATGTAGCAAGCTTCCTCTTCCCAAGTTGTGAGCAGGAGCTTGCACAATATGGAGATGCCTATCATCCAGTGGTACTGAAGTGTTACTAGAGAAGGGTGTTGTAGCTAAAATGGAGGATGAGCCTCATCAATAACGCTGGATGAAAAATAGAAAAAATGATTTTTGCAAAAGTGTCTCAGAGTGTTGAACTTCTCATTGCCGAGGGTTAAAAACACAAAATTAATTCTTTAATTTTGGAAATTATTTTCCAAAATAATTTGTAATTCCTGGAAAATTTTGGTAGCAATTCTTTTCCTGGGAGTGGGGTCATCTTTTCATTTCCTCTTTTTCTACTTAGTGAAATAAACCAGGGAATATTCATTTAAGGTTCTTGTTTTCATTTCCTTTTCATTTTTCTGTTGCTATTTCTATCCGATGGAAACCCAAGGAAGTTTGAAAGAGTTACAGAATAGACAACAGAAGCAATGTAAGTGGTTGGGGAGTGGGGGAAATCCGGAAACCCCTGCAATCACGGTATCCTTCTTTATGTTACATTTTATGGCAAAAAATAAAGAAAAGTGGTGGCAGAGAGAGGCAAAAATTTAAACAACAAAACCCCAGCATTTTGACATTTCCAGGGTTGTACTTAAAAAAGCAGAACATCTGGGGCAACCCCCGCCCCACCCAAAAAAGAAGCTTTTTATGAAAGTGATTTGCTCAGACAAGGGGATATTCTTGTCCAAAAAAAGTTTTAGAGGAACAGCTTTGATGAGCTCTACTTGTTGCCCTTTTCAAGAAGAGGCCCTTCTGCGTGCCAGTCTCATTAGTGTCACAGCTAATTGTACGGGGGCGGGGAACCCACCCCAGAGATTGACACACATTTGTATAATGGAGAAATGCCTGAACAGCCATGGGACTATCTGACCCAGATCCTTAGGGATTTGGAAAAAAATGACAGCATCGAACAAAAGTGTATGAGCGAGGGCAGGGGAAGTGGCGGGGGCGGGAGGGCACAGAACAACTGCACCTTGCTCACATACTTCTAGGGTCCAGGTGTTTATACCTAAAGGTTGCCCCCCCCCCGTCTATATGCTCTTCTTTGTGTGATTTTTCCCTTCTGACTATGCTTTTCTCGGCTTTTGAACAGACAGGGAGGCTCCTGCTCAATCGGGTTTCTCTCGGCTCTGAAGCCACCGCAGAATACTCCCAGTCCTAGCTCCCGACTCCCCTCCTCCATGCTTCTGCCTCCTGGGAGTCTTCCCTGATGAGCCCCATCTCACCAGCCCCAAAAGCAAAGGTGTTGTAGGGAGGAGCCTAATGGAGAGGTCTGAGGTCACCTGCAGTCCTTTAACTCCACATCACTTTTATCCTGCTATGAAGGCCATGTTAGCAATTAGATTGATTCATGGTAATTTATTTAGCTTTTAACCCTCCCTAATCTTATTTGCTTCAGGTCTCTGTCTTTTGCTGCATTTCAGAAGTCACTTGGAAAAAAATTAAAAAGAAGAAATGATCAGCATCTGGAAGATGCTGAACTGATTGTGCCGGGGACTAGAGAAGGACCCAGGATTTGGGTATATGGCAGTTTATGCAGGCATAGTTTGACACGCGTGTACACCCCCACCCTGCACTCTCAGATCAGGAAAGCTGATCTCACACGTTTTAAGCTCAGCTTTAACAAGTAAATGTGTCTATGTTTTGTTTTGTTTTTTAATTTTCGGTACTGAAATATAAGTTGCAGCAACTGAGGAAGAGGAGCAGATGGGAAGGAGCAGTCTGGCCCCTTTCAGCCAGCTAAAACCTGCCCAGGATCCCCGAGGAACTGTGTGCCTACAGTTTAAAATAGACTGTGTTTTTGACTTGAGAAATACTCTCTCTTTGGTCTAACTTGGGAGAGATCCAGTCAGAGCCACTTATTCAATCACCCCCTCATTTCTATGACTTATTTCCAGGGCCATCTGGCCGATTCCTGGTTCACTCATCTGGCTTTTGGTTTTATGCCAACCGGCTTCAGGGTTTACAAGACTGTTCATTGCTTTGACCATTGTTGCAAGTCTCAACCAACTTGAAAGCTGCAAGAACTGCCATAGAAGGAGGCCTCGGTAGGACCCCGAGATTGCAGTTCTTAGGCAAAATTGTCAAGAACCTCATGGGGAGGGAGAGGAAAGAGGAGGAGTCGATGTTTTTGGCCTAGAAAAGGTTGCAAGGTCAAGCTCTGTGCAAAGTTTGGGCAGCTCTGATAATACTGTGCCTTTCCTTTAAGTCCCAGCTCCTGG
The DNA here is from genome assembly GCF_052110815.1 of Crocodylus siamensis. Classification (NCBI taxonomy): domain Eukaryota; kingdom Metazoa; phylum Chordata; order Crocodylia; family Crocodylidae; genus Crocodylus; species Crocodylus siamensis. The sequence goes on from NC_143404.1 coordinate 69,465,859, forward strand.
AGTCTTGTGATTTTGAGAGAATTCCAATTTATGTTTTTAAAAATGGGGCTCTGAGCCCTAGAAGTTGAAAAAAGAAGAAGCTAAAAACATAAGACTGATAGTTCAAATGTCAGAAATAAAAAAACCCAAAAACCAACCCAAATATTATTTGATGGTTAAAACACTGATTTTCAGAGCCTGGCTTATCATTCAGGTTTGGCAATATTGGCCATCTGTTTCGCAGCTAGAATGACTTGGGTTTTTTTTTACTTCCTTCTCTTTGAAACTGTTGAAAACAACTCTAAGCCTAAATAATTCATGCCAAGCCTAAGCATGATGGGAAAAAAATCCATTATTAGTGAGCAGAAAATTATGCTCCATTTGTCTAGCGGTGGATTGCAGTGGGGACAAGTTGGATTCTGTGGATAATGGGGTTATTTGTTTAAACTATACATCCACTCTCTTCTTCAGTAAATTTGCCTTCACACATAAAAAAAAAAGAAACTCAATAATTAATTTTATTAGAAAAAGAATAGTTGGGGTTTTTTTTTTCCACTGGCCACTTTACATGGTGAGGGCTCAATTCTGTCAGGGGCTAAGCTTCCCAAGTCAGCATCTTGCAGCCTAATATGCAACTACATACATGAAATCCCATTTTTCTTCACTAAGTGTCGTCAAGGAAACCTTCCTTGGGGCCTTGTGATCCAGAGCTCCTTTCCCAGCATCCCTCCCTGAGCCGCGGAGGTCAAGAGACTAATTGAATGGGAACCTTCTGTTTGTCACTTTGTCTCCAAGATGTGTTTGGTCAGCATAGCCATTTAATAAAATAAACACCATTCTTTATTAAGTTTGGTCTGTTCGCTCCCATGGAGCTGTTTATCCACCTCAGGATCATTACATCCCAGCTCATACAAGTATTAAAGGGCCTGGAAGGGTTCAGCTCAAATGTCATATCTTAAGTCTTCTAATTATGAATGCTGCCAAACTAAGTCTGGGTCACGCTAGGGGCTCGAAAGGGCAAGTAGCTGCAACTAAGCAACCATCTATTAAACAACTGTGTGCGTATTTTCCACACCCTAGTCATTCCCTTTGCTCTGATTCAGCTCTGCTAAGGATCTTCCACCCACGGGATCATGCTTCAAGTTGACAGCCCCACGCTCATCCTAAGGCCTCATCCCTGTGCAGTGTGCCGCTGGCCCCTTCCAGAAAACCCTCCGGGAGGTAAGGATATGTTTGCATGCAGTACAGTATTCAGCCCCACATGTCTGTGCTGTCACCCGTGTGCTGTGCTCAGCCCTCGGTAAACAAATGAGATGAAGCTGGGACTCAAGTTCGGTGGAATCCCAATTTTTTGTGCTTCGATCATAACTCATTCAGCCTCTTGCTTGAGAAACACTGTAATTTTGTATGTCATGAGACTGAATCCACGTGTTTTAGCTGAGGATATAGCTGTTACACAAACACCAGTACACACAGAGCATATCGACTGGGAAGGAGCCTGGTTGCTGTTCCCAATTTTAGGGTGAATATAGGGTCTGTGAACATACAGGCCTGAAAGAGCAACCTAGAGAAAGGCAGACACTGTATAAACTGCTCCCATTTAGGAGGAATGTATGTGGCTAAGCTTTGGTTCGCAAATGCTCGTATAGCACTGACGATGCTGTGTTTCAATAAAACGGAGGGTATCTCTCCATTAATATTTAGGGCCAACCCTGATGGTTGCCCTTAAGTAACTGAGCCACAAGTCACCTCTTCCTAACTATATTTTACTTTGCAGTTGCTGCATGCTGTATTTCCTGTTCCCTGAGAAGACCTTCTAGGAATCAGTTTGCCACCTTCTCTTCTCGGCTCTTATCCGGGGCAGTAGAGATAGAAACTGGAGTGCAGAGGGGTGAAAATAAAGTTTAGGAATTTTGGGATTGCTTCTGGAGGATTTCCTGGGGGCCTCTAGCAACTAGTGAATTGCAAACACCCTGCAGGAAGGGTTAAGCGAGGAGGCAAGTAGGGGCAGCTTTGACCTCATGCCTTGAAGTTCAGGTGATCTTCCAGGCTTGGGCTGCATTTCCCTCTGGGGCTGAGCTTAGGGATTTTCAGTGCAGATGGCTGCCTGGTTTGAGTCTAAGAGCAGCCAGAAGCTAAACCCTAACAAGCTTGTAGACACATTCAGAGACTGGTGTTATCCCAAATAAATTCACCAGTGGTTTTGCAAGGCAGACAAAAAAATTCACTGATGAAGTTGCCCAACTTATTAGTGACACAAGTCCCTATGTGAACCCAGCTTTCTGGAATTCAATGTATTTAGCCCGTTATGCCAACTAGCTCCCAAATATCTTGCCTGCCCTTATGGTCAAAGTCTTATCGACACCCTTGTGACAGACAGAACAGCCACTAAGGTGAAAAAGATGCAACTGTTCTTGTATCAGGTCCAAAAGCAAAAAAAGGTTTCTTTGGTTTGTGAGAGCTACACAAGTCGCAAGGGATGCAATCCCTGCCCTTATCAGATAGCTGTATGCATTAGGGGTATGTTCCTTAATATAAAGGACCAACAGTGGCACAGGTTTGATTGTTGAATCAAGTATATTAATGATATGCCATGGACTTCCCAGACATTTCCTCAGGGAGATTTGCTCCTGTTTGAGGCCATCTGAACACTATAAAGAACACGAGGCAGAGCTGTGCAACGATATCTGCAGGAATTTAAATTTTCTAATTGGAAAAAATAATTTCCCATGAAAAGAGCATTACAGCCTTCCCCTCACTCATCCGGAACGACTACAAAAGGGTTTTTCTTTATTGCTTTGCAAGAGTTATAAACCAAGCTTTGACAGTGGTCTTGGGCTAGTCATTATGAAATTATCTATGCAAGACTAACCTATCTCAGGGACTGCTTGGGAAATATTTGTATTGTACTTGTATATACACACACACAATGCCCTGAATGGGAGATAGTTTTGGAGACTAAACCTAGGACCTATGGAAACCAGGAACTATGTATGTTTGAGCTAAGGGAACCAACTTGGGGCTGCAGCAGACGTGGGTATAGCATGCAAACATACCTCTAACTTCCTATTTAAGCATTTTTTTGAGCTAATTGTTGCTACCATTACCATTTTTATAGGTACTAAATATTATCATTTAAAGAACAGCGGCCACAAAATGAAACTTCAATTAAAAAAGAATGCTATAACAAACAGGAACACTTTAACTAAAAACTCCCAGCAAAGAGAAGATCTCTTTTTTTTACTGTGCTCGGGTCAGGTCTTTGTCATGGTTCAATGAAGCAGCTTTCTAACACAGATGAGTTAGGGAGAGAAAAAAAACTACTTCATTTGGGAAAGTTGCACTATTTATACCCAGCATTCATCACAGCACTTCTCTATCATGGAGAACAGAGTGAGAAACTGTCCTCTGGTGCAATCTCACCCTACAAACTAGACCCGAGAAGTCTCTTGGTGAATCTCCTATTACGTTGAGTGAATAGACAAGTGTGCCACGGGAACAGTTTGGATCTGACTGTAATTCTTGGGGGTCTTGATCACAATACGATTCAGATACAGCTGAAGCAAGCGGGTGTCCTGCTCTTTGTTAAGACCAGGACTGAGCAGACATGCTGTACTCCCCTCATTTAGAGTCCTTGAATACAGCACGAGCAAAGTTTTCACTTTAATCCAATACCACTGGACTTGCTTGATGTGCACAAGCTGCTTCTCCACGCTCTTAGGGTGCCAGGAACTGAAACTAAATGCACTCAACCAAATGCCAAGGCACGGGGACCCCCTCCAGCACTTTCATAAAGCAAGAATTACAAGCTCACAGCAGTTTTTGAAAGATTCACAAATTAAAACAGGACAGATTTGGCAAATTTGACAAAGGGCAATTCAGATTCATGTTGGCAGTACTTTTGCAAGCTTTGCAGGGAAGTCTTTGAAAAGCTCCACATTGTCAGCTTAGACATTGTCATGTCCCCCGTAGTACAGTACATTTGAAGTTACTTTCCCAAGAAATGAAAAACAACCCCCTCCCCCCACACACAATGAATGCTACCTTAGATCTGCCTGGATTTGTAAATCCAGATATAATAAAGAATCCCCCCCAGAGGTATACTAAGCTCTTATTAAATATACAGTCAGTCAGAATATTGCTCTGTCACCATCACAGAATTCAGTCTAAACCAAATTGGAAAGCTTCATTAAAACAAACCAGCAATTAAAACGCCTTTTTTTTGTCATACCCTTTCAAGCGCAGCTACTGTGCCAATTATTTTAATTGGGCTTATAGCTTTCAGGCTACCTGTGCAACTAAACAGGAAGCACAGATGATCTGTATTAGCACATGATTCATAAAGCATGATGACTGTTTGCCTGGAGTAAAACAGAGATCAGGGACATGCTCTCAATGAACGCAACAATGCTTCTGATAACAGGAACAAATGGTCCAGAATGGACCTTTAATATTCACTAATAAGGTTTCAGCCTTGTGAGGGAGGTCTGCATAACAGAGCTATCTGGCATGGGTTGGGACGTCAAAGGCTTCTCACATCATAACTTTCAGCATTCATTTGAAGGCAGGAAGAAGGAAACAGCTTTTCAAACTGGAAACGGACTTACTTGACTTTGTCTAAACCAGCGGTTCTCAACCAGGGAGCTGCAAGATCCTTTGAAGGGTGTCCCAAGGTGTGAGGAAAAAAAAAATCAGCTAAGCACAGGCTCAGGCTCGTCCCTTCCTGGCTGCTCCCCTGCCCCCCCTGCCCCTTTCGCAAAGAGGTAAGCACTGCAATAAAATAAGTTAATTTTTCAATGGGATGTTGCTCAATTCACACAAGTTATTGAGTGTAATGACGGGTGCCTTGTGTCTAAAAAGGGTGAGAATCACTGGTCTAGACTTGCAGCTCACCCCTCCTCATGTTCTGCCATCTAAAATGCCCCCACGGCGCTTGCAGTGAGAAACTGCAGTGTGTGCATCCTGCCCATCAGGGGCCTCACGCGTCCGTCATTTCCACCCAGACAGGATGCACAGGCTACTTTCCTTGGTTAGCAATATCACGTTGCTTGAATATTCTTCCTGAGCAGATGACAGGGGTGATAATCCCTTGTAACACTCGTTAATCATGAATTGCCCTGGGATTTTGGCATGCAGGCTAATGCAGTCCCCCATGCATTTCACAGGACAGTCTGCATGAACCTGAGCAAGCAGCCCGTGCCTACATCTGTCATGCTAACCTCATGCTTAGTCATGCTAACACACCCCTTTTCTATATCCAACGTATACTTCCTAGGTTCGAAACATCCGTGTTCAGGCTCAGGAGGGCCTACTATATGGAAAAATCATTACAAGCATATTTTTCCAAATTTTGGAGTAACATGACGATGCACTGATCTTGGTGAGACTATCCTTCTACCACCCTCATGATCCTCCCCCTCATCGGTGCAGTATCTACTCTGAACTCCAAGTAGCATCCTTCATCGAGGGATCTCACTGCACTTACAACAGATCAAATTCACCCAGGCTTGTGCAGCTTGCCAATGAAGGCAGCCCCTGCGGTGGGACTGGCCCCCAAGAGAAAAGGTCAGCAGCTGTGCCCTCCAGGGGAAAACCCATCAGGGTGAGGGCAGCAGCCTGATCTTCTGCCCAGTGCTTTCCAGGAAACTCTTCATCAAAGCCTTCAGTTGCAACAAGTTGGATCGCTGCAGCAGTGACTACCACAGACATATCCATGCCCCAAAGCACCCACTATTGCCATCTGCATGTGACTGAGGCTGGAAATATCTCGTCCTGCCACAACTTCTGTCTACTGGAGCCTTTTTCTCGAATGGGGAACACCTTTGTCTATGGTAGCCAGGGCTGTATTGATCCATCTTATTGCTATAGTGGCCCTGGGAAATGCTGGGCAGCTGAAAGCTGCCAAAATGAGTCTAACTCAACAGTTACATCGCTGGACTGTGAAGTGACTTGCAGTTTCCTGAGAGACTATGTCTCTGTTGATTTTGCCTGGGACCGAGGGCAAGGTTATCCTTCAGCAAATAACCACATGCACTACTGCTTGCGATGGACTTCGCTATGCTCGGATACAAGGTTTGGGTGTGACCAGTCATTTGTGCAGGACCTAGGTTTTTGACTGCACTGCGTAGCAGACCCTCCCCTCTTCTTTACTCAAGCTCCATCATCCAAGTTGCAGAGTTGATGGCCCCATCCTACTCTGGAAGTAAATGGCAGCTCCTACCTCTGACTCCAGCAGAAATAGGATCATTCCTCTAAGTTTTCAGCACAGCCCTAGCAGCTGATCACTATATTTAGGTCACGAATGGATCACACATAAAACACTTGCACAGGCCAAGGTCTCAGAAGAAAACAACTTCTGCAAAGCCGGGATATAGGGTTACTTGGTGGGAGGGAGGATTAGACTGTGCATGCCCATATTGTATCAGGCAGAGCAATACTTCTATTCTAAACTTTGTCCACCAGGACCGGGCAGGGTCCTCTTTCAGTCCCTGCTACACAGCTGGCAGGGTTACCCTCAGTGACATTGCAGCTACGCAGTACTGTTGTTTTAATTTCCTTTTGCTCCTGCTGCAGCTCCAGATTGCTTGCATTTTCGTAAACAGAAGGAGTTTAATGAAAATTATAATTAGAGCCCTGCGGTGCTCTAGCAGGTCGCCTTTACACTGGGCTGCCAATTTACATTACAAATCAGCCTCGTGTCACTGCAGAGTCTAGAGCAACAGAAGGGAATCCATTAAAAGGAAACTAAGAGTGGGTGAGAAATGGTGGAAAATGCACATGATATTATTAATAATAATAATAATAATAAATATAAAAATAATACTAGGAATCAGGAACTGCCTTTGTGGAGGTTCAGCTTTGCTCATAGAATAGAGGCCCATTTGTTATAATGCAGGTGGGGGGAGGAGAAAGGAGAGAAGAAGAGAGAGAGAGAGAGAGAGAGAGAGAGATCAGCAGTTTGGAATTTTCCATTGGTAATTACTGTACAAATGGACCCTTTCCCATACAGCATCTGTTTCCAGAAAAGCAAAAAAGGCAGAGAAAAATTTACCTCCCCATTAGGATGCAAAAAGTGCTCTTAGCACTTCTGCTTCCCCAGATTTAGCCTGGCAGGGCTGGATGGTGGTGCAGGGAGGCAGAGCAAGAGTTTCTCTCTCTTAAATAAAATGCAAGCCCAAACAGACTAATTTACCAGGATTTTACAGATTTTTTCCCCTTGCTTCCTCCTCTTCCACCAGCAGCAGCTAAGCAGTGTTTTTGCCCCACTGCTGTGCCAATTCGAAGCACTGCTTTTGCTCATCGCTGCACAGCATCTCCTTACCGACAGCAGTGGCACTTCAGCACATACTTAACCGTGAGCACAAGTGTAAGTCCCACCAAAGTGCTTTGTGACTCTTTGGAGATGTGCCTGCTTGGAGCACTATGAAAGCTGCCTTTTTCTGGGTATGTCTTCACTGCAGAGTTAACCCACAGCCTAGCTCATTCCAAACCTCCAAAATTAGCCGGCTTAGAATGGCTCTGAGTGTGCAAATAGCGTGCCAGAGGAAAAGAAAGTGCACACCCAGGGCTCCACTATGCCAGCCGCAGTGCCTACTGTTGGAGCTCGGGAAGAGGTGAGTGGGGATGGGTGGGCTGCATGCACTTCTCAGCAGTGCTGCCAAGTGTGATATAGAGACATCGTAGATATAGGTGCTGTGTCCTTAATGCTGCTGCGCTCGCCTGTTGCTAGGACATCTGGGGTCACATCTCACAGGACGCTGAGCTGCCGCAGATGGTGGGGGAGCTGGTCTGTCCTAGGCATGCAGGGGAAAGTGTGTGATGGTACTGGAGAAAGGGTGGGAACCAGTACAGGTTGAAGCCAAAATGAGGAGCTGACCTACCTCCACCTGAGCTGTACAATAGGAAACACCCAAATAAAAGCCCAGATTAGCTGCCGAGTGAAGACCTATCCAGTAACCTTATGCCATGCCACCAATTTACACATGTATGCACACACACTTGTGTACACACAGAGTTGTTAACGCTCATGATTTCATTGCATTGAAATAGGTGTTGCTTTCCATGATGCTTTAACTCCTGGAGACATGGGATTATATGAGCATCTCAGTTTTAATTTAAAAAAAAAAATGTTTCTAGATTTCAAAATTGTGGAGAAAAGCTTGAAAATATGACACGTGCTTCATACAAACTTGGGAACCAGACGATAAACAAGAAGAACCCAAAATGTATTAGTGATCCTTAAAATAAAACTTGTGCTTTTTTAATTCAACGTCATTATTCGGAAGGCATGAGCCATCGTTTTTTAACAGTTGTCCAGGCTGCAGACATTGTATTGCAAAGCAACAGTAGAGGTGCTACATGTAATACAACCTGAAGGCGAGTCTATCAATTTGTTGATCTCTTGCCAGTGCAGTCTTTTTTATTTTATGCCTTAGAATCGGATAGCTCAACTCAGGGTATCATTTTTAGGTGAGAAGTCAGAGAGAAATGAAGTTGCTTTATACCTCTGGCTGGTCCTTTTACCCTGTCATCATTTGTGGGGAGTGCTAGTATTTAAGCCAGGGTTTTATTTGCTATTGTCAGTGCCGGTATCTGAACGTGCCAGGCAGGAAGATCTGTCTGTCTGGGACTTCTTCATAGCACTTATTATCTCATTTTCTGGGAACAGCATCAAGGCCTAAGGCTGCCAGCATGACATTTCCCCAAAGTACCTACTTCTGGCAAAAAGTAGCCTAAACGTGCCCCATCCTGGTTAGTAAAACCATTATACACCTCTCTTTCCTCAGAAGCATCTCACTGGTTTGGAAATGCAGACCGTATAACACAAACCCTGAAGTAAGAGAAGAGAAGTCTTAGGCTCTACAAAAGGCAGTGGGAGGATTAGTGTGGCCGGAAGACATCCTGGCAAATGAGATGGGAGGAGAAAACCTGTGCTGGCGAAAGCAGCTATCTCGTCTTTTGCCATGTAAGGCAGTGGTTTGAACTGTGGATATTCACTCTAATGTCTCAGCTGGAGGCGCAGGTTTTTCCCTTTCAGACTCCTCTCGTTCCTAAACTTTTATTGTCATTTTATAGGCAACAGGCTCCAAAGCTGCCAGATTCTTCCCGTCCCTTTGAAACCTTTCCCTTGCCTTTACAGATGATGTGAAAAAGCTGTGAATATACAGAGCCAACAAGGGGAGAGGGACAGAGGACATGATCCACTCACTTCATGTCCAATGGCACAGCTGAGCTCTGCTTCACTGCCAGCGTGGGACTCCAGGGGCTGCCAGTATGGCTTGGGGAGGGAGTATGATGCATTATATTAAGTATTATCAAGACTCCTGGGTTCTCTTCCAACCTGTTCCTCACTTGCTCCATAACACTGGGTAAGTTATGACCTGTTTCCCTGTTTTAAGAGAGGGGATAACAATCGTTCTACTTTGAATAGGTTATAATGGCAGGCTGAGGTTACTGTCATAAAATATTCTTTAATGTCTCAAAGGAATGAATTTAAAGTATTTTTACATAGTTTCCTTGTTTTTAAATCAGCATTTGGGAGATAGTAAAATGCCTGTGAATGATTTGGGCTCAAAGATCTGGCGTTTTTGGCTGCCAACCTTCTGCTATGACCCTACTATTTGAGCTCCTTCGTCCTCAACTCCTCTATCACAGTCCTAAACTGGGACGGCAAACTCAGCCAAGAGCTGTGCTCCTGCCTCCCCCATCTTTGGCTTTGGACAGCGATCTTTAGCTGTCCAGGAGAGATGATTTACCCCAAATCCCAGTAACACCTGGTAAGGAACGCAGAGTCAGTTCACCTGCCAGCCACCCCACTGCTGCACACGTCAGCTATTAATCTTATATTTCCCTTCGTGCTAGCGGGTTGCAACTGGAAGCTTAATAAACAGCTGGAAGCTCACTGCAGAACAAATGAGCAAGTACTGCAGGAGCCTTCAGGTTTATATATCAAATTTAACCCAGGGGATCTTTCCCTTTAGCGGCATACAGAACATTTGCAGGTTAGATAGGAGCTTGACTTGATTTAAAAATACAGATACCAACAGGACACCTGGGTTTTTTGCATTTATATAGGAATAAGTCTCCAAGGTGGAGACGCTTCACTATAAAGTGTCCAGACAGATGGGCAGGAAACTGCTTACAAATATATATGTATATACACACATATACATACATACATACATACATACATAGTATCCTGCAAAAATTTGTGAGATATCAGATTTTTTCCTATTTCAGTATCAGGGCTAAATATAAATATAGCTGCTGTGCCTTTTGAAGCCTTTAGCCCTTTGAAGCTCACGCACACATACCCCTCCATAACTCATGACCAGCATGCAGGCATCCCGATTCGGGCCCTTTCACTCTCTTTCCGCGACATCTCAGGTGAGTGCTGTAATTGTGAGCCTCTGGGCATCGATGTCGCTCAGTCTCTCCTGCTGGAGCTGTTCCAGATAACAGAAATATCCACTTGGCACAGGGACTTGAACCTGGGTCTACGGCATTTCAGGGGAGGGCCTTCCCTGTGCATGTGTCTTGAGCCGACATTCAAAAGCAGGTGCTCAGAAACCTTCTCTCACCAAAGCTTTGTCAACAGGAATATTTCTGTGACAACTTCTAGTTTTAGGGAACCAATATTTCCTATTGAATAAAACATCTCACTGAAAAAATCCCAAGTGAAGCTAACTACCAAAACTAGTATGAGAAAGTCAGATTTTGATGGGGTTTTTGAAGTTTGCACAACATTGTCTGAGAGTTTTTATTTAGTTATTTGCGTGTTTCTTTATTTATTGTTGAAATTTTAAAAATAATTTTCATTTGAGAGACACTTTTGGAAGGGTTGGGGCTCCCTATTTTAATTTCCAGTGGAAAAGGGTGGGAAAACCCCTTAACATGAAAACATTTAGGAAAAAAATAGAAAGAGTCAAATATTTTTTCCCCCCCTATGAATCATATGGTATTAAAAAACATTTTTTATTTAACATGACAACAATGAACTTCAGTGGAAAATAAAATGACCAGCTCTATCTCCTAGTAATCCTCCTAGCTTTCAATTAGGCTAGAAGTGCATGACAAATAATAGGCATTGGCAGAAAAAATACAGCATTAGCAATAAGAGGTGCTTTACAATTCAGTTTTTCGTTCCAGTATGATGAGTTTGACAAGGAGGAGTTTAAGGGTGACTAAGAAGAAAAACACATATTTTGTTAAAAAGAGGGACTGTCAGCTTGTTTACAGAGGCAGCAATTCTGGGAGCTCCCAACAGTCATAGTCCATTTTGTGTGTACCCATAAAAACAAAACTTCCCTGCTATAAAGTGGCTACAAAATAAAACAGTCCCCATTGATTTTTCTCTTCTGATTGCTCTATGAGAAGAAAAGATCAATTGCAGTTGAATAATTGATGAATTGCTCAGTAATTACAGGTAACAAACCTAGCCTCTTTCCCCTACCACCAGAAATGTAAACTGAGGATTTTTAGGTTTTCCGATCCATTCAGAAAGCAACGCCAGTTTTGTATCCCAGAGCATCTGGAGAGAGGGAATAAAGCTGTAACACTGATTCTCAGTGATTACACGCACGTTCCCATCAGACATTCCCTATCCAGGGGTTTTCAAGCCCCTAATAAAGATTATTTTCCCAGGAAGTTCCTGCAAGGTGTTTGGATCCTGCCCAGCTCATTGGTTTCTTTTTGTGAAGAAGCACCCTGCCAGAACAAGGCATAATTGGCCTCTTTCTCTTTTGTAGGTTAATATAAACAAGAAAATGTGGATGCATTCTGTATAATATATAAAAATGACGATAATGGACTTCAAGAAAGCATCCTACAATGAACTCACTTGGCAGGAAAGTACGAGAAACAGGAAAGAAAAAAAAGAAAGGATTTTAAGGACACCAGCACTAAGCAAGACAGGAAGTGCAGGGAAAGACCAGCTTGACTAAATTGCGAGTTGTCGCATGATCTGAAGAAATCATGCAGAAGAGTGGAAACTACATTAAATGACTAAGCACAAGTATAAAAGAACATCATGACCATGCAGGGACAAAAATCAGGAAGGCCAAAGCCTCCAATGAGACACAACTTAGCAAGAGGAAACATGAAATCAGTCTATAGGAAGAGCCAAACCAGGGAAAAAAGCAGTCCACTACCTGATGGGGAGGGTCAGCCAATACCAGTGGATACTGAGAAGGCCAAAGACTTTACTTTTTTTTTCTACTTTGGCATTTCCTAAAAGAGCGTGGTGTTGGGTGGCTAACACAATTAGCATCAACAGCAACATGTTAAAGAACTAAGGTGAGAGAATAGCGGAAGAACAGATTAGCGACTACTTAGATAAATTAGATGTTTTTAAATTGGTTGGGCTTAATGAAATTCATTGTAGAGCACTTCGCAAACTCCCTGAAACAATCTCAGTCCTGTTTCGCAGTTATCTCGGAGAACTCATGGAGGATCCGTGTGCGAGAAGAAGACCAGAGAAGGGCAAACATAGCACCTGCTTTAAAAAAAAAAAGGTAAAAGAGGTCCCAGGGAATTATAGACCAGCCCACCTAACTTCAGGTCTTGGAAGATGACCGGAACAAACAATAAAATAGTCTATTTGTAAGCACCTAGAAGATGCCAACTTGGACTTATAAAGAAAATACGTCACATCAACCTAATTTGCAACGGTGACAGGATAACAGGTGTTTGAACAGAAGAGAAGCTCTCGATGGGATGTGTCGTATGTTTAGTAAGGCCTCTCGTGACACGCTCATGAGCAAGCAGGGGAAGCTTGGTTTAAAGGAAATTCCTGTAAGATGCATACAACTGATTGGAAAAACTACACTTGAAGAGTATGTAGCAATGGTTTCCTGTCAAATGTGAAGGACACAAAGACTGGGCTCCAGAGCGGTCTATTTGGGGTTCAGTATTATTCCACATTTATGTTCATGATTCAGATAATGGAATACACTTACTACATTTGCAGGTGATATTTGCAGCTGGGAAAGGCTGCAAGCACTCTGGAGGACAGCACTGAAATAATTTCTTATTTTAATTGTTATTAAATCACAGTTAGTTGACTTTTGGCAATGGATGCCATTTGGTTTTTGCATTTCAAACCAAAATGAAACCTATGTTTTTACTTTCTGGTATTTTGTATGTTTGTTCAGTACTTTACAGCATTGCAAATAGCAGTTCAATTAAATTTTTAAATTTTTTTTTTAAAAAAAGAACACATTTCTTTGCCAGATTTGGAAAGGGACAACGTTGTACCTGAACAAGTGCCCATATGGACACATCTTATTCAGGCAATACTTCTGCTGGCATTATTTTACTTGATAATATTTATACAAAGTTAAGAGCACACAACAAGACATTCTCTATATGTTTCAACCTCTCTCTTTTAATGGAGTTCCTGCCATGATGAATTTGTTGTGGGAAAGTGGAGCAGAGATGGGCTTTTTTAATTCAGCATTAAATAGGGTTGATGGGTGGAGAGGAGATTAAAAAGGGGGGAAATTCTTCCTCATTATAAGTGAAAAATGTGCAATGCAGCGTCCATCTGATGCTGCCCAGCCTCCCAATTAGCGGAGCTGAGACACACAGTAGCGTTATTATATGTAACTATTTATACGGTGTCACTCGGCTATTGTTTACCTTATAAGCATAATTTATCTCTTTCACAGAGCTACTCAATTTGTTTTGATTTCCAGGGGCCTTTCAACAGTCTAATCTAGTTTCTATGTTTTATTGTATACATTTTTGGCCTTCAACCAACTCCTTCTCCAATTAAGTTTCCATGCATGTCCCACGCTTGTCAAGCCCTTCCCGAGCTCCCTCATTCACATCGTGTTTGCGTTCACTTCATTTCTGGGTCGGTGTCCTTGCTCTGCTTCGCCCTGCCCCTCTTCAGTCGGCAGCTCCTCAACGGCTCATGTTTTATTCAAGAGTGAAACTGGGTTTTCCTTACTCTTTTTTTTAAACTTGGTGCCTGTGGTAGGACACCATCAAGGCAGCTCTAGAGAACTAAGTCCTCTGTCCACCCAACAGCTACAGCATGGGCAACCGCAGCACCAGCGTAACGGTGACCCTGGAGAGGTTATCTGCAGGGACTGAATCCACAACCCTTGTGCGAAAAGCATAGGTCAGGCAGCAGGACCTGGGTTATCTCAGGGGCAGCAACAGCCTCATCAAGTCTTAAACTAAACCTAGTCACCAGAGCAGGACATCACGTTAACCCGGATTAAACAAGCTTCCTACAGTGCCAGAGCTCACTTCTAGAGGTGAGAAGATAACTCAATTGCTATGGCTAGTCAGATCTCAGCCTCGCTCCACTCCAAATTTGCCAGCCAGGTTTCCCTAACAATGCTGATTTTCTGATATGCTGGGATCTGTTCACAGATTCAGCTTTAACTACGTTTACCTACTGTCCTGGTGCAGCGCAAGCTGGTAATGTACTGAAGTGAGCTCCGCTTGTGTGAGACCTGCTTTGAGCCAGAACAGCTCACAGCCGTGGCTGGGAACGGTCCTGCTTTGAGCAAGGGGTTGGATTAGCTGACCTCCTAAGGTCCCTCCCAACCCTAATTTTCCATGATTCCCTGACCTCAAGCAGGGTTTGCCCTAGTATAGAGATTTTCTACCAAGGTGCCATAGCACCCTGCAGTGCCTTGAGGTCCTTTCAAGGGTGCTGCAGGATACCATGCAATGTTAACACTGTCAGGTGTGCAGACATGATTCACAAGATTGAACCCAGAGAAGGCAAATAGGAATCCTTAGTGTCGAAAGCATGCTGATCTGTTGTGATCTTTTGGAGTTCTTTGTAGCAGAATCCATCTATTATTTTTTTCCTTAGTCCAAAAAGGTGTGAGAACTAAGAGCTGACATTTTACAAGGGGTGTGTTGAGACTAAGAAGGTTGAGAACCATTGTCTTAGTGTAACGGCATCAGCCAAGTCATGCTAGTCTGACTTTCCTTATAGTAGATAGGCTGGAAAGCACCACCTTATCACCTTACCCAACAAAGTCCCATCAGGCAGTAACTTTGGGTAAGTACCAGTGGGCATGATTGTCTACACATGCATTTACACTGGCTTAAATTTCCTGCACAGTAACCTACTGCACAGTAAGCGGGAATAGGCCAGAGTCTACACATTCAGGCATTAAAGTGCATTAATGTTGTGTGTGGACTGACTTGGGACTCAAGTTTGTCCCAAGCCAAGACACACACACAGTGTTACTGTGCAGCAAGGTGACTACACGTGAGTTACTGTGCAGTAACTAATCGGGCGTCAATTTGATACCTGCATGATGCAGGTATCAAATTTATGCTCAAGTTGGTGTAAGTTGCCATATTTACTGCAGAGTATGGATGTGCATGTGTAGACGCACGCTTGTACAGTGCAGTAATTTTGGTTACTGCACAGTAAATGGGCACGTGTGGGCATGCCCAGTGGGGGCTAGAATGGGACCGATGTCCTTGCCAAGCTACAGCAAGTCTTCTATCCCTTAACTGACCCCATGAGCTACTGAATACCCCAGAACAGGCCTTCCCTGCTTTTACAGAAAATCTATTAGATATCTAACCATCAAAAAATGAAATTCGTCTGGATCTCTTTGCATCTGTAAGGCATTGCTCCGAGGTGCAGATTGAGAGACAATTATAATGGCTACTACAAGAATCTCCGCCACATGAGAATTTAGCACAAATTAAATTTGGGTTACTTCTCATGCAAGGAAAGTATTCTTTAGGTAAGTAATCTGCAAACCAATTTTCTTCCCCTCCCATGTGCTGCAACTGAAGCAGCTTCAGAAATGCATTGTACCTTAAATGATTCACTCAAGTATTCATTCAATCCCAGTTCACAGATTACAGATCCTTTATTGCATGGCTGTATATTTAGCAGTGGAAGAGTTTCCAGCAGTGGTAACATAGCCATCAAAGACCTGAAGACATCACCTCGAATGTCTGACGGAGTAGCAGGGGCTCTTTGCATCACGCTATCTGTTATTCCAGGACACCGCACAACTTAGCTTTAAGCTAATTCTGGGGCAGCCCGACAATCTCTGTGCTCATGTAAGTTCTCATATCTAACTTCCCCATTTGTGCTGTTTTCAACTGACAGCAAGGACCCCTGGTCCTCATCCGAAGCCCTTGGGCAGACACATTGCTGTATGTTTTCAGCAATGAGCTGTCTTGCATGCTTCTGAGACACGCGAAGAGATGTTCCTACACGTCCAAAGGAAAAGTATAGATACAAGAAGGAAAAAGCAACCGGTGTTTGTGGTTTTGTGGTGTGTAATATATGACCAATGTCTCTTTAATTTTTGTTGGCAGTAAGAGAGAATGAAAAAATCGTGACCTTTCCAAATGAGCCAAGAGTACAGTTTCAGTTCTGGCCAAAGGCGTTAGAGATCACACAGGACTTTTCAAAGGTACAAGAAAACTAGAGGATGTTCTTGTGGCTCACACATTGACCTGGAAGCTTGAAGACGTGGGTTCAGTTCTCTGCTCGGTCGGGTTAGGACTGCACCGCCAGCAACAATGCAAGCATGTCCTGCCCTTACCCACCCACTCCTGCTCATGGGACCCAGGCCCAGAAACGTGATGGTGAAGCCATTCTAGTGATGTCCCTTGCTGGACAATCAAGTCCTGTCTGTCCAGCATATTTGAGGGCAGCCACTGGGGATGTCCTGGAGTATCTTCATCATCACACTTCTAGGTCTGGTGCATGCAGGTGGCAGCTTGTGGTTGGGGCACCCTGCCAAGGCATATGCATAATCCATGCACGAGCTCTGGGACAGAGAGCAAGCACTTTCTGGAGTGCATTAGCTAGTTGCACTGGAGGCCTCTTGGTGCAAATGAAAAAAAGAGACAATGCTACCAGCAGCAAGTGAACACAAGCGACTCATATCATCTTTCCTCAGTCTCTGAGCCTGCTAAAACACCCATCTCCTTCTGCACAAGTGCAGACTAAATAGCCTGTGTGAATGTATCCGCTGCTGTTCTTTCTTTATTAGCAACTATTGACCAAAATATAGACCAGTAAGTGAATGCAGAACACTCCCATCTTTCTACAGCAGCCCAGCACACAGCTGAAGCAAAGGTCAGGTAGGGGACCCCCCAAATCTTCCAAGTCCCAGATAAGGGACAAACAGGGAGAGAATGGAGGCAGTCTCTCTGCAGGGAACAGCCTGCTGTTCCCGTCTTCCTTAATGTGGTTCCACGCACTGTTTCAGCCCACCCAACAGCTACATACACACATAAAACCAATGCAAACTCAGCCTCTGGCCCAGCCAGGAGCTTGCAGCCTGTGTTCCCGTAGCGTCTAGAGCTCAGCCTCAGTGCAGGCGACACTGGATAACTACACAACAAAAAACACGGTCCCTGCCCCCAGGGGATTAGTTTCAGTATTTACAGAGCATAACTCACTATTCCCCACCATCAAACCCACCACTGGAAGCAGAAATACAAGACAGACAATACTGTGTTGGAACTAATGGTATTTAATATTCACTCCCAACCCCAATGCTGAAGGCTAATTAAAATAAATAGGAAGAGAAGCCATGCATGGCAAATCATGTGTAGTAGGCACGAAGTGCCATTGCCTAAAGCAGCAGTTCTCAAACGGTTTGGGATTGTGTGCCCCCATCTGTTATACTGCCCTGTACACCTGGGATTCTCCATTGCCGATAGTGCAACGCCAGGTTACTGCAGCCACGCTGCGACCTCTCCACTAGCCTACGGGAGGTGGGCGAGTTGTTCTTTATTATTTCTTTTTTCCCCTTTCGCACATTCATATTTCACCTTTCCCTTCTACTTTCCCATTGCTTCCTCATGCAACTGCCCAATGTTCCCTGCATACCGCAAGAGGCTTGCAGACACTAATTTGCAAAACCCTGACCTAAAGTACAGGACAAATGACATCAGTATTACTCTGACATAAGAGACATACAGAGGTGAGGCCAAATTCAATTGCAACTCCCACTGACTCCAGGGAGAATTGCATCTAATGTTGCCGGGCATGAGGTTTGTTTAAAGACCCTGTTGGGCGGGTGTATTCCCCAAACACGGACAATGCCCTCTGCCATGCCCAGTTAATAGCTGCTGACCTCTGGAGCTGAAGGTGCCGAGATACTTGGGTTTCACTAGGACTCTTCCCAAGTGAGAAAACCGAACAACTCAGGCAGAAATGGGAACTCATGTAAGAGGCACGGAGTAGCTGCAACTCCCCGCTTTCAGAGGCAAGAAACGCTGTTGTAAAGGACTTGGGTATATTCTGTGAATCACAATGTATTGTTCCAGGACAACTCTGCCCACTCCCCTTTGCCCCACCAGCCAGATCTAGTGCAGGGTCAACAGATCAACATTAAAGGGAATAAACCCCTCCCTATTAGGTATTCCGACTGGTTGGAAGAGAAGGGGGGGAAAAATGCAGATAAATGGCTATTTCAGGTCATGTGTCTTAATTGAAGAAATCAGGTCAGCGCGCCAGCTCAATAGCTGTGTGGAGTCGAAAAAAGTGAGCAGCTGAGAAAATATTCTGGGCAGGTTCTTACCTCCCATGTTGCATGGGGAGCCAACTGCTCCTTAGAAAAAGGGGGCTGGTAACCCCGCAACCGGAGAAGTGACACGAGTAACAAAAATTGCCCTTATGCAACTCCGCATCTCTACTTTAAGCATTGCAATCATGTCCCCAACCTCTCCAATGCCCCACTTTTCACTCATACCCACAGGCAGAAAAGTCCAAATGGAAACAAGTGTGTTTGAAATAATTAGTAAAGCGCCAGCCATACAGAGCTTCACTCCCTGAACTGTGCTTCTTAAGCAACCTCTCTGATAACCAGGAGTTTGGATAATCTGAATACTCAAGGAACTGGGATACGTGGATGGCCGCAGGAATGCCATGTACTACAAAAACAGAGAATTGCATGAATTGTCATTCCCTGCTGCATGGTGGCAGAGCAGGACGGGTGCCTTCCAACAGCCCCCAGATCTGCTTGGTAGCCAGGCCTGAGTGGGGGTTTTCTGTTTCCTTATGCAGGATTGATCCCTCCAGTAAGAGGCCAGGGAAAGTCATAGACTCCATCATAGGAAGTCTGGCACCTAGATGCCTTTGAAGGGCTGCATCTTGAAAAACAGTGGGATAAGGAAAACCAGCAGGAAAAACCTGGAGGTCATGTTTTCATAGGATGACTGGCACCTGGTGAACATCAAGCAGCAGAAAGTCCTGTGCATATAGACGAGAGCTGAACTCAGTAGGTTCCCTATTAATGGCCTGGCCAGAGAAGAAAGCTATTCCTATTAAATATGGCAATACCATTATTGTGGTATCACAGAAATTATGATGCATAAGGATAGAACCAAATAGATGGGGAATTAGGGTCCCCAGTGAGCTCCAAATTTGTCCACCTCCTTGGTGATAAGACCACGACTATTATGGTCCAGTAGGTAACACCAATTGGAGCAACAGATAGACAGTGACAAAGTGTTAATTGCTGGGAGCAGTTTATGCCTGGCAGATGAACCAATGCCCCCGAGACAGCCGTCTACGCAAGGTTACGCTCAATATTTTATAAGTTCCTTGTAGGTAATAAAATACCGTCCCTTTCTTTAGCGTCCTCTACCTCACCTTCCCTGTACAGCTGAAATGGTGCTTATAGATGAGGCATCGCAAATGGATTGTGTATCCAGGAAATAATCCAGCTAGTGGATATTTCACCAGCTTCAAGACTTTAGCCAAAGCATCAGCCACAACACATAGGATGTGGCACTGTCCCCCAAAGACAGATCCTACTAAACACGTAGAGACTGATCTTACTCCATTTACTAGGCACCTAAATGGTATAGGCACCTAAGTGTGATCCTATTCTGCCCTGCTCAAGTCCCTGAAAAACTGTTACTAGAAAAGGTTGGGCGGGTCCTCCTCTTCCTCCTCGCTGCTTGTTCATGACCTAAGTTGAGGTGGAGATGGTGGCATGTTCCAGAAATAGATGCAAGGTGGGTTTTCCAGGATTTAAACTGGGTGCATTCAGGTCTCTCCATCACGAATCTCCACGGCTGAACAACAGCACAGCCGGACAGAGAAGTGGTGTGAAATTTCTGCCTCATTGGAGAGAGTTTGCCTTAGCTTCTCAGGAGCAAAAGACACTGGGAACAAACAGGTTGGGGGACTTAGGCGAATAGGGAGCTCTTGAAGACTGCTGTAACTTAATCAAGGAAAGGGTGTGAGGGCCAAGAGGGCCAAAGCCCTGGCCCCTGCTTTAACGCTGCACCCTACTTAGGGAGACTCTGACTCTGCACCCTACTCAGGGAGGCAGGGGAGGGCAGGCAGCGTAAAGCCGACCTCTGCAATGTCCCTCAAGTCTGGGGAATCAAGAGCAGCCTTTGTGGCAATGCTGAGTCTCCTTTGTTCAGCATAAGGGGCAGTAGGTCTCGGCTGTGGCTCCAGCCCTAGGGGCACAATGATGCTAGTATGCTGGGTGGTGGCATGCCCCAGGCTCCCTAGCAGCCTGTTGTCCGCACTGCCAGGACAAATGAAGCGAAGCACAATGCTCCCGACGTTTCTGAGAATGGGAGGTGCGTGGGTGGAGAGCGCAGAGGCACTGCCCAGACCTCCCAGGGCAGTCGGCCTTTGGGGCCAGACGGTATTCCTGGGGAGAGAGAGGGAGAGAGAAAAAAAAAGGGAGGAAGCAGCGAAGTCCCACTCCCAGACAGGTAGGAGAGCAGCTGGTGAACTCTTCTGCTCAGCTGGGCGGTCAGTGCAAGGGGGCCGGGGAAGCTGGGGAAGGCAGGCCGTCTGCAAGCAGGTGACGGAGCCCATCTGGCACCTTGATTCCCACATTATATTTCATTAAGCAGTGGCAGATGGTGGCGGAGGCTACAGCTTCCTCCTCCTCATTTCAGCAGAGAGGTGTCAGGAATTGGGGGCATGAAACAGCATCTGGGAGAAGGGGGCACGAGGGAGCAGGGGCAGCTTCTCCATTTCTTTCTGCATGGAGCCCTCCCTGCGCAGCCACCGGCTCGGTCACTGGCTTACATCTGTCTCCGAAGCAGTCCATGAAGAAGTTGTATTGATTTTCACCAGCTGAGTGCTTGGCCCTGTGCTATTTGTTCTTTAAAGATATACATTTAAAACTGCCAAACTCGGAGTATAACTGCCAGAAATCCCTGTATTCCCTTTCGGCTCTCACGGAGGTTTTGAACCAGGCTTTGCTCTCAGCCACGCCAGTGAAAATGCAGGAAAACAGTGCTACAGCATTCATGCATAGATTATGTCTCCTGATATTCTGTGTTTTTCTGAAGGTCCCAGCTCTGGGGTTACGTTGCTAGAAAAGATCTCAGCTTTCTCTGTAAACAAAATTTAAAAGATTCTGGCTCTCATGGTTGTGGAGGAAACCTTGAACCGTTACAGACTCAAAATGCAAAAGGCCAAACTACACAGAATTTAAATATTTTTAAAATCTCATGATTCCTAAGCTAATCTTATGGTTTGCTGATGCCTCAATGAGTGAATTTTGAATGCTGAGAAAATATATTGATATATAAATCTATTTTGTTATTTTGATGTGCTGATATATATTATATTTTTTTCTTTAGCTTTGAACAGCAAATAATACCAGAAATAACTATACAAGGAATAGATCAATCCAGCCAGCTGATAAACCAAGCAACAGAAAAACATGTTTCTCCCTTCTCCTTTCCAACCCAAGAACATACCCGCAACTTTCCTCCAATACCCAGACTAATTAGTGGCTTTGGTAGTGTCAAAAACTCAGAGCCATTTGCAAAATACAGTTTTCTTATGCAGAAAATTTTGACAATAAGTGTGGGTGTGGGTCTGTGGCTGTGGGTCTGGGTGTGTGTGGATAGATAGAGAACATTTCGGGTTTTTTTTTACTTTTTTACTTCTAAGTAAAGGGCAGCTAGAGAGAGCAGGGGATAGAGTAAAGTAATACAGATACTTCTAAAGTTTTACCTCCAAAGATCACAGCGCAGTGGCAATAGAAGACATATAGGAGGAGGCTTCTTTGCCATAAAAGTCAAACCAGGAACCCACTACAAGTACAGCAAGAAAAGGGCTTTAGAGTCTGAAGAGGCTATTTTTTGTGAACAGAAAGTTCTGCTTTTCATTTATTTCAACAAAGCTATGCAATGCAATGTGCCAAGAGTGGATTGAATTGCAGGATACATAATATTCCCAAATGAAATTCTAGATTTAGTTATCAATCTGGTAAAATAACAGTCATTATTGTTTGGATTATCTGGGATGAAATCCAATTAAGAAAAACAACTGTGCAAACCAATGATACAAACACATATTAATCCACATCACAATGCTGTTTCATAGAAGGCTCTCTGTAGTCCAGCGCATCCTTTTCCATTTTTTGGGCTTCCAACCTATTTAAATATTTACAAGATCACAAAACAACCAGATTGACCTTGTGCTAAACTACCATAGGAGAGAAGAATGAGGGAACTGTTTGACTGTGTTGGACCTTACTAGATTTTATTCATGGTCCGAAACCTCTGAATGGGTTTGTGAGGAGAACACAAAGCCATGTGATTCCTAGGAGTCACTTGTAAATCGGCCACCACAATGGCAAGTATGGATCTGGACTGCGGATCTGGTGATGCTGGACTTTGAAAAAACCTTTCGATTTTGCTGCTCTCCAGATTTGGAAGTGAAATGCTCTGGCCGAGTCATTACTAACTGCAGCTGCTCAGATAATGGAGTTTTTTTTCCCCATCCACAAAAGATTTGGCTAATTTTTTTGAGGGGGTGGGCCTGGAATTTGGAAATAGTTTCATAGTTTCTAGGGTCGGAAGGGATCTGAGCAGATCATCGAGTCCGACCCCCTGCCATAGCAGGAAACAGTACTGGGGTCAAACGACCCCAGCAAGGTGTACATCCAGCCTCCTCTTAAAGACCCCCAGGGTAGGGGCCAAATGTTTGATCAGTATACAGGAGCAAAACTCACCATTATCTGTGGAAGGCACAGACCGTTTGCAAAATATTTCCTCAGTCCAATGCCCACATTGCCAATGGAAATCAGTTCAATGGAAATGTTTTGTCCAGACACAGCCCTGGCACAGCCTTAACGTTACACAGTTCAGAAGACAATGCGTGTAATCTGGTCGTTATATCAATTGCATGATTAATTGTACTGCTGCATTGCCTAGTGACTCCCAATATGGATAAGTGCACATTGTGACAGAGGGTGTACAAACGTAAGTAGGTTTGGCAGGATTCGATTTTTATTGGTAACCCTCGGTAAACAGCGATTCCAAAACACACTTGCAAATATTTCTATCGCTAATAATTGTAGATGGTAGGGTTGCCAACCCTCCAGGATTGCCCTGAAGTCTCCAGGAATTAGATATACATCTCCAGGAGACTGCTGAGAGTCACCTGGGAGGTACATGGGAGGATATTCATTAAAATAAATATTATCTGATTTATACAGAAGTCCAACGGGTTTTTAAAATGTATACGCACCATAATCCGTAACCGATATATGCAAAAATGTGGGCATGTGCAGGGCCCTTGTCGCGGGTGTGCTGGCGTTCCAGAAACCCCCCAGGGTAGATTTAGAGTTGGCAACCCTAGCTGATAGCAGTCCTACAGTAGTTGCATCTTTCATTAAAAAAAACCAACCGGTTGCTCCCCCATATCCCTACTTTTGTGCAATCCTGAAACCTTAAAAGGGAGAAAATAAATAAATGCTTAAAAATAAATGCCGACATAATCCAGCAAAACCAATTTTTATTGAATTTTGCCAAGCCTCACCGTAAGTAAGGTCCTGCCCTGCAGAGATGACAGGTTAAGTTTAAGGTGAAAGGCAACAGGTGAAGATGATAAAGAGACTGGGAAGCACAAGGTAACAGTCACACAACTGCTTGCTTTTGTACCTGCTTATGTTTGAACTACTGTAGGTGCAACTCTGTTAGCACATGCAATTTGTGAAATTATGCAATTATGTGGGAGCTTGCAGCACCCCCCGCTCCCCAAGTATGTATAGTATGTCAGTCCCCTCTCCCAGCACTAGCATTGCTTTCTGGGCTGCAGTCAAGCACATGGTAAGACTAGCTTTGCCCCTCCCTCACTTTGGGGTGCCCCATGTAGGGAATATATAATTCAGCTTAGCTCTTAACCAGGCTGTGCAAGGGGGTAGGGGACGGTTCGCTCCCATGGGCCAAGCAGAGACTAGGTCTTGATTATCGAGTACAGACAGCATGCTTGAGACTCTGCAAGATGTCAGAGATACAGCCCTTGCCCCAAGGAGAGGATGGATTACAGCAGACAGGCTGGCTGGAATTTCCTCAAAGTTTAGGGCAGCTCCATACATAAAGACGGACAGGGTTTTGCCAATATTGGCACGGAGGGGACTTAGTTCAAAAATCAGCCTTGAGGCCACTTGCTTCCTCTTCCTAAAGCAGGTAAGTTTATAAAAAATAACATATCTTCATTCATCCTCTTGTGGCCGGATTCTGCTCTTACCTTCACCCATCGCTGTCCCATCTGCCAGGTGACCATTCCCCACCCCACCCCCGTGTGTTATTTTATCAACTTTTGTCGAGAGGAAACAGTCGGAGCCACGTGAGTCATGACGGAGAGCTCTAGATTGGTTTCAAATAGCTTCCAGAATGGGTTACCCACTTCTGTAAGAGATTAAAAAGGCATTGACAGGGAGGGGTTGGAAGGAGATACTGAGAGAGGAAATAAGTAAATAAATGTATAGAGTTATTCTTGGCTGGTCTCCATCCATAGCCCCATCCCTGGGCTCCTCACTCGCTACATCCTTGAAGTGTTTGTCATTTTTTCCATAAGAACCCCATATTTTTAAAGGATTTATAACTTATCTGTAAAATTGTCTCCAGGCACAAGCTTGGCATCCAAGCTCCCAACCCAGGCACTGATTAAAAACAAAATAAAAGAAAGAAACTATAATGCTTCATTTACTGGAGCAGGGTGCAGGGAGAGGGAGAAATTCTCCACGCCTGGTCAGCCTGCAATAAATTCAAATGGACAAAAGTTTATTGCTCCAGGAAATGTCCTGTTGGGTGCAAAGAGAGGGATATGTTCCTTAACAACCCTCCTCTCTGGGACCCAGAAATTTTTTGTGGCTTCTTGCCAGGACTCACTTACCCAATCCTGCAATTCTTTGCAGTCCTAGAGAGAGTGTCCTCTATAAAAATACTAAGTTACAGCCTATGGTGGGAGAGTCCATCTTTAATTTCTATAGGACAGGTTTTTTTGGTGCTTTCCAAAGGAGTAGACTCTGGGTAACGCTTCCTTGCTGGGGAAGCATCTTGCTTAGGTTTTGCTTTAAAATTCCTTTATGGTGCTATGCCCACGCAGGAACATGGCGGGAAGGGGTACAATTTAGGGAGCTGGATTAAAGTGGTGCTAAGGAAGAAATCTGAATTCTTCACTTTTCATCCTTAATTCACACCGTTGGACTCTTACACTTCTCAGCATAGTGGGCGTGTCTACATGTGCATTTACCGTGCAATAACTTACTGCACGGTAAGTGATTTTTATGGCAGTGCCTACATGTGCAGGCGTTACAGCACAGTAATGTTGTGTGTGGACTGACTTAGGATTAAAGTTAGTCCCAAGTCAGTCCACACACACAGGGTTACTGTGCAGTAGGGAATCTATACACGCGTAGTAACTACTTGGGCATAAATTTGCTATCTGTATCATGCAGGTAGCAAATTTACACCAAAGTCAGTGCAAGTCACTATAGTTACTGCATGATAGGAGTGCACACATGTAGGCACACGCCCATATTGCACAGTAATTTTTGGTTACTGTGCAGTAACCTAAGTTACTGCGCAGTAACTGTGCACGTGTAGACACCCCACTATGAAACAAAAGGAAACATTGTCAACTCTAGGACCAAACCTTCCCTTCACTGGCACAGTGATGAGGACTAGAAAGTCTGGTGTGCCCTTCCCCTGGCAGGTCCAAGACACCATGCTGCTAGAAGTATTTGTCAATGTACAACCCGCTGAATGTACCTCCCTCAGTTAGAAGTAGGGGCTGCGGACTGAACCTACCACACCGAGTACTCCTGTATGGATGAAGAGTAACCTACCTAAGCATATGCTTCATTTTAAGCACGTACTTAAATTCCACTGGGGATAGCGGTGGACATGGAGCAACAGAAAAATGTTGCCCAGTTACGCGCACTTGGGTGGAAGAGAAAAAGAGCAGTGTTAACTCCCCATATCCCAAGTATACTGGCTAAGAGCAGAGAAGTCATTCCCTTTATTTGGAAAACCTTAGGCAGATGACAGATACAAGTGGAGCTGGTCAAGTTATTTTTAAAAAACACAGCCCCCTTTTGATCAGAGAATCATCTATGACTCGATCCTGATTTTCTCCAGACATGCTCATAAGCTTGCCCGAGCAAAAGATTTGCAGCCTGTGGGTTGCTGGAGAGCTATTTGGTATTCATGCTGTGATGCTGGTCACTGAATTCCCATGTTGCTGTTCCAGCTCCCCAGTTGGATGACAAACTTTCTAATCAGGAGAACAACACAGAGCAATGATTAATGTACTCAGGAATTATGTTTTTACCAGCATAGGATTTATGCTACAATTTGTGAACCTCTCAGGATCTGTGAGCACTTCTGCATATACCTGGCAGTGGTCCAGCTACTTGCATACAAGAACTACTATGATGTCTGTAAGCCATCAAAAGCTTATACACACGTGTGTGTGTGTGTGTGTGTGTGTGTGTGTGTATGTGTATACACACATTTATACATGTATATATGCACACATTGATACATATACATACATCTCTCTCTCTCTCTTCCTCCTGATAGTCAGTGATTGCACTAGAAAGGCATGCATTAGACTTCATCATCTCCAAACAATAATGCCCTGTAATTAGAAGTTTGAAGAAATGGGGATGGCATTCTGACCTCACTGTATTGAATGGCAAAACTCACGATGAATTGAGAAGAACCAGGATTTCACCCCAGTGCTTTAATTGGAACGAGCACAGTGTATGGAAAGACAGAGGGCAGGATACAGAGAGTTCAAAGTGTCAAGTGAAACAGAGCAGAGAGCTGAGGAGAACAAAGGAAGTTCATGTCACTATAATTTCTCAGTGATCTGGGTCTGAGATCTTCTGTGCTTGGCATTAATTGATTCGGTCACAAAGAGCATCTCAATGGTGGGTCACTTGGCTGTATTGATCTGTAAATGATGGGACAATCTGCAGCTAAGGAGAGCGAAAAAGGCACCAGGAACAATCTCACTGGTTCACCTGCTCACTTCCGGGGAAGTTAGCCTCCAGCTCAGCGTCCTACCCTCCCGGCAACCGAGTTTCAGGAATGCCCACCCCCCATCCTTTACATTTTTGCATCTCTCCCCATTTCCCCAGGCAAGTGCCATGGGAAACCTCCAAGGCAGAGGCATCCAGACTAGCTTAAGAATGAACAAGATCTGATTCTTTTCTTCCAGGGCAGGAGGATCCTAAAGAGAGAGAGAAAAGGCTTGGGGTCCTTTGTCCCTGTCTCCTGGATACCAGAAAACTCCCACGCTTGTCAAAACCCAGGGCAGCTCCAGCATGTCATGCTTAAGCAAAGTCTATGTGGAATGCATGTTTTGAACGCCGGCGGATGCACTGCTGCATCTAAGGGACAATGACGTGCTCCAAGGCGGATAGCAGCGTGGTGACAGTTTCTGTCTGCTATCCCGTGGGAGATATCGCCCCGCCACTAAAGACACACTAGACTCAATATAAGACTAAACTTGCACCAGGACGAAATACACCCCTCCATCCTCGGGCACGAAGAGCACAAGGCCCCCGCTTACTTTGTGATCGCACAGCGCCTCTTACGTAGACGTCCCTTGATTATTCTGTCCCTAGAATAAATGATAGACACTCTCCCCCCTGCTCCAGGCTGCTAATTTCTAGATCAAAGAGTTACACTGTAAAACTAGCAGCTTCCCGGGTTTTATTTTCTCCCCTCCCGTTAAGTGAGAGATTTTGTTCTAAATATGTCCCTCTGTGGAAAATACAGCACTGCCACAGGAAACATCATCAAAATGCCCAGCTGGCACTAACTTGCTGTAGAACTTAAATCCAAAGCCGCTCCTTCCCTCCCAGAGGTCTGCAGACAATGCTCCCAGTTGCGGCAAATTTGGAGGAGGGGGGAAAATGCTTAATTAAATGAAGAATGGGCATTTCCTTTTTAAGGCTAAGGAAACCCTGGGGCCTATTAGCCACGGACAAGAAGGGGAACCTCCAGAAACAGGCCAGGCGCAGGGACAATCAACAACCAGAGCTTTGTTAATCACAGCTCACTCCACGCTGACAGGCGGGCAGATGGCACCGAAAGCTGTGACCCGAGAGGGGGCATCAAAGAGCTGATCTCTCATTGAACAGGCTACTCAGAGAGGTGGCAGGGTCTCCATCCTTGCAGGTTTTGAAGACCGGGTTAGACAAAGCCTGGGCTGGGATGATCTAGTTGGTCCGGCTTTCAGCAGGGGGTTGGACTAGATGTGACCTCCCGTGGTCCCTTCCACCCTCCTTGTCTGCGATTCTGTGTCTGTCTGGCCTCTCCGGGTGGCTGCCCATCTTCACCAGGAGGGGTGAAACCCTCAGGTTTCAGTTTTCGCCAGGGCAGGCAACGCGGTCCATCCAAGGCGAACGCACCCATGTGAGAGGGACCCTGGGCTGCAGCTTCAGGGGCTGCCACAGTCCTGCCTGGCTTTGTTTCCTCCTCTCTGAACTTGCACCGGGCTAGGAGAACTTGCAGCGTCTCAACACCGGGTCCTTTCGTCCCCTTCCAGTGCCCCTTACTTCATGCCAGACTTCCTTTAAGAGACCCTCCATTATAACTTGTTCGATACAATCATGTATACCCCCTCATTACAACAACTCACTCAATATGATGGGGGGGGGGGTGCCTGATTGTATTGGAGGGTTTGCATGATTTTTTTTGAGTGAGTTATAATGGGGGGGGGTTGCCGGATTGTAACTCACTCAAAAAAAATCATGCAAACCCTCCAATACAATCAGGCAATGCCCCCCCCCCCCATTATAACTCACTCAAAAAATCATGCAAACCGACCATTATAATTCACTTAATACAACCAGGTAACCCCCCCCCCCCAATTATAACTTGTTCAAAAAATCATGCAAGTCCTCCACTATAACTCGCTCAATACAATGGTGTAAAGCCCCCATTACAACTCCCTCAACACAATCAGGCAACACCCCCCCATTACAACGCCTTCAAAAAAATCATGTAAAGCCCCCACTATAAGTCACTCAATACAAATCAGGCAACCCCCTCACCATTACAACTCCTTCAAAAAAATCATGTAACCCCCCCATTATAATTCGTTCAATAAAAAAATCATGCAAGCCCCCCATTATAACTCGCTCAATACAATCGTGTAACGCCCCCATTATGACTCCCTCAATACAAATCAGGCAACACCCCCCATTACAACGCCTTCCAAAAAATTGTGTAAAGCCCCTATAAGTTGCTCAATACAAACCATGCAACCCCCCCATTATAACTCGTTCAAAAAAAAATCATGTAACCCCCCCATGACAATTCGTTCAATAAAAACCATGCAAGCCCCCCACTATAAGTCGCTCAATACAAACCATGCAACCCCCCCATTATAACTCGTTCAAAAAAAATCATGTAACCCCCCCATGACAATTCGTTCAATAAAAACCATGCAAGCCCCCCGGTATAAGTCGCTCAACACAACCGTGTAAAGCCCCCATTATGACCCCCTCGATACAAACCATGCAACCCCCCCATTATAACTCGTTCAAAAAAATCATGTAACCCCCCCATGACAATTCGTTCAATAAAAACCATGCAAGCCCCCCACTATAAGTCGCTCAATACAAACCATGCAACCCCCCCATTATAACTCGTTCAAAAAAATCATGTAACCCCCCCATGACAATTCGTTCAATAAAAACCATGCAAGCCCCCCAGTATAAGTCGCTCAACACAACCGTGTAAAGCCCCCATTATGACCCCCTCGATACAAACCATGCAACCCCCCCATTATAACTCGTTCAAAAAAATCATGTAACCCCCCCCATGCCAATTCGTTCAATAAAACCCTCCATTGTACGTCGGCAGTACGCCGGTGTGCCCCGCTGCCAGGCGTGCTGGAGCCCGGGCGCGCGGCCCCGTCCCGGCCGCGGGGGGCTGCACGGACCCGGCCGGGACGCACCGGGACGCACCGGGTGGCGGCGGCGTCGGCGGCGCCGGGAAGTTTGCCCGGCGGCTGCTCACTCACCAGCTGCAAAGTGCAGAGGAAAATCAAGGTGCAGCGCCCGGTGCAGCATCCCATCGTCGCCGAGCCCGCATGCAGGGGCCGGGCACCCGGCTCCGCTCCCGGCCGCGCCGCCGAGCCAGTGCGGGAGCCGCCGGCTCGGGCTGGGGCTGGGGCTGGGGGAGTGGGGCCACGTCTTAAAAGGGCAATGCCGAGGCAGCTAGCCCAGCCCCCTGCGCCCCGCAGCACCAGCCCACCTCCGAGGATGGAGACGGCACCGGTGGCTTTTTTTTACTCCCCTCCTGGTGAGAAAGTTTGTCTTCATATCCAGCCTCGGCTTCCCTTGCTGCCACTGCTTGCTCCTTGGGTCATCTGCCCAGCTCCAGCCTCTTGTGAGCCGGGTTTGGGGGACTGCTAAATCTGCAGTCTTCTCCTGTGCAGGCTGGGTAAGCCCAGGTCTCCTTGCCAGTCGTGCTGGACACTTCCCAATCTGTCCCTGGGTTTGGGACAGCACCTGGCCCCAGGGAAACTTTTAGTGTCACCAGAGATAATAATAATCGTTATCGTCACTATTTTTAGGGGCCCTTTCTGTCGGCCCATGGCCTGCGTCCAGCCCTGGTTTGGCGACCTGCGGACTCTGCCAGTCTCTCCAGCAGCTGGGAACAGCTCCATACCTCAGCCACCCATGGGGGACCGCGAACCCAGGTACCCCTGGGTGGCAGGCAGGCCACACACTGGCACCAGCCCCGGGTAGGCAGATCATGCCCAGCAATGAGTCCCAACCCCACAGGCCATTTCACCTCCTTTGCTCTTTGCAAAGGCTCTGGGAGCAGGTGTTAGAGGAATCGCAGTTCCTTCAAGAGTCTTTTAATTGATGTCACTTCTGGGTTTGCAGGAAGGTTTCCAGCAATGGGAATCCTGTGCATGTGACGTGCCAGGCATCCGGACCTGAAGAGAGCAAATAAGCGGCGCACCCCAGGCTCCCTTCCTGCCCAGACTCTGCAATACTAGCCTACCATTTGCTGCATCTTCCTGTTAGCCAGAAGCCTTGTGAAAAGTGACCACAACCAGGGGATCACAGCTCCACTGTGACATGTGCAGGATAATAGGGACGACAGGGGGCTTGAGTCTTCACTCAGCTTCATGCATAAATCACACATGAATCAATAATTAAGAGCAATTAGACAAGTTGGACCATCTGTTTCCTACCGCCAACTTCTTCCACTAGAGCACATGCTCCCGCATCATTTGAGAGGATCTGCACCTCTCTGAGTCCATGGATAATACATGGCAGAGCGGTCCCACGTGCAATAGCTGATACTGGATGGTGTCCCCTGGCCTGAAAGCCAACCCCAGTCCTTTTCTTAGGGGAGCATAAATTCTCCTCTTTCCTTACCCCGCTGGAGGCAAACCACAAACGGGAGGAGGAGCCAAGATGTGGAGGGACCACATGCCCCATCCACGGGACCAAGGAGTATATCATATCTGTCCTGTAGAGGCTTCTTGTTGCAAAGCACCAGCACAATGGGATGATAAGATCCAGGAATGAGGGGGAAATTATTCATTTAATCGTAATGTGATGGCTCCCCGGTTTCTGCCAAGATAATGGATACATTGCAAAGTTGGCTGTGTCCCTCTGGGTCTGCTTCTGCTCCCTTTGAAGTCAATCAGAGCTTTGCTATCAGCTTCAAAGCAGGAGTGGATTTGTCACTGTAAATAATCAATTGTCCCTTTTCCTTTAAATAAACACAAAGCAAAACTTGTTACAGTGGTGTCAGAATATGGGGGGGGGGGGGACTTTATAAGGCTAAGGAGACAAATGGCCCATTAAAGCACTGCCTAAATATACCCCAAAGAAGTAGGATTTGTCCCAAAGTGGCATGACTCCTAAAGGAATGACTTGCTATTATCTATGCAATTGTCATTCAAATCAGCAGCCAGGAAAGAAAGGACAAACAAACAAACCTTGAATGCCTAAAACAAGGAGTCAGGCCACTCAATGAACACAAATCCCCTTGGTTTGAAATGCTGAAGCATATTGATTATCTGGCTTGCTCACTAAACATAACTTGACATGCACCAATTAATGCAGCCAAATGCAATGAAACATTTTAATCCAGGTGAGAGGAACGTACCCACAAAAGAAATCAAATTTCCTCAAACAGAAGGCTGTGGATGGAAGAAGATTTGGCTGCAGTTGTGAGAGCTGGAAGTACATGAAGGCTTTTTTCCCCTATCTGCTGTTCCCTTGTCCTTAGTTTATTTTGTTTTGTGGACATGGACGGAAAAAAATCCACAATCTGGACAGGGAAAGCTCACTCTGCCCTCCCGGGTCAAACATCCTGGAATCAGCATTTTAAAATACTGCTTTGAAACTTACTGGAGATAACAGGAGTCGGCTGGCACTGTGCTAATTTGATTTAAATCTGCTGCTATTGGTTTGGAACAGCATACGAGAAGTTGGATTGCAACTGTGTCTGTAAGTTTTTGGGCTCTGTTTGAATTTAGTTCAGTGCCCTCCATTCTCCATGCCAGCTCTTGCTTTTGGAGACATCCATGCACACAGCTATTTTCAAACAGAATTAGAACACAAAGGAAACAGTGCTGGGAAATTGCTAAGATACCAGCGCTGCCAAAAATTGCTAAGATACTGGCTAGCCCGAGCTAGCCATGGAAAAGATTTTCTTGCTATGGGTTTGTCCTCATAAACAGTAACAGGAGAGAAAGGAAATTGCATTTATTGGGGCTTTTTAGGGGTGTTGGTTGTACCTACATTGGTCTAAGGACATAGGCAGACAAGGTCCTCTGGGGAAATCTGATATCTTTTATTAGACCAACTAAATAGTTGGAAAAATTCGTAGGGCCTTTTTATGCACATGAAAACCACCAAGGATCTCCAGCGCTTTTAAAGGAGGGTAAAACACAAGGATCAGGGTGGATTTTTCTCAAGCAGACAAAGGGACACGCCAGAATCCAGCCCTTACAGCTCCCCAAAATCCAAATATTGTCACCCTAACAACTTGCACTGTCCTTATTGGCATCAGTCCCACTGAGCTTCAGTTTAGTGGGATGCACGCATACCTAGCTTCAAGCCAGTGAATAGTCTTCATTGACACCAGCTGACATGCAATACTCGCATGTTGAAAGTTGGGCATCGTCTGAAATGCCTAGTTAAGCTGCAGCCTGAGTGAAGGTGGGCATCTAGGATTGGGCCCCTGATTTGAGTTACTGAGTGCTTATGTTTGACAAAGCGTAATGCCAGATGTTAGCATTAGATCTTCCAGCTTGACGGCTGTACAGTACGGGCCACTCAATCCCACCCAGACAACCCCACGCTGATTGCAGCCAGTTCAGGTCTGACCTGCTGTGTACACAGGCAGTGAATAGCTTGCTAGAAATAGGCCATCCTGGTTTCCCTAGGCAGGGTCCAGTGCACAAGTAAAGACTTGTCCCGTTTGCCATAAATAACAGAGAGGGAAGGTACAGCCTGCTCCCGAAGCGTATTCACTTCTCCTTTTAACCTTACTCTTGCTTTCTGCCCTGATCAATAGAGCTCGTAGCTGTCGTGATCTGCGCACAGCTAGTAGGACGGTCTCCAGTCCACCTCATATTTGCTTCCTATCTATGCTTCCTTTTAATTTATCATCATATCTTAGTGCTGTTCTTATTGCTTTCCCGTAGCTCCATTTTTCATGGCTTGATGGGGGAGTGTGCGATTCTAGAAAGCACACTCATTTCATTTTGATTTTCAGTAGTCAAATAAAAAATATTGCCGACTTTCTTTTTTTTTTTGTTGCTCCCCTTTATTGCTTATCTCAGAAAGCTCTACTAGGTTCATCTGCAAGGATTTACTGACATGATGCCATGCCCAGATTCTCTTGAAACACCATAAATCTCAGATGGATGGGCCCAATTCCACTATTTGGCCATACTCACACAGGCATCAGCAAAGATGACTTGCCTATGGAGGCATCAGTATGAGATGAAGAAAAGCGATAGCCATTGCAGGATCCAAGACTCGCCTTTATTTTAAGGGTAAGGCATTCTTTAGCTTTTAATATCGGGGGGGGGGGGGGGGGGGGGGGTTATTGATGATTGACTCCTGAGTAGCAAGCAGGGAGAGACTGTACAGTCACTCCTGGACTTTGGGCCAGCAGAAGGCAATATAGACCCTGGGGCAGGATCACTAGTGATGGTCAGTCTGTTTGGAGAGATTACAGTGGTCATTCCTGTTGCCAGAGGAACCACAGGGAGTGAGTATAACTTCAGAAGTAGGCAAGACTGGGCAGTTAATGGCATACCGCATCCCCTCTGTGGCCCCTGCACAATGGGCTCTTCTGGAAGACCGTCCATTGGAACCAAGACCTGTCCTCCTCCTCAGCCAAATGAACACATCTCAGAAAGGAAGAAGCCACAGGCAGAGCAGAGCTAAACAGCTTGAGCTGTTTCTTTTCATATCCAGTGTCTGGAACCATATAAAACAATATAAATTACTTTTGTGCTGTGACATCCTCCCCTAGCAGCCCCGGGCAATCTGTGAAATTTGCCATAACTGGTGCATGAAATCTGTCATTTTCCCTTTGATTCCTGCAAAGCCTTGTTCGTGGCAGGGAGGCTGTCTAATAAAGTCGCTTTGCATTTCCAGGCTTCTCTTGTAGTCATCGGCTGCATTTCACACTGCACGGGAGAGGTGGTCAAATACTACTATTGTCATTTGGCAAAAGGCAGACTGTGGCTCAAGCAGAGCTAGGGCCCAGGTTTCAAAAGTCTGCTTGTATTTTGGCTGCCTGAACTTTTGGTGGCTTCATCACAGGCAGTGAAGGATGAATCCTGTTTCACTTGACACACATATACGGCACATATGCCACTGATGCTTTTGGCCCTTTCACACAGCTAGCTTACAATTCAGCTCCATGCCTGAAAGGGAATGTGCACCCACTGAGCCTGCGCAGGAGCGATGAGCTCTGGCTGATTAATGATGTGGTGCAGCAAAGTCACAACATTTTAGGCACAGAAAAATTGTGAGGTTAGATGGAGGAGGAGCAACAGCACTTGCTAACCTCACAGGACAAAGCTTAGTGGCTACAGCACTTGCCCAGGAAGGTAAGACATGATTTTCACAGAGCTCACCCTACCCCCAAGACCCTACATGATCTTGCTAACTATCTAGCTCCTTTTTTCCTGGGCCATGCCCCCTACTATTAGAGGCGACGCAGCCGTGATCCAGGGCCAGCAACATCTGTGCTGCCTGTCCCGTCCCCTGCCAATGCAGTGTATCACAGAAGAGAATCTGGGCTTTTGTGCCCACATAGAAACCTAATGAGAAGCAAGGTTTATGCCTCTACTATTCCCCTCTTTCTCTGCATATCATTAAATATAACACCCAAGGTTTGGGTTTTGTGCTCATATAGAAATCTAATGAGAAGCAAGGTTTTATGCCTATACTGTTTCCCCCTTTCTCTGCATATAATTAAATATAACACCCAAGGTTTGTGAGCATGTGTCTAACAGTGAGAGACAAAAAGCTGGTGTGCATATGCTTGTGTGCATAATAGCTAATCTATGTCTTAGAAAAGCAGCCAAAGCAGAGTACTTTTGTATGGTTACATGGCAATTCCGTGAAGGATTTGAGCTGTCAGGGTGACGGCCCAGGTATGGTTCTGCAGATTAAAGGCTATGTCAACCCACGCTGGCATGATTGCTGTGAGTTGTTGTGAAAGGAACAGTCTGTTGCGGGCATGATTGGTCTGGGTTGTAAAAGTGAGAACCCCAAGGCTTAAAAACAAAATGCGCAGGACACATCACACACTCAGAGTATGTACAACCTTATTGGCATTCCCAAAAATACAGATGCTCAATTTCCCAGAGCCAGCAGAGCATGGAAGAGCAGGGCCAGGCAGAGGAGGTGTGCAATGTCAAGAAGCTGGCTCGCACTCCTTCTCCAGTGTCAAACACTTCTGCAGCTAAAGTTTTGGGACTTACCTGTTGTTACGCATGTGCCTGGGAAAACGCTTTTTCACCCAGGCACTCAGGTAGGTGCCTCTGGGCAGTGTAGCGCGTAGAATCAAAACTGTGTGTAAGTGCCCAAATTGCAATCAAGGCGCTACTTAAGCACCGTTCAGATTTCATTTGGGCGCATAAAGGTGAAATAGGAGTTAGCTATAAATGACATGCTAAGGCCACACAGAAAGGTTGGGGCAAAGTAGGGGGATATCTGGGGAGTTTTACTGATCATAAGCGCAGTATTTTGACTCAGGGACTATTTTTGCTCTTTACTTCCTCATAAAATCCCTTCAAGGCAAGTGAGTTGAGCAGTGAATTTGACTGATGAGTAATTAGAGATACAGACGGGTTATGCTCCCCAGTATGTCACAGAGATGTATTGACCTCTAGAAATAGTCAAGCGTAAAGGAATGAGGGAAGGGTAGAAGGTAGCTTGAATTCAACAGTCTCTGGGTTTTGTCAGTTTGTTACAGTCATTTTAGTTTAATGGATGGCTTTGATACCACAGGTCCTAACCCTCTCTGAGCAGGGTTAAGGTCCTCCATTATCCAGAACGTGTACTATTGAAATTCCTGGTTTATGTCCTTCGTATCTTGGAGGCTGAGAATGGGAAGTGGCCCAGTGAAATGCTTTGGGACGTGCATCTTAAAATAGGTTTCTAGAGACTTGGAGATTTGCATTCCAGCATGCCATTAAAATATTGCAGGTGCCTTTAAAGCACAGCCTTGGGCGGGTCTAAGGGAGTGCCAAGGGAAGGGTTAATTCAGGCAGGAAAGCAAGCTGTCGCAGCTGACATCTGAACAGCTCGGCTCATGCAATATGAGAAGCTGGCATGATTGCAGCCACATTTCCAGCTGCAGTTTCACTAGACAGCATGACCAAGTGGTAATGCAGTGCAGCTGCCAAGCTCCCTGAGCTTCACAGCTCCATATCATTTCTCAAATGATATGAAAACTTCTCAGCCTGGAAGTATGAGAGAGCTCTCTGACTGGGAGCTGTCTTTTAGGGTCATATTTTGGTGCGGGGTGTTCCTTTTTATTTATTTTCTCCCCCTCTCAAAGTATTAGGTCCTTTCCTGTTCTATTTGAACAAGTGGTGTGTCATGTGGCAGTGAAGAGATCAACAGAAAGATGCATATACTGCAAGGCATCTAGAGCTGCATATGCAAATACCAGATTGGTAGTTTCAGTCCAAGTTTCTCTCCCCTTAACCTATCAGCAGGATTAGCCCCAAAGACCTTGGCCATTCTGCTAACTTTGATTGGTATTGATGCAATTTGTGATGAGTTTTAGTTGAGTGACTTTACACCTCCAAGAAGTGCAAGAGTCCCAAGACTTAGCAGCTCATACAAGCTTTAACTACTGCTATCACCACCTGTTGCCTGCTGGCTAGTAAAGACATTTACTCAAAGCTTCAGCTATATGCATTTTTAACGTATTAGTAGTAGGACTCTACCTATCTCAACCCACAAACTTTCTCAGTTGGCTCATTTCTTAAACTGGACCGAACACATGGCCAGACGTTAAGCCCAAAAGGACTACCTATTACCTACTCATTCTTTTTTTCAAACCGTCTAGTCATAAGGTATCATTGGAGAAAAAGACTAAAAAGAGCGGCAGCAGTAATAATGTAATACTGAGGTTTCTTCATAAGGCAGCTCTTGGTTAATATTCTTCATTCTGTTGTTATTTTCATGTGATATAAAAGCAATGTTAATAAGTTCCAGTCCTGCCAAGATTCAGAAAGGTGAGTAACCCCACTGACATCACTGAGACTACTAAAGCAGGTAAAGTTATGCATGCAATTAAGTCTTTGCTGGATCAAGGCCTAATTTGTCTTGAAAGCCAAAAGCACTTACTATTATTAGTGACAGTCTTAAGTACCAGTGGTGAACTCAGCACTGTGCCAAACACAGATGGAAACTCTGCCATTAATTAATTTTAGGACAAAGCACAGTATGATGCTTTTGGAGAGAAAGTTTATACTTGCTTTCTTCCCAGACACAGGAGGGACTGGCATGAATAGCCACCTCCTTAACACTTCCTTTGTTTCTCTTTAAAAAGTTCTTCAAGTATTTAGCTGAAAAAACCTCTCCATGGCCTGACTGTCATCCCCTCCAGAAGAAAAGGTGGGTCTAATTGAGTCATAGCTACATTATCAAATTGACACTTGGAATATAAAACTTATGGTAGCACCACTCCTGTGAGATTGCTAGGGCAAGAGTGATGGATTGGTCTGCTGAAATCCATAACTACTCTTACAGGGTTTGAAAGGTTTAGTGAAAGGGACTGGTAAATGGTCAGACTACTACTCTGGAATGCTTGCTTCATAGGATCAGGTTCAAAAGAAGCTTCCAAAAAATCATTTTAAATCCCCAACTTTACAACACAATTCTGATATACAAGCCAGACCCTGAAAAGCTGTTTCTCTCAAATAGTTTCACTGACTGCAACAGGCTTGCTTATGTGACACATGTAGGCAAAATCAGGCCCCCATGTTTTGAAATCAGAGTACTCCTCCCCACCTGCACACCAGCAGCAGTATCTGTTTGCAGCCAAGTAAAATTAAAGATAGAAAAGAACTGGAGAATATAAAAAATGTTACAAAAGTTTGCTTATATTTTATATTCATCTCTCCTACCGTTTGTTCTTTGCCCTGACATTTCACATCTTACGACAACTGGGTATAACGGTTATCATTCTATATGACTGAATTAACAATATGTATACTATGGCTTCTTATTAGATACTTATCTAGAAAATGGCATTGGATGGAAGACAAGCGCAGAACATTGTTCCTGTGCTTTAAACGCAAATAGATAACATGTCCTTACTGTATTGCAGAGATCTGTCACGCATTTCAGGGCGGGGAAGGGAGCTGCAGCGGGTACCCATCCCAGATTCCAGCCACAGAGCAAACAAGACTTGCCAGGGAATGGCATGAATTCATTTGCAGAAGGCAGCAGACAGGGCAGCATGGCAAAGACAGACGTAAGCTTTGGGGTGCTCAGGAGGTAGTGGAGGCTTTCTGTCATTCAACAAAGTTGATCTTGCAACTCCTTCTCATGTAAGTGTCTACCCCTGCTGATTTTTTCATGTGAATAAAGATGACTATCATGAAAGGAAGGAGTGCAGCATTGCTGCTATAGCATAAAAACCGAAGTGAATCATTTCCCCAAGCCATTCAGGACTTGTCGCTTCTTTGAAAGAACAGGAGAGAGTATAACAAGGCAGACTGCTGTTTTTTTCGTGGCAATTTTGACCACATCCAGACAAGGCTGCCATTGCAAGACTTGGCCACCCAGAGCGTGTGTGAATGTTCACATTTGGTCAATTCACCAAGATCAGTGGCAGCATTAATAGCTCAGCTCTGCATCGTGATGGATGAAAAATGTTGCACAACAGTGCTCCCTCGAGGCTGGGACCATCAAATATTGAATGTGCAACTGGAGCCCAACCAGACACACTGCAGAATAAACGACACCAGTCACAGGGCCCTAGAGCAATTACAGAAACACTAAGATAAATACTCTTAATTAGATTCTGTAATATGGGGCCTCTAGATGGGGAATCTTACTTCACATCAGTTCACGCTTACCAGAAAATAGCGGTGCTTATCGAACGTGGCACTTTACCTTTAGCTGGAAGAGCAAATTATATAGGTAGAATCTGCTCTGTTTCATTGCCCGCTCCCGATGTACACACATCTAGAGGTCCATTATCCGCTCACTGATCTAAGCAGGTTATGTATGTAGCTACCATTAATGGTAATGAGAGTTACTCTTGTTAATCTCCCGTGCA
Organism: Crocodylus siamensis; assembly: GCF_052110815.1. Taxonomy (NCBI): domain Eukaryota; kingdom Metazoa; phylum Chordata; order Crocodylia; family Crocodylidae; genus Crocodylus; species Crocodylus siamensis. The sequence goes on from NC_143404.1 coordinate 69,505,894, forward strand.
TTTGTAGCAGGCTAATAGCCTGCTTTTTAAGCATCCAGGCCAGCACTGGAGTCGTACGGAAAATGAGCAGCATATTGTCTCTGGGATTCATATGTAAACGTTAGAAGACTGCTCTGAGGTGTCTAAAGCCAGTGATTAAATTAAAAAAAACCCCAGTAATGGTATAAATGTGCTCTCAGCATTTGCTTCCAACGCATAAAAATAGACCATGTGGCTTTATATTGTCTCATGAGAGGCCACCCCTTTGAGAATATTTTTTTTTTGAATAACAATTCATGGAAATCACCCTCTGATCTTAAATGGAATAAGGTTTGTGGTTTCAGACTATTCCCTATGGATCGAATTTACCAGGGAAACCAGCTTGCAACCCTGGCGAACTGCACATCATTTTCCCTCCGAATGCAGACAGTCTGCCTGCACCAGTGAGAATCCCTGGTTTGGGCTGTAATTTGGCGCGGTTCAGCATTATTGGCGATCTCTGTCCAGGAGACGCCCAGGACTGGAGACGTCTAAGAGACGTGTTTCATTTTAGCTTGGAGCTGGATTAGCTGAAGACAGCAGGCAGAAGGCGGGTCAGGATGGCGCCTTGGAGCAGTGAGCCTCAACCAAGGTGCTACAGCCCCCCTGGGGTGACAGGAGATCCTTTCAAGGGTGCCACACGACATTAGCCCTGTTAGGTTTCCAGACACAAGCCTCGGATAAACCGAGAGATTTCACACAGGAATCCACGGGCGCGATTCACCAGTTAACTGCGCGGGCAATACTTGGGTCTAAATTCATTGCACGATTTCCAAGTGAATTACATAACCCACGTATGAGGCAGCCGGGGCTCGTGGCATGTTGTGACCCCTCATTCTTTTCTGGCGAGAGACCGCAGATGAAAGCTGGACAGAAACTAGCTCTAAAGTTGTTACCCGATTTCAAGCACTAACTGTATAGCTGGTAGGATCTTTTTGTAGCTGGACAGCCATTCTCGTTATTTTGCACGTGCGGACGGCTGAAACTTATGGCACGCTTCAGCAGCTCGCTGTGGGATTGATTGTGTCCCGTCGGTCTAAGTTTATTGCGCGATTCGCCCATGACTTGCATGGTACATGTAACGTGCAGCAGGGCCAGTTTCCTGCGGTGACCCCTTGCCCTCCCCTGGCGAGGGTCGGACCACGACTCGCGCCCTGCAGCCACGGCTCCTTTGCAGCCCCGGGTGCTGGGGCTGGGCCCAGATCCAACCACTCATTTCTGTTTCCAATGGAAAAAAGAGAAAAAAGTGTATTTTCCAGAAAAAGGTGTCCCCCCCCAAAAAAGTTTTCTTCCCCCCTAGAAATAAAGGTGTTAAGGTGTCCCCCCCCAGAAAAAGGTGGTTTCCCCTGCTCCTGAAAAAAGGGGGAAAAAAAGGGTTTTTTTTCTCCACTAAGAAGTGGGGTTCCCCCCCTAAGAAAAACGTGTTCCCCCCAGAAACAAAAGTTTTTTTCCCTAGAAATAAAGGTGTTACGGTGGTTTTCCCCCATCCTGAAAAAAGGTGTTCCTCCGGGGGGGGGCAAAAAAAGGTATTTTTTCCCCCACAGAAAAAGTGGGGTTTTTTCCCCCGCCCCTCAAGAAGGTGTCGTCCCCCCCCCCAAAAAAAGGTTGTTTTGTCCGTAAAAATGAAGGTGTTAAGGTGTTCCCCTCCCCAGAAAAAAGGTGGTTTTCCCCCCTCCTGAAAAAAAGGTCTCCCCCTAGAAGGAAAAAAAAAAAGTAAGTTTTCCCCCGGGGAAAAAAAGGGTATTTCACCCTCCCCCAGAAAAGGTGTTTTATTTCCCCTCCAGAAAAAAAGGGTATTTTTGCCCCCAAGAAAAAGGTGTTCCCCTCCCTCACAATCAAAGGACTTTCTCCTAGAAATTAAGGTGTTCAGGCCGTTTTTCCCCATAGAAGAGGGGGAAACAGTGCTGAGCGCACGTGGGCGGGGGCGGGCCCGCAAGGGTTAACGCCACTGGCCGACGCGGCCGGAAGTGCAACGTAGGCAGGACGTGGCGGCGGCGCATGCGCGCGGAGCAGCCGGCGGCCGGGCCGGAGCCGGGGCCTGGGCCTGGGCCGGGGCCAGGTGGCCGGACGAGGTGCTTCGGGGGCCGGCCTGGGCCGAGCAGCCGCAACCCCGCGCTGTCCCGTACAGGTGAGGGGGCTGGGCCCAGTCTTGCTGCTGGTGCTGGTGCTAGTGCTGGTCCCGGTCCCGGTCCCGATCCTGATCCTGGTCCTGGTCCCGCCCTTGGTGCTGGTCCTGGTCCTGGTGTTGATCTCGGTGCTGGTGGGATGCCTCCCGGATGCTGGGCCCCAGGGGATGCCCTGACGCGTCGCTGCCCCCGGGAGGGCTGGGGCAAGCGGGGAAGGAGGCCGCCCCATGCTCCTGTCCCCCTTGTCGCCCACAGGGAAGAGGGACTCCTGAAGGGGTGCGATGAGCAGATGGGATCTTGAGTCCAGGGGAGGGCGATGAAAACAGTTCAAAGGGAACGGGACTTGTGAGGAGAGAATGAGGGCCCTGGGTTTATTCAGTCTGCAGAAGAGAAGATTGAGGGTGGATTGAATAGCAGCCTTCACCTCCCTGCAGGGGGGCTGCAGAGAGGACGGAGCTGGGCTGCTCTCAGTGGGGGCAGATGACAGGACAAGGAGCAATGGGCTCAAGCTGCAGCAAGGGAAGTTGAGGTTGGATATTAGGAAACACTCGCAAGGAGGGCAGTAAAGCAGTGGAACAGGTTATCCGGAGAGGTGGTGGAGTGTCCATCTTTGGAGGTGTTTAAGATCTGGGTAGACAAAGTCTTGTCTGGGATGATGTAGTTGGGGCTGGCCCTGCTTTGAGCAGGGGGTTGGACTAGACGTGACCCCCGAGATCCCTTCCAGCCCTCATTTTCCATCATGTTATGATCCTGCCTCTGGCAGAGGCTTGGCTGAGATCATAGAAAGACAGGAAGTGGGTCTGGAAGGGACATCCTGCCTGAGGTAGGATCAGCCCCGCCCAAACCATCCCAGACAAATCATCATTTAAACCCTACGTAAGACTACTGTGAACCCTGATGCCAACGTATCTAAGACCTAAACCGGATGCAGTAAAGCAGGGGAACTGCGGCAGTCAACATCCTGCTTCTTTGAAACATGTCAGTATATCAATATATGCTCATGAGATTCTGGGGAGGGGGTCATGACCCCTGCTACAGAGCAAGGCAAACTCTTCTTCCATTGGTACCAGTTTGACTGTGGGGTCAAATTCCTTCCACCCCAGATGTGGTGTTGGTTTGACTCTCGACAGCTTCAGCTTGATGCCACATCAGATGTTCATTGTCCTACTGTCACTCTCTTTAAAAGATATTTTTTAATATCTTCTGCCATGTTTTTTTTTGCTCGTAGACAAAGAAAGTGTGGATATGTGAGTAAAATGGTATACATGTGGTCTTCAAGGGTGCTGGCCTTGTGGTTTGTGGAATGATAACTTCTCAGTAAATATATGGAGCTTGCATGACTCCCTGGTTTGGAAGTGTCTGCTTGGTGCATAAAAGTTTGTGTCATACTCAAGGAATTGATTGGCTGAACATCAGTGTTGCTGTCAAAAAAGCAGCTGGAGTGTTTTGACCAAGCTGTTTTGGAGGTTTACTCATAATCCTGTAGTCACTATGGTGAAAGTGCAAGGAGCCTAACTCTCACCATAATTAGACTTTTGCCAGTTCCACATCGGCTTTCCTGAAGGTGACTGACCTCTGTCTGTATAAAATTGGAAACTGTTCGTGTGACCGTGGTAGCAGTTTTGCATTTTCTCTACCTGTATCTTAAAGCAGGGGGTGGCCAACTCATGGCACGAGTAACATAGCAGATTGGGGATGGCATGGGGAACAGCAGCAGACTGGGTAGAAGGAAAGGATAGGCGTGGCACTTGAAGAGTGCATGGGACCCAACTTGTGGTACGCATATCAAAAGGGCTGGCCTCCACTTGTCTTAGAGCATGGTCATCCTATTTCTGACCGTTCAAAAAGGAAATGGCTTGTGAAGGAAATGCATGGTGAAGTTGACTGGTTTTATTGCAGTGAGTGGATCCTATGACCGAATAGTATTTGTATGGAGAACAGACTGTAGGGACTAGATGAGTTGGAAAAAATGGCTTGGTCATGAAGATGTGAGCCAGGGGCCAGGGTCTTCAGTTGTAAACCTCATTCTGCCTGACTTCAGCCAGGGTAGTTCACTGTGAACTGTCTATACTTGCCTACCTGCAATGCAGGTTGTGACTTTTATAGCACCTTAAATTTGCTGTTTTCCTGCAAGTCATAAGTGCCCCAGTGCATTTCTTGGAGACATCCTTCATCTGCATTGTCTGAATAGGACTTAGAAGATTGTTCTATGTACGGCTCCTCTATATCACCAGCTAAATACAGTGCCGTGGGGAACAGACCCAACTTTCTTTTCTCATTTTCCTCCTGATTCAAGCGTCCCTGCCAAGTCCTAGCACTGAGTGGGAGAAGACCAGTGAAGTGAAGTGTGTAGAGCAGGGGAATGGACTTTCATTTGCCTTAACCAGTGCAGGGGTGTGCTAAGGGGATTTATTTCAGGCTGCTGGCAGGGATCTGAAGTTGGCTCCTCATTCCCAGTGCAACCTGGTCAGGGGACAAGACCCTTCCTTAGTAGGACGTTAGATTTCATAGACCTTAGGGCTGGAAGGGACCTCGGGAGATCGAGTCCAGCCCCGTGCCCCAAGGGCAGGAAGTCAGCTGGGGTCATAGGATCCCAGCAAGATAAGCATCCAATTTACTCTTGAGGGTGCTTGAACCACCTCCGCTGGCAGACTTGGTCTGAAACTGTTACGAAAGTTTTGGTTGTTGAAACTGAAACTTTATTGCATGTCAAACCATTTTGGGGGAAGGTTTCTCATGTCTTGAATGGATTTTGTGGTGATCGGTTGGGAAGACCCACCCAGAATAACTTAGTAATTAGGACACGTTTCTGATATGGGAGAAGCAGGCTTAATTCTCTGTTCTCCCTCACTCAAATGCAGGTTTCCAGCATCACATGTGAGCAGCCTAACCCCTGGGCTCCTAGTTATTCTGCGGTGGCCTCTGAGAAAATATTGAGACATACCCATTGCATTCCACTGGGTACCTGAGAAGCTGTGGAGATCTCTTGCCCAGCAGCCTTTAAGAGTGGAGTCCACTTTTCTGTCCATCTTTTGGATGAAAGCCTGCGCTAGTGGTTGTGGCATATTCCACTTGCATGTATCCCACATAACTTGCATAGAGACCATCCCAATTTGTTTTCTTTTGCTTGCATTTTAACAAACATTGGTTAAATGCATCGCCTTGTTGGATCCTCTGCTTACTTTGTAATTTCATTGCACTCAGGGTACCTGCATGTTAACAATAACTATTTGTACTTCCTATAGCTGAACCACAGCAAGAAAGACGCTGAGAAGGGGCTACACTTAGAAACCTTGACAGTGGTTGGAGCTAGTCAGTTTTGGGGCTGCTGCCTTCTCTTATTTTTTTTAAGGCTTCAAGTAGCAGCCCCATAACTACCGGCTTCCATCACTTTCGAGATGCAAGGGGTCTTCTTCGTGGTATCTTTTATTGCACCAGTGGTATAACTCGGTGAGAAATTGGGCAAGCTTTTGGGCATAAAGCTACCGAGCGAAGGTTATGTTATGCCCAAAAGCTTGTTCAGTATCACCCCCAAATATACTATTGACCCAGTAAAAGGCATTACAAAGTACCCTTGGCTCTTGTATGGTTTCTGAGTACAGGCATTAATGCTGGGAGGGCAAAGTCCTGTCACTTTTTATGGTGCTGTTGACTATAGAAACTGACCTGCCAGGCTGCCATGGTTAAAGCTAGTCACCTAGCTTGGGGGTTGAACTTTGCCCTTGGCCACTTTTGCCTTTTGTTTCATGCAAGCTTTTTGTCTTTGACCATAATCTAGTCATACACATAGATTTTGTGTGTAGTAGATTACATATAAAATCTACATCTGCCCACATGGATACAGCAAGTTATGTAAGAAAAACAAGTCCCTCATTGGAGAAACAGTGAAGTTAATCAGACAGTGGATTAGTTATAACTTATAAGATTTAAAAGCTGCTTTTAACCTGATTAATAGCTCAAAAATCCAATACATTTTAAATTTGAGATAGGACACTTGAAATCTTTTACTTCATTGAGCATTAATTACAAGGTAACCTAGTAGTGCCTACAGTTTTATATGGAGAAAGTCTGTCCTTAGGGAGCTGCCCTTTAGCTCAGAGCAGAACAGCCGATTTTACTTTATTTCATAGATATGATTGATATATTGATATAATATTAACACATGGTAGATGACAAGTGAAAGCTTTTTAAAAACAGGAAATTCATTCAATACAGTTGGAGGACAAACAGCATTTTGCAAATGGTGAAATAAAAACAATGGCTAGTTCTGAATGAGGATGAAAAGCAGGCAGTTCTGCAGAGAAATAAATAACTTCTGCTTTCAACAGTAATAATGTGTAGCAGCAATTTTGTACTTACTTCTTCCTGAATTATGTTGACATAGCTGATGGCCAGACATCAGCCTTTGGCCTTGCACTGTTTTGCTGTAGGACTGCATGTCATTGTTTGTAATTCATAGGGAAGGTGCTCCAATAAATTTATGTGGTAGCGATGATATAAATTAAAACCTTAAAGGAATTTTTATTAAGGAAAAACAATTTACAGGCTAGAAATTGGATGGACTTTCTCCAAATGAGAATGTCTGTGTGTGTGCTTTTCAAAGGAGGGTAGAGGGCATGGTGCTTAGCACTTCTAGAATCGCTTGCATCTTAAAAGTGCGGTACAAACCTCGACTCACAAGGGAATTAGGAAGAGTTAAGAGTGGCTGCTGTCTCCATGCATAGATATAACAGTTGTCTGCACTGTGTCAAAGGTACACAGTGAGCAAGCGGCTGAGACATGATTAAAACTGTATGGACTGCATACAGAATTCCTTTCCAGATGTATATCTTGATATAAAAAGTGTAAGTTAGCAGAAAGTGCATGGAGCAATTTTTCCTGACTCTTGCAAATTGCCAGCTGAACGGTCTAGTCCTGCCTAATGCTGCGATTGAAGTATGTTTCATATTATATATTCTGACCATTGCACTTTTTCTTTAATTTAAAGGGAAACTGAGGTTTTAAAAGGCAGCTTTTATGTTTAAAAAAATCAAGTTCCATATAAGAGACCCTTGAAATTGTCTTCCCAGTACTTCTTAATTGAACTTTTATGAGTGTTTCTGCTTCTTGGCTGCTTTCCTTGGTACCATTTGGCCAGTTGCATGCAATTTTGCTGTACCTTGGATGTTGTTTAAGGCCCGTCCAAGTGATGGGAGTAGATTGGTTTGAGGGTACATCTATCATCAGCAGCAATGGTTTGGACCCATCTTGGGTGACGTCTGTAGTTTTATTGTAAGTATACCTGTTAATACAAAACTCCGGAAGAGCATACCTGTAGATCCCCCTGCAAGCTGTGGCTTAGTGACTGCATGTCCGGTGTATGAAGTGGGACTACATTAAGTCCTGCTGAATGCACAAAGTACGAAAAACACTCTCTTTTCCCATTTCATGTAATATTAATCGTGGGTATTTTTTTGTAAAGAAAAACAATATCCTGTTCTTCAGATTGTTGAGTGACTTGCCCCTTCCCATGTCCCTCCCACAATTAACTCTAACTTTTGAGCTTCACACTTCAAGTTTCTTACAGCAGTGTTACAGTCTGTATCTTGTGCACCACCGAGCATGATATCAGCATTTGAACAATAATTTGATTTAAAACGCATTAACGCTGTTCTTTCTCCCCTCTTTATAGAATCATGGCAAGTCCAAGAACAAGGAAAGTTCTGAAGGAAGTCAGGGCACAGGATGAAAATAATGTAAGATGTTCTTTGAATTTTGCTGGAAGTAGTTAATTATGCAGTGATTGCTGTCTCGGTGTACTCCAGAGAGCTGACTTCAGCTGCTAGAGCTATTGTGTTCATGGCGGTAGTGTAGCTTGCAAAGATTAAGTGACAAACTTGGGCATCTATTTAAGTGTTTCATTAAATCATATTATAATACAAGATTGATAAATGTGCATCGGGCATAAGTCCTTTGAGAGGTTTTGGTTATACAGTAAAACATGAGTGATGATTACTTAGCCTAACACACACAGAGAATTTTTTGTGGTATTTTTGGCATGCTTAAAGTATTTGGGGTTTTCGGTGTAAATAAAACTTATCTTGTCAGTACACAGGGTCCCGAATCTGTGAGGCTTTGGCCAGCAAAGGGAATCTATGATTCAAAACTCTCATGATTCACACCAACGTGACCCGATTTCTAATTATGTCCAAAAATTCTTGTTTCTAGAGTCTGAAGTTCTGCTGTATGGCTTTGAATTGAGAGAGATTTCCAGAAGGGCCATTGTTTAGTGTTTTGGTCTTACTGGAAACTTCTTCTTTGCATCATTAAGTTGGTTCTATTTTTTTATTTTATTTTTATTTTTTGAAGATAGAACCAGGGAACTTTTTGCATTTTGGCACCCATCTTGCTGGGGTCATCTGATCCCAGCAGTCTTTCCTGCCCAAGTGCAGTGGGTCCTTTCCAGCCCCTAACAACTATGAAACTATGGCATTGCTCTGGGTGTCTCTGAAAAACTTCCTATATACATTGGCAATAAAACCATACTTTCTACAAGTAAGTTTGTGGCTGGTTGTCGGACAGTCAACTCTCAAGACTTCAGAAGTGCTCCAAACACTTAAGACGGAGCATGGAGATTCAATAAAACTAAACTTAGTTTAGTTAAACCTGTATGGTTATCTTTTTATGTGTGTTGTTCATTATTTTTTTCCTCCTTCATTTATAATGAAGATGTCTTTCACAGTATAGCAAACGAAAGCACAGTTGAGCTTTGTATTGTTTTAGTCTGAGTTGGGGAAGTTAACAAAAATTGTTCTTCCTGTAAAATACAAACCCTGTAGGTGTTTTCTATGTGGATATTTAATGGAGCTAAAATATATTCAGTTGTCTTGAAACACTGAGAACTCTTAGCTCAGATATTTTTTTGCTCTGGGTAAACTGAGTGTTTTTTTTAGCTGTAATCTGAAAGCTTATTCAAAGGGAACAATGACAGAATTAAGTATAGTTTGCTTCCTTTTTCAGATCTGTTTTGAGTGTGGTGCATTTAACCCCCAGTGGGTGAGCGTGACCTACGGGATATGGATCTGTCTGGAGTGCTCAGGAAAACACAGAGGCTTGGGAGTTCATCTCAGGTGAGTCTTTGGTACGGACACAGAATAGAGCACTTGTGGCTTTTTTGTTTTTGTTTTTTTGTTTTTTTGTTTTTTTATTTTTTTTCTTTTCTGGAGAGAGGGTGGGGGGGAAATTGGAAGTCATACTACAGCCAGTGCATTTGTGTAGTGCTATAAGCATACACAATATATTATTGGACCTCTTCTAAAGTTTATTAGAAGTTCTTGCCTTATGCAGGCAATTCTTTGCATTCTTCTAACATGCAGTAAGCTCAAGAGTCTTGGAATAAGATGCAGTACGTGCCCTGGAGGTTTAGGATTTATACTGAAAGGGCAAACTGGGTAAATTGTTCAGGTAGGAAAAGGAAATGAAGAGTTCAGAAGTGAGACCACCAACAAGAAAGACCTGCAGGAGTAGTTTTTAAAGGATGACTAAAAGTTGAGTGGGGAGTAAAGATTGTACTAATGAATAACATGAAGGAACTTTTCTGAGCTCTGTGTGGAATACTAAAAGAGAGGGAGGTAGGAGGGAGGGTAAGAAGAAGGAGAAAAAATAGAAGGAAATGAGGTGGAGTCAAATTTTCTTGGACCTTGGTGAGCATGTGATCTCATATACTCTTTGACTGAGCTTTAACACATTCACAATAGGACTGTCTGTAGCTTTTCCTTTTGGATTAATGAGCAGCAGCAAGAATTTATGGCCCAAAGTAAAGCTGAGGGGAAACTAACCCAGTCATAAATGCCATGAAATGAGGTCACGTGAGATTTTACAATGTAGACTGCTTAAAACGGGTACTGGGTGTTCCCCCTAAATGGGACTGATGGGAATGAGAGTTAGAGGTGTTAAGAATTAGCTAAGCAGCATTATGAACAAAAAGGAGTGTAGGAAAGTCTAGTCTTTTCACAGCTTGGGAAGAATTTGGGAAACACTGTCAAGTGATGGCACAGGCCCTTCCTAATGTTGGTTTGAGAAGCCAACCTATTGTTTCAGGTTTTTAGACTCTGTGCCCTTTTATGTATGACCTGTGATGGGTATATGTGGGTTGTTTGACTCCTTCCTATGCTGCATGGAGGAAGATCACTACAGTAAAACAGTTTGGAGAACTGCTCTATTGATACAGTCTGTTGCTGAAGCGCATCTGCCATGTGTGGCTTTTCTAAAGGCTTAACTTCTGGCGTAGCTACCAATAGGGTATTCTAATGGTGTCATTTTATGTTCTAATCTTATGGCTGAAGTTTATAAAATGTGAGGCATTTCTTATTCTGGTCTCCAGTTTTGTGCGCTCAGTCACCATGGACAAATGGAAGGATATTGAGCTGGAAAAGATGAAGGTTGGTGGCAATAGCAAGTTTCGAGAGTTCCTGGAGTCTCAGGATGACTATGATCCCTGCTGGTCGATGCAAGAGAAATACAACAGCAAAGCTGCAGCTCTTTTTAGAGATAAGGTAAATCTATATGCACAGTTTGTGCATTCCTAACCCTTCCTATTTGAGGATCTTGGAACAGTTCAAAATAGTTGCAAATAACTTTGGGACTTCTCTTAGAAAGCCTGCTGCAATTCCTGAGAGAGTCTAGGCTCAGACTTCCTATACCTAAATCTTCAAATGGCTTTTTATTTACCTTTCTTTGTTTTGTTTGGCTAAATTGGGCCAGATTGTTGCTGGTGTAATTTGTTGTAGTTCAGCTGATATCACTGGAGCTATGCAGTGATATACCAGCTGAGGATCCACCTGGTACCTTGGAAGTATTGTTTTATGCAAAAGAGCCAAATTGTTAGCAGATTTCTTTGCTGTCTACAGAACGGTACAGTCATCTGTCACAAAAGCATAAAAAGTAGTAAAATCCATTCCTCTGATGGAAGTATCATTCTTGTAGGCCTGCCAGTCCCAAAAGTAAAATAAAAGTCATTATCTCCAAATGCATTTGAAGCTGCACTGGGTTGAACGTTTGAAGCTTATTTGAAAAGTAGCACCTTACCTATCCTTATTTTTTTTTCTGCTCCCTGTAGGTGGCTACTTTAGCTGAGGGCAAAGACTGGTCTCTTGAAACTTCTTCTGCCCAAAACTGGGCTCCTCCTCAACCCAAGATGTCTCTGACTTCAAGTCATCGGTATGTTTTTCTGGTTAGCAGTTATGATGGCAGTAGCCTGAAGCAATGGAAGTTGAATCTCCCCTGTTTTCTGCTGGCAAGTCTTTGATTTCACCAGCAGCACTGCTGCTAATTTAAGAAATTTTAAGTTAGCAAGACTTGCATTGCTGTAATCAGTCACTCTCACTTCCTTCTTATTCTCACATCTTCACAGTGCATTCTAGCCTAGTAGTAGGGGGCCTGGATTTCAGTAAGAAGGTACCTGTACCAGTGATGTTATTAAGATCATACAGACCATTTGAAAACTTATCAGTGACTCTTCTTAAACCATATTTTCCTTTTAGAGGTGATAGCCACCTGGGTTCCGAATTCTTTCACTGTAATACCTTGTTAGTTTAAACAGCCAGAAAAGGTCAGAAAACTTGCTTAGAAAAAACGGATTGCATGCATATGCTCCTTGGATGTTTCACCCTATTGGGTTTCTAGTGATGATAGATAGGCCCCTGGTTTTCATTGGATTCTTGAGAATATAGTAGAGGCAGCTGACAGCTATTTCTGCAGATTGCCTGATGGTTATTTGTCATAAAGAACCTGGATGTCTCTATGAGCAGCTAGAGAAAAGAAGACCAAATAATATATGACTGGCAGTCCTTCATGGACTACCATCAAGTAAGCACTTATTGCAATGTGGCAAGAAGCACCTGAAAGGCCAGTGTTTTGGGGACTGTTATGATTGTTCTGAGGGCCAAAGGAACTGGTGCCCTGAATTTCTGCATCTGATATTGCCACCCCAATGGATATATAATTTTGCGAACTACAGCAGTGTGCCAAATGAGGTAGTGGCTTATGGTTCATTCCATTTCAATTTTTAAATTCTATTTTCACAGTTCTACTGGCCAGTCCCAGAATGCAACCGCCTCTTCTGACAAAGCCTTTGAAGATTGGTTAAATGATGATGTTGGTTCCTATCAAGGGTAAAGTCATTTGACTCTCAAGTAATATATTTTAAACCAGATACTTTTATATAACCCCTTTTGTATCCTGTCCTTTGTGTATAAACTAAGCTAGAGCATTATTACAGTTAATCCATTTTGTCATATCTGAGTTGGTCGCCTTCTTACTAGAGATCACATATTAACACTTTTCTTTAGAGGGGATTAGAAAGAGGATGGAAATGGCCTTTTTAACGGCTATCAAGGACATGTTTGTGCACTGAGGCTTGAGAGTTAAATATAGACAGTGGGCTTTGTGGGGATTATTCCTTTTTTGCCATAGTAGCCTCTTGATCTATAAAGTTGTAGAGTTCACAGTGGGCTGGAATATGAGCATGCTACGTGGAACGTGGATGTTTTATAAGGCTAGAGTTGGGTTCTTCAGATTTTATGTACCACTAGCTCTGTTAAGAGTTTCTTAAGATTTGTGATCCAACTGACCTATTATACCTCTGGTGAAGATTTATTAAGGCAATATAGCTTTCAAGGAGGCTCTTTCCTGTGGCGGACTTTCAGTAACGTCACATAATTGTGTAGTGGTGGTGCTACATGTTAAGATTAAAGTGCATTAGAGCCCATATGGGCAGTGCATCTGCCTAGTCCAGTTCTTATAGGTGTATGAAAATGGTTAAAAACAAACAAATGAAACAAGAGCCTCTTTATATCTTATTTTGTATGTTTAATACATTTTAATGAATGCACACTCACACTGTTTACAGATCTCATCTGCTTTTTTTTCTTTGTGTGGTAGAGGCCAAGAGAATCGTTATGTGGGTTTTGGGAACACAGTCACCCCTCCAAAAAAGGATGATGACTTCCTCAATAATGCCATGTCCTCACTGTACTCGGTAAGGAGATGCTTTCTTTGAGGTCACTGTGACTTGTAACCGCATATTCTTCTGTCTGTATCCAGATTATGGGAATATAAATAATGAAGGGGAGAACTTGCATCTCTGCATTGCATGCTTCCCACTATAATTAACACATGGGGAATATTGCTTATTTCTGCTACTGCCACATAAGACTCACCTCAAAGTAATCTACTCAGATCTGACTGTCGCACTTGGCAATGTTAGTTGAAAGGAAGGAGACAGTACTAATGGATGCCATTATATATTCACTTTGAGGTTCTTTGCTGACAGCCATTACTCATTATGTGATCTCATTGAAGCTAATGGTAAAATGCCCTCTTGTGACCACACACAATCTCTGCAGGTTAAATGGTTTTTAATAGAAGTAAAGTTTATTACCTTCATGAATTATCACCTTGTTGGGGAAGAGAGCTTTCCTTTTAGCGGGTGTTAAAAACGAATATGCAGAGGAGGCTTTTTCCCTGTCCTTACACATCAAGAGGACCATTTGCTGTCATTGATGATAAGCCATTCAGCCTGTTCCATTAAAAAAAAAAAAAGCCAGAATTTTCAATTTGAGCCTATATTTAACATCACACTCTCCAGAAACTATCACCTTTCTATTGTCATGTCATTGGCATCTATGTCATTATGTTTACCTGCAAGAAATAAAGACAAGCCAAGACTGCTAATTAGGAGGCTTCAGTGGTGTGGGTCAGTTAAAGAATATAGTTTTAAAAAGACTTTTTAAAGAAAAGTCTCTTCATCTCCATAAGTAAACTAGTACAATTAAGTGGGCAGGGTAGCAAGGAAGACATTCTGATCTTTTTGGATAAGCAGCCTTCACACAAGGATATATATAAGCCATTATGCCCCTGGAACATCAGTGCTCTAAAAATACTATCCCAGCAGTCTTTTTCTGCCCAAGTGCAGGGAGGCTGGACCTGATAATCTGTAAGGTCCCTTCCAGCCCCTAACAACTGTGAAACTATATGGGAGGATGGTAGCAGTACACTTTGTTAACATACTTTGAATTTGGCATTGAAGTGGTTAAATAGTGCTGCTGCTGCATAACTTGACAATTTTATGTGAAGGTGACCTGCAAAGGAAAAGAAACTGGCAAAGCCCCTTGTTTCTTTATAATGTTTATAAAGAAGGCCCAGAAGAATGTTAAAGACATTTTTTCTGGGAGTTTTTACATTAGAAATTCAGGTCTTGCCTGCCTTGTTTTTCTTGGAAGACTCTGGATGACTGGGTAACTAATGGGAACTGAAAGCTGAACAATTGAGAGGAAGAGTGTTTATAATGTGTCCTCTTCTCCTCCTTTTTGCTTAGCTCCTTATTAGATGTGACACAAAATTGGAAAGAAAAATGTTTTTTTGCAGATTCAGTACCCTATTACTTTAATTAAGGTCTGATAGAGTGAATAATTGAGTTTCTGGATCCTCCAAGAAAACCTCTAAGAAAAAAGGCAACAAACAAAGGCTTGTGTTTCTGGGGCTAAAAAGGAGGGGAAAAAGTTATTTCAGGCTTTCTCATAAACAGGCAGATAAAATCAATAACTTATTTGTATTTGCCTCTTATGAGCCTTTCAGTCTTTTTTGTTCAGATGTATAGCTCTTGGCTTTAGCTTTTTGTAGGCTTATGTCAGAGTACACTCTGCCTTTTCTTTTTTCACTCATAATACACAAAGTAGCCTGGAAGATGCCTGTATTTATCTGGGCTCTACTACCATTTTGTAGCCTCTTGCTATTATTGTGAAAATATATTTTGTTTCTACAGAGATCTTCATAAATTTTCATTATATTAACTCATGCAGCTCAGGGCTGCTTAGCCTGCAGTAGTCATAATTGTGATTTGTGCAGAAATCCAAAAGAAAACAAGGGAAATTCATCATCACAGTATTTTTGCTGTTCAGTAGGACTTTGCTACAAACCTGCTACAAATCAGTAGGCATTCCCCATAGCTACAGGACATGATATACTATTTAATATATCGCATTAATTTAACTAAGCAAAACTTGTTGGTGTTTTTTTTTTTTTTTTTTTTAGGGATGGAGTAGCTTTACAACTGGAGCAAGCAAGATTGCCACAGCAGCTAAAGAGGGTGTAAGTACATACAAACATTTACTTCTATCTGATTTTTTGCAGGGTAAAAGGGGTTCTGTTAACTTGATTAGGCCTCTTATGGATTTATCTTTATATAATTAAAGGAAGATTAAGAGAGTCTCCATCCCCAACCTCTCTTCTCCCCCCATCCCCTCTTTCCCCTGCCTCCCCCTTCTTCTGTCTTGTTCTTTCTTTTTCATCAGTTAGGGCTTGTAATAGTTTTCCTTCAAGATCATGGGGAAGAACCAGTGGATATTTTTAGTATTTTTTCATATTTCAGCATTACTAATGAAGAAGAACAGTGAAATGTTCTTAGAAATTGTGGACTGACAGACAGGTGGCTTGGAGCTAAAAATATCATAAGACATTTGCTCTATCCTGGGGAATCTCTTCCCCTCCTTGATGTGCCCAAGTAATTCTCACTAATGCTAAGGATTAACTCTGGCACTCTGCTTCTTGTTGACCTTGCACGCAGCTGCCTGAATTAAAGGGTAGAGCCCTTGTCATTCTGTATTTCTTCAAGTCCACCTTTCAGACCTTGTAGCCTCATCTCCTCTTGCCTACTACAGGAGGCACTGAAGAGGGGTCTAAATGCTTATCTTTTATTTGGTACTTCATGAACCCTGGGACTTCTATATTCCCACTTTACACCTGAGTGCCTCAACTTTTCAAAATTGTTAAGTGGTCATTGAATGGCTACCACTGTCAGAGGGAGGAGTTTTCAGTCCCATTTACAACTAAAGAATGGGCAAAGTGGATTGTCCTTAAAAATGTGGAGATAATGTTATGGGAGACGAGGTGTGAAATGCTGGCTGTAATGAAGTCAATAGTAAAATTTCGCATTGATTTCAAGTGGGGCCAGGATTTTACCCAGCATGTCTTAATATGCCTGTTGATTAGGACTAATTTTAAATGATTGATATTTTTGCTTCCATTTTACAGGCGACCAGATTTGGATCTCAAGCAAGTCAAAAGGTGATTGTAACATGTAACTCTGTGTCGTGATTACAGTTAATGGGCTTTATTTGTAATCTCCATGAATTCTCCCTAGATCGTTAGTACAAGATGTCTTGGATCTGGTTCCTATGAAACCACAGTGTGTATCCTCAGTGCAACCATTTTATTTTTTTATTTATTTATTTTTTATCTGAATAATCATTCCAGGATCTTGCCTGGATTTGGGGAAGAAACACTTAGGTACTAGGTTCGGCTCATACAAGGGTGGTGATGATGCTATCATATTTTCACATCGAGAAGGCAAATGATCCATGGTGCATATAAACAACAGATGTACTCAACTGTCACTGAAGTTAAACAGCTACATGAATTAGTGGCTTTCCTCCATAAAATGTGCCTGTGACATAAAAACAATGGGACTTCTCTGAAGTAGTATGCTTCTCTATGTAGACATTTTAATAGAATGCACATGCTCGTTCCATTGAATGAACCAGAAAAGGTAAACTGTTCAAATGTAATTGTTGAATTATCTGCTTGCACATAAGCAGGTTAGCAATTCCAAATATACAGATGTTCTCGTTTAATTCAAAGATTAAGGCGGAGATTGTCAGATCGGAGTGGCACGCAGCCCTGACAAAAAGCATGAGCTGTTTGCTTTAGAAGAGTTTTGAAAAATTCAAAAGAGAGAGTAAAAATCCCTGAAAGGAAGCTGAGATTATCTACCAAAGCCTGAATGTTACATTTAGTATGACAGAGAAGTGATGTATATATTTTAATGTATGATACAGGAGAGATTTGCTTATGAACTGTGGTTGCATGTAGGACATTAGCCTAAAATGCACAGAATCCTCCCATTCATATTGGGGCTAGGGATACCAGGAGGCAGCTTGGTGTTCAAAAGGGAGTTGTAGACACTAGGATGTCACTGTTACACATTACAGAAATTATACATGTATTGAAGGATTAAGAAAAATGTCACTTGGCAGGACTTCAAGGCTGTTAACTAATACCCAGGTTGAAAATGCTTGCTTGGCTTGAATGCAGGAATTTTAATGTAATACTGGTCTCCTTCTACCAAACCATCCAGCAGAAATTGAGTTTCCCTTCAGAAATTTTTTTTTACATAAGTCTATTAGTACTAGCGTGCTATTTTTAAATATCCCATGAAAATGTAGAAGTTAATCAGATCTACTGACAAGTTTCTTATAAGCATTGTCCTCCAGTGTCTGAGCCACTTATCGGTAGCTCAATTCACTAATTAGAAACTGGATCTTTTACTTTGCAATACAAATTTACCACCTGCATGTCAGCTTGGATGTGATGCGTTTTGTGATCATTTAGTGTCCATTGGCCAAACAAATTTCGACTTGGTTTTTGGCTTGTCAGTAGAGGCTGGAGTTGGTTAAGGATCATGCTACTTAACTTGCCTGAAAAAATGCTTCTGATTTTTTGCTAAAAGCTGCTTCTTCTACCTTCCTTGCTCTCTTTCTCTTGTGCTGTCTGGGTAAAGTTTTGGGGCTACAAGCAGCAGCCAGAGCCGGTAAAGCCCTCACATATATTGTCGTGCATGGGCGCTTTGTCACTGTTTGTGCTGAATATGTGCATTTGCTCTTGAGCTATCTTTTTATTTTCATTTTGTTTAAATCAAGTCTTTTTTTTTTTTTTTTTTAAAAAAGAAAAAGAAAAAAAACCCCCTAAAAGTGATGTGCATTTTACTGCAATGTCTTTTTTTTTAAATAAATTGGGTTAATTAAGAAAAGGATGAGTATGCAGCCCTGGATGTGTTTGAAAACCTTCTGTACTCCAGGCCATGCTTTCTGTAAGCGCTGGTTGTCAGGGGCTCCATTTGCATGTTTTATTCAGGAACGATATATACACAGAATTAGGCTGGAGTGTCATTTGAAGACTGAACACAATAAGAAATGCCCCATGGAAGGCCTCATTAGTAGGAACCTAGGGTGTGCTGTGTTGAATTGCACTGCTTTTAAAGCGCGATTATAAAGTTTGGTATCCTGTCTCCTACTCAGTGTTTCAAAAGATGACAAATCCCCACCCATTCTCCCTTTTCAGTATCCATCAGCTAAATTGTGCAGTTCTGCCTACAGAAGTTAGGTAAGACTTCCTTGCTGATACGTGCAGTGTTTCAAGCATTGTTTGACATCCTTTAGTTGCTAATCCTGGCTAGTTATCTCTTTCTATGACAAGACATTGAAGTAAGCGAAGACAAGGTCCAGGTTAATAAGCTCCAACCCGCCCCTTTAAAAAGCCCATGCAATTTTTTAGGAATTTTTTTGCATTGAATATTTTCCCCCCAAAAATTCTTTATAAAGAGAAGTGGTGGCAGCCTAGGACATGAGTCACATTTCAGAAACAAATCATTGATATAGAAGATGTCATCCAAAAGGGAAAACCAATGTTGTTGGGGTGGGGAAAAAAAACAGTATTTCAGAGTGAGGAAAGGAATGAGGTTTTTATAGTTTCAAGTCATGGTGTCCTTTTAATATTATTCTTCTGCTAGACTCATGTTGCAACTTCCTCGCTCTAAATCCCTGGATTTACATTAGTTTAAACATCCTCTCTAAAACAGAGCAGCCTTATGCTTCTACCCTAGATTTAACTTTTATTATTTTCCTGGAATGCTTGCATGCCTTAGCAAACACCTGAAGCCAGACACAAGTATAATCATCCTCTGACAGGTTTGACTCCAGTATGTTGCTTGGAAGTGGAATTGGTTATTAAGATTATTAACAGTTAATGTTACCTGTGTCACAGGAAGGACTATTTCCTTGTGAAAGAATGACCATCCTTTCCTGCTGAAAAGGCCTACCATTTGCAGGAACATAAGAGTCGAGTACCGTTTTTCTCCCACTACGCGTGAAGGCTCAGGACTTAGCAATGGGGCTGTCCTCTGGGCTGTTGCTGGTTGAGAGGTGGTGCTTGCTTCTGTCGCTTGATCAAAGACGGACCTTTCTTGAGCTCTGGGAGCTTTTACAGCCTTACTGTCTTGCATATCTGGGGTTTATTATTTTTTTTGGGGTGGGGTTTATTTCCTATGACATTTTTTGTAGCATTGCATTTTGTGTGCTTTCAGCTCACTCTGTTGCTTGTCTGAGGCAAAGCTTAAGGCTTTTCTGTCCTTGTTGAGATTTTTGCAGGCTAGTTTCTCGGAGAATGTTGGCTGTATTTTATGAAAGAAAGTATAACTGACTTTGTTTTTTGTTTTGCTTTTAAATAGGCGTCAGAGTTAGGTCAGACATTAAATGAAAATGTTCTCAAACCTGCACAAGAAAAGGTAACTTTGGAAACTAGTCAATAATGCAGTGTGATTACGTGACCTAGGAAGTGATTCTGTTTCCTCCTGCCACATGGATAGGTTGTCAGCACATCATTTATTATTGATACACTGGCATAGCAACAAAGGGAAAACTTCAAATACTTCGGTATTAATAATATTACCAAAGAAATGTTTGCATTTCCACCCCTGCACAAGAAAAAAATCAGGGCAAATACTTCGTCGCGGAGGGGGGCTGGACCTGATGCTCTTGTAAGGTCCCTTCCAGCCCCTAACATCTATGAATCTCTGTATAAGCAATTCAGGGAAATACCCATTTGCTGTTGCTTTTATTCTTCTCCCCCCCCTATGAAATGTCCTGTTCTTGCCATCTTCCTTCCAGGTATGGAGAGCCCTATGGTGTTCCTTAACGGTCTGGAAAGGTTAATGATAGCTAGTGTTTTAATTAATGAATACTACCCTTGTGAGGGCTCTCTTTCTTAATGCTCACCTTTTTTACTGCCAGCTCTTTCTCCATTCAAATAAGCACCTTTGAACCCTACCAGAGCACCCACATTTACATAAGGATCAGCGTAAATCAGTGATAATACACTTTCAGGCTGATTGAAGACAGCTGTTAATAGAAACCAAAGTAAAAATTACAAGAGGGTATTAATTTTTTAGATACTCTGTCACTAGCCTATTGAGACATTTTATTTGGAAAGCATTACCAGTTGGTGTCACTATTGAATTTATGCTATACTGTTTCTAGGAAGTCAGAATATCAACTTAAATGATCAAAAGCAAGAGGTGTGTGTGGGGTGGGGGGGAGTCTGTCTTCTCCCATGTCTAGCTATTTGCTCTTTAGACAAAGTGATATGGGTGAATCCAAGTGAATCCTGAGCAGTAACTGGCAAATAAAATAGAATAAGCAGCCAGCAAATGGTGGTGGCAGGTTCTTTTTTCCTATTTAAGTCATAGTTTATGGTGTGTCAAATGTTGTCGTCTTCCTTGTTCCTTCTTTACATTTTGTTTAAATCTTTTTTATCCCCTTTTGACATGCATTTATCCTGTACTCTTAAATATTTCTAAGCAGTTCTAAAACATTAATAATTTAGATCGTAACTGTTTCAGAAAGACGCCTAATTACCTATAAATCCTTGTTTTGGTAAAAAAGAAGGAAATAGTAATTTTTGTTTCTGGGGGTGGGGTGGCGGCGGGGGGAGGGGGAGTATATCATTAGCCCTGTAGGATGTGGGTTCATGTCTAATGAAAAGTGTGGTGTCACTCAAGAGAGTCATTACTCTTTTATCACACGTTCATCCAGTTGACTTGCCTTTAGTGGAGTTTTGAATCACAGAAGAGCATTTTAATGAGTTTTCCACTCTGTTATCCTGGACCTTTCTTTCTTCTTCTTTTTTTTTTTTTTTTTAGAATAGAATCTGAGATAAATTTATCGTCTAATCACAATTTTTGTTTTGCCAGACATGGTAGATTGTTTACAGATACAATTATTCTAGTTGTACAATGCAGCCAATGTACTGTGTTATCTTAGGGTGCTTTGCCCATAGTTCTGCATCTTCCTGTAACTTAATATCCTCCGTATTTTGGAGGGTTACTCCGCTGAGCAGTGTTGCACACCAGGTAGGGTAAATAGTGCAAAACTTCCCCGGGTTAGAATTCTTTTCTGATTCTCGCTTTGCGAGTACCTAACTGACAGCAGGTAGCAGTGGCCTGGCCCCTATGCAACTGGCAAGTTACTTGTAGGCTTTTTTGTTGTTGTTTTCAGCTGGTGAAAAGCATTCCAGCGTGCTTCAAATGATCAAAAGGCAAAGGCTTCACAGTCCCTTCAAAGTTTCCAGAAGGCTTGTGCCATAGTGAAAAGATACTTGTTTTCAACCTTGTCTTTATAACTGCCTTCATTTCAGTCTCCCCAGAGTCGCGTT
The DNA here is from genome assembly GCF_052110815.1 of Crocodylus siamensis. NCBI lineage: Eukaryota > Metazoa > Chordata > Crocodylia > Crocodylidae > Crocodylus > Crocodylus siamensis. The sequence goes on from NC_143404.1 coordinate 69,527,340, forward strand.
TTATTTTATTTTTAATAAAATGCGTTCTTTGTAAACTGTGATGTAGTAAGTTTGATTGGGATTTTTGGTTTTAATGATCAGGGTCCCTATAATAGTGCTCTTTCAAAAGTCAGTGGAAAGTTCCTACTAGCTTCAAAGGACTGCCCATACTCAAGAGTAGCCTTCATATTTTGTTTTCTTAATGTTGTCTAGCAAGTCAAATATATCGTGGCTTGGTTTTTACCTTGTGTCTCTCAGCCATTATCACAAATTGTCCTGTTTTTCAGCTGTTGATATCATTTTGTGTCACAACTAACTGCAGGCACTTTGATTCATCTAGGTGAAAGAGGGAAAACTTTTTGAGGAGGTCACCGTAGGGGTATCTCAGTTGGCTACCAAGGTATGAGAAGGCCTGCCTGACCACTGGGAGGCCAAATATTAAGCCAGTCTCGATATTCTTCCTCAAGCCCAGGTCATAGAGAGAAGGAGCAGATGTTTTACAAATGGTTTCTCCTTTCCTCTGTTTATCTATATTCATACAAGCAAATCTGGATAAAAGATGCTCATGCCATTTTTAGTGTGACCACTTGATGCAGAGGTGAGTGTGCATAGCTGCAGGCACATTAATTAGAGCTTAGCAGCATCCTCATAATGATTACACTGAGTGTGTGACACAGGCTCATAATCAAATTGGCAAACAAAATTCTGGCAGTAAATGTGGGCCAAAAGAATATGGAGACAGCTTACATGGAGTATCTGCAATTCATGTTATTAATGTGTGTCCTTTTTTCCCCCCATCTCTTCCTATTTTGCTGCCATTGCTTGGTTATGGGGTAAGTGCTCCTACAGCTGCTGGTTACAAGAGGCTTGGAGAATGTTACAACTAATTCAGTAACTTGAACAGCCCTTTTTGATAGTGATGTTCCTTCTGCCATGAGCAGTTGAAGTCAGCTTTGGAAGCCATTTCCCATGTCAGCTTACTGCCAGGAGCTTTTCCTGCTTGAAAGGAGGGGAAGGGCTAAGTTTTTATTTTTATTTTATTTTTTTTAAGCTAAAAAAAGTGAATTTATCCCTTATCTGTTTTGCTTAAGGCCTAACAACTTTGTCCCCTTGAGACTCTACACGTCTATGCGAATCTGAGAATAGTTCCCATTCGTGGTGCCATTTCATGGCTTGCGATCCTGATCTTAGCACAACAGAAGACGATTCCCTCAACAGCAGCGTGCAGGAAAATCAACTTTTGGCCTGTCCATGGGAGCTGTAAATTGAAATGACTTTATGAAACCTGTTAATATTCACATTAGTAATCTGAGCAAAGTTGGACCATGCATCAGATGTGCTTGGTTACATGGTTTTGCTGCATTAGGAGTTACTCTGGATTTGTATCAGTATAGCTGAAATTGGAATCTGCACCCTGGTTTGAAGAGCTGCACTGCAGTCCAAATGACATAAGTGACCAAAACCAGGTCCTGTTGCTACTCTTGATTTAGAAGTTACTTCACATGAACCACAGACACATTCTTGAACAGTATTAAGCTCCATTTGGATTGAATAGTTTTAACTGGGACTCCGTAACTTAAGGATTTTGAGTTAAATCCCCTTTGAATAAACTGCCACAGGCAGTTCCTTTTCCTTTTTATTATACCATTTTTAACACATTTGGCCAAGTTCTGTGAAGCTGTCAACTTTGGTCTTTGCCGTAAATGGACTCCGTAATATGTAGCTAGCTGCCCTGCTAGTGACCAACAGTGAGCATTTTCCTTTTCTGGCCAGACAGTTTAGGCACAAACTTGGTCTTATGAAGTTGGCGTCCAGGGCTAAGCAGTATGGGCATTATCTTTGCAGCATGCCCTGAAAATGCAGTGGTTTTAAGCACAAGATGTACTTCTCACTAAAAATTAAATCCAGTTTTAATTGTCAGTTAAAACTATTGTTGCACTCCAAAGTAGATGACTGGAATCGTGTGAGGCCACTTTCAATGCATCATCTTCATATGAATGAGGAGAACATTTTGCTATGCTTTGTGGATTTTGGTAGAAATCTTTCTTATAACAAAAGTATCATCTTAGTCCAAATGAACGAGGCAAAGCACCGAGTGTGAAATAACCACTGCTTCCTTTCTAGGTTCAGGGAGCTGGTAGTAAAGGATGGCGAGATGTCACCACTTTCTTTTCTGGCAAACCAGATGATCATTCTGAAAGGTATGGCCTTTGCCTTCTCAATGTCTTTTTAAAAAAAATCAGAACATTTTTCATAATCCCTAACTTAAATTTCTTCTGCTGCAGTTTGAGGCCATTGCCCCTAGTCCTGTCTCCTACAGCCACAGAGAAAACGTTCTTCCTCTTAACAGTCTTCAAATATGGGAAGGGAGATTATAATCAAATCCCCTCTCAGTCTTCTGTTCCTCAGACTTAATACTTTCAGCCTTTCCTTATAAAATATGCTTCCCAGGCCATTATTATTATTTTGGTGGTCTCTTTCCAGTCTATCCACATCTTTCATGATGCAGTTTTTCTTTCATAATGTAACTGGTCATCACCTTAGGGTGTTATACAAAGACTAAAATAGCTTATGACTTATTTTTTAATTTGTACTAAATGCATTGAATTTAATATTTATAAGACTATGAATTACAGCTTAAATCTGACTTCAGAAAAAATACTTCCAGCTCTTCTGCCTTTTTTCTCATTTTCATCTTCAAATTGGTTTGAGCAATGGGCAGCAGCATCATTGTTTTCTCTGTTCATACTGGCTAATGTCAGAGCGCTGTAAATGCAAGAGGACCACTAATGCTAATGTAAATGCAAGAGGACCACTGTTTTCAGCAGATGCACCTCATTTTTAACATGGTCGCATTGTAGGAGCTGGAGTTGGATAGTTTACTCTTAAGCAGAGGAATCAGTTGAGTCATTTGAAATGAATGGAACCAAATCTAATTATTTTTTCCTCTTCTTTTTTTTCCCTTTTTCCCTTAAAAGACCAGCTGAGAGAGACAGTTATCAGAACAGTGGAGGAGAGGGCTACCAGAACAATAGTGTAGATCAAAGCTTCTGGGAAACATTTGGCAACTCAGATCCACCCAAGGCTCATAAATCTCCAAGCAGTGACAGCTGGACATACGTGGACAATTCCACCGAGAAGAAGAGCTCTGATAGCTGGGATGTCTGGGGTTCGGGGACAGTTTCCAACAACAAGAACAGTAACAGCGACAGCTGGGAGAACTGGGAGACCAACTGGGAAACTGCAGGAGGGGAGAGCAAGTCCAAAAAAACCCCGAAGAAAACAAAAAAGGTGTCCTCAGGCACCGAGGATGGGTGGGATAACCAGAACTGGTAGGACTCTAGCTTTATGCCACATGGCTAAGGAGGGAGGCTGTGCTGGTTGATGGGAGGAAAAAAAAACAAACCACACACACAACTGGATTAACATGGTTTTCTCTATTGATCTGTTCCCTTGTGCTTCCCCGTCATTCTCCTTTCTTCTATTCCAGTTTAGAAAAAAAATAGTGTCTGATTCTTGTGTTCATATGAAGATATGGAGCTCCCGATGTCAAGGATGTCAGTAGATCTGTTCTCTTCACTCTGGTGCTGTTGGAGCTGGGTATGCCAGCCTACTTAAATTAAAATCAGAGGAACAAATCAGTGCAAGGACGTTTTCTTGGCTCGGTATTTGCATGTGTAGTTTCATGGAGCTGCCCATCCAGCCCTCGTAACTTCAGAGAGCATCTGGGGTGGAGAAGACAGGGAAAGGAGAGGAGCTATCTTCCACTGATGTCCAACATTCATAAAAGTGAACTGCAGTTGCATAAGTGCCAGTTGAAATGCCTTTCTGGATTGCTGGGACTGCATTCAACCTGGCAATTCAAAATGGCCATTAAAACACTTTTTATTGAGCGTGTTTTTAAACTTTACAAGGTTTGAGAACTTTTTAAAACTTTTTTTTCCTTGGAGAGAATTCATAGATGAGAAAAATCTAGGGCTAGATAATTATTTGTATGTAACCCACCATTTTGTCAGCCTGACTATATAGGGGTATTCAAAGTGGCACTACTTACACTCTTGCCTTTGTGCTTAGGCATTTACACAGTGCAGAATGCATGCAGGTGTGTAATGCACGGTTATGGCGTATATTCCTTTTAATTTAACTATGATGAAGGGGCCTTCCTGTGCCTCTCTAGCTTTCTTCCTTAATTTCACCTGCAACATTTGCTAAAATGAAACCCTTTTCCCTTCTGCATGGCACGGGACTGCCAATGCAGCAGGGAAACTGGAGAAATCCTGGAACAGTAGCACAAAATGGGTGGAAGATGTGAGAACACAATGTAACTATAAAGCCGGAGACAACCCACTTTCACAATAGATTTAGCAATGAAATTTTAGTTCAGTTTGTTAAACTTAGATAAATTTTATAATTGTTCTGTCGCTTCTCCCTACCATTTCCTGGTACCTTTTCTTTCTATTTGTGTTTCTTTTAAGAGATACTATTTCAAAGAGGCTGTTGGAGCCCTACTTATGTCAGCATTACAGAATGGAGCAGGATATGAATGCTGGAGTCAGGTGTCAACTTCAACTGTTTTAGCTGTTTTGCATGATCTATGAACATAAACTTTTGCATAGGGAAAACGGAAATAGAAGAATTCAGATCTTATTTCCCTTAACAGCAAAGGTGCCTTATGTTGAGTATTTCCATATTCCCGATCGCTCTACTTTCTTATTGTTAATGTGCTGTAATGTTATACAATGTGACTAAATATTTTGAAGCCACTTGAAAACTTTGCATCATGGTGCCAATTGGTAATGTCTACTTCAAATGATAGCATGAAATTCTTGATCTGAACAACTGTGAAACCTTGAGAGTGCGTCCGAGAAAATATATTGACTGTACGACAGATGACACTCATGGTGTGATGAGTTTTTTTGCTCTCAAATATTGCAGTGTTTCAGTTTTCACCATGGAGAAGGTTCAAGTGGATGTGGGCTATAAATGAGGTGTCTTTACCAGACCTCTCTGCCCTCCACACCCTCTCCCGAATCATGTTTTATCCAAAAAGTATTACCGGCTTCTTGGTTTGTAGTCTAGGTAGCAACATCTGTATTTACACTCTAGGGAAGTGTAAGTCTTACAGGCTTTCTTAGCTGTATAGTCTTTCAGCTGTTTTCTGGCCCCTGCTTTTAAACTGCTGTCCTGACCTTTACCTCATTGGCTTTTTCTCATCTGTAGTGCCCTTTCAGTGATATGGGGAGAGACATGTGTCCTCTTGGAGAACCTTATGCAGTGAAGGTCATTATCCAGAGGGTGCTTGTGCCAGGTTAGTGTAAGGCCCCATCAGTCCCACTGAGGAAGTATCATTGGCACAGTGACCCTCTTAACGGGGAAAATCTAAGGCCTCTGATACCTCTTGCAGAACCATTGTCAAGAACACTCACAGCCTGACTCTTTATAATAAAAAGGTGACTTTTTATTCAAATTTGTCCTGTTCCAGAGATACCGTTGTCTTGGCTTGATTGCATGTTAAACACGTAACAATTTTTGTATTTTAATGCATACTCTCCTATGACCTGCTGCTCTTGTCACTTGTCTGCTGCCCAGTTTGAACCTGTAATGCATGTTCTTTGGAGGCCATGCCATGTAATTCATGTGAAGTGGTATTGCCCAGTCCTTGACTACCATTTAATCTTTGTGAAGTATTGCAGTAGTAGTGACAAGCAAAATGCATATGTTCGGCTGGGTTGCCTGACTGCTGAAACTGTCTGTCTAAAGTGATGAGAAGCTGATTCGGCTTCCTGCGTGCATTTGGATTGTTGTCAGTTTTGTCAACCTCCCCAAATATAAGGGGTTTTTCCCCCTCCTTTCTTCCCCCCTAATAAGATGGGCTTTTATTTCATTCTGTATGATCCGTAATAATTCACTACGTGTGCATGCATCCTCATACACCTTCATTTCATCCTTTGCCTAAATTAAGGGGCTGTTTATATCACACTTGCAACTGTTTGGCACAGCCTAGTTTTTCAGGCTGCACTTTAAATTAGAAACCATACATGCCTGATTGGGTAGACCTTTGTGAAAACGATGTTCTTTCAGTACAGAAGAAAATGAAGGAACATTTTTTTTTGCCTGTAAAGAAATCTTACACTGTTGTGGAGGCCTAAAAGTATCCTAGGACCATAGCTTGAGGATGGTAAAAAGCAGCACTGTACTGGGAGATACAGATGCAAAAGTAAAACTAGGCCTTCTGCTAGGTTCAGGTGTAAATGCAGTTCCATTTTTCTAGAACTGCTCAAATAAAAATGATTTTATTTTGGCCCATCTGTACCCAGAGTCTAGCATGAAGGTGAGGGATGGGGGAAACAGGACATATTTTCTTCTTTGATCTTTTTGTTTTCTTGGGTTCTAGTTTCTTGGATAGGAGTTGGCTAAGAGAGCATCATCACTGAGAACACCGATCAGTTTTCAGATTAAATGAAATGGGAAGGTCAGGGTAGGGCGTGGAAGTAGTAACGAGCCCTCTCAGTTGTCACCCTTAACCATTCTTGTCCCAGGCCCCAGGAACTGAATTGCTGAGCTTTCTCATTCATAGATGTGCCCCAGTATTGAATTTGGGATGCACTGGCAGGGTGGGCGAACCTGTATCATTGGTGCATGCTATACCTGTATTGCGGTTAAACGAGACTTTGGTTTCTAGGGCTCTCACTTCTACACCTTTTCTTTCACTAACACTGTCGGGGGAGGGGGGGAAAGCCACTGTAAAGACACTGGAGAAGGAGGGGACAAAGGAGATAGAAATCAGAGATGTCTTCTATTTGATATTGCATTATCCAGTTTAATCTTCCCTGTGACTTGGTCTCCATTTCATTGAAACTGATGGCTTCCTCATTGGCAGGCTGAATTTCTAGAAGTAGCCTCATGATTGGAGAGGAGATTTAGGACATTCAAGCTAAGTGCCATTTGCAAAAGAGCAAACCATGTTAGTTCTTGAGTGCTCCCAAACCGGAAACTGGACTTCCTCTTCCCAAGGGGTTAGGTTTTTAAAATGTTTCACTTTCTCTTAAATCAGTCCTGAGTTATTTTGAATGTCAAGAAATGCTTGGCCAACTCTTCCCTTATTCTAGAAATCTCAAGGATATTGCTGCTGCTTTTTTTTCCCACTCTGAACATTGTAACATTCCACAGGTTGATAATGTATTTATCGGTGTAAAAATCTGTGCAATAATTTAACAAGTGTAGGTGAAACCTCCTTTGTTGTCTAATGCAGGAAATTACTTAAAGATGCAGTGTCCCTGTCTGAGATTTAATTTAACAGTCAGTAGAAATATTACAAAATCCCTTTTGCCTTTTCATCATCCAATTTTAACATCCTTTTTTTCAAAGAGGGTTTGAGCAAAAGTCAAGAGGCAGACTCATGCTTCAGTTTTGGACTGAAATGTTCTAGAAAGACAACTTGTAGAGCTGCTTATTGTTTTCATGCCAGCAGAAATTTGGCAAATGAGGGGTACTGTATCTTTAATTTTCCTAATGTGTTTTATGTGAAGTTCACGGGAGTAGCAATTTCGGTGAACGGTATTCCTTGTTCTGTAGAGTGGTACTGGACTTGAACTGCAGTGTCATCTATTAAAAGAGCATTACAATAAAGCAAAGAGAAACCGATGAGTGTGGTTGGTGTCCAGCTCCTGAAGGGGCTGCATTCATTTTAAAAGAAGCTGCCATCTTTATGTGCCTTGAACTGGACTTCATTACAGTGAAATGTGGCTTAAGCAAACCCTTGTAGGATATCCCCAATTGCTGGTCTCATAAAAGTGAAGAAGGGTGTGACTCAGTTTAGTGAAACTGTGGAAGAAGTCTGGAAGCAGGAACTCAATCAATGCGGACAGCCTGATTTTTTTTACAATGTTCACTCAGGCTGCCCATTGCCACAAATGAGTTTGAGTGATATGAGATAAGAAGGCAGCCAAGTGGTGTCATTCATGTCTGGTGCTAGAATCACATGTTCTTGACTGCAGGTTAGTGGGTGTGCATAGCGCACTGTTGTGTTCAGGGAATGAACTTAAATGAAGGGGAGGGGAAACCGCTGGACTTGGCAAGAAGGAGGTAAGGGGAGGAGCTAAACTACTTTTTAGCAAGTCCTATGAACATTATAGGTCCAGACGTATTAACATGGGTCCAGAGGAGAGCCACCCACATAATTAGAGGTCAGAGGAACAGGCCTGACGAGGAGAGGCTGAGAGGCACGGGACTCTTCAGCTTGGAGAAGCAGAGGCTCGGGGTGACTTGGTGGCAGCACATTAGGAACTGGGAGAAAGTTTGTTCACCAGGACATCCCAAAGGAAGACAAGGTCTAATAGCCACAAGCTGCTGGAAGACCGTTTTAGAGTGGCCATAAGGAAAAACTTCTTTACTGTCTGAGTCGACAAGAGTCTGGACTAGAAGTGGTGCAAACACCTACTCTAGATACGTTCAAGAAATGCCTGGATGCTCACCTCGCTGGGGTCATCCAGTGGTCTCGCGAGGTCCCTTCAAGGCCTAACGTATGAAATCTATGAAACATCAAATCCTAATTTCTAAAATCCGTTTGTTTTAGAAATAGTTTAGGGTGACCTTGATCAACCACAACTGAAAACTGCTTGACTTGGGTTGTTCCCACAACAAAGAAGTGAGCCTCTGATCACGGAGCAGCACCGTGCAACTCGGGCAAAGACCAGCTGTGTGTGTTATCCATCCCCTCTGCTACTGAGGGGAAAATAGCATTCAGCGGTTCTTTAAGGCCATGTCTGCCAGGAACGGATAAAGTAGCACCCCCTCCAGCTCCTTTGGATTCCCAGGCCATTGACTTTATGGATCTGAAAGGAGTTGAATGTGTAGTGCATCTGGAGGGTTTCAACAGCAGCAGGCACCTGGGAGTATGAAACGGCAGATTGCTGGGGAGAGCTTGGTGTTTCTCTGAAATAATGCCATGTGCTCTTGACTGTACCTTTTGGGTTTCTTGACTGTTTCCACGATGCTCCTCTGAAGTGAGCCGGGCCATCGCAAACCAAAATTCCACCCCCCGAGCCCAGCTGTGGTTGCCAGTCAGGCTTTCAAAGCTTTAAAGCAGGTAGCCTGCATGGACCTGTTTATGATGCCAGCTGCTGGTGCTCACCTGTGTCCAGCGGGGCCTCATTGTGGCATCAGTGCTGCGAGGAAGGAAATGTTGCTTCCCTCCACACAGTTTGCTCATATGGATCTAAGCCAGGTCGTGTGTCGGTCCGCAAGTCAGGCCGTTCCTCCAGGCTTGAAATTTGCCAGCAGGAGCCAAGGCAGCCAGAGACATGAGCTGCCTGTTAAAAGAGGGAGGCGAGAATAAGGATTAGAAAGGCCGTTTTAAGAAGACTCCCTGTGGAGACCAACGTAGGGGCAAAGATGGAGTCTCCCAGGCTATGCTGATGTTGGGGGCTGGCAAGTCCCCAGATGTGCCCCACCACCCTGAGCTCCCTAGTCCCTGCTTGTGCAGGAAGCCCAATGCTATCAGCCTCTCGCAGTCTGAAAACCTGCCTTTGTCCATTCGAGCGTTGCTCAGCAGCATCCCCCTGCGAGAGACTCCTCAGCTTTGTCCTGGCTGTTGTCTTACAGAATAGAGAAACCCAGCTCCTGCCAGGAAGGGGAAATATCCTCAGCCTGTTTTTTCAGCCAGATATTTGGATATAAAGGGCTAAGACCTAGTATTTGCAATCCTCCACCTAGTATTTGCAATCCTCCACCAGATTGCTTGGGGTTGCTTTTTTAAAGTGGGGGCTTAACAAATGTATTTGCACATGCAATGAATACCCAAAGGTCAGCTTATGCCCATAGACCAGGGAATTAGATGGTTAATAAACTGCCACCACAATATTGCTTAAGATCCAATTCAGATTTAGGCCTTCATCCTCAAGGAAGCCTTGTGGCACTGCCACTCCATTAACGCATGATGCTGTACGTGAAGGTTTTAACGTGAACAGTTGCTGTTTTAACTAGTATCTTTTTCAAATTAAAATTTCTGTTGACATTAGCAATTTTTCACCACACCACTGCCATACCCTAGTGTAAGGTGAGTAGTTTGGAGGTAGAATTTTTGTAAAGACACAACATTGATCAAATCAACGTTGACCTCCCACTCCATGCCCCCTTCCTTCCACCAACACCCTGGTAGCAACGAAGGATATCTCTTGGAGAAGATGGAAAAAGCCCAGAGTAAGCCCACATAAATAAGTCTTGCTACAATCTATGATGCCTTTGACAGCGCACTGTGATGCAAACTGAAACTTCCTCAGTGAACAAAACCATATCGAAGCGACTTTCGACAGTGTGAAGGATCTTGGAAATGAAAAGCTCAGCCTTACTGAAAGCTGCCTTTTGCCTGGTAAGTGGGTACTTCCTAAGCACAGCAGCGTGTTGACTCCATTTGAATTTTAACATCTCCCCTTATGCAGTTTGCTTGTCAGACTTTGCAGGCTGAGCTTTGAAAACTTGGCCAAGTCTCTTAGACCTTTGTGTGTTGAAGGGATGTCTATCTCATGTCAAAGCTACACTGCAGTCACAGCTTCAGCCTCAATAATTATAAAATCAACATTCTCCCAATGCTGCTCTGACGACACGATGTGCGCTCAGGCAACTACCTCTTTATCTGCAAAGTGCCTTTATGAAAGCTGATCTCTGCCCTGCAACCACATCGCTGTCTGAGACAGCAGACTCCTTTTTAATGTTCATGAGCCGACTCCTTTCAGGACTTGTACACCTCTCAATTTGCAATGACCAACAAAGGGATTTCCCTCCCCTACATTTCCAGAATTGGATGGGGTGGTGCATCTTGTCAGAGGAGTATTGCCTCCGCTGGTACGTCTGTGGAGCAAACCACAGTTGTGAGTGTAGCACGATGGCTTCAGTTATCTACTACAGGAAAGAATAGGAGGAACGACCCCAAACAATGAGCTTTTGACTTGTGGAATCAGAGTGTGAACCCTAGGGTCCTCGGGTCCACATTCAAGTTGCTGATATGCTAATGCCAGTGCTGTTCCCTTTGCTGCCCTAGTTGTACATACTAATTACGTGAAGGGTCTGACTGTTGCCTCTTGCCCCCCAAGCAGGAAAATACAGGCCAGCCCAAGAGTGGCAGGTCTTCCTGGGCCTGTGGCCCATTAGCTTTGCTTGATCACCCCACCGGTCTCACCTGGCTGATGGCTGCTGTATCTTTTTCGTTCAGTCGTTGCCCTGTTGATTGAAGCAGTAACATCGAAGCACAGGGCCCCACGGTCTGCTCTACAAACCTGCAAAGGCGCCGAGCGCTTTGAGCTCTCCTGCTGTGTTTGCGACCATGGGCACATTGAACTGGTTGTGGATGACAAACACCCCTCCCATTTCCCTGGATTTCCACCAGAGGGGACTCTTGTCCTACCTGGAAACCGCGTTTAGAGGCCGAAGCGGTCCACTAGTGCTAGCAGCTTGCTTGTGCCTCTCTCCTTGCCCTTGGTGTTTGACTTGGCGTTCAGATCGGCTGCTGTGCTATTTATTTTCCCCTTACGTTGTGGATCTTGTGGGGGGTGAATCTCCCTTCTGTCCAGCTGAGCTCTTGCATCTTACTAGGTAAAGCTGGTTTCCAGGCTTAAATGATGTGGTGCGTGTTTGGCATGTGAGAGAGACCTTCGTTTCCTCCCCTGCTCCTCAGCCTCTCGTACACAGTGGTGGGCCCCATTTCTGGCAAGCAAAGTGCAAGGCTAATTACACTATCATTAGTGTGTTCTTGTGACATCATAAAATAGGCCAGGAGTGCCAATGCCAAGGGATTATTTCTGTTTCCAAAGTTTCTGGAGCTCTCCCATCCCTGCAGAAGACTTGGCTTTGCAAGCAGAGGCGGCCTTTATCAGACGTGCATCAAGGAGCTTGGAGAGGCCCAGTGACACGATGGGCGAGCGCTGGGCTGCAAGTCAGCTGGGAGTCTCTGCTACTCGCCAGATACAGGAGGTCTTGGGCAAGTCACTTAGTGCCTCTGGGGCTTTCTGTGTCCTGCCTCTAGTCTGTCAGCAGCTGAGAGCAGGGGCTCAGTGCGTGCATGTGCTCTGCCCAATGCGCTGCAGCCCAGATCTTGGCTGGGGACTCTGACTGCTGTCACAATGAGAATAAATTGGCTCGAGGAAGAGGTTGCGACTTCCCCCTACCTTGCCACAATCACATTTTTCTGCATGGGCAGCACAATTCACAGTCAGTCAATGGGAAATCTCTGCCTCCCCAACCCCCTTTCCCTACAATTAACCCTTTTGCTGTAAAAACAATAGCTGCCATCTCTGCTGCAGGATTTGCAGACGCATGCCATATTCCAATGGATGCACGGAGGTGGCAAATGCAGATGGGGGTGGGTCGGTGTGTTTAGGGCTCTGGGGGAGAGGTGCATTTTGTTGTCGCTGTCATTGCTTCTTGCTGGGGGAGCAGGAGTGGAGTGTGGTATGGTGACAGCCCACTCGGCCCTCTCCTGTGATACCGCGGCCTCCTGCACAGACCTCAGTTTTGCCTTAGTGCAGCCAAGTCATCCTCATGATCACCACGCTCCCTGTCTCGTGCTGCACTTCTGGAAGTGCTGTTTACCATGGGGATCTTCCTTAATCTGGATCTGCAGGACCTCTGAAACAGATACACCCACTTTCTCATGGAGTGCCCCGCTTGGTTTAAGGAGCAGTTTCCATTTTGATGGGTGTGAACACAACACTCTTACGCTGGGGTAAGTCATGCTGGTATCCAGAGTGAGCATATAAATTAACCTGCTGTCTGGAAGTAGCTGCTCTCAGTAGGCCCTGGGTGGTGGGGAGCTGGAAATAGCCTGTTTTCTATAGGCAAAGGGCTTTTCCAGCATGGCACACTGCTGGGACATGAGTATAATTTCATCTTGGAATCGAGTGGCTGGCACCAGTGCAAAGCTGTAGACCATGTGTCCAGTCTGACCCGTGTTATTTGACTGCATATAGCTGGCAGTACTGTTTCCACACAAGCAAGCAGTATCTGTTGAGCTAACTTTGCCTGTGCCTCACCACTACCTTCAGCAGAGCCCAATACATACAGGGCATGCCTATACGTGCATTTACTGTGCATTCAATTTACTGCACAGTAAGCAGGTCTAGGCCGGCATCTATACTTGCAGGTATTAAAGTGCAGTAATGCTGTATGTGGACCAGTGTCCCAGACTTGGGACTAACTTTAGTGTTACTATGCAGTAAGGCGTCTACACATCTGTTACTGCGCAGTAACTAGTTGGGTGTAAATTTGATATGCAGGTATCAAACTTGCACCTAAGTTGGTGTAAATTGCCATATTTACTGTGCAGTATAGGTGCATGCCTCTACTGCATAGTCATGCTCCATTATTGCACAGTGGACATATAGACGCACCCATGGTGTTGTTCTCAGGACAAAATGGGAGCCAGTTAATGTCAGGAGAGTCTAGCCTTAGATTTCTCACAGTTAATAAGGAACTGTTGAACAGCAGGTTGGTGTCTGTCAGCACCATGCAATCAATCTTCCCCACCCCTCTGGGCCCTGAGCAACACCCTGTCCAGCCTTCTGGAGCTGAATCTGAGCCAGATTCATCAGAGTACTGGGACAACTTTGTCCTACTTTCCCAATGCAAACCCATCTTCGATTTAATCATGTCCTGAGACTCTTTCCCAGGGCCAGTGGGTTTCATGGGTGAGTTTTAGGGTAAGCACTCTGCTATTCTTGCAGATGTGGGCCTCTGTCATCCCTAATTTTTTTTCTAGTCTGGAGTTGCAGTGCAGAAACCAGTGGGTTAAACTGCCAACAGCTGCAAGGCTGGATCAGGAGCAGCACAGCCAAATATAAACCTCTCTGGAAAAAGGTTGGGAGAGGGGGTGGTTTGTGAACAATGCCCTGCTTTCTATCAGCCTTTCCCGCTGGCCTGGCTCCAGCACAGGTTAAACATAGACTATATGAGACAAAGCACGGTATCTAAGGAGTATGGCCTCTGGCAAAAACAGCTTGCTATTGGCTGGCGGGGGGTGGCCTTAGGGATCCGATTGTGCCGACGTTGGCCTGGAAGAAGAACACTTATTGCTAATCTGAATAGAGTACGGTGGGAAAATAATGAGCGGTGATTGCTAGAGCCAGTTGGGAGCGTGGCAATAACTTAATGTCATCGTGCAGCCAGCCCCCTCGGCCCGCTTCAGAACGAGTCGAGAGCTCCCTTGTCCTGACGTTTCCCCGGATTAGGCACAGTCTCCTTCACTGGTGGCTGTTAACCTCTGTCAAAGGTGGTGCTAGTGGGCTGCAGCAGAGGATCTCTCGTGGTCTCTTCCGGCTCTGCCTTCCTCGGGGACGTTGAGCGTTGGCTGGAGCCGAGGTTGGGTTTGACGAGGCTGTGCCAATGCTCCCGCTGGGACTTAAAGCCAGAGGTTCCAGCATAGACAGCTTTATCCTTCTGCTTAGGGCCAGACTGACTGTCCTGTTTGGGGTCAAGAAGGAATTTTATCCTGTGATCAGATTGGAGAGTGGTGAGCTTAGAAGCAAGAGATCCAGTTTGCCGGTGGGCTCCTAATGAGCGACCTTAGTTGCTAGTCCTCCAGCACAGGAAAACTTCAGAGGACTTCCTCTGGAGAGGAAACCTAAATGAGGCAGGCTGGGGTATGCACATGCATGATATCCTAGCATTGCAAAATAATGCTTGCCCTATCTGCTCAATGCCCTTTCCTCTATGCAACCAGCTGGCAGCTAATTAAGCCTCACCATGTCTCAGCGTGTGGGGGAAGGAGGTTGGGAAGGCAGAAATGGGCATCGTTTTCAGCTATCTCTGGATAGCTGTAGGAGAGCAGAAGTCTGTAGGGTGGAGTTGATCACCAGCATGGTGATGCCCTGCAATGCTACCTTGGGCTTCAGTGAGATGCTGCCAAGGTCAATGCATTCTTGGGGAAAAAAAGAACATAACACTGACTTCTGGGCACGTTTGGCTCCGAGATGGGCGTTACTATCCCTGTTCTTATAGAGAGAGGGAAAAGCAATGGCTTCCTAAGGGATATGTATAGAGCCAATAAACCTTTCTTCTTCACGTGCCATGATGGAGGAGGTTAGCAGCACTTTCAGCTGCTACTAGGCCAGCGAATCATTCTCGCTTAGACACGGGAGCTTGTTCTGAAATGGTTTCCTTTGGAACTTGTATTTTTGGAAGAAGCTTGGAATGAAGTAAAAATTTTTAAAAAAAGCACTAGCTCAATGGTATGCGCTGGAGTGGAGAATAGCCCCTTCGCCCATTAGCAGCACAGTCGGGGGGCCGGTTCCAGTCTGAATCAAAGCTGCCTTGCAAACAAAACCTCAGTGTGTCGGGGCTGAAAACTGATTACAAGGAGATGGGAAGGGACATTCCTAATTGCTGAGCAGGCTGGTTCTCTCACTTGGTCATACAGGATCGCAGGAAAGTTGGGCTGGAAGGGACCTCACAGGGTCGCATCTAGTCTAGCCTCTTACTCCCGGCAGGATCATCCCTGACTAAACCAGGCATCTGTCTAACCTGCTTCTGAAGACCTCCGAGGATGGGGATGCCGCCATCTCTCTGGGTTGCCTCTACTGATACTGAGCCACGCTTACAAGGTGGGTCCGTAGTTACAGCCGTTCTCAAGTGACTCGTTTCACAACCGCGGCGGGACGATCCATCGAATGGAAGCCGTGGGCCATAGGAGCTGGGTCTCTGGATGAGCTTCGCTGTACTGAGGACGAGGGCCAGGGGGACGAGGGCAAGGGACGGTGAGTTTAATGCAGTGCTGCACTGGCCCCAGCATGTGCAGGCAAGGTTTAAAGAGGCTGGTTCAGAGGACGCTTGGGACTGTGAATAGGGCTCTGAGCGGGAGCTCAGCATGTGTGAACATGCTATATCCTTCTCTGCCACTATTGCCAGCTGAGGAACGAAGCCCCGGTCCTCCCATGAGAACCCTTGAAATCCTTCACTGAGAGCCCCAAATGCTTGCATGGCCCTGGAAAGTCCCAGCCATTGCAATAGAAATGGAAGTTGTAAGCCGATGCCATGAAAGGCACCAGTGAGGGCCTTCTGCTGGGCTCCAGCCCTCCGTCAGCAGCATCTGCCGGCAGACAAGGGGTGTCTGTGTTTCACCAGGTTTATGATGTGGCGCAACGAGCAGGGCAGACGAGGCCAGGATGCGCCCTGTGGTGCTTAGAGGCGTAGAAAAGGCCTTTTTGAGACAGTCAAATGCTGCAGCTTATTTGCCTTGGACTGGAGTAGCCTGACCACAGGAGAGTTGTTCAGCTGACTGGGTTCGCTGCTGCATTAGCATCAAGGGCACCGTCGCTTCCCCGTGGTCAGAGAAGGGACTAGCCAAATGTGGCCGTTTCATGACTGGGAGGCTGCTGTGTATACCTGTTCTTCTGGTTCTTCTGCATGGCTGGAAACCTCCTGTTTTGCTCCTCTGTGCTCAGCACAGCTGAAAGCAATGCATGTGTTGGGTGACTCTGGGTAGGGTCTGGCAGGGACCGAGTGAAGCAAGCAGACGTAGGTGGCAAATGAGGGTGCATGGCATGATTCCTCACAGCAGCCTGCATTCAGCTCAAGCTTGCATCCCACTACCCCTTGTCTTGTGCTCCCATTTGAAATCCAGCCCCTCTGCACAAATCAGAGTCTGCCAGGGGCTATGGGGCCCTGCTTTTTGGAGAGCCCCTGGGGGCTTCTTCCCTGAATCCTGTCTGACACCGGCAGCATTACAAGCAAGCTGCCCAGCAGCTGCAAGCTTGTCTGCTGAGATTCGGTGACAGTTGGGGAGGATTACACTAATGCCTCTAGTTGGGAAAGACCGTGGAGGAATGGGGTGCAGGGGATAAGCTGGGCAGTGACAGGAGCTGGTGCCATTCCCTGACCACAAGCCATGGGCAGTGATTTAACACACAAGATCCTTCGGGGCTGCCAAGGGCTTGTGGTTCCCCTTGCTGATTTGCTGCAGACGGCACACACAGCTCCCCTTGTGGGTTCAGATCTGCCTCTTCGAGCAGCCCACGGGCTGGCTGCAATGCTCACCAGAGCTTGCTTTATAGCACGATAGAAATGCCCAGCAGGGAGGAGCCGTGTGGGTCTCTGAATCCAGACCTCTGCTGCCCCAGGCACCCAGGTCATTGAATCCCTTCCCTAAACCTATCATCTCTCACCTTAAAACTCATTGCCTCAAATGGTCTTATGTACCATCCCAGAAACTCACTTTTTTCTGATGCTTAGAAACCTAGTTTCCACCAAAATATATTCATGGCCAGTTTATACCCTGTTGTTCAGATTTGTATGGACTTGGGGAAGGGGTTGCCTTCCTTTGTAGTAGGCGCATCGCCCTCTACCCAGAGCCCTTTAAGTATATATTAACAACCTTTTATAGAAGCAGGACGTTCACTTTCACATTCAGCTTCAGTAGGTCTTTTCCCTCTCTGGAAGGTGTTTATATAAAAGCAATCCTATCCTTTCTCCACCTTCCAAAAGGGGCGTTAGTTCTGTTTTAGGGATGGCAAAACTGAGACCCACGTGCAAAGCAATTTGTGCTGGGCTCCTCTGTGGAGTTGTCATTAGTTCAGCTTGTGTAGGATGAAACCAAAGCTAGCCACGCGGCGATGAGTAACTCAGTGGTGGTTTCCAGTGTCATATTCTCCCAACGGTGTCTGGTCCCATTCATCTAGAAAGACCCTCGCTGCAGCATTCAGACCTGCCTTCCCACTGCACAATGGGATTGTTTCTGGAGTTTCCATTCAAAGCCAGGCAACCCAGATGAAGGGCCTGACCTGCAGACTTCAGCCTGTGTGAGGGCTGGAACTGGGTTTAATGACCTAATTGAAATGCATCTCCCTCCATCAAAGCCACAGGCCTGGTGCGCTGGTTTGGGGGTACCATTTAGCTCATTTTTGTACGGTGAACCGCTGCTTAAGCTGACCTAATTAAACATGGCATCTGGTTTATTGCTGCTGCTTTATTAGGCTTTTAATTGAAGCAAATCTCCCTAGTTGGCATGGCTTCTTCCCTCGGTCCCTACTGCACTCTCACCTGCATTTGCTTTGCAAGTTTTCCTTGCTCTGTGTACATTTTTTTCCCTTATCTCTGCCAGCAATATTTTTCACTCGCAGTTGAGCTGATATAGCAGTGTATGTGTTCAGTGTCAGTGATGAACTTAATTAAGTGGCTCCTGATGCTAGTTCCCCTGCCCCTTGCAGTATTGCATCTATGTCCACTCCAGATCCCAGGGAAAATGAGACTTTAGTGATGGAAGAGACCCGCAGCAGCTGACATGGAAACCACCCCTGGGACCACAATGGCCAACAAGGAGCAGGACCATACAGGTGTGTGCTGGCACAGACCCACCTGTTGCCAGTCAGGGCTTGATTTTATGTGTGCTCCATTTCAGTGGGGTTTTTCGTGTGTGTAAAATTAGGCTTGTGCATAAATCCTTGCACCTAACTCCACTGGACACCTAATTACTTTTGTGGGTCCAGGCCTTGATTGCTTGTTATCAAGACCTACAAACACAGTGCCCAGGTAACTCTATGTTTGACTGGTCAAAGCGTTATTTCGGTTCCTTGTTCCAAGTGTGCGTGACTGCTCTTGGTGTGAAGAAGTGCCTCGTGAGCTGGGACCGTGGGCTTCAGGGCTAGTGGCTGACTCCAAGCTCACTGCTGAACTGAGTTGTTCTGCCCCAGATGATCGCACCTCCTATAATGGATGCTGGATAAGGATTACGCACTTAATCAATGGGAATGCCATTTACTTATGTCATTGCTCGGTTTGCCCCTCAAGGCACCTGCCTGTGCCTTGGATGTCTGGAAGAGGGCCCTGACATAGAAGTGACCATGTCCTGTTAATTTAAACATCCTTATAAGAGGACAATCTCAAACGAATGGGCAGAACTACACAGTGTGAGACCCCTAAAGCTTTATGAGATGCTTTGGGGTAAAGGGAGAGGAGTAGCGGTGGCCCTCCGGATGCCAAATCCGAATTTAAACCTCAGCCTTACCAGAGCCAAGAGTTTCTTTAGGCAGCAACAGGCAAGGGCTGGCAACAGGCTTAGGGTGTTGTTCGTCCTTTAGGAGCAAGCCAGGTAGAAAGTGGGATTTTTTTTTCCATCCGAAAGGGAGGAGAGCAAAAAGCAAGGATCAGATTGCAGAGGCTCCTCCTCCAGGCAGCAGGTTTCAGGAGCAGGACTACCTGCGTTTACCTGTCAGACCGTCCAGACCTGGCACCACCCACCGTGCCCATGGGCAGGGGCTCCTAAAACAGCTGCCCTCAGCCTAGTCCAGGTGCTCTTGTGCAGCCGGGAAGCCCTGCGGTTGCTCTGTAACCCGGAGAGGGAAAGGGCCATCCGGAGGAGCTGTCAAAGCCCTCCCTGAGTGACCCTGGCAGAGCTGGGGAGGCAGAGCGCTGCTTGCACACACGCTGAACACTGCCGCTCTGTGAGCACGCCTCGCGTGCGCTGGGGCCAGGATGGAGAGCATTAGCAACGGCCTGAAGAAGAAAGCCACGGAGAGACAGCACAGGGCGGAGGTGATGATTGCCGGAGAGCAGCTGAGGTAGGATGTGCTGAAACCAGGGGGGAGCCGGAGCAATCCCTCTCCTCCCGTCTGCTTAGCCACGGCCTGGCTTGGCTGCTTGATCGGGAGGTTTGTGTGTGGGTGGTTTGCAGGAAAGAGAGAGAAGGAGGGGTGGAAAGACATGTGCTTGAACTAGTCTCCCTAATACCTTCCCCCCTCCTTGTTTCAAGATGCTTGTTCAGCGCAGCGGTCCTTCGGGGCCGGAAACCCCCTCCTTTTCCCAGGGGTTACCTGGTCTCACTTTTCCATCCTGGCTTGATTTTAAAACCAGTTTTTCATGGGTGCTTGGGGGTGTTCAGCTGGGATTGTTGCTCTCATCTCACCCCACATGTCCTTAGTGAAGGCGTTGAAGGGGGAATCTGCTCCCTTGCTGAAAAGACCCCAAGGGAAAAACTTTGGAGGAAGGAGGCAGGACTTCAGTCTCTTCCTTGCTGCTTAGTTTTTACCACCGTTAACACTTGCTTGGTTTGACGGCCTCCGGAGAGAAGGACCCCTTGTCAGCCTTGGTGTCTGGGAAGCGACACCGAGCTGATAACACAAGGTCCTGGGCTGCTGGGTACATTTTTTTAAGTGCCCGTTTCAGACGCTGCTTCTCTCGTCTGGATGAGAGGAGTTTTAGCCGAATGATGTTTGATCCAGAGTGAAGCTTTCAGACTCTCCTGTTTTCAACAAAGGGAAAGTCCAAAGGACCTTGCAATGTCCTAAGTCACTTTGCAAAACACGTTGTGGCCTTTAAGTCCCTCTTAAAAATGTTACCCGCTGTTTGTGCCCCAGTTTTAACATGCTGTTCAGTCCCATGTAGACTTATTATATACACATTTTTAAAGTACCTGACAAAAGCCTTTGGGATTGAGCACTCACTTTCCCTTCCTCTTGTGCAGATGCGGGATGAAAAACATAGTATAAAACACTATATTTTTAAATGGAAAACTCCCCTCTTTTGTAACCATGCCTATTCCCCTATGAGCGGGGGAATTATATTAAAATATAAGAGATTTTTATTTGGGCAGAGAATGGAGACTGGTAGGTAAGGGACTGTGTGCCTGGCCTGTCTTCAATGGGTCTCACCGGAGAGCGCTTCTCCTCATTGCATATTTGTATCCTGGTAAGTGTTTCTAATGCCTAATGCAGGGTTGTGGCTACACCATTTATTCACTCAAAAAATGGATAGTTTACGCTCAAAGAGCTTTCACTCGAAATGTGATGATGAGTCAACCCCTTCCTTTGCTTATTCTTTTTCCCACTCCTTTCGCCTTACCTTGTCAGAGATCATCTTCTTAGCCTAGAGCAGCTGTCTGCAGGACTTCTCGATACATAACGATTGGGAGAACTGCTGCCTGACTACCCCTTCCCTCCACAAAGCAAAATTTACTGCCTTTTAAATGTGCTCAGTCCAAAAAGCAAGCGAGCAGACCCCAAATGTCCTGCAGAGGAAAGCGAGCAGCTGCCAGACTTCTCATTTAATGTCACCAATGCAATGGTTCATCACGAGAACTGCGTGCCGATGGCAATTCAACAGTGGTCCCTACAGTAGGTTTTCTAGTGCTCTGCCCATGTCTTGTGGCAGCATAAGGGCCGACTATTAGGGCAGACATTCTGAGGAAGAATAAAGCTACCAGTTTGAAACAGTCGAGCCTCTACAAATTGATGGTGCATCAGTACGGACCTTGCAAGGCTGGAGTCCAGCATATCCTGGACCTGTCCAGTGATGCAGAATCGCAGAAAATGGGGGTGTAAAGGGACCCCAGGAGGTCACATCTAGTCCAGCCCCTGCTCAAAGCAGGACCAGCCCCAGCTACATCATCCAATTTGTAGCCACAAACAGAAAGGATGCTCATGACAAGATGCAACACGTTCCTGACCCGTTGACTATAAAGGAGCCTGCTGTCTTTCACTATATGATCGATTATATCTTTCTAGTTTTTAGCAGCCAGGAGAAGAAATGGAATGAGATGTGTGGTCCTGTGACGAGCGGTTCCTCCAGCCACTCTTTTGTTCATCCGTCTCCCTCTTTTGGGCCATTTGGACTGCACTCGGGGAACGTGCCTGGGGAATGGATGCCAAGACATACAGAGGCGTCCTTGTGTCAGTGGGGTGCTGAGCAGATTAGGCGCTGTTTGGGATGAGCTTATTGCAGCCCCAATTCACTTCCAACAGAATTAAACTGCATCTAAGGTGAACTTGGATGAGGGTGGCAGTTTCTGATGTGGGCTGTTGCAAGAGAGGGGAACAGGGCGAGAAGCATTGTGCCTTGAGCTTCCTCTGTGCAACATGCTTGATCTCCCTCTTGCCGGCTGAATTTGATATAACACAACTGCTGTCCCCTTCCCGAGTTGCTCCGACTTGCTGTCTGCGAAGATGACTTCAAAGCATACTCTGTGCTTGCGTTAGCTGACATCTGGGTGCTGTGATGTTTGGGATAGCACCAGCAAGATGACACTCCCTTTTGCTGCAGCTTTGGTTTAAGGTGCTTTTACAGAAGCCAGCAGAGTCTTTTCCTCTTTTCCCCTCGGTCCCCTGGTGAGTCCTGGGCATTGCAATACGGTACAGCACAAAGGCTGGATAGACAGAATGGGTAAGCACTGCAGCAGGAGCCAAAGCTTTCTGGGCAGGAAAGTGGAGAGACAGGACCCAGTGGCTGGCTGTCATTCCTCTATTCTTCCTACTGCCGCACCCCAAAGTCGACTCAAACCTGTCAGGCCGCAACCGCAACTGAAAGCTCAGACTAGCGAGGTGCTTGAATATGCCAGACTTCACAGTCAGTGATCCTCCCAGCACGCTGGGACCGGGAGGTAAAGATGGAGACCCGGAGGCAGTGACGTGGCACAGGCCACATCACAAGGAACAGGTGTGAAACCCCAGACTGGAGCTCCGTAGTGCCCATACACATTAAACCGTGGACGTGTCCCCTGTGGAGGAGCCTGCTGTATTGTGAGGAACAGGCTCATTTGTGATGGGCTGAAATAAATCAGCAATAGGATTTTTCCCCCCCAAAGTACCACCCTCCTTCCTGCACCCAAGCTAACAGTGTGTTTGTCTGAACAACCCTTTGATCTGTCTTCAGGGCCCTTGGGCTGCTAGACTAAGGTTGCAAACACTCCCCGTTTGGGCTGGCTGTTGAGATGAGTTTCTTCAGTGCTCAGACAGCTCTCTCCTGGCCAGAAGCAGCTGCAAATTTTTCTCCTCCATGCCTTTACCCTTCATACAACTCCAGGGTTTGAATTGTGGGGGCACTGCACACATCTCCATTTAGGCTGTGAAGGAGTCTGTTCTAGTGCTAGCCAAAACTGAGTCCAGGTGCCTGCTTCAACTGATCCAATCCCAGTTCTGCTGCTAGCTTAATCCCAGGACTGCCCTGGATTTTAAAGGACATGTCTGGCATTTAAAGGAAAACAAAACACCTCTTGGTAGTGAGTGCTTGTAGGACCAGCACCGTCGTGCAAGTGCAGCAAAACCACGAGGTTGAGGGCACAGGGCGGTCTCTCGGGCATGTGGTTCCCCTGGCACCGAACAGCACCAGGTTGTGGGGGCAAGGCAGGATGCACACTGATGTTTGCAGCTGCTGCACTTGGCACCAAAACCACTGGCACGAATCCAGTCCCGCTGGCTGGGTGATCTGTATCCCCATCCCTCCCTCCTCTCCCACACTGGCATAACCCTCCAGCCTTCCCTTCCTGCACCCCCCAGTTTAATCCCAGGCATGCCTCATTGCAGAGAGTCCAAGAGGAAGGGATGATCTTGGCAAGTGCACAAAGATGATCATTTCTCTAAACAGTTGCTACTCTTCCAGGCTCTTAGGGCGTCCCCTGACAGGAAAGGGCTGATCAGGGGCTTAAATGAAACAAGCAGACGAATATCTATTTAATTCCTAGGAGATGGTCTCCACAAAAATAACGAGCATGAAGGGGCATAGCTGGCTTAGCCATTATCATTAGGCTGGGGATGAAAAGCTGGCAAGTGACTTTGGGTGCCTAAATTATCGAAGCTCCTAATTTGAGACAGGTTGAAAGGCCTTTGCTTTCTGGGCAGGTGCTCAGCACTTTCTGGAAATCATAGCCCTTCTGGTTAGTGATCCCAAAACTTGGGACTTTTCCCAAATCACTAGTCAGTCTTAAAAGCCTGGGGTCAGGGAAGAACAGAGATGACATGGTAGAGAATAAGGGCTGCCTATCCAGGTGAGAACAATTCCCCAATAATGCATCTGAAACCTTTTGAGCACTCATTTCATATAAAGGAAGGGACTTCAAAAGCAAAGCGAGGGGAAAAAATAACATAGGAGGAAAGATTAATTTAATTGTAGGTGCATCAGGTGGAAAGAGAGAGAGAGCTGTCTGAGCCCCAAGTCGCTGAGCCTGTACTGTTCCCAGTAATCCCCACGAGGTCCTGTGTGTGGGAGTCCAGGAATAAATCCATGGAGCCCCTGAGGCTTCCCTCCCACTTTAAAGTGCTATGAATTTGCTTTTGAACAAGGTCATAGAGAATGAATAATGCTGGTCTTCCAGTGACCTTGACCAAGAAACATTGCGATTACTCAGACCAGCCCTTCCAAAACACGCACGGGAAGGTAGCACGGGAAAGTGATGGCCAAAGCGGAGCCAGCTCTGTAATCTCCGACTCTGACATTTCTCCTTCCTGGATTTTGTTTTTGGCAAAATGTGTAAGTGGTTTTTGCTGGGGGCAATGGGAGGAAAGAGCCTGATGTTACATTCTCTAGCTGCTTTTCTCTGGAAGGGAGGCCTGGGCACCAGTCGTGGCTTTCTCTACGCTTGCCTTTGCAAGGCAAATGTTAACTTTTCATCCGTCTCACAACTTAGCAACGTGGGAACTTTTTTCATTTATCCAAGATTTGTATAATGGGGTTGGCAAAATCCTGAACAGTGACAAATGAACGCTGTAAATCAGAACCCATTGCAAACTGTACTTTGCCAGCTAGGTTTTGTTCGGGCCCTTCCTTGTGTGACTTTTCTACACACCCTCTTGGATGCAGGAGCTAATAAAGATTTAGACTTCTAACACCAGGGCATTCTTGACCTAATATTTCTTATTTATAACAAGTTACCTAGATAGTGGCATCCCTCTTGTTGACTACGAAAAAGGCAACATTTGGGAGAACGACTGTCTTTTTGTGCCAGGACAGCAGGACTGTGCTATCTAGTACTTCGTCCAACTAATTGTCTCTCGCACAGGAAAGGATCCTTGCAAGGCTTAAAAGAAATTCTTTAAAAGTCCTACTGAGAATAAAGCAATCTACAGATGCTAAAGAAATGCTCAGTGGTTCAATATGTGCTGGCCCTTGGAATGTGTTTTAAAATGAATGATTTGAAACTGGAAACCTCTTGGAACTGAGCAGAAGATAGCATCAGATATTTTCTTCTGGGGAAGATTCCATGCTTTGGGCATTTTCCAATGTTAATATTGTGAAAACTGTAATGACTATAAGGCAGGGCTTGGGTACAAGTCTCTTGCCAAGTTTGGTATGCTCTGGTTTGCAGTTGGCTTTGGCTTGAACACAAGATCTCTTTGATACGCGGCCCTGTTCAGTTGTCAAGGTCACTAGGAAGATCAAAGTTTTCATCGTGCGAGTGATGCTCACTCCTGCAAATATTTCTACTGAAGTCACAGACTGTTGCCAGAGTTTTGAAGGGCCAGACCTTAGGGACTGCAAATGTCCCAGCTGAAAACTCCTTCCCAGACTGTGCAAACTTGATCGAAAAAGAAAGTGTCAGTTTTAAAACAGTATATATACGACTAGGTTTTTCATCTCTTACGGGAAGCTAACGCTCCACTACCCCGGGAATAGTAGAAATGAATAAGTTTCCGTTGTGTTTGTAAATGTGTGCTGGTTTTATGTGTATTTAAGAATACATGACTGAATAATAAGAGAAGCTTTGAAGGTTTTTCACTTTGTCAGCAAAACCAATAATGGTCTATTTGGATGCTTTGTAGTGTGTGCTGTAGCTGACCTGGTGCATTTGCTGGCATGGTTAGGAGGAGAAGGGATCTTACTACAGAATAGTGCACATATAAGCAACTCATTTATTTATTTGCTTTTCTTTGCAAGCCTTAATCAGCAGATGTGGGTTTCTAGATGCATGTTAAAAATGACCTCAGTACTGCTTCTCAGGATCAAAGCTAGTGTGGATGATGAGAAACCACATAAATGTAGAGTGTATATGTACGTATGCACGTGGGATGGGGAGGGAGTGCAAGCAGCATGCCTTATGCAAAGTGTGTATTTTGAGGTGGACTTTGGTTACATTTGGCACATACAATTATTTCTAAAAATCAGGAAAAATTAAGGATGGAAAAGCCAAATGACTGCAGGCAAAAGATGACCGATGCAACCTGGACTGAGCTCAGGTCTGATGAATGAGGGGGAACTGGAACCCAGATCAATGTGCTGGAAATCACTGATGAACAAAATCATGAGGATGGGTTTTTTTTGTCCATAACCCCTTTTTGGGGTCCTTAATTTTACTGCTGAAATGAGGAATATAGAGTGGGCAGAAAAGTGAGATTTACTTTCTTGCCTTCCTTGCTGTAGACTGTGACCCCAAGATCCACCACGACACCATTGGGCTTTTATTGCCCTGAGCTTTGAAGGTGGCCTGGCCAGACAGAGCTAGAGACAACCCAGACGGTCACCTCCACCAGTTTTGGCTAAGTGCTGAACAACACCTGGAGTGTGACATTTGGCTTCTTGCTGCCACCTTCCTCTTGCCTTTTCCTGTCTCCAGTCTGGCCTCTTTTTCTCTCTTTTCTTTCGTTTAAAAGACATCTGGCTTTGCTGGTCAACACTGCCATGAGCCCGTGACCAAGAAAGCATGTCTTCCAAAGCATTGCCTTGAGCAGCTGGTGCTGGTAGGCTTTGGCCAGGTCTCAGAAGACCTGAGCAGCCTGTGTCTGTGCCTTTCTTCAGCAGCAAATTTGCAGGGAACAGTTAGTATCAAAACTGGAAAGTGTGCTATTTTTCTGTCTTTGCTGTTCTTCTCTCTCCCCTTCCATGTGTTTGTTTAGTTGTATCTTCAGGGAAGTGGGACCAGACCCTGACAACAACTGTCGCAGATTCTCTGAACAAACTTTTCTTTTCCCCCAAAAGGCCAGTTACGACCCTCTCGAAGACCATCAAACAAGGGGCTTTCATGTAAGAACTCTCTGTAGCTAATGGGAGTGAGGGAAGGGATGTTGCTTAAAATGTACAACGACACCAGTACTTTACATTTCCAATGCTGGGACTGCTTCCTCCTCCTAGTGTCTCTTTAACAAAAGGTTAAAAAGATTTTCACTGATTGTTTGCGGGCTGTGGTATGCGGGCTGAGCGCCTTGCTTTCCAGACTCTGAACTTAATCATTTAACCATGTAACATTAACGCGCCTCTCCCTGGAGGCCGCTAACACCTGTAGGTTTTTCTGGGTCTATTAATTCTGCCCAAAATTGCTACCAAACTCTAAACTTAGAAATGTGTATGATCTGTGACCCCTGGAATAACTGGTTTGTCTGCAAAACAGCACCTGGCAATGTTGTCACCCGTGAACGTGCATGTTTACTGTACACTTTTAGAAATGCATCGGGTGGTTTGTGCAGACTAAGAGCCAGTTCAAACCATGTCCAGGGTTTTCTGAGGTTCAGCAGAAGTTACCAGAAACTTCGCAGGATTGGGCCTGCCACTTCATGTCAAATTTTAGTCTTAATCAGAGAGGCTTAACTAAGCACCCAGATTGTCAGGTAATTGCTCCAGGCATGGATGAGTACCCAGCCTCGGAGGGTACGTCCAGGGTTGCCCTGCATGGAGCTGCTCCTCTGAGCTGTCCCGGGGGCTGCAGTTATGTTCGGCAGCTTTCTCTCTCTAGGCTTCGCCTGCATGATGGAAAACTCATTAAAGACCGGCGGTACCACCTTCGAACATATCCCAACTGCTTTGTAGCGAAGGAGCTCACAGACTGGCTGATTGACCACAAAGAAGCACCAGACCGCGAGACGGGAATCCGCCTAATGCAGAAGCTAATGGACCATTACATCATCCATCACGGTTGGTGAAATCCTTTAGCTACCCTTTCACTTGCCTGGGAGAGACTCTTCTAAGTGTCTGTCCCTTTTTCCACGATCCCTGGCTTACCTTCTGCAAACCCACGGGCAGCTCCCCAGAAGTCAGCGGAGTTATTGAAGGGACTGGTCTCCTGTTTATTTTCCCAGCTATTTAGGTTCGGCCTCTGCCCTGTGATTGCTACAGGAGACAGGCTATGGCTGTGCTTGAGCAATATAGTCCTTCCAGGTGTGTCACTTTGGAGAGGGCAATACCATCCTCTCAGCAGGCTCTTGCCTACAGGGAGCACCCCAGCAGCTGCTAAAATACTGTAGTTTCAGCATTCCCAGAGCCCAATCCCACCACCCTTTTTGTGCCATGCAAAACCAGAAAATGGAAGAAATAACAGCAGCAAAAAAGCAATGCAGGTAAATTTATTTTCACTGCACCAGCCTGTAGCTTCTCAGCTTCCGCGAAGGTTGGTTATAGAGGTGGGGCAGGTTGCAGACCCCCTAGCTGTACGGAGTAACGTGACCCTGACACACCATGGGTCAAAACAAACTCCCAGAAATGCCTCCTTTGGGAATTTAAAACATTCTAGGCATGTCTACATGTGCATTTACTGCACAGTAAGTTACTGCGCAGTACAGGGTTTTTCAGACCGGCGTCCATATGTGTAGGTGTTACAGTGCAGTAGTTCTGTGTTCACTTCCACTTGGGAGTAAAGTTACTCTCAAGTTGGAGCTCACACACACTGTGTTACCGCACAATACCTAAGTGGGTGTAAATTTGCTACCTGTATAATGCAGGTAGCAAATTTACACCCAACTCGGTGTAAGTCACCACAGTTACTATGCAATCACTTAAGTTACTGCGCAGTAACTGTGCACATGTAGACGCATTCTCAGTGTCATTTTACAGGCCTTTTCTGGAAGCAGTTCTGAGTACAGATTAGCTTGTTACCTGGCTCTGATGAGGTCTCAACCCAAGTCTCCTCCTATTTTTGGGTCTCTCTCCCTCTCTTGTAATAGCTCTGTTTTGTTTCTGTACAAACCTGGGACATACATTACTCTTAAGAGAGGTTCGGCCAAGTCATAGGAGTGCCAGTGTGAGAGAGACCATCCCAAAGGTTTGATCCTGGGTCTAATACAAACATCTTGCCCTTGGGTGCAGTCATGTCTCAGTTCCCCCCCCTCAGAAACGGGTATAGTAGCAGAAGTCTGGAATGGGCTGGCCATCTCCATGAGACAAGTCTCACATTTCATCTGTGAATTCACCCATGAAGCCCAGTAACTCATGGCTGAATCTGTGCATATTTTCTCCATGCTCCATCCTGGAAGAATCCAAGTGCCACGTCCCTTGATTTGAAAGCAAACCCCAGACTGACATGCTTTTGTAACTAACTGGGTGCTGGCTTTTGAAACCCCACTTCGCAAACATTTACTGGGTTTTGGGGTTTTTTTATAATGGGCCAAGCCAAAGCTGTGTATTTGGTCTAGACCCAAACTTTGGGGCATCTGGGATGTCCAATATTTGAAGATGTCTCAGTTTCCCCCCTCCAAGAAACAGGTATAGTAGAAGAAATCTGGAACAGACTGGTCATTTTCTATGAGACGTGTCTCAGATTTCATCTGTGGATTCACACCTGAAGCCCAAGAACTCGTGGCTGAATTTGTGCATATTTTCTACACGCTCCATCTTGAAAGAATCCAAGTGCAGAGATGCTGCCACATCCCTTGGTTTGAAAGCAAACCCCCAGATTGACAGGCCTTTATATCTGGGTGCTGGCTTTTAAAACCACACTTTGCAAACGTTTGCTGTGGGTTTTGTTTTTTTTTTTTTAATAACGGACCAATATTTGAAGATCCAATATGTAAAGAGAGAGAGACTTATATTACTGTCTGCACAGTCATTCAAATGCGTGATCCTATCTTTTTAATGCTACACCTATGTGTGCATGGTCTCTGCCTTCACTTTGCACTGCTCATAGCTTTACAGGAGGTGAGAAGTAGTTATCCTGCTGTGAGGTGCAAGGTTTGCAGTGCATTTCATTCAGCTTTATGATGCCTTTCTAGTAGGTTAGATCCTTCCACGGGGTTGTGTATAGGGACCCCTGCCATGCAGTATAGGGTATCTGAAGGAATGGAAACAGACTCTTTAAAGATGAATGCTATCATCAGAACTTGTTTTGGGGTGCCTGGATTCAGGGAGATAATTAACAAAGACAGAATCGGCAGCAGAGACCCTGGAGCTGCCAGGGGGAGTTGTATGCAGGAGCTGAAATATTCAGCTCTAAGTTCACTGTCTGGCAGAGCACAAGTTGGGCACATTTCCTTCTCAGGAGCCGCACAAGGCTGGCTTGTGTGTGTTGCCTGCAGCCTAAGGCCGGATGAAACTAAAATAAACACAGGCTGGCAAGGCGAGGAGCTGCCTTCCTCACGCAGCTCGGGCCCAGGTAGGGAGGACTCAGCTGTGTGGGGAGGGGTCCTCCAGGCTGCGTGTCCGCAGAACGATGCACATCTTGGTATTTTTCTCCCTGTGGCTGGTAACCAAGCAGGAAGAGGAGCCTGGGACACTGATGGAAGAGCTCCTTTATCCAGCGGGTCCTTCAATGAAGGCAGTGTTTTCCCAGCCATCTCGCTCGGGTAGATTAGGGCAAGTTCAGACAGGCTGGGGGAAGGTGTGAATTCTTGCTTCCTTCGTCCTTGCCAGAAGAAGAAGGGCCAACATTTGCATTTGTGCGTGATTATTTGTTTGGGTGGAGTTTTTTAGATTTTTGCCCACCCTACTCAAGAGCGCAGTATGCTGTGTGCATGCACAGGGTGTCCTTGGAGCCACGTGTCCTTGAGTCACCTCTGGACCAGCTAGTTGGCTTCTCTGTCCTGCCCACAGACAGCAGCATAATAATATGGACCCTGGGGGGGGTGCAATCCTGTGGATATATAGGATTTTAAAACTTAGTTGCTCTTTGTATTAAGCAGGTATCTTCCCCAGCTTGATGGGTTGGGCTCTGGAGGGACACACATTTAGGGACAGGGACCCCATCAACTTGTAAAGAGCTGGATTTCACCTGGCAGGATCTGGGGAGTGCTGATCCAAGCAAGCCAAAAATGCGAAGTGAAAGCTGCAGAGGAAGCTTCTCTCTGAAGGACCAG
This sequence comes from Crocodylus siamensis, assembly GCF_052110815.1. Classification (NCBI taxonomy): domain Eukaryota; kingdom Metazoa; phylum Chordata; order Crocodylia; family Crocodylidae; genus Crocodylus; species Crocodylus siamensis. The sequence goes on from NC_143404.1 coordinate 69,558,059, forward strand.
ACTTGCCGAAACTCGTGGCATCCATTGTTTGCAATGGGCTGGTTTTGCCTTTGTTCTTAGGAGCTGCTGAGTGCTCAGGAAAACTCTGCGCACTTTGCTGAGCAGCCAAATGGGAGCTGAACGCCCTTGAAAAGTCTGCCCCCAAATCTCCAGCATGAGAGACATGAGCACGCTGGAGTGCGCTGCTCCTCTATCAGGAAAGGCTGCCGCGGAGGAGAGGGAAGCAGGTGCTCCTCTTCTTGACACCAACCCGTTATACTGGTGTCTAGAAATAAACCCGTCGCTGCTGCAATGCAAGCACTCTATCTGTTGCCATCTGCTGCTTGCTGAGAGATTAATGCCCTTTTACTTTAAGCTGCCTTGAATATAAATAACCTCTGTTTCTGTGCTTTATCACAGAAGCATAAAGCTGCAGCCATTAGTTCTGGGTTAACCATTAACGCTTACATCTGATTATTTTTCCATTTTCCCAGCTATTTTTTTCACAGCCAGGTTGACAATTTCAAAGAAATCCATTATTTTATTAGGCCTTCAAATCACAGGGTGCAAACAAAGCTTTTGATTGGTTATCAAGGGCGTCCACTGCCTACATTTCCTCTGAACCCTTATCAACCTCTTCCGTTCTTTTTATTTCTCTTTTAAAAACCTTCATCCTGCTTTGCAGCTAGCTATTCCTATTTTTTTTTTGTCTTCTAGTAACAAGGTTGTGTGCTTACCAGTGTTGAGGTTATTTCCCTGCAATCATCCCTTTGAAATCTTGTGCCTCCACAGAGGAGAAAGGCAACAATTCCCTCTTGAAGTGCATTGCCTATGGTATCGCCTAGTTGAGTGATGTAGATTAAATGGTTACCGTAGGTGTGGGAAACTGGATTTAGGAGTTCACCTCCATGCACAGGGTTTTCAAGCGGCCAAAGTGTGTCGTCAGCCCTGAGCTGAGTAATTCCTGTCTGCTCCCCTGTCCCCCAGCCCCTTGAAGGACCGACTGTAAGTCTAGCTGAGCCATTAACCCTGCTCATCAAGATGGGTAACACTTTAAAGACCCAGAAGAGCAGTCTCCTTGGGCTGATCCTCCAGCCTGAACATTTAATGCTGTCATCACCATTCATCTCCCCAGGAGGCAAAAAACATAGTCCTGAAGATGAGTGAATGCAATAATACTTAGCACTGGGGCTGGTCGGTAAAAGGCAGGCGTATTATACCTAAAGCCTTCTGCAGAAGTGAACGTTATTGCTCAAAACTTTCTTTAAAAAACGATATGCAATTCTTTCCAAAATGATACATCATTTCCAAATGAAGCATCTTGAATTGCACACGCTTTCTTGGATCAGGCTGTCTATATGTGGGACAGTGAGGGGATATCACTCTTTTTAGTGGAAAAATATTCCTTTGTATTTTAATTGGGAAAGTTGTTTCCCAAACCTTGTCTCGTGGGTGAAGTGGCTTCTCAATGTGTGTGTGTGGGGGGTGACGGGGGGGTGGGGATGAGGGGATAGGGGGGTTTCCATTTTGGGGACAGACTGTTTGACCTTCTGTTCTTCCCACTTCTACACCACGGTGGATCCCTAAGTTGGTAGTGTCCCAGGTGGGGAGACTGAGGCAGAGAAGCTAATGGATTTACTCAGGGTCCAGTAGTAAATGCAAACCAGAGCTGGGGCTGTGGGTCGCAGGACAGTGGACCTTTTCTGTGACCGTATGATCTCTCTGTGGTGTCACGTGCATTTGCGTGCTAACTTCTGCACGCTCCTAACCCCGGCACTTGTACAAGCAGTACAATCATGCAAGCAAAGAGGTGACCGCAGTCTCATGCACTGAATTTTCCAGACGGAGATGCCCCAGATTGGATTGTCACATGAGTGAACTGGGCAGGCTCAGCACAGATTTGTTATATGGGAAAAGTTCTTGGAGATGCATTTAGATTTCAGAGCATCTGCAACAAAAGGAGAGAACTGTCAATACTCTGATGATGCTTTAGGATTTTTTTTGGTCTGCTGCTTTTCACTCCCTCCCTCCCCCCTAGTTTGCTTAGACATGGCAGGGCCTATTTAGAGAGGGAGTCTGCCGTGGTAGCCTGAAGTGAGGCAGGAGGCAGGTGTAGACAAATTATTAAAATTATAGACAAATTAAATAAGATATATATTGAGCACACCTTTTTGTGAACTTGACATCACTCCACCCAGGGCGTTTTAACCAAACAGACTGTAAGCGAGCTACATTTCTTATAACTTTAGGTGAAGTGCAACAATTAGACTTAACCACGTGAGCAGGACAGGGAGAAACTCTCTGCCTTATTTCAGCTGAGCCCACCCATAGGTTTTGTGCATGAGACCTGACTGATTGCTTTCCCCAGAACAGCCGTGCACCCCTTTCCCCCACCCCGGGAGTGGATATGTGTATCCAGACCCCCTTGTCAGGTGCCGGATCCTATTCAGAACTGGTTTCTAATGGAGCCAGCTATGGTGCAGGTCAAAACCGAGGTCAGGACCACCACTTAGCATCTGCAAATGATGGACAATTATTCTGCAGACCTTGTGGGATAGGGTACGCTGTGTCCTGCAGCGCTGATGGCTCTGCTCTGAACTCCTTCCAGTTTGCGACGAGCACTCGGACTACAAGGACGCCAAGCTGCTGTACCGCTTCCGCAAGGACGACGGGACTTTCCCTCTCAACAAAGATGTGAAGGTCTTCATGAGGGGGCAGAGCCTGTACGAGAAGTACGTGAGTCCTTCCTTGCATGGTTTATCGCCATGCGATGGCCTGGCTTCTCTCACTGCTGAAGCTTCAGGGACCTTCACTGCTGCTGCTCTTTCTCCTTCACGCCCTGCACCAGTCACCTGCACCCGATGTCTTGCTTTCCTTGTCGCTGATCAGTTATCTGCACCCGATGTCTTGTTCTCCTTGTCTCTGCAGCAAAGCAACAGGCTTAGGTGGAGTTCAGAGGTGGATGTGAGCAGGATGCAGAGCCTGAGCCCATGGATGCCGTGGAGGGTCTGTGTTCAGATCCAGGCCTAAACTTCACAGCCTGGAGCCATCAGTAATGAGCATGGGCTTCCCTGCTACCCATGGGGAACTATCTGAAGATTTGCAAGCCCCAAATTCAATTCCTGGTTCAGCCACAGCCTTGGGGAAGTCCTTTTGCCTCTGTGCCTCAGTTGCACATCTGTAAAATGGGTATTCTGGCACGTCCCTGCTTCCTCAGGGTGTTGTTAAGATAAATACACAAATCATTTCAACTGAAACAAATTCTCATTTGGGAAGGGAAACTCTTCTCTGTCTCAGTGTTTTTGATTAGATATTTCTGTCCATCAGCTCCTGTTCTAAATTTGGGAAATTGTTTTCTGTGAATCACATTCAGTCCTTTTTATCTGAACTTGTTTTGCCCCCTGAATCACCTCTGTACTTTGCTGTTTCAACTGCCTTCTTATAGTTTCATAGTTAGTAGGGTCGAAGGGACCTGAGCAGATCATCAACTCCAACCCCCTGCCATGGCAAGAAAGAGTACTGGGGTCAAATGACCCCGGCAAGGTGTGCATCCAGCCTCCTCTTAAAGACCCCCAGGGCAGGAGCCTGCACCACTTCTCTTGGACGTTGGTTCCAGACCTTAGCCGCCCTGACCGTGAAGTCGCGCCTCCTGATATCTAACCTAAACCTGCCCTCTGCCAGCTTGTGACCGCTATTCTTAGTTACTCCTGGCAGTGCTCGGGGGAACAGGGACTCCCCCAATGCCTGCTGGTCCCCTCTGACTAGTTTGTAACAGGCCACTAGATCCCCCTCAGCCTTCTCTTGTGGAGGCTGAACAGGTTCAGGTCCTGCAGCCTGTCCTCATAGGGCCTGCCCTGTTGTCCCCTGATCATACAAGTGGCCTCCTCTGGACCCTCTCCATGCTGTCCACATCCCTCCCGAAGTGCGGCGCCCAGAACTGGACGCAGGACTCCAGCTGCGGCCTGACCAGTGCCGCATAGAGGGTGAGGATCACCTCCCTGGCCCTGCTCAAGATGCATCTGTGGATGCAGGACAAGGTGCGGTTGGCCTTCCTGACTGCCTCTCCACACTGCCGGCCCATGTTCATCCTGGCATCAATGATGACTCCAAGATCCTTTTCTGCCTCTGCCCTGACAAGAAGGGGTTCCCCAGCCTGTAGGTATGGTGCTGTTCTTCCTCCCCAGGTGCAGCACCTTGCACTTGTCAGTGTTGAATCCCATCCTGTTCTCATCCGCCCACCCCTGTAACCTGCCCAGATCTAGTTGTATCCTGTCCCTCTCCTCCAGCATACCCACTTCTCCCCACATTTTAGTGTCATCTGTGAACTTGAACAAGGTGCTTTTCACCCCCTCATCCAAGTCGCTGATGAAGATGTTGAACAGCGCGGGCCCGAGGACTGAGCCCTGGGGGCCCCACTGCCCACGTCCCTCCAGGTTGAGAAGGACCCATCCACCACCACCACCCTCTGGGTGCGGCCCACCAGCCAGTTGGCGACCCAATTGACTGTGTGGGTGTCGACACCACAGCCCCCAGTTTCTTAATGAGAACGGGGTGAGAGACAGTGTCGAAGGCCTTCCGAAAGTCCAGGAAGACTACGTCCACTGCTCCCCCTGCGTCTAAGGATTTGGTGACCTGGTCGTAGAAAGCCGCCAGGTTGGTCTGACAGGACCTGCCACTGATGAACCTGTGTTGGTTGCCCCTAAGCATAATCTCCCCCCCGGCCCCTCATGGATATGTGCCAGGATAACTCTCTCAAAAAGCTTGCCCAGGATCAAGGTAAGACTGACTGGCCTATAGTTTCCCAGGTCCTCCTTCCTCCCTTTTTTTATCTTGATGCTCCATCAGTTGCTGAGCATCAACAGTCGGATTCAAAAATTGCAGCTAAAGGAGTCTACTATCAGGCAAGCAGGGAGGGGAACTGGTCGGGGCTTGGCCTCACGATTTGTCCTCAGACCAGCAGGAATGAGCAGGGGGAAGGTGATATTTCTCTTTTGCTTTTGCACAGTATAAGAAACTGAGTTCTGCAAAACTCCTGCTAGCCCTCCGCATCTGTGAGGCTGATGCACCCTCTTGTGGATGCAGAAGCATCAGCCTTCCTCCTTGCAGGACACAGGGCTGCATTTATGCTATGTCTTACCCTTACCCAGCTTTAATTCTCTGAGGTTGCTTTTCTTGGCTCAAACACTTGGTCTTGCCTTGAGTTTCCAGGAGAATTAGTTCTGCTGAAATCACCTCCCCTTCCAACCTTTTTTTTGCTTGTTTTGAACCCATGTGAAAGGAGTGCCTTTTGCATGACAGCCCCTGAGAACATGAAATGCAAGTTTTAAAAAAATAATGCAGACACCAGGTGCCTTTCCAGCCTGGTTCTGGGTTCTGTTGCAAATGCTTGCAAAGCTCTTTACCTCTCATCTTATCTTCCGAGTGAGTTGGCATTTCAGGTTGTGCATTCAACTCTTGAGTGCCTTGGCTGCTTCCTCCTCATCTGTGTTTAGAAGGAGACCTAAAGTTTAGCTTTGATCAGGTGGGTTCGACCTCTCACATCGGTTGCCTTTTCTCTCTACTATCTTAAATATTTTAAGTAATGGGCTTTCTGCTACTTCTCAGGGCTTGTCTGAGGGAGAGGGCTGCATGACTTTAACTGAAGACTGCGTTTTAAATTTATTTCCATAAGCCAGTGGGGAGCCTTTACATTTTGCTTTCAGTTCACTTGCCCCTTTGGAGGGTTTATTCATGGTTCTGCACTGGTTTAACGATAGATTGGGTTAAAATGACACCACTGAGGGCTCCTCCCCCAAGGGAAGTTACTGTGAAGTGAGTGAGAACACTGAATCCCAGTGTAAATGCTCTTGGTGTGTTGGGTAGCTCACTCCACTTGCACTGGTGTTGTGTAGAGCAGGCAATGATCTGTGAACTCACCTCCTTTGTTGCAGACCAGGTCCTTTGGGTAAACCTGGTATCTTTTATTAGACTCTCTCAAAAAGTTGGGAAAATTCTTCTTTGCACGCTTTCAGGTATAAATGCCCTTCGTCAGGCTGAGGAAGCATCTGCAGGTGGTGAGGAAGCATCTGCATGGTGTTTCTACCCGAAAGCTTGCACAGAAGAATTTTTCCAACTATTTGAGTTGGGCTAATCAAGAGATCAGATTCACCCTGTCTGCCCATGTCCTTCGGGCAACCCGGCTACAACCTAGACGCCCTTGTTTCATTCACTTGTGCCAGCTCTCTTGGCCACTGCAGGTAGGACAAGCCCTGCACCACTTTTGTAGCAGTGGGGCTAACAGAAAGATCACTGCTCCCCCTCCTAGCCTCTGCTTTACCCATTGCCTTGGTCCTTTTCTGCGCCAGGTTGATCAGCGTGGAGGACTCGATACTGAAGGTGAGAGAGGAGAACGCTGTGAAGTACCAGAGGACTTTCCTGGGCTGTGAGATGATCGACTGGCTCATCAAAGAAGGGGAGACTGCCAACCGAAAGGAAGCGATAGAGCTAGGCCGGGCACTGCTGGAGCACGGGATCATTCAGCACGGTACGTGGGAACCCCCCGGGATGGGGCGGGCAGGGGGAGGATGGGGCTCCTCTCCCTGCAGTGCTGGGAACAAGCCTCCATTCATACCACGCAGCAAATGCTCGTCATGTGCTGAGCGCCGGTTCCTCCTCGGCGACAGTAATGAGCCTATTGAGTGCTATCTATGGAGAATGGGACCTTTGGCAGCCGGGCTGTCTGAGGCTGCCCTCAAAGGCTTTGAGATGCAATCTGAGCCATTCCTTGGCACTTCTTCAAAGCTTCAAGCCCAAGCCTGAGCTAGGATCCATTTCTGGATGTTGAAGGGTGCGTCTGTATGTATGCATGTGAGAGAGAGAGAGAGGAAGCAGCGGGGGAGATCAGATCCAGCACTTGCCATTAACACTAGAAGCAGCTGAGCTGAGGGAACTGGGCCAGGGTCGGATCCTTTTCCAAGTATCAGAGATTCAGATATTGGTTCATATCTTTGTTGGGGAAGAACAGCTCCTACCCTTTCAAAAATGAGCGGAGACCCTGGATAGTTTCCCGACGGTATTTGCAACTAGGGGTCAAATGAGTTCTCCCCAGCACAGAAGCATGCAATTCAGTGCGGGGGGGCTACAGCCGGCAGGGGAGGTCACCTCCAGGAAAGGTGGGTTTACCTTGAGCCAGTCTGGGCTGCTACACTCTCCTAGTTACTTTCAGCAATAATTAAGTTTATTGGGCAACCGGGGAGAGAGAGGTTTTATTAGGGGCAAAGAGCCCCTGAGTGTTTAACGGCATGGGGCGATGGGAGGAAGGGGATTTTCAAAGCTCCCTAAGCTAATGGGGGCTGAGCGAGTAGGTGCTCTTAAGCTGTCTCTAGAAAGACTGCCCTGCCATTTAGTCCCTCTGCTGCAGTAATGGGCAGTTTTTAATGGAAGGCTGCTTATATCACGGTAGCAATGTTTGGTTCAGCACGTGGCTGCTAAGACAGCATCGAAGGGGACACGTCTCTGAATCCTCCCTGCCGTTCCAGATGGAGAAAGGGAAAGCGGGAGGGTGTCCCCTGGTTGCGGTTAGTCCCCCCTTCCACTCCCATGCACCCTGTGTTGGCAAATGTGGGAATAAGGACATGCATTGCATGGCAGCCCCTAATTATAAAGACCGGAAAATGTTGTCATTTGAATGCATCCATTCAGGGCCTCATCATTTGCCTTGCGCCCCTGAGCCGGGAGGCATTCTTGCTTGCAACGATGAGGACGAGAAACTCAGGTTATTTAGTGAAAATGGAGTTTCTTGCCTAATCACTCGACTCTGGGAGCTGGGGCGTAAAGGAGAGCAGCAAATATGGCCAGAGTTGTCGGCATAGCTAAGAGCGCACGCGACTGTGCTCAGAGACCCACCTGCCTGCCCATCCTTTCTCTCCTCAGTCTCCAGCAGGTACCACTTCTTCGACAGCAACCTCCTCTACCAGTTCCGGATCAACTTCCGCCGGAGGCGGCGGCTCACGGAGCTGCTCAATGAGAACTCGCCTCGGGCTTTGTCGGACAGCCCGGATAGTCCCTTCTGCCTCCGAAAGCTCAACCCAGACCAAGGCAACACCAGCTTTCTCTCGGGTAACTGCTCTTTGCCCCGAGCAGCAGCCTTGAGCGGGAGCAGGAAACAAGCAAAGCAAGGCGAGAGGCTGGGAAAATGCACCTCGACCCTGGGGGTGGGAGATGAGGATCTTGTTGCAAGTCTTGCTGCTCCCGTCCTTGAGGCCCCAGCCTTGGCCGTTTCCAAAGAGGCAGAGCTTGTGGGGCCAAACCATTCAGACTGCTTGCGCCCCCCCAGAACGGAGTGGGAATCTCACGAGGACCCTGCTGGAACAGGGAAACGGGGAACTTCGGACCCTGGGGGAGCAGGGAAATTTGGGAGCAAGGGAGAAAGGCTTAACTGTCTGCATCCCTACTGGGATTCACCTGGGTCTGCCAACACAGATCCAGTTGCTGTTTGTGTTCATGTCTTTCAGTACAGCCCAACAAGGAGATAAAAATTGTCTCAGCTGTTCGCCGAAGCAGCGTCACGTCTCTGGCTGGAAGCTCCAACCCCTATTTCAGTGCTACCCCCAGCTTGGGATTCTTGCCAGCAACTGAATGCAACCCCAAATCAGGTCCGGGCGTGTTTTCCTGCCATGCTGATGAAGGGGCAAGGCGGGATCTCAAGCCCAGTGGTTTTTGCTTGGGTTTCTCCCCCTGTTTTGCATGACTGGAGTGATGTCAGCTGTTAAACTAGTGATAACAGAGCTTGTTTGAAGAGGTCAAAGGGGGAAGGGAGGAATTGCTTTAGTTCCTGCTGCCTGCAACACCTCTATGCCTCTTCTGGATCAGAGGGCAGGGGGCAGGGATGCAGCATGAACCAGTGGTGGTAACCAGGACATCATTAGCTTTGCTTTTTCACCCTTAAGGTAGAAGCTGGTTTCCTTTAGGAGCCCAATGATCTTTCCCTCCTTTCCCTTGCATAAATGACTCTTTCCCTTAGATGCCGTATGCCACATCATCTTGTGAGGCAAAGCTGCTTTGCTTTAAAACACTATTAAAAAAAGTAAATCAGGAGACAAGTTTTAAAGTGATGGACCCTGGATCATCTATTTTTACCATCTATTCTCTGTGGAGGTGGGGACGATGGGATATCTGTCATCGTCGTCTTGCTTTATTGCATCTTCAGAACAGCTTGATCTCGAAGCATTGGGTATTCGGGGGGAGTGCTGACTTTTTTTGCTAGCCCTTGACAGAGCTCTTTTGGGAGGGTGTATGTGCGTTTATTCAAGCGCTTCAGAGAATTATTTCTGCAAAGAAGTTTTAAAGACTGTGTGTGTGTGTGTGTACGTGCATGTGTGCATGCACGTGCGTGTGCATGCACGTGCGTGTGCACGCACCTGCCAGAAATTTTCAAGTTCTCATTGATAAGTAGACTGCTTATAACTGTATTCAAGTACTGAATGCTTGCATGCTCCTTTTTTTCTTGTGGAAAGTTTATTAAAAACAAAACGAAGCTAAAAATGCAGCTGAAAACTTGTGACCAGCTCTAATGTTTCTCTGCTGGAGAAACAGCTCGGGAAGAGGTCTTGGTGTCTGCCAGTGCGTTCGGTTCTTGGAGAACGCTTCTGCATGGAGGGCTCCCACAGCCAGTCTCCAGGCGGGGAGTCCCCCGGCTTCCTTGTTACGCGTTGGACCATACAAAACCTCTGCATGTGTTGATTCTGATGGGATCTGTCTCCTTTGGCTCTAGTGTTAAAGAAGCCTGTCACCAACGAGGAGCTTCTGTCCCCTGGGGCACCATACATCAAGAAAACACTAACCGTAAGTGACCACTCCGAACGCCACTGCTAATGGGATGTTGCTAACCTCTCCTGGCTGTGCTGTCGCTTGCTGCTTGCCTTTGACTTCTCTGTGCAGAAGATCCAGACTCCTCCTTTGTGAGATTTTTGGGTAATGGCATTGGGTGATGGCATTGGATTTTTGGGTGATCTTTGGCATATTCTTTGGGTTGGGGCTGGCAGACACTGTCTTCAGGGTGCTGCTACCTGTGGTAGTTTTGTGCATGTTGTAGGCAGCGGAGTCACAAGACGGGGAGCAAAGCTGCCCTTTGCATTGCATCCCATCCTGTTTAATTGCAGCTGTGTTTAGCCAAGACGGTGTGCCGTTCATTTACCTTTCCTCTGGAAGGAAGACTACTTCTCCATGTAATTTTGCGGGTCCATCAGGGCGCTCTAACCCCATTTATGTCAGAGCGTTAAAGACATCTCTGGCTTTACCATGGAGCTTTTTATGGGCTCACAAGGACCTGTCCTGACCAACAGGACCACTAACTCCTGTTTCTTCTGGTGGGCTGCTGGGCACGACCCATCCCTTTACGAAGCTAGTAATTACCGAGCTGAGGCTCTGGGATGCCAGAAGGAGCCTGAGCCATGGGTTTCTTAATTATTATTTGCCTTACTTTGAAATCTGCTGGTAGTTCCTTTGAAAGATGAAGCTGGCGCTTTGCTAAGTGCCTTATGAGCATGTAGGGATGCAATCCCCACCCTGACTCTTCCTGTAAATGCTTATTTGCACAGAGCTCCTGGTCTCTCCCTGGCGCGGGAGGGAAGAGAACGTGTCTCTTATGCAGGAGCCAAATCCTTTAGTCTGGCTCGAAGACACTTGGACCAATTATCCCCTGAAGCAGGGATAATTCCTAGCTAGACTGTTAAGAAGGCTTTATGGCACACTTGTCCTATCAGCACAATGCAAAGGGGCTGTGGCTCTGTCCCAGGGTGAGTACTGGCAGGCTGGGCCTTTCCTCTGCTGCTGCGGTTCCTGTCATGGACCACTTTCCCTTCTTAACTGTGCTGCTTGAATCCTTTTTTGGGGAGTGGGAAATGGAGTCTCCGCATAGAGCTGATGAAAGCAAAGTGCTTATACTACCTCATTTGGGGACAAAACAGATGAGAAATGAATGAGAAGCTGTTCCAGGAATAACCACTGGCTTAGGTGAAAAAAGTATTCGTGTACTACGGCCCGAAACAGAATAAGGCCTGAAGAGACCCTGCGGTTTTGGATTACCCAAAAGCCTGGTGTTATAGCCCTGGAAGCTCTGACGTCCAGGTGTGTTCATTCTGGAGAGATTAGAGGCCCCTCATAAAAGATGGGATTATTTGGAGGGATGTGTGATTGCAGTTTAAGGTTGGATGTGTTGTGCAATTGCAGTTTAAGATCAGATGCCTTTCAACAGTCTCTCCAGCGACAAATACCTCCATATAGCAAGTGCCAATGACACTCGGGGAAAGGATCAAACCGGTAACAACCACCAGTGCAAAACAAATTTACAGGGGTGATTTAAAGGGATCCAGGAAGCAGGGCAGAGACAGGCCATCAGACTGCAGGCACCTGAATGGACTGTGGAGAGCAAAGAAATAATCAGAAAGAAAAAGCCCAAATATTGCAAGAAGTGTGGGGAGTAGGACTGCAGTGTGTCCTAACGATGCAGCTACCCAGGAGTTGGGGAGATGGGGGGAAGCAGTAGTCCCTGCAGTGGAGCAGGATGCAGAGCGGGGCGTCTGCAGCGCGACCTTCTCGTATTCAACGTCTCTTTCTGGCTGCAGAAGAAAGCCAGGAGCCATCCTGCTGCTGCGCTCGCAGACGCTGCTGTGACACCAACAACTGCTTTGATTCCAGCAGGATTGTGTCACCAGCTGCCACGTAGCCCCAGCAACGCTGATAAGCAGAAATAGTAGACTGGAGATATCTGATACACAGTAGAGCCGTTCGGAGATGCAGACAGGCAGTTGATGGGATACCCACAAAACAAGCGATGTTGCTTGGGGCTGACACGTGGGAATGTCACCCATTGCTGGACAAGGGGACGGTACAAATCACGGTTTGGAGGACAGTAGAAAACTGTACCCGCCCTGTGAGAGAGCACTTACCATGGGCTTATTTCTCTCTGCAGACTACACCTTGGCTTGTAATGCTAAGGCAACCTTTATTTAAATTAAAGGACTTTCACTTTTTTTCCTAGGGAGGACAGGAGTGGGCAGCCTGCCTAGGCTCACTACAGTTTGAGGTGCATCAGAATTGCCAATGGAAGTGTGTTTAGCAAGGGATTAATTCTTGCAAAAGCACACCTTTTCATCAGAAGCACTGTATACAGGAGACAGTGCTGCATGGAGAGAGAGAGAAACAAAGTGACTTGAGAAAAGTATTTCAACATGTATTCCTTTTCATTTAGAAATGGATGGTTTGGGCAGCTGACTGCACGCTGTTCAACTTCCGGAGAGTCACAGGCTTTCTCTTCTAGGGTTCGGTTTGGCCACCACGGCCATTCTTACACTTAAAAAAAATATTTTGTAATGTATAAGGTTCCCTGGCAAACTTTCATGCTGGTAGAGAGATGCAAAAGAGCCCCCTGATAAAATCACAGAAAATGAGGGTTGAAGGGACCTCAGGGGGTCACATCTAGTCCAACCCCCTGCTCAAAGCAGGACCAGCCCCAACTACATCATCCCAGGCATGGCTTTGTTTAGCTGGGTCTTAAAAATGTCCAAGGATGGAGACTGCACCACCTCCCTGTTCCAGTGCTTTATTACCCTCCTAATGAAACATTTCTCTAACCTCAGCTTCCCTTGCTGCAACTTGAGCCCATTGCTCCTTGTTCAGTCATCTGCCCACACTGACAACAGTCCAGCTCCGTCCTCTTTGCAGCCCCCCTGCAGGGAGTTGAAGGTTGGTTTAGTTTCTGTAGAAAGGACATCTTAACCTAGTGAGAAGCAGGGCATCTTGTGCCTTAGTGATGGGCTTTTGATACTACATCTCAGCTCCCCTGGTGTTGAGGAGCTTTGTGCCCATTCCTCCTATGGAAACAGGGTTTGAATCTTGCAGAGGATTTCTACTAGGATGGAGGGTACTTCCACCAGGTCATGGTATTAAGGATATGCACTTGTAGGTCCTGTTGATGTAGAACATATGGGGCACATGATGAAGGAAGTATTTTAATGGGATGACCTTATCTCCAGTTCAGCAGGACTTCCTGAAGACTGTCACTGGAGAAAATCACTCCACTGCTTTTCACCTACCCTCTGTTCTGCTTGTAGATTGTAGGGGATGCTGTGGGCTGGGGGTTTGTGGTCCGAGGAGGGAGACCCTGCCACATCCAGGCTGTGGACCCTGGAGGACCTGCTGCTGCAGCTGGCATGAAGGTATTGTCCTCTTTTGCCCTTTCCAGTGTGTTATTTGCCTTCTGATCAAACACAGTTTCATCCTTGATTGCAGCGGGAGGAAAGAATTAACCCATAGTCACTATCATGTTTTAAAGCATGTCTCTCCATACTGGCTATGTGTTATGGTGCTTGGCTGTCTTCAGGAATATATGGAGAACGGTGAGTGCTGTTGTCTTACCTCCTAATCCTTGAAGAGGGAGAGAAGCTGATGGTAGGAAGTGAATGCAACCCATTGCATTACCGCTTGGACACTTTTTTGTTTCTGCAAGCCATTGCCAGCAAGGACTCGTGTCATTTAATACCCGATGGGTGCTTGAAAAGAAGCTGTGGCTTGTAGGTCCCCTGACTGGTTTGTTCTAAAGAATTCCTTAGCTTATTTATTGAATAGCTGCTGGCTCTGCTTGGAAGAGACCCAGGACAAAGCGGTGCTCCAGAAGACAAGTGCTTTGTCCCAGCGGTGCCCGAGGAGCGTGGCACAGAGCCCGGGTCTGCTAGCAGCAGCGTGGTCACTGTGATTTTCCCCGTGTCAGGGTTGTCCACACGGCCAGCCCATTTCCCAGACATCACTGCTTGAATGAGAGGAGCAGCTCATTAGCTGGCTGCTATCATCGCTTTGTGAAGGGCGAAGTGAGCCCTGCTCTGCTCATGCATTGCATTTTGCTCACTGGATATGTTCTCGTCCCTCTCTCATGGGAGAATCTGTCTTGTGTAAAATGTGGGTATTCCATTTTTTTCCTAAATTAGGATGAAAAGGGAAAAATATGGACACTCCCCACTGAGGAAGGTGAGTGGGGGAGGAGCATTAAAAAAATCTTTGTTCAGATTTGGGGTGTTTGGTCTGTGCCCTGGACTGAACTGCATCCAGCTGAGTTTCCTCGGAGCTGGTAGGAGTTATACGTCAAGTGTCTCGCACCTCTGTTTGGTTCTGTGGGTGGTTTTGCCCATGAGATACCATAGGCACAGGTTTCCCATCACCCGCTGCAGGGATTCAGTTAGGCAGACTGCAGAGCATCAAGGGAGAGCTAGCACATCCTGAAGTCCAGCTCAGAGGGAAATGGTGCCGAGACCCCTGGCCTGCAGCTCAGCTGGACACAGGTTCATGTCAAACTAGCTGGATCATTCAATTCAAGGAACCAAACTGGATTTCATTTGGCTTAAATATTTGTTTCAAGTTTTCTGATGTAGAATTGAATAATTCGGTCAAAACTAGAATGAAAAGTTTTGAAACTGCATTTTAAGTTAAAAAAAAAAAAAAATCAATAGAAAACTCCCAGTCCAGTTCTAATAATGTCATGGAATTAATTTACATAAGGGAAAGAGGAAAACACTAGCATATAATGTTCTTTATTAAATATTTTAGGGTAATTAAGTGTTTTTCTTTGCCTTGGTTACTAAAAACAAAGTTGGTCCGTGGAATTTTCTTTTGTTATGTGAAAGCTGTTTGGATCTGCACTGATGGATAAATCTCTCTAGGGAAGGAGGCTCATTTGGATGAATTCATTTTGCAATCATTCTGCTGTTTCCATCTCGCATAAAATAAGCCGAGCTCCTGAGAACCATGGTAGACCAACAGACCGAACGTAAATGGGTTTTGTGCTTCCGGATGAAGCATTTTAGAAATAAAGGAAAAGGAAAGTTGTGGCTTTGTTGGTCAATGGTGAAAAGCCCAAGCACAGTCATTTGTACAAATCTAATACAAGTTACTGGGATATTTGAAATAATGTCTCAGAGAGGGCAAGGGTTAGACTCATCTGCAGACCTGGATAGGGTAAGTACCGGTGACGTTTACTTTATTTACTTGAGAAAACATTTCTTCGAACTCCTTCTTCTTCTAATCGCTTATGACAAAGTTGCCGAACTATACTATCAAGCCTCACTTCAGCTGAAATTTTTCATCATAAGGTCAAAGAGGCACTTCGTGGTAGCTCTCAGCATCAATCCCTTTGGCTGCTGTTTGGAAGACAGCGGTGCATAGTGCAACCGCTGAAGTCGGGTGCTTTCTGGTGGCCGTGCAGCGTAGCAGGGACCTGCATTGCTCCAGTCTGGCAGGTCATGGCGTCGGGAAATGCAACCATTCCTCCCTCTCCGTTGCAGGTGTGCCAGTTTGTTTTCTCTGTGAATGGAGCGTATGTTCTGCATTTGGACTATCCGACCATCAGCAGCCTCATCATGACGGGACCCCGAACGCTTGTGATGGAGGTCATGGAAGCCGTGGAATGAGCAGAGAATTGTCTGCTCCTAATCTCTGCTTCGAGAAATAGCTCCCAAAGAGTGCCCAAATCTCCCCTGTGTCCAGCCCTGAGCTGGGTATCTAAGCTCCACAGAGGGGCAAGAGTTGAGAGACAGGCAGCACTCAGCATTTCATTTTAGGTATCGCTAAGTAACTCCCTGCTCAGCAGGAAGGGGACCCAACCTGGTCTTTTACTCTCAGAGATGAAGTTTGAGGTTTAGCCTGGTATTTTGATGTTTGTTGATGCAATTGGAAGTTAATAGGACAGGTCTCACGGCATGGACTGGTAGTTCAGGGCTTCATCCTCGGGGTCTGAGGGTAGGGCTCAACACCGGTGGTGATCCAGATCTTGACAGGGACCGCTAGTCGAGTCACAAATCCAGTGAGACCTGAATTCATTTTGTCATCTAGAGACTGGTAAGTAGCAAGAAGTTGGTTCGAGTCCTACCGTTCTGTGGGATGCCCCCGGGCAGGATTTCTGAGTCCCCCTCAACCCTCCTGTGCAAAGAGTCGAGTAGAGATGCTTTTTTGGCAGCTGTGTGTGCACGTCCAGATGAGCTGCTGAATGGTGCTGCTGCCCACCCCAGAAAGTAAAGGCTGCCCGGTTGCCTTTCCCGATATATGAGAAAGCGCCACCTCTTCTGACTGAAACCTGACATGCTCCAAAGGGACATTTCTTTTTTATTTCGAAAGGTTCTTAGACTGTATGGCCAATGACTAAAATTGTTAACTTTCATTTAAACGACTGTAATTTGCGGTATCTTTAATGAATAAGATCTGTCAAGGTGACTCTCATGTTAAGCGCAAGGGGTAAGAAGATTCCCACACCTGAGAAAAGAAGATTGGAGACGAACAGAAAAGCCACAGCAGCGGATCCATTTCGTAGCTGGTCCTGTCCAAATCTGTACCCAGATGAATTTCAAAAATGTGTATTTTGGTGAACATGGGTTTTTCACATTCAGGTGATTGATCATTGAGTGCGCTCACATCTTCACAAAATACTTAGCAAATATATTCTTGTTTCTTTAGCAAGGCATCCAACAACATACTGGAAATAATACAATAAATGTCTTGTGTTATATTTTGTGTGATCCTTTTCCTGTGTGGTGGTGTTGCCCCTAGTACTGACATACCTGGAAGGGTCATTGGCAAGAACAAAACCCAGAGTCCCTTGATTTAAAATGATAAGCTATGACTCAGAGGCAGGAGTAAAATTGTGGTCTCATTGGTGTTCATGAGTTCTGCCATTGACTGAGTTTGGTGAGGCTTGGATTTTGCCCAGTCTTGTCTCACTCAGAAGTCATCTACTCAAATCTCTGTGCAGATTTGCATGCCTCTCTCTGCATCTCTAGCCTTCTTCCATTTAGACATGATGCAGATCCTAGCAAACATGCTACCCACTCTGCCATCAGTGACGTACAGCCTCATTCTTCATAGCAGGACACTGATTTATCAGTTTGCTGCATGTACTGCTAATGATTTGTCCCTAAAGTTGAAGCATTGCTTGTGAAAAATACATGAATATAATACCACGCATACTGATAGAGGAGGCAGCCGTCTAAGCAGCGTAGATACTTGCGTTGCTTAGAGCTGTATTTTCAGAGGTTGCATCTGCTGCATCTCCCACTGTCGTCTCACGGACACTGTGCTGAAGGCTCTTCAGTTCGGTACCTAAATGGGAGCTGACCTCTCTTGAAAATTTGACCCCAAATATACATCATGAATGAGCTGTGAGAGTAGAAATGGCTGCTGTATTGATGCTGATGCTAATGCAGAGGCTGCTGCACATCTGCTCCTGAAACAAGACTATTAATTTGTCGAGCACTGGTGCACCGGCCTTGGGCATATTTGTTGGGATTGTCTGAGTGGGGTCACCAGCACGTTACAGCGCGACGATCTCGCTGGGAATATACAGGGATCCATGGGCACCAAGGTAAAACCAGGCAGTCGTTCAATGCATCCATCCACCTGTTTGCTGTTCTTGTTTTCAGCCAGATGGGGTGCAAGGAAAGCTGAGTGGTTGCTGGATTGAATTTACAGATTGAATATGAATTCTCAGTTCTACTTGGGAGAAATTGTACAATCCTTGCATCCTCCTATGCCCGAGGAAGGGTGCATGTGCCTGAAAGCTTGCAAATAAAGAAAAAAAGTTGCAATTATCTAGTTGGTCTAATAAAAGAGATCACCTCTAGCATACTGACTGCTTGTATTTCTTAAACCAACATAGATACAGATCTTTATCCCTGAATGGTTGCTGGAGTATTTTAACCATTTTCTCTGTTTTTTGAACAAAAACCTCCTTTTTGCTTTCTGGCTTTGGTGGGGATGGATGACGGTTCTCCATGGTAGTCCTTGTGCAGCTTGGACTAAGACTAAACGAGAACAGTTCATTGTACAACGCTGCAAGGTGGAGGAAGGGAGGCCAGCCTTCCCTTGGCAACCTGTTTGAATGTGGAAGCCCAAGTACAGCTATTAAAGTTTGACTTTGGATCCACAGAAGTCAGGTTCAGGAAGGCCAGGCCAATCCCCTTCCACCTGTCAGTGTGAGAAATATTTTTTTATACATTTCAATAAAGTTTTGTATTGAATTTTGGTTGGAACAAAATGTGTCTAGCTCACTGAAGCCAAATTCACACCCGCATTTTGGGAGCCAACATTTTCCCCAAAGGTCTCCCTTCAGCTCCATCAAATCCCACTTGCATGAATCCAAGCCCTTGCAAAAATCTATGCACGTGTTTATCGTCACTCAAGCATGTCCATGGTGAGGGCCCAAGCTCTCGGAAACAGGTAAGCAGATGTGAATATGGCCAGCTCCAGCCAGCTGTGCTTCTAACTGGCGTGGGGGCCGTGACCGCTTTTTGCTGCAGCCCAAGAAATGAATAGCCATCTTGCGAGATAATTAATTCCCGGCAGGATAATTAATAGGTGAGCTTCCCAGCAGGATGAACAAAATCAATAAGATTTGCAGAAGCGTGTGTGGGTTTTTTGTGTAGACTACATCTTTATTTAACCAACTATTTTTCCTAAGCCCCAGGCAGCTGCTGGTGTTTGAAGCAGCGCTCTACACGTTGGTGGTGAGAGGGGAGCGGGGGAACCAGCTGTACTCTCTCTCGGTCTCTCTCTCTCTCGGCAGTTGTGACGTCTGGGCTAGAAATCTTTCAAAACCCTCCAAGAGCCAGGCAAGGCGCTTGCTCCCCTTCTCGGAGATCAAGAATGTAGTCGGCTTCTTCCTGCCTCCCCAGCCTACTTCAGGGAAAACAGGCTTGAAAGGCAAAGGTTTGTGACAGATCCACGTGCAGGTTTGGGAATCCGGGTGCTCAGGTTTCTCTGCGCTGCTTGGGGCTTTGTTGCTTTGGGGTGCATGGGGCTGTTGGGTTTTTTGGGGGGTTTTTTGGCTTGTTTCCCCACCTCTCCCTGGAGTAAGGAACATTTCTAGACCTGCAAACTACATGAAACTCCCTGCTAAGCACGGTGGGTTTGTACCGTCCCAACTCAGTGGCAAGAAGGTCCAAAAGTTGAAAGTGTTGATCACTTGAAGACCAAGTAACTCTGTTACAGACCTGCGTTTATCGAGTGTTTTGTGGAGAGGAACTGATTTCTGCAGAGGCTGGAGGACACTGGAAACAGTGTGGTTTTGTTTTGCGGTGACTTCTGCAGTATGAAGCCCTGGAGGGAGTTGGGGGTGGCGGGGTGGAGAGGGGATTTCTTCCAGGGAGCAAAGTAATTAGAAAGTTTTGTAAGCTTGGAGATGAAAGTCTGATGATGGTTGTGGTCGGTTGGGCTGTTTTTTCACCTCCTTATATGCCGTGTCCCTGCACCAAGTTGGTGATACTGAACCTGGCTGTGCTGGGGGAAATTCCCAGGCTGATTTACTTGCCTATTTATATGGTGACTTTGAACCACTAGACGCAATGGCTTCCTGTGGTCCTTGCCTTCAGGGATCATCTAGACCAGGGCTTCCCAACCTTTCCTTCAGCAAGACCCCATTTAAACCTTGGAAAAGTTTTGCCACCCCAAAATGATGCAGACAAGATCAACAAGTCATAAATAAGGCATGGCAGTGTTTATGGTTGCTATATTTTTCATTTAAAACATTTAAAATCATTTGACCTTCTTTTTAGAGGTAAAAATCAGCACTGACTACAAAGTCTAAAACAGCTATTAAATGCATTTATTGCTGCGTATTTATAAATGGGAAGCATGTTCATCATAATCGGTTGACACTGTCAAGCATCTTTGAGACTCCATTTTTCATTGTTGCGACCCCAAATGGGGTCACGGCCCCAGGGTTGGGAACTGCTGATCTCGGCTAAGAAAATAGTTCTAGTTTTGAAAACCCATGAGCTGGGGTGAGTACTCCCTGTGTAGGCAGGGTTCAACCCCGTCCGAAACGACATTTGGGAGTGCTTGCTTGCAACGGTTTTGTTCTAATTTTTGATGCTGTCACTGTAACTTGGGTTTTACCCTGGTTGAAATTCCAAAATGTCATTTTGGGGGCAGGGAAGCTGCCCAAAAATCAGCCTTTTGAGAATTTAATTTTTTTTCCCCCCAAAACTTTGAGTAGCGAAATTCATCAAACCTGATCTCTTTTTTCCTTAAGAAGTTTGGGTTTTGAGGAATCGGTTTTGATTTTGACACACGCAAGCTACCAAAAAAGAGTTCAAACCATTCCTGAGCATCGCTTTGCCACCCCTTTTCCCAAGTACTTTTTTAAAAGCCTAACTAATATTCCAGCTCTAAGTCACCTGTCACCCGGGGATGTCACCTGCCCCCAGGGCAGGTGGCTGTTTTGGGAAAGCACCCACAAAGACAGCTTAATAGTCCCCCATTGCTTCACCATCCCAAGGGGATCCCTGCTCTGCCAGGACTGCTAACTTCACCTGTGTGCTTCTGCTGGGAGCACCTTGGCAGGTTTTCTTCTTGCTGTCCCCTCCCTATAAATGGATCATCTTTTCCCAACTAAGCCAAGGTCCTCTGTGTTGTCTACCGTCATCTGAGCTGAGATGCAGAAATTTCCGTGCCCCCCAACCCTGTTTTTAGAAGAATTTTTCCCTTTTCGGAAGAATTTCCACTGCAGCCTCAGAAACTTCATGTAGCACTACCCTTGCGGAGGATAGAAAGCCAAGACTGGGCAATAATTAGGGCAGAAGGTGCAAGGGTAAATAAGTATTGTTCAAAGAAGCATGTAATGGTAGGGGAGTGGGTTACCCAGCTGGTGGGTACATCTTTGCTGCTAGTTTCAGCCTCCTCCTATATTTGCTGCGGGCACTTGTTGCATCTTGCTGTACTCGTCCCGTGCTTTTTCTCCCTATGCATTTGTACAGCACCTTGCACCGTGAGCCTGATGGGTGTTGTTACCATATAAGTCATGATCTTCAGACCCGCTCTGAAAGGTGACACATGGCTGCATGCAAGAATTCCCGGTGACTGGAAAATAGGCGCTGCGTGCTCCACATGCTGCCTGCGCATTCCTTCCCTGAGTAAGTAATAGGGGAAAGGAATCTGCCCGCTGGAGGCTGCGGGCCATCAGACAGGGGGAAGTCACTGTGCTCTTGCATCTCGCACGGCTGACTGGCTACGTGACGGACAATGGCAACGATTAAGACACGACTGCAGTAGAACTGCATGGGAGGTTTGGCGTTTAGCATCGCTCCCTTAGGATAGGCATCTTTGCTGGGGCCGCAAGCACAATAACACCTCGTGCTTCCCAGCGGTACGTCGAAAGAGGACATCGGCACTGGTTTCCCTGCTTTACAGAGGAGGAGGCACAGAGGAGCGAGGTTACTTGCAGGCGGGTGCTAGAGACACACGAAGGATCCAGGTGTCTTCAGCACTGGTGCCCGTGCTAGCCAGCTCACAAGGCCGCACGTGAACTTTTCTTGGGTGTTTTCCTGAGTCGATACTTGGTAACTCAAATTCCTCTTCCCTTTGCTTCAAGGTAAAAGCTTCTGGCTGAATCAGGGCTGTTGGCTGTAGCCGTGTTGGTCTAAGGATGTAGGCAGGCCATCCCAAGAACCTTGTCTGGCTGAATCCAAACCTTACAATGGGCTTGAGCTAGCGTCCATGAATTTAAATGGGAGAATACGTCTCTTCACTTCAATAGGCTTTAGACTCGGCCTAATTTTCACTAAAGTGGAAAAAAACTCCAACCCGATACAATTCAGTATCGTACCTCCAGATGGCATCCGGTTTGCCTCTGAACTTTTTAGCAGAGTTACAGGGAGAGTATAAGTGAACGCAGAGCAATGGTGGTGGTTGCTGCAATATTCTTATTTCAAGGCCTTTTTGCACAGCTAGAATGTGCTTGCTTTGTACCAGGCCTTTACAAGCAGCGTAGACTTTGCGTTGGGTTTTTTGATGCGAAGGTTGGTCTTCATCTGACCATGATTTCAGAAGCTCAATTTATCTGTTTTCCCAAGGAAATGATATAACTGTGTCAAAATGAAAGGAAAAGCCAGAGCCTCGGATGAGGGAAGCTCTCAGGTTTCATTGTAGTTATTTCACATAACACCGGGTGGTGTGGATGTGGGGGGGGAGACTGCTTTAGGTTATGGCTTGCACATCTCTCCACTAATTCTCACTGGCTTTGGGGCCGTTAAAAATGTATGAGACTCTTGGCTGACCTCTTGTTTTGCTTTTTGATGAAGAAGCAGCTGATAACATTGGAGTGTAATAGAAAGTTGCCAGAAGCCATTTCATACCTGTTCATCATCTTGCATGGAGCTGAAATGTGGCTGTAGGCGGAAGGGCCGAACCGCTGCGCTCAGTCTGTCTGTGCCGACAGCAGCGGGAACGAATGGCACCGCTTTGCAAATGACAGAAGCTGGTGGTGCATCGCACGAGGCCTGCAGAAATATTTCAAGCTCAAAATCCTAATGGGTCTGAGGTTTCCATCACTTAAATAGGTTTTCCCTGTAGTGTAACGCTATTGTCCTGAATAGAAGGAGGCCTGTTTCACAGCCCATTGATGTTACTAGGACAGCAAGCTGCGGATGGGCTGCTTATGGCACGTCTGCCCTGCAGTCACTCCTTCTGACTCATTTGAGCTCGTTTGGGCACCAATAGGTGTTGGTGCAAAGCTCCCCAGGGGCTGGCTGCCTGAGTGTAAAGCTCGCTGCTCAACACAGGGTTTGCAGCCCACGCTGAGCTCCGTGATGTTAGAATCACAGACAATGCAGGTTGGGAGGGACCTCAGGAGGTCACATCTAGTCCAACCCTCTGCCCAAAGCAGGACCAGCCCCAACTACATCATCCCAGGCAAGGTTTTGTCCAGCCTGGGCTTCAAAACCTGGAGAGATGGAGAGGCCACAACCTCTCTGGGTAACTTGTGCTTTACTGTCTTTCAAGTGAGAGAGTTTTTCCTAGTATCCAACCTCAACTTCCCTTGCTGCAGCTTGAGCCCATTGCTCCTTGTTCTGTCATCTGCCCCCACGGAGACCAGCCCAGCTCCAGCCTCTCTGCAACCCCCTGCAGGGAGGTGAAAGCTGCTATTCAATCCCCCTCGGTCTTCTGTTGTAGCTGTATGGCTAGCAGGACCTACGCCAGCGTGTTTGCAGCTAGCTCAGGCGTGTCACCATGCGAGTTGGTCACCGCCGCCGCAGCAGGATTGACATACCCTTAGCTCTAATTTAGGCCAGGGTGCAGGAGAAGAGGGGGGTTGTGTTCAGCGGATCTCAGCTCCTGTGCAGTGGCCTTGCTGGCCTGAAGCAGGTCTGCCAATTTATCCCGTAGCAGTGTCACTGGGGAGCCCAGAATCAAGATGCTTGTTTTTCTTATAGGACCTACAGAAATGGCAAGGGCTTTGACTTTATTTCTTTTAAACCAGAAAGGTTTAAAAACCCGAAAAAGAGTCTGGGGGTTTTAACTCTCCACTGGCCTGTTGAGTTTGGAAAGTGCCAAGAGTTCAAACTCCAAAATAACCATTCGAGTGAAAGAGCAGGGCCTCAGATAATGCAGCTTTTTGGCCTAATGTAGTGTATTTAATTTATCCCTTTCCTTTTGCTGTGCTTGTTTCTTCTTTTATATTGCTCTGAAGGCAGGGAAGTCATCATAACCTTCCACGCAGCAGTGCGTCCTTGTGTTTTGCTCCTGTCTCGTGAGGGCTTTGTGGAGGGAGAAGGAAAATTAAACTGACTGCAAACCCACAAAATGCCTGTGCAAGAAACCCATGAGAAGATGGTCCTTACTGATACCAGGGGGGAAAGCTCAATATTCAGACATGCAGGCTTTTGCAGGGTGGTTGTGTTGGCTACTCTGTAAGGGAAAATGAGCTGAAGCCTTGCAAGAAGGTAGGTGGAGGCCTGGAGCTGTTTCCCCAGCAAGCCCTCATCCACAGCAACGGCAACGGCAGTGGAAAGGAGAGGAATGCGCTTCACTGTTTTGCCATGATGACAGCAAATGCTTATTTCTCACTTCATTTTTCAGAAATACCCAAACCGTTCTGGAATCTGGTTCTTTTTTTGCTGATAAGACTTAAAGAGAAGCACAATAGCACCCACCCTTTCTCCATACCTGTATGAGCTTTGCAGTGCTGGAAGAGCAAAATAATTGTAATTAAATCAAGAAGACATAAAGATATGGAGGACCAAAATCTGCTTTCAGCTAGCCTGATCGAATTGCATTTAGTGATGGGCCAGAGGATAGAATAGATTTATTTTGGAAGGCAGCAATGGAAACTTTATGATAGTTGTAGTGATAACATTAGTAATTTAGAGACGCTCCCTGACTTAGAAGAGATGGGAACTAGGATATAGTCACTCAGTTGAGTTGCACCTTTTACTTAGAGAAACTGAGGGACTGCAGAGGTTGCCTGCTGTTCTACAATAGGATTCATTGTTGTTAATTCTTCTCATTCATCATATACCTGTATTTATTGAATCTGGTGATCGCTACAATAGTGCCTATCAAACCAGGCCCAGAGCAAGCACTCTGGGTTATAACAAAATGGTAAACTCTTCCTGACTGGTCATGCTTGTGCCTGTGTATCATCAGCAAGGTGTCAGCAGAGGCCTTAGGGTGAATGTGGTTTGGGGGGGGTGTTGAGACCTACTATGCCTTTTTCTTCCAAATGTTTCTCTTTTTCCAGGCCCAAGACATCATGCTGATTTGCAGTTCTGTCTTTCTTGCCTGGATCACCGTGGCCAGTCATGTTGCGGGACAAGTGCATGGGCAAGGTAAGAAGCTGTCTTCTGACCTCTTTTAAAAGGGGCAGTGTTTTAGGGAATGGGTATTACCTGGGCTGAGCCCATGTATGTGGTTGTACTCGGCTTGGCAGCACTTCTGTGTTTGTCGGGCAGGCAGTAACTTTGGAAATTGGCCTCCAGACCAAGCCAGGGAATATAGGCGCTGGTAGTGGAAACTTTTTGATGTGGGTGACAGCTGGGAGCACGGGAAAAGCCTGGTTTCCACAGGTGTTAGTGGAATCAAAATCAGGCCCTTAAGAGTGCCCATTTTGTGATGCAGGTTAGAGGATTATCCCCTCCCTCTTCCATTGCAAATCCAGGGCCTGTCCAAACATTAAGTGAACTAGGTGGTCGCCCAGGGTGCCAAAATTTGGGAGGCACCAAATTTGTATGCAGAACAAAATAACAGGAGCATCATTCTCAATAAGAGCCCCGGCCGGCTATGGCTCCATCCTAGACCTTTGCTTCAGTGAGGGGAGAAAGACCTCTGCAAAGATCTCCGAGCAGCGGTCGCTAGAATTGCAGCTCCTAGCTTGTCACCTCTCCAGGTTAATGACAAGTGTGAAACAATCCATTCCAATTTTTTGTTTTTATTGTTGTATTGTTCATTTCGAGTATCAAATACGTACATGTAAAAGGTCATTCTAGACTTCTTATTTTCCTCTGTATCGGAGGTAGCGGAGGCGCCGAGGTACACAGTTCGCCTAGGGCAGCAATTCTTCTGGACCGGCCCTGTGCATATCCCAGTCCTTATGAGAGCAGAGCCCACATGAGCAGCAGCCTTCTAGCACCTAGGTAGATCTGCACTGAAGCGTGAAAGGGGGGATGCGAGAGTGCCATAACTATTACTGAATACCCTGCGGGATGCACTGCAGCATATGGACAAAAGCTCTCCCAGGGGGTTTTTTGGGCAATGCACCCTTCGTGTTGCAGGCCAGATTTCACCCTGAGCAGAAAACATCTCTAGCAACCTCCCATGTGCTCCGCAGTGCTCCATCGTGACAAGTGGTTACGAGTCTTTCATATCATTTGCAAATTGCCAGGTGCTGCTGATGGAGGAGGTGTCCCTGTTTCCTGAATCAAAGCCTGTGTTTTAGTCTGGAGCATGTCTTTGCTAGGTTTTTGATTAACCTGGGATAAGGGTTATGCACCTGGGTGTGCACTGAGATGACTCTTTCTGGAGAGACTGCAACAACGTAGTGTATTTACGTTGGGCAGATTTAGTGGGCAGATTTAGTTCAAGATGGGTCATTAGCCCGGCTCTGAACAATACATGATGAATCTGACTGCCCATTCCAGAGAGGTATCCAGGTTGTAGACATGTTGGTCTAGAGGAAAAAGCATTCAGGACTCATTGTAGAGGTGGTATCTTTTTTGAGACTAGTTAGATTTTCGCCAAAAAAAAAAAAAAAGTCCCAGAGAGAGCATCCGGAAATGGAGGAAATATGTTTTCCACACAAAAAAAGATTAGTCTGTGGAATTCGTTACCACAAGAAGTAACTGAGGGCCTGACTTTTATCTCGGTGCAAGAAACAGGGCCAATGGGCTTCCCGTCATGCCTATTTATTTCTTTTAAATGCCATCATGATTAGGCCTGTTTTAATCATAAACATCTGACATTTCCCATGCTGGTATTTGCACAGACAGCGAGGCTGATGGCTACGTCTCTGTGCCCAATACAAAGGTGATAATTTGTTAAAATGGCTTTGTGTTTGGCACCCAGGCATCTTTCAGCAAGCAGTGCACTGTAAACTATAATTGAAGCCAACCTGTGTTTCGGATGCCTGGAAGACCTGAGGCAAGTGTAAGCCCTGAAGGCCTTTCTCAGTTCAGCTGGGAGCTCCTTGGTTTGAAACAAGGCACAGGCACGGCTGAAAGGGCAGTCTGATTGCTGTTCACATATCCCAAGCCCCTGAATGACGGTGGTTATACCAGCTTTCTTAAAACAATCAGCAGCCAGACTGGTGACGAGGTCTGAGTTACCTTGGCAGAAGGCAAAGTTTTTCCTGGTTGTTACAAAGCCCTGTTATTATTTCGGTGCCAGGTAATTCACTCTTTAGACAACTACCCCTAACAGGTGTCTGATTGCTGCTGCTCTAACCGGTTTCCTGAAACAAATGGCAGCATTAAAAATGTCGAGCCAGCTTGCCTGGTGGCATTTCATGTCTCAGTGCAGAGGAAGGAGGAGCACTGGGGTCTCTTTGGTTCCTAAAGTGCGTCCAGCAGGTTGCTTACAGATACACTCAATACAGGTGTCCACGCATGGACTTGTGATGGTTTGCACCCTCGAGTTGCACCATCTTTGCTATGCAAAAGCAACAGCCCTGGCCTTCTAAGGTAGGGGGCTCAGAGGCCAATGGTCTTCGTTACCCAGAGGTGCCAGATAGATCCAGGCTACACAATGATGTATTCCTCTGCTTCCTGTTGACAAGAGTCATCAGCGGTCTCTCTTATTTTCACTTCTATTGATTTTTCTTTTAATGGTGTGAGCAATCACAGCCAGGCTACATACAAAGCTTAGGGGAACTGCTCTGAACGTGGTGGGGTTAATGATGGACAGTAGAGCTACTTCCTTAAGAGCCTGCTTTTTTTCATAGATTCACAGAAGCGGGGCGGAAGGGACCTTGTAGATCATCAGGTCCGACCTCCTGCCCTGGGCAGGAGAGAAAAACCAGGCTCAAATGACCCCATCTAAGTAGATGTCAAACCTCCTATTAAAGACCCCCTTTTTTGTGATGACCTTCGTAGGTGGTGGGAGAAGGAAGATGAAGGCAAATGAGAAGTGATCCATGGGTTTTGTGGGAGTTTTCAGGGGCCTTTTTGGGCACAGAAGTGACAAAAAACCTTACTCCCTTCCTTTACTTACAATGATAGCATTGCTGCTACTAACATGGCAGAGGGAACCCATCCCCAGGAGAAAATTCGATTCTTTTTTTGCCTGTTCAAGGAGTTTCACAAATTTTCTCACTGATAATTGATGAAGGAGTAGGGAGAAAATCAAGGTGAGCTTCATACCCGAGGCTGGGTTTGCAAAACTGGCGGCTGCCCAAATAGTCCCGTTGATTGGTTGTATGCTTTGTTGCATGATCAGAGGCAACGATGGCAGTAATTTGATGAATGCTCAATCTTCTTCAAACACTTTTGATACTTAAAAAGAAAATTCTCTGTGTGCTTTGGGGTGGACCGGAGCCCCTCCAAAATTGTTGGAGGGAATCCCTGAAACAGCTCATGACTATGGTATCACTTGGCATGTGGAGGAACATCTTTTACGGCAGTCTCCATTCATACTTATTTTGCTGGATGCATGAAGCAGTAGGGACATAAGGAGGCTGAAATGCAAGGTAGCGAGCGGGTTATATTGCAGCTGTTCTCGCAGAGTGCGAGAAATAAATCCAACGGATGGAAAGAGCTGCCAAGCCTCTGGGATCTTGCTCCTGGACGAGATCAAAGCATATCCTGTTTGTCTCAGTGTCATATCATTTGTAGGACTGCTTTGGTCAGATATCCTGAATGCTCCTTTAGAAAGGAGCTTTGGTAATTAGTGGATTGATTACATGTGGCATTCAGTGTCTAGTATCAAAACCCAGGTCTCTGCAACTCCAGAATGTGCGGCATGTAGGGAAATGACACCAAGGTCTGTTAGAAAGTCACCTTCTGGGAAGACAAGTAGCAATGGGATTAGACCAGTAGTTTTGAGTAGTTTCGTATGCACCTGCCATCCTTGAACCTGTCCTCAGATCCCCTATCCACACGCCTGATACAGAGAAAGCCTCTGTGACATGCCAGCTCGTAACCGTCCCCTTTGCAGCCATTTGCACCTTCCCCTTGTATGAAGGAGACTTGTGCTGGTTGTCAGGTCCATAATCTTCCTTATAAATGCCTAGTGCTTGGGTTTCTTAGACGCTTCCGGATTTGAAAGGGAGCTATATTCATCCTGGGAAAGCTCCGGACTGGAGCCAGCCAAGGGCACCCAGTGAGAGTCTGGGTGTAACTACAAGTCATTTAGAGCCGAGGTTACGCTAGCAAATAGTGCACATGCAACATAGGGTAGATGAACAGTGGGGCTTTCATGGCGTAGGACCTCATTTGCAACTGGAATAGAATATTGCTGAAGAGACCCTTGTTGCTGTCATATTTGTCTGCAGACATTTTTGCCTTTTAACTTCTGGGGTCCTAGAGTAACTGCTGAAAAGCTGGGCAGCACGTGTCCAGCAAGAGACAGCGCTGTGTTTCATCAGGGTCTGAATCCCACCATTGTTCCACCGCCTTTAACCATTTCTTCTCACACTTGACTCCGGGACCAGTCCCACCCAGCACTCCCCTCCTGCACTTTTTATCTCTTCCCCTTTCTTTGTGCCTTGGGCGACATGTGAATCTGAGCCTTGTTCCCCCAAAATAGTTGTCTGTAGGCGGAGAAGTTTGCAGGAAGTCTCTGAAATGAAAGGGTAAGGCACAGATGTTGGGTTTCGGCAACATGGCAAAAAGACCTTTGGTCGGGGCTGTGTTCTCGGGGCATGAGACATGCGTGCTGAAAATGGAGGAGCCTGTGGGTCAATGTAAAGGAAGGGAGGGGGAAAGACGCTCCAAGACAGCTTTCTAAGGGAGAGTCAAACCTGTGCTGTGGTCACAGCTCAGGAATATTATTAATTGTTGCCCACATTTCAGTGAGCTTCTCTAATCTGAACGTGCAAAATGAGCAAAGGCCTATGCTTGTATTTGCAAAATGGGCCATTGTCCGTACAACTACGATTCACACACAATTCAGTGCCTTTTGGTCTTCAGTTACAGCATTTCTGTGTGCAAATCCTGCATGTAATTAAACACATTTCTAATTTGCTCATGGTCTGCACAGCTCTCGTTATCATGTGCATGAATCATTATCATCAGTTGTCTGCGTGCATACCAGCAGTAACTAGTTGGCATTTGCACCAATGCCAATAGCAAATGCAAAATAGGTGGGAGGTGGTGTGCATATGTTTGCACGCGTTGCATTTTGGAGATGCTGTGGTGGAAACCTGCTGAACAAGTTGCATTTTATGTGATGTGTTAAAGTTGAGGGCTCTAAATTCCTCTGGTTTCCATTCTACCTCCTATCACAAGGAAATGTTTAAGTGGGCCATGTGTACATTGTTGTGTACATTTGAGCTAAGAGTCATTTAAGAGCCACATGTCTTTACAGATCTAATCGCAAGCCAGGAAACCTTTGTGAAATGGAGAGTAGGGGAGTGGGAGTGTGCCCATGCCCAGCACACCACAGATCCATTTCTTTTCTACCAATCTGCTGTTCTTTCTCTTGGTTTTCAGTTTGCTGACTCTCTGCAGCAGCAGGAGGTTTTGAGGCTGGTGCATGCTGGTGCTTGTGAGTTATGGTCCTGTCAGGGGCTATTACTTACACTTTATCAGGCTTTGCATTTCTAACTCCAGCTGGCCTCAGAGCTGCCTATGAAATTCTCCCTCTGCAGAGTTATGGAGCCCATGATCTCAGTGCGCCTTGGCAGCTCCCAAATGAGTTATAGTTGGTACTTTTCAATGAGCGGAAGTCCGTTGCTTTGATTCATTCCTGACGCCAGAGCGGCGGATGTGGGGATACCCTGGGGCTGCAGCACACATTAGCACAAAAGCCTGGGGATGGGGAATTGTTGCCTTCTGAATCTAGGGCTTGCAAAGATGGCCACACAGGCAACTTTGCTCTACCCTTCCCAGTTGGGCTATTCCTGCTGTTTGCGAAGATGCATGGAGTTGCAAGAGAGTGAAAAACCCTCCGCTGCTTAAGTCTAACTCCTGAAAGTGCTGCCCAGCTGGAGCCACAAGAGACAAGTAGATTCCCCAGGAGACGAGGGGAAGAAAAAATTGGCTGAAAGGACCTCAGTTCCCAGAATCAAAGGAAACCACGCACACTAAACTAAGTGGCAAAGTCTGTCTGACTGTCTAGCTGTCAGAGGCAACTCTGGACATGAGATAACATATGTTCCTCTTTCTCCTCCAGGGTCAAGCCGGTTAAAGCTGACAGTCCTGTCTGAAGATAGGTTACAGATGAAATGGAAAGAGACTGAAGGGAACATCAATGGGTACAAGGTTCGAGTGAAGCCCATGGCAGGTATGTGCTTATGGTACCTGGGTTGGATTTGGCAGATTAATGCTAGCAGGAAGTTTTTGGCTGAACACATCATGGGGCATCATGAGTTTCCCCTTCACTTTGCTCTTTGTTAGAATTGCCACCCTGCGGTACCGAGTGGGAGGCTGCCACAATTTATTTTAGGGATAATCTCAATAATTTTCTTCACCCTCCCTGGAGAACAGAATTGATGCTGGTCGGGAATTGTCTGTGTTTTTGGGTAAAACAAAATAAGGTAGTTGATTCATCAGAATTGAAATGCTGTGAAGCACACCTCCTTGAATTTGAACTTGGGTTAGCCTCAGCTGGTATGAGTGTCCACACAAAGCCACGATCTAGTCAAACCTAAGTGGCACAATACAAAGTTAGCCCCATTTTAAAGCACCTCCAAACCTGGGTAGGAGGCTTCTCTGTGTGGTTGGCAGTGCCAGGGATGGGAAGTGGGATTAAAAAGCAGCATAGCAGCTAGGTCGAATTCTGCAGGAACTACATACCCCTTGGCTGCACCTATCCCAGGAATGAGCATCTCAGAACCAGGCTACAGAAGTAGATACAAAATTCTTCATCTTTACCAAGATTGCCTCTCTGGTAATACATATACACTGTAAACGGTTCAGCTGCTGCTAGGGTTTTACTTTGGTTAATCAAATGTAGAAAAATGCAGACATGTCATTCCAGAAAGTTAAGCCAGTAACATGCTTGTGAAATATAGATGGATGAGATCCAAGATTTCGAGAGGCGATGCGCCACTTTTAGTGGGGGAGAATAATTCCTCGTGATTAAATGCTCATACAAATCAGTCAAATGTTTTGAGATTCTTTTACTGCTGTTTGCTTTAGATGTAGCAATCACAGGTATTCCTGTTACAGACCCCTAATGAGGTGCTGAAAAGGGGATTATACATGCTGGAAGGGTGTGGGTGAGGGGGCAAGATACTAAAGGAATTGCAGCTGAGTCTACTTTGAGGAGCAATGTCAGAAAGTGCAGGGCAGTCTGAGATAGTGAGCATCTTGTGAGGAGCAGAGTGGGAGAGTCCGTCAGTAAGGGAGAGCAGGAAAAGTGACAGGTAATAGGAAATGGTGGAGCAATCAAACCGAGTAAGAAGGTAACTACTAATTACCAGGCCAGTTCCCTGGGCCTCACCCTGCATGGCGCTGCATGCCCTCATCTCCCAGGATCTCTCTGCCTGAACATTTTTGCAAAACAGTGCAACAGGACAAGCAGTGAGGCAGGAATGAGAGTGAGAATGAGCAGTGAGGTCCCTGAATGAGAGTGGGACATTTCCCTTTTCTTCCTCAGACACCCCCAAAGTTGCAGCTCAGGCTGTTCCTGCCATTAGTGGCACATTTCCCCATGTAGGTAGGGGCTGAGCAGTCTGGAAAGTGCTTTGTTTTGGCCTGGTGCCTTCTGCTCCTGACCTACAGCAGGCTGGAAAGCAAAGCAGATAGTTTAGTTTAGCAGGAAGTTTAGTTTACTCCTACCTGGCTTTCAAATAGGGCTGTCCCTGTCCCAGGCTCTGGCATGGAGGTCCAGGGAAGCCAGGATGGCACATGTGCCTGCCCGTTGATGGATAAGCAGGTGCAATCCTGCTTTTAGCTCTGTGCGCCCTGTTGGCTGAGCCAGAGCTGAGCCCCTCTCACCCCTCTTCCCCGGCTCCTCCGAGGCCTGCATGATGGGAGACCCTTCTGGGACCCTGCAGACTATGCATGTGCCATTAGGCAGCAATCACAAACCATTGATGAAACCCTGCTCCGTGGCTGGGGAGGGAGAATGAGGAGAGCTGCGGGCACCGTCCTCCCGCCAAAAAATAGCTGGCATCTCCCTGTCATGCTCCCATCAGAAAACACTTGACCACTCTACCCCTAAAGCACTTCAGGTCATGTCCGTACAGCTCTGCAGGCACCTGCGTTTCTTGTTACTGAATCCCATCCCTCTGCCTCGTTTGCAAATGTATACCATTTCTGTGGTTGTTCCTTGGTCGGGCTGTCTCTGCTCCACGGCTTCTTGGCATGTTGGTACAGGAAAGGCAGGAGGCCAGCGGCATGACAGCGGGGCCAGATGCCTACGTGCCATCGCTCTGCATCGCCAGCTGAAAGGCCATGCATAAGTAGCAGCTAGCAGAGGCAGTGTTTCTCGAGTGAGCACTTCCTGGGGATATAATGCTGCTGGGATGGAGTCCTATGGCGTCACAAACTGCTTTGCTTGAGGTCACTAGTCCCTGCAGCCAGAAGAAGAAGGATTGGGCCTGGGAAGTCTCCCTGCAGGGAGATGCCATGCCAGCCTGTCAGCCCCTGACTGGCAGGCAGTGGCCACCTTGGGCTTTTGCCTCTTATGCAGTTGCTCAGAGCAGCCACGTGCCACCACCAAGCTGCTGACGGCTCCATTAGCAATACCAGCACTGGGAGCTGCTGACAGTGCCCGGAGCACAGCCGCCACTGCGGCCTGATCTCCCCTTTCTAGTCTGCTTCCAGCCTGCTCCCATGACAGCAGCACCCTGCACTAGTGAAGGAGTGGGCCAGCAGGATTTTCCCTCCAGCGTGTCCATGTGCATTTGAAATTAGGCAAAGCCATTTCCTCCAGCCCCACCAATGGCATCCTTACTGCAACAACAGGGAGGCATGTAGAGGGATCGTAGACTCCCCTGTGTCGGAGATGGATGCATGGCCATGCTTTTAATGGGCTTTCTTGAAATGCACATTAGCACTGCAGAGTGATGGGGTCTGCTCCGGGGTTTTTTGAGAGGAAGAGGAGGAAGATGTGCTGGGCGGCATACCCACTGTGGTCTTGGGAGACCTACGTCCTAGCTGCTCTGCCACAGGCTCCCTCTGTGACCTTGGGCAAGCCACATTGGGGGTGGATTTCATTACCAGTTGCCTATACTGAAGAGCTTCCTGTACTGAGGACCCAACATTTAGCTGCCGAGGACCTGATTTCCAGACGGACTGGCCCCCAGGAGCGCCTTGTGAAGCTGATGAGAAGTCCAGGGGCTGGACCGGAAACACTTTGCTTGTCCCCAGATGAAAAGATCTAACACGCCTGACAATTTTCCTGACCCACCAGATCCAAAACCCAAACTCAGTTGATCAAAATGTCAGCTTCTTTTTCGTTTCAGTCATTTCCCGCCCCCCCCTCCCCCCTTAAATTTAAAAGCTAGGAAGTCGGTCCAAGCCACCGTGTCTCTCTGCTCCATCTCTCCATCCCAGGTGACTCCGAGCAGGAAGTCATGCTGAAAACCAAAACGCCGAAAGCCACGGTCGGGGGGTTGAGCCCCACAAAAGAATATACTCTGCACATCTATGTGCTCAACAGCTCGCAGGAAGCCCTGTTTGCCAAGAGGAAATTTGTGAGTAAGTGGCACATGCGACACTTGCCTTCTCCGCTGGCCTCCCATGAGTGGGTGTCCTCTCGGTCAATCCCTTGGGTGCTTTTGGATGCAGGCTGCAGATGGGCCTCAGTGGGTGTGATTTTTGTGCAATTGTGTCTTAAGGGGTGGGGGGCAAGACGGTGTTGGTCGGGGGCAGGGAGATGGAGGGGAGAAGGGAGAGAGCCTGGAAATCAGCTAGTGTCTGCAGTCCATGGAGCCAGTCGGGCTGCTACAAGGTTTATGGTCCCATTTGCAATGTCACCATCTCCTTCCACTGTGGTTTTGCAGTTGAAGAGCTGAAAAACCTCTCTCAGGCTCGAAATAACCGGAGGAACACAGCAACTGGCCCAGAAAAGAGCCTCGCCTCGCTTGGAAACACAGCAACTGAGCCGGAGCCAGAGACATCTTCCCCGGCCCAGAGTGAATCCTTCACGCAGACAGGTGGGTGCAAGGTGATGCACTCAGCCAATATGCAACAGTTGAGGGGAGGGGTTGGGTGTCATTCGCACACATGACATAGCTGGGGATAATGGCCTTCTCTCTGTGATCATTTGTAATGCAGCAAAGGACAGGCCGGAAAAGAAGAGACAGAAGGCCACTGTATCTAAGAGCTCAAGTGAGAAACCCCGGAGCAAGCCAAGCACTGGGTTAGGCATGACAGAAGCAACCCCGACGACCGTGAAAACACCGCAGCACGGCCAGACAAAATCTGAGCGAGAAGATCTCAGCAAAGAAAAACCCACAAAGGAAACATTAAGAAGAGGCGAGTTTCTTACACACCTCTCTGACTTTTAAAATACAGATCCTCCTGCCAAAAGAGGAGTGATTTCTTCCTGACAGTCCCGAGAAAGGGGTCATTCCTTATCTCTGGTTTATTATCTGTCTCTAAGGCATCTCATTGTTGTCTGCCCACTAGACCCAGCTCAGAGACAAATCATCCAGCCTGCACCCATCCACCAATACTCTCCAGAATGAAGGCATCATTTGCCTTATCTTTATCTATAGGGACATTATTTGGAAGATTGCCATGTATTGCTGAAAATGTTTGCAACACTGCAGACTGGCAGAAACTATAGTCCGAATGTGGATACTTGGCCAGAAATTTCTTCCAAAAAGGGCATTTTCTCATTACTCACTATTCTCCATTCATTTTTCTCTAATCAAAAAGCTTCAGTAAACAGTTGAAGTAGAAAAAAAAAATATACCAGGCACCTGAGGCAAAGGATCATGTGTGCTGAGCAATGGAGTTGAACTGAATGGCACTAAGGAAGGGAGTTTTGCACCTTGGTTCTCAGATCTATCAGCATACTTATACTGGGGTGGAAGGATGATTCAGTGGTAAGGGCACCAACTTGGGACTTGGAGTCTGCTCGGGTAAAGCCTTCTCTGTGTCCTCTTATTTTCCCATCTAGAAGATACATTCCTACTTCCCTGGGTAATTCTGACTATACAGTTATTAAAAGATCAGGAAACACTCAGCTCCTCCAGTGCTGAGGCCATAAGCGCATCCTAGATGGCTAGATCAGAGCTCCCATGATAGCAGCATCTTAGCAACTATCTAGGAACAACCAGGTTGCGGGGTTTCTGGTTGTAGCCGTTTTGGTCTAAGGACATAGGCAGGCAAGATCCTTTGGGTAGATGTGATCTCTTTTATTAAACCAACACAGTCACTGGAAAAAAAGTACTTGGCAAGTTTTTGTGCACGGCCACCCTTCTTCAGGCATAGGAAGTCTCAGAGAGCCCCCTTCTCAGGGACTTCTTATGCCTGAAGAAGGGTGATTGTGCTCGAAAGCTTGCTAAGAACTTTTTTCCAACTACTCAGTTGTTTTAATAAAAGAGATCACATCTACCCAGAAGACCTTGCCTGCCTGGGAACAAAACAGTGCATTTAAGGACATTGGGATCAGTCTCCAGTTCTCTTTAAACAGTGGGAAATGGCTGGGCATGCAACAAACGGCACCAAGGATGCAAAATCCCACTGGAAGCAAACTCCTGTTCCCTTTGCTGTTTCTGTCCGGTCTTCTGAGGTTGTCTTTTTGCTAGAGAAAGAAAGTGTATTCTTCAGCCAAGCTTGCAACAATGCAGCGTCCTAGCAAGACACCTTGCTTTTACCTAAGTGAGGAGGTGAAAAGAAAGCCCAGGCTCCTCCATATTTAATCTAACTCATGGGAAAGCGATTAACTGCCCTGTCCTCGCTGGGCTTAGACTTCAGGTTCGCTCACTTGATAAAAGTGAGGACACAGAGCAGCGATGCTGAATTCTGTTGTTCCCTCAGTCTCTTTAATAGGGAATGATGATGGTGGGGACATTTTTGGGGAGGAACCAACCCAACGGATCGCTATAAGCCTGGGTTCGGTTCACTGGGACGAGTCCAACCTCTGGCAATCGCATGGCAGCTCCAGGGGATGCAGCAGGAATGCATCCAGCCCATGTGCAGCCTGGACTTCACCCAAGAAGTAAAGCCCTTACCTGGAAAAAAAAAAATGGGGGAAATATGCAGTTTATTAACAGCATGCCTTATCTTATCCCCCCTTAGCTACAGGCCTAGGCTTGGCAGGGAGGGAGGGTGCATATGTATAATGCCAGCAGTGCAGAAGGAGCCTGGATTTAATATAGAGAAAGCATCTAAATAATTATAGCCCATAGGGGATCTCTGGCGGGATGGAGCTACTCACCTGAAATTCCACAGGATTTAGTGCAAGATAAAAAGGAAGCGCTGGTTTAGAGCCGCGCTGTAATTGAGCTGACAGCTTGCACCCAGCAGTGCCTAAGTCAGGGGCACACTTCCTAAAAGGCGGAACCCTTTAGCCACAGGACCATAACCCTTGTGCTCCTGTGTGCCGATATCTTAAATGAGTTTATGCTCAGACAAGCCTGTAGGCTTTCCTCCTGTTGACAATTTCTCAAGGAAAAAATGGTTCTTGTGCCCTGGGAAAGTTTTGTTGTTGTTTTTTTTAATTGTGCCTCAGTTTCCCTATCCATGAAATGGGAATTAGACTTGCAATGTGTAAAAGGCATTGAGATCAAAGGGTCCCCTAGGATCAAGTGATTCATCATGTCGTAGAGTTCAATCGCACTGGTTTCTTTGCTGACCAAATCCAGGTAAAGGAGGGCTAGGACCCCATGTGCCGTACTGAGAAGCTGTGGGTGTCCAGACCGCAGCCTGAGTTAGCAGCACAGGTATTTAGTGCCACTAATTGACTTAGAGCCAAGGTCAGGAGAGTGCATTTTGGGTCCATCCCATCCTCTGTCTGACGGCTTCCTTCCAGCTGTGCTGGGAGCATCAGTTTTGTGGAACCCCAGACATTATTCTTGTCCGTAGCTGAACGGAGGCTATTTTCCCTTCAGAGATGTACTTAACATCAAGCATGGTCTCTCCTAGGCCCTCACTTCCAGTGCGACTCATCTGCCATGACTGACGTTGTCCTGCTTGTGGATGGATCTTGGAGCATCGGGCGCAACAACTTCAGGCTCATCAGAGAGTTTCTGAGCACCTTGATTTCCCCTTTTGATGTTGCCCAGGACAAGATACAAATAGGTAAGAGTCCTGCCTGGCCCCTACCTCGAATGCAGCCTTGGTACAAAACCCACCACAGCCTCTCCCTCGGGAATGTTCCCTGGGAGGAGTTTGGCTTGCCCTAAACTCTCTGCTCCTAAATTATCTTTGGCTGATCTTTTGCTGCGGGTTCGCAGGGCTGAGCAAACACATGCCTAAGCATCGGTGCGAGGCAAAACTCCACGGCAAAGAAAGCATCGCATCCCATTTAAATCTTGGTGCTCTTATTCCTGTACTGCTCTGGGGGGCTTCAGGGCTTGCATTTCTGCTCTTTATCTCTATCCATTTTAGGTGCTTGCACTCTGGTGTTGACAGCTCTTAGGTCTGATGGAAAGGACTGACCTCTAGCGGCTGCAAGCGATAACGCGTACAGCACAAGGGTGCAACTTTTGGATAGGTTTTGCTCCCGACTGCACACCCCAAACTGAGATGCTGCATCACAAAGGCCAACATAAAGAAGTTTGAGCCATTGCAACTTTAAGGGGGGAGGTGAAATCCAGGAAGTGGGGAAAATGCAGGAAGAGAGATGTAGGGGGGGGATGTTGCAGGATAGTGCAAAATCTTTCCCCTCCTGGCAGGTGCAGGATTGGCCTTGAATTTTCAAACCAGAACTAAGCAATTAACCCCCTTCCCCGATCTTGAGAAAATGCTGTTAAGATCAAGGAGCATTGCAGAAAGGTCGGTATCAATGCCTGCATTTGACCATCAGGGAAATAAAGGCAAATAGATGTACGTAGATAGACAAAAACCTGGTGTGCTTACGTGCCATCTGGTGCTCTGTCTACTAAGCTCATTGCCCTGCTGACAGGCCGGGGAGGAGTGCCTTCTATGTGTATATATGATTTTTTTCCCAGGCTTGTCGCAGTACAGCGGTGACCCGCGGACAGAGTGGAACCTGAACACGTTTGCTACCAAAGACGAGGTGCTGGAGGCAGTGAGGAGCCTGCGGTATAAAGGCGGCAACACGTTCACAGGTAACACCAGCCTGGCCTCCGTAATTGCAGGCACCTCTGTAACGTCGTCTCCCAGGATCTAACCCTGTCCTTCCTGCCCTTCCCCAGGTCTCGCTTTGACTCACGTCCTCGAGCAGAATCTGAAGCCAGAAGCTGGCGCCAGGTCGGAGGCAGTGAAGCTGGTGATCCTCCTGACTGACGGAAAGTCCCAGGATGATGCCAACCAGCCTGCCCAGACCTTGAAAAACTTGGGCGTAGAAATATTTGCCATTGGTAAGGGAACAGCGTGTGAGGTTGCAGCCATGTACAAGGCACAAGGTGGGATGAGCCTAATTCTGCTCTGACTGGCAGTAATGATAAACCTCCCCTTTGAGTTGAATAGGATCAGGGTCAACTCAACGCATCCGTGCTTTTGAAATTTGTACCCGTATAGTTGATCTTATCCAGAGGACATCACTTACCCATGGCGAGGAAGGACAAGGAACAGAGGGGGGAATTCATTCTTCATTCAGCCATGCCTGAAAGAGGGGTGGTTAATGATGGCAAGATTTCTTTAAAGGCTAGTGTTAATTAAAGGTTTCTCACCTGTTACCTGGAAGATCCCTACCAGCCTAAGAGGTAGACACCTGTATTCACGTATCTGGGATTAAGTGAGTTTGCATTTCATTCAGCAGTGGAGCACTTTGCCTGGAATTACAGTCACTTGCTTAACAGCCGGTGCCTCTGTTAGCCTTATCTCCCCCTTGCTGTCTGACACCGAAAGGGAAACATGAAATGACTGAGCGAGCAACTCTCATGCATAACAAAATGAATCATTGAAGGGTTAATGCAGAAGAGAGAAAGTTAAACAGGCAGATATTTAAAACATCACCTCCAAAATGATCAATGCTCATTTATGGCATGAGTACATCAAAGGGGAATCTTTGCATGGTGTTATAACAGCGATATATCTTGCAATGCCTTTTTCTTAGTGCGCCGAATATGAGGAATAAGAGAGAAACCAATCTGGGCATGTGAAGCCAGTCTGACCATGTGCTGCCCCTTTGCTCTAGCTGGTTCTTTCCCCTTGGACAGTTTTGCAGTACTGTGTCATTTGGCTTCTGCCCTTCAGAGGCTGAGTTACAGCCTCCAAAGATGAATAGGATTTAAGCCATCTGCTCAGAACTGAGGCCAGACTTTCTGGTCTGAATAAACGTCATTGCCTTGGGGACATTCAGGAACGTGGCTTCAGCTACGAGTGCTGAGGGAATGGAAAGCAAGGTCTCTTTTCCCCTGGGAGCTTCCCCGAGTCAACTAGCTGTTGAGTGTGCTACAGCACTAGTGCTGATTCAGTAACCTGGGTACATCAATGCAAACCTTAAAACGCTGAAAGCCACCAAAAGGTGCCGCTGCTTTGTCCTGAGGACCAAACTCCAGGCTGATCTGACCACAAAGGCTTTCAGCACTAAACCGGTCTTATTATCCTAGCAAAATTCTTCACACCAGCTAGCAGTGGGACTGCACCCATCAGGTACTGCACCATCTTCCTCCTACCATTGCACCCTGATGAGCTAAATTCTTCACTTTTTGACAGGAGGCAAATAATGCAGGAAATGGCAGCGATCAGTTGAAAGGAGCAAAGGCCAGAAGGAAGATTTTTGTGGAATTGAGTTGCTCTCCCAAGATATGTCTGTCCTTGTCTTTCCCCATCTCCTGGGCTTCCCGGGAGGCATTGAGTAGCGACCTGCATTGTGCAGAGGGAGTGTTGTGCGTTGATACCAGTGATGGAGACACAGTCCCAGCACCCAAATCGGACCCCGGACGGGTTTATGGAAGCAATGGCATATCCCAGGACTGATAGACTCAGTCATAGCCTCTTGTCTTATCATGTCTAATCCATCTGCCAGATGAGGATCTATCTGTACTCATTCATGGTGAAGCAATAGGAATGAATGCTTGTCCAGAGCTCCACGAGGATGTGAAGCAAGGTGCAGCCAAGGATGCAAAGTATCAATATTATGACATGAACACTTCTAATGAGCTGCATAGAAGTGTGCTTCACTCTTTCTTCTTTGCCTTTGTTTCCTATCTGGCACTATTTGTATTTCCCTACAGGCCCCCTGGGTTTAATTTGCCACGAGAAGGACATGTAAGGCACAGCTGGCTGAATAATGATGAGAAGCTGCCTCCTGAGGCTAAGTAATAAGGTTGCTGAACAAGTAAGAAGAACGTTCTTTTAGGGATTTGTCTACACAGGGCATCTGGGAACACTAATCTGAATTAACTAAAATTAGGAATCAAAGTAGCTTACTTAAACTACAGTCCCCCTCGGACAATCTTGTTAAGTATGAGACCTGCTTCAATTTGGTTTAGCTTAATTTACCTCAAAATGAATTAAAATAAACCAAATTAAGGCCATTTAAAATCCCATATACACGTGTCCACAGAGGGCACCTACAGAAGAGTGCAGTGTGGGTTATTAATCCACTTTAAAAGTTCATTCGGATTTAATTTTGCTGAGTGTCACTGTGTAAACCTGCCCTTCGTCTCCCTGAATGACATGGCAAGGAGTTACGGAGATGGATCCCAGGTCAACCGGGGCCCAGCCAGGCAGCTCAAGCCTGGCTCTTTCCCAACATGCAGGAAGGCTTAAGTGCGAGGTTTTGGTTTGATCTTATTTCTAGGCCTGCCAGAGTTGGGAAATACATTTATTTCTAGGCCTGCCAGAGTTGGGAAATACATTTATTTCTAGGCCTGCCAGAGTTGGGAAATACATGTACAATGTTTAAAATCATGCAAGATCCCTTTTGGTGCTTGCTCCTTTATGCCTGTTACCCAAAGGACATCTCAAGTAAGAATTACTCCCAGAGAACTGCAGCCCAGTGGCCACATCCCTTCCGGACGTCCCTTGGAGCAGCTGCACTGATCTCTTCGGGCACGCACCACTTGACATCACCTGAGGATCTCTGTCTCTTTAATGTGCCAGGAGGCATTTGAAGGGCCATAAGAAGTGGAGCTGATTCCCCACTGTCCTGAACCGTGTGGGATCGTTGACATCTGTGAGCAGTGAACGTAACGAAGGAGGAAGACACGACCCATGCTGCTGAAGAGGAATGCAATATGGTGATGGACAACAGATCCCCGGTGGGGAAAGCTGGTGCCCTGTAAATAACAGACAATTATTTCTGTGTTCTTGGATGTCCATCTAAGCGGTGTTTGTCCGTTAGCGTAACAATATCATCCTCCTGCCTAGTGCCGCCAGGTGCAATGTGATGGAGGGAGAATACAGTGAGGGTTCACCAGGATCACTCCAGGCCACTGA
This sequence comes from Crocodylus siamensis, assembly GCF_052110815.1. Classification (NCBI taxonomy): domain Eukaryota; kingdom Metazoa; phylum Chordata; order Crocodylia; family Crocodylidae; genus Crocodylus; species Crocodylus siamensis. The sequence continues at coordinate 69,599,956 of NC_143404.1, forward strand.
AGACCCCACTGACTCTGCAGAGTTAAAAAACAATCCAGATGTGCTGCTTCTGGTCTGGATTGCAGACAAGCCTTGGGGACACTGCAGAGCAGTCCCCTCCATGGGGACAGCCAGGCCACATGGCCACCAGGTGAGCACAGTCATTGCAATTGTGTCCGGTCCCTGCTGAGGGTGCAATGGTAGGAGGAAGACCTGTCTATCTCTAGCATTACCCAGGAGGTCTCCGCTGACTTGCTGTCTGCACTTTGTGTTTGCAGGGGTGAAAAATGCAGATGAGGCAGAGTTGAGGCAGGTGGCCTCGGAGCCCTTGGAGCTCACAGTGTACAACGTGCTGGATTTCCCTCTGCTCGGCTCGCTGGTCAGCAGGCTCACCCAGGTCCTGTGCAGCAGGATCAAAGAGAGGAGCAAGAGTGAAAATGCAGGTGAGGTGAAGCCTCCTTCACCCTTCAGCCCCACTCGCTGTTTGTGTTCCCTGCCATGGCTCAACTCTTCTTCCTTGGCCATGAGTTGGTTCCCCTCGTTGAAACTCTCTGCATTTGGAAAGCACCTAGCACTCCAGAGGTAAGGAAATAATAGTCGCAATAAACCATCAGGGAGGGGAAAAAGAAGATTTCTCCCTTCAATTGTATACTTCTCTTTGTGAAGGAAGGATAAATGCATCCTCCTTCCTGGACCTCCTTTGGGATGTACTACTGCCTCCTGAGTGCATTGCTGAGATGTCAGAAGAAACAAGGGATCTGCTGATGAACACAACGGGCTTTTAAAGGGTTCTTGGAGAGAGCGACTGCAGGAGTACCTATCTCCTGCAGTTGAACCTATCTCCAGCTATAATTTAAACTGCAGGGGATATGCAAGTAAAAAACACTTGTGGGGGTTGTGGTTGGTGCCATGAACTAGGGATCAAAGACCAAATGGTAAGCTGGATGCCCAGGAATATACACACAGCTCTCCTTCTTCCCTGCACAAAGTTATAATATTTTCTCCCTGCTCATTTTTTCTCATCATTTTTCATATGCAGAATGGGAGCATCTAACTTTCGAAAACAGCTTTATTCAAGTGGATTTGAAATTCCAGCAAAATAAATTGACTCATCTCTATTAATCCATACTTGTTTGCTATAATTAAGGCAGACGCAAGTTAGCCCCGAGAAAATGGGCTGCTTTTTAAAATTACGTTTGCTTGTTCAATTTCTCTAACTCTTTGGAACTGGCAAAGGCCTGGGCCATCTGTTGAATCAATGGCAATGATTCATGCTCGGATTTAAAATATGTTGCCAGCATCCTACAAGGTACACAGTTTGTTCTCAGCAGAATATTTATATTCTTCCCCGTGCCCAACTTTGCAGAGTTGATCTCATGGGTGGCTGGCTGGATCATTTTCCATACTTTTGAGGGAAGAAGTCTGTAACTTGGTTAGAACATATCACTAATTTATGAGCTAGAAAATATACATGGGCAGAAAAGGCATTATGAGAAGGTAACCATATTCTGGCTTCTTAGGCAGTCCTGTGAAATTTGCCCCTGCTCATACTGGACCCCATTTGAACCCCCTGACCTTCATATATCAGAAGTGACCTCCTGAAGCATGCATCCTATCTGGAGTCCTCCCCTAAGGCAACCAAAGAAATACACGATTGTCTATTATCCTTCCAGGGGTGGAAGCCCCAAGGAGGTAAATCAGCTTGTGACTTGATATACGAGCTGGCTGGATCTACCACACAATGGCTTGACATTTCAGTAGACTCTTGGGGAGATCTCTCAAAGACGTGAAAGGTAGTTATGCATCCAATTATCGCTGGAAATCAATAGGGGGGAAGATACTTAATGTAGGCTGGCTGAAAGTCACTCTCTTCATCAATCTTGCTTCACTGCAGCAATCTCTTCATGTCGCTGGATGCAACAAGTTAATGAGACAAAGCAATAAGAAATCAATGAATCAATGCTTTGTCTCATTATTCATTAATACATCGATCCATTGATTTCTCATTGCTTTGTCTCATTATTCATTAATACAACAAGAAATCGATGAATGTATTCATTAATAAAACCTCCTGACTAGAAACCACAGAACCGACTAGCTGCAAGCCTTGCTTTGCCCTTGGTCACGTTCATACTAGTTTTGCCACTTCCCAGCTCCTCTGTTTTGCTCTGTTCACTCGCTTGCAAACTCTCTTTTCAATTAGAAGTTTATCGTGACAGGTCCCTTCCCTTCGTTGCTGTCTGCTCAGCATCCTGCAGGTAATGAACTGGTGATAATTTGTTACAAGCCTGAAATGTCTGGATCCTCGCTTACGGTAGCACAGAGAGATGCTGCCTCTGTTTCTTTTGAATAACACAACTGGCTTCAATGGAGCTGCATAGACGTTTGCCCAGGAAGCATATTCCTTCCCCAGTTTTGCCCTTAGATATTAATTTGGGCTGACAGCCCTGGCTTGTGAGTCCCTGAATAACTGCCAGGCTTTTTTGGCATGTTCCTTCTGTTAATAGGATTTTCTGCGACTGCTCATTCTCTAGGCGCTGGGAGGAGAGAGGTTCCCAGCCTCTTGGCCCGTAGCCTCACTCCTTGCTCGGTGTTTGCTTAGAGCTTTGTCTTCTGGTGTACTGCCACGGCAATGTTTTTAAGGTCAGGGTTATATTTGATTTTATTCTTCTTTTATTTCCATTCCAGCCGCAAGCGAGCTGATATGACTAATCTGAGTAACCCAGACACCTCTCGGCAGCGGCTGATGTCACCAATGCCCCCTAAAGCAAGAGCCAGTGACCCGTGGTAGAGAGAGACCGCAAATTAGAAAAGCAGACCAAAAAGCTGTATGATTCGGTTTCTGTTGGCTTCAGTGGGGACAGAATTGGCTGAAGCCTCTCTTTTAAACAATATTTTGAAGTCTTTTTATTGCTTTTTTTTTCCTTGGAGGGTGGTAGAATTGCCTCTGCAGCGACGATGGCTAGTAGGGGGTTTTGAACAACCTCAGCTGAGTGGCAAACGGTGTTGTGGGTGCTGGTGTGTTTGATTTGCTTTCTCAGCTCTAGAACAAATGATGTCCTTACTCTTTATGTCTTCAGCTTGGTCTAGATGGGGCAGCTTCCTCTTCGCGGCTTGTCAACTTGACTTTGCACGCAGAATATCTGGTCTCCATGTTTCCTCTCTAAGAGAATATGGTTAGAGATGGGTTGAGAGGCATCGCCTTGACATGTAGGTTGTGGGTGGAAAGCTAGGTGGATGTGCTAATGTATGTTAGCCAGGTCCTTTTTTCCCCAGAAATGCCAGTATCTTCTTTGGATTTGATCACTGGATCTTCATCGATTCCAAGCAAATCTCTCTCCAACTTTTAGCCCTTTTGCATCTCCATTTTTTCCTCTCATGCCCCCATTCCCATTGCATCCTACATCCCTGTCTGTAGCCCTTATTTTGACTTCCATTTTGCCTTCCCCTGTGTTGAGCATCCTTTCTCTTCTGATACACCAAACATCTTCGCTCTCCTCCTTGCAAACAACAACTTCCTGGGTTGATCTCTTCAGGCACAGTGCCTCAGCTAAAATTGGTCAGGAAAACTTCATTAGGACAGTTTTCTATTTAATTTCGATGTCTCAGGGAAAATGCTCCCTGAAGTCAAAGGGGGTGTCATCTAACTAAGAGAGGAATAAAGACTTCAGGAATTTCATTTCAGTAAATTTAAGTAGAGATGATGCTTGACTGTAAAAAAGAATGAGCTTCCTTTTGGGGAGTAAATTAGCTGTTTAGTTTTCTGGCAAGAAGAAGCAACGTTACCTAAATGCACTGGATTTAACTTTAAGCTTGCTTTTTTTTTTTTGTAATTATGTCTATCTTAATTAAATCTATGAATTAATCTTTTGTTATCTTTATCCCATGCTCTGAATGCTTGTCTGTTTCTGGGCTACAGCGTGCTAAGATATAAGAGAAAGACGTCCCCTCTCAAGGGAATTTTGTGTCATCGAGTGCCTGGAAATGAGGAGCTCATATCCCCTCCAAGTCTTCTTTTAAGGTTTCTTTAGGCTTGTGCACTTGTTGCTACTCTGATTTTAAAAGGTTCAGACTTTGTGGTGTTCCCTTGCTATGTGATAATTGAAACAAGCCACAGAAAAGGCAGTGCGAAGGTAATTAGCTGGGAAGTGTGTGTTATGAGACCTGCTCAATGCCAGATTGGTAAAAGATAGGAGCTGTTGCAGTCCACACCCATAACGGCGCCTTGACTTCGGAGCTCAGGTAACAGCAGCTCATGCTTTTAGCTCTGGAGCTTGCAGGATTGATTCCCCCTGCATCAGCCAAGAGGCAAGCACCGCCCCAACACGGAGCACCAACATGCAAGACCAGAGACACAGTAGGGAGCACTAGGAGGTATTAAAGCCCTGTGGCCAGCCTCATAGACAATGGTCTCAGACCACTAACTATCTAACCCTGACGCCTGCCCAAGGATCCCAAGTCTTGATCCCTTTTTGCACACTTCGAACTCCTGCTCCTGCACAAGGTAGCACTAAAGAATTTTTGTCCTGGCCAAAGATTTGGCACTTAATGGGTCTCAGGGCAAGGACACGTCATGTCTGGTCTCAGCATGTCTCTTTACTCCAGGTGTTAAAAACTTCCCATTTCCAAAGAAGCAGGTCTCTATTAGCTATTCTATTATACCTATATCCTCTCCTAAAATATTTTCTTTCTGTTTTGCTGTAGTGTTGCTTTGATTGGTGTCCCTGACTCTTCGGGGAGAGAGTTAACCGCTTCTTGTAAAACTTTCTGTCCTGTTTTTTCCCTTCAGTACCATTGCCTCCCCCTGTTTCCTTGAGAGCATCCGAGGTGAACCACAACAGTATAAAACTAAGCTGGCAGCCGGCAGATGGAGCTACTCAGTACCTGGTGCTCTGTTCAGCAGGACTCAAAGGAGCAGAGGACGATACAAAAGAGGTATAGTTCAATAGAGTGCCAGCGAGTCCTTTTGCTATCCCTGGGGGTACGCACAGAAACAGAGGACCCAGATTGCAGCCCTAGGCTGCTCTGGAAAGGCTTAGATGAGAAATAAAATGAAAGATGAAGGACTCTGGGAGAGTCTGGATGTACAAGCCTCCCCGCTGGCCTGCGTAGCTACAGAAAGCTGACGGTAAACCCCACTGCTCAACGCCTCTGGCATCCAGGAAAGATTTGGTCTACAGCAGCATCCTGTGCATTGAGCCTATAGTTCGTAATAATATCTGCCTCTTCTAGTACTTATCAGATACAGTTGAAAGCACTTTATAAAGGGGGCCAAACATCACTATCCCTATTTTACTGGTGGGGAAACTGAGGCACAGGGGGACAAGTGATTTGCCGGAGGCTATTTGCAGCACCAGGAAGCGAGCCCATGCTCCAGCCACTAGACAATACAAAAATAACATCATTTTTATTTTGCTCTTAGAAAATAAATTGCAAACTTGCCAATATTTTGGTCTGTCTGTACAAACACTGCCCGCCTCTCTGGCACTGCATAAACATGAACTAATCCCATGCAGTTGAATAAAGAGGGGGAGAAAAGGGCTCTCAGGTTATCTAACCCAGTGTAAATTTTTAATGAATTATTCCAAGCCTCTGTGCAACAGAGCTCTGAGCATCTGACATATAATCAAAGAGCCTGGCTGCTTCCTTGCCTGCTGTTGAGAAGATGCTTGGGCTAGTGACCAAATGTAAGGTGGGGAGACTGCCACTTGCACTCTCTGTCCAGCTTTGGGCGGGTGGTGCAATCTCTCTGCTCCACCTTCCCCATCTGATAGCACAGGGTTAATAATCCTTGCAGCCCACGTTAGGAAGCTGATGTAGCTGATGCTCATCCTGCCCTTTGTTAAGGCTTCCCGTTGTAGCAGCATCTACTGTACTGTCTTGAAAAGCTCCCAGCGTGTTTCTAAGATGCCCTGCAGGAAGCAGCGTTGTGAGACATGTCTGGGAACCCGGTGCAGTTCAGCTCTGTAGACAGTAGATGGTGGCAATCTGGCTGTAATGAGCTGGGTTTCTCTCCGATGGAGTTATAACATGGGAAGGCCGAGGAAAAGCTGTCCTGCTGGCTCCCCGCGCTGGGCGTCTGTCAATGGGACCTCGCATCCTTTGCTGCAGACCCAAGTTCATTACCATGCTGCACAGCCCTGCCAGCTTCCCATCCCTTGTACTGTAAAGCATTTTCCGTAACGAATGCTGACGGCTGAAGCCGCTCCTGCTTTGTTCTCTGCAGCTGCTTATTGTGTCTCCTTCCCAGTCTTTGTTCTGCAATGTATGCCCTATTTTGGGAGCTGGCGGGCTGTGGGATTTGTCTGCTCTTGGAGAGTCTTAGGAACTGCTCAGCTAAACAACTTGATTTGAGAGAACCCATCTCATCCCTGTAATCACTGTGTTACAAGATATTTCTGTGCTGAATATCTGTGAATGAAAGAGAGACTGATCGCTGGATGATGATGCCTTGTTTTTTACATGCGGACAGAATCAAAGTTTGGGGAGCGTGCCCCCCCAGATGCAAGCCACCTGTGTGCCGAACCTTGCCTAGCCTGTTATGCTGTTACTGGTTTCTCTCTAGAGCTAGTCACACAACCCCAAAGGCAAATAGCTTTATCATTTCTACACAAAAAGACTTGTCACTGAAAAGGAGGTGTTATTTTGGGCCTAATATCTTTACAGTTGTTCTCCCAAACCCCAAATCTCATTTCAGCAGAGGGGAGAAACTATTCATTTTTCCTTTTGCAACCACATTTGGAAATGATTCAGTAACATCAATATATGTTTTTAAATGTTGCATAACTTTCTCAGGAGAAACAGGCTGTAGCCGTTTTGGTCTAGAGGACAAGGCAATCAGGACTTGTAGTAGAGACGAGACCTTTTATTAGATCTGGTGTTAGATCTTTTTCTCAGGAGAAACAGACACTGTTGACTCACCCTATTTCTACCCATGTTCATCCTCAGCAAGCTTGACTGGTATCCAGGTCTGCTTAGCAGTGCTGCACAGGTGGAGGGAATTGGTGGGATATGGGGAAATGTATTCATTGTGTTTCATTCCTCCAGAGAGGTTGAAATGCCTCCATTTACAATGAGATGCCTGCCTGGCTGGTAAGGGCTGTTACTAGGATGCTCTGAGAGCTGGAAAGGGACCTTGGCCATAGCCTTTTGGGCTCTCCACTCCTGCTTTGGTTTGCTAGTGGTGTGGGGAGCCAGCTTTGCTCTTTATCCTGTGGCAGGTGAAGGTGGACCGGCCTGAGGTCCTGCTGGATGGACTGGCGCCCAGCACCGAGTACTCCATCGCGGTGTATGCGATGTATGGAGAAGATGCAAGCGATCCAGCCAGCATCCAGGAAACCACTTGTGAGTGCTTGCTCCCTGACTCAGCTGTCCTTTCGGCAAGGGGCAGAAGCGGCTTCGCTGAACACTGCACCCGGGGCGGGCGAGGCTTATCCACTGGGATGCTGCCCATATTGTTCACATAGCCTGTAGACTGGCTGGCTTTTCCCCGGCTGATATTAAACATATGCGGTTTCCCGAGGGTCCCTGCAGCAGCAAGAGATGCATTTTCAATGGGACTGTGAATATGCTTCTATCCAGGCAAATTCTGAACAAAATTCAAGGTGTAAAAACTTCTTTACCTTCCAAGTCTCCAGTCTGGAGCAGACACCCCCCAGAAGTGGTGCAAGCTCCTACTCTGGATACCTTCAAGAAACGCCTGGATGCTCACCTTGCTGGGGTGATTGGACCCCAGCTCACCCCTGCCCTTTGGGCATGGGCTGGACCCGATGATCTCGCGAGGTCCCTTCCAGCCCGAACGTCTATGACATCTATGTGTAAAGACTAGCTCAAGAGCCAAATGCTTCTCTCACATAGGGGAATATTCACAACCAAAGTTTTGTGTCTGTGTGTGCTAATTATATGGCTACTCATATCACACCCACTGTGGCATCTGAACACCTATTCCAGGGGCTTTGACCCACTCTACATCTAGCGTGAAAATTAGGATCAAGATCTGAGCTGCTTGCAAGTTTGAGGTCTTTGTATTGTGGGGTGGGCAGTGGGGTGGTCTGACCCCATATGCTAGACATCCTCGGAGGATATCACCCCGCAGATAGGTGGAGCAGCATACCCAGAGGCTACACATCCCATCCAGTGGGGAAGTCCAGTTGTTAAGGGGGTGGTGTAGGAAGCAGCTGGTATCTTTACCTTCATTTTCATACCCTTCTGATGACTGTCATTGCAGGGGCCTTAAGCCCCCCCAGGCACCTCAGCTTCTCGGAGATCAGCCACGGGTCTGTCCGGGTCAGCTGGGAAGCTGCGTCGCCTGATGTGAAAGCACACCGTGTCACCTATGTCTCCAGCCAAGGGAGCAACACTGGGGAGGTGAGTAGGCATCGTGGTGTTACTCTAAAAGCAGGGCAGCAGTCCTGGAGGTTACCCCAATGGTGGAGTTACTCCTTGCCTCCAGGGACCTGAGAGCAGAAGGTGGCGTGGTCTGTTTTAGTTCATTGTTGTGTTTTCCCTTGTGCAAGGGCTTCAGGCCTGGATTGCCAGGGTGATGGGAAAGCAGGCTAGCACTACTGTTTTTGCAGACATCTATCCTTTCATCCCAGCTGGAGCACGCTCGCAGGCACTTTTGGGTGCCCACCGTGTGTTTCAGGCCCTCCATTTGGAGTCGTGCTTCCTGCTTCTCATTGAACTTTGCACTATCTCCCTCTCTCCATGAGCGAATGTGCTCCCGGGAAAGCCAGCTTCCTCCATGCAGAGAGGGCCAATAGCAATCACCTGCCAGTAGCATTTTCTCAGTGACATTTCCTGAACAACCACCCCTCTCGCCTCGCCAGCCTAGCTCCCTGCAGCAATTTTAACACGGGTGTTTGTGTTTCATTGCAGGTCCGAGTTCCTGGTGGAGCATCCTCCACCACTCTGAAACCTCTGTCCTCTCTCACCCAGTATTTCATCAGCGTCAGGTCTGTTTATGATGAAGGTGACTCTTTCCCGCTCACCGGCAATGTTACCACGAGTAAGTCAGATCAAGGCAGACTTTTGCAGCCATTGATCATTGTGCAGTGACCATCTGAATGGGGAATGCCGCTTATAACCCAATCCTTTTTGGGGACATTTGGTCTATAGTGACTCATGATCGAATTCAGCTCTTAGTTATAAATCCAAGGATGTATAGGCCAAAAAGAACAGAAAAGTCGGACTAGGAGGGACTTCAGTATTTCATTTTGTCCAACCCCCTGCACGATGCAGGAAATGTCTTGTGTCCTAGATGAACCTGTGACCTTCGCATTATTAGCATCATGTTGTAACCAACTAAAGGACCGTATTGCTCCGCTCCGGCCCTGACACCCTCCGATTCCTGCACTGAGCCCAGTAGCATGGGATTTAACAGGAGTATGTCCATTAGCGAAGTAGTTGTGACATACCCTGCTCTGAGTGGAGGGATGCTCAGCTTTATGCTGGTGTTGCCAGGAGTGGAAATTTGTCCCCCTGCCCCGGCGGCGTGCCATCCCGAGGGAGGCAGTGGGAAGGAAGCGAAGGGAAGGTGGCTGCTCTTCTGAGCGGAGCCGCTCCGAGATGGCTCATACGGAGCATGGAGATTTTTAAACGAGAGAGAAATGTTTCTCTTTCCTTCTTCCCTTTGCTTTCTCTCGCTCTCTGCCTCTCTCCGGGGGATTATGTAACAGGCAGAAATTATTAATTTTCCAGCAGCAAAGGAAACGCAGCGTTGGCTGCTCCCACAGGCAAGGTCTTTGGAAGTCTCTTGTTTGCAGTAGCTGGATGGTGTAGGACTTGCTAGCTTGGTTGATGCAAAACCGTGCATGCAGGCAGGATGGTGTAGGAAGAGCACCCCCCCCAACACTCAAGGCTGTTTGGAGGAGAGATGCCATCCGTTCCCTTGCTCCCCCAGCCCTCACCGCTCATCTCCCAGCCAGGCCGCAGCTGCACTTGCATCTCTGGGCAGAGTGCAGGCAATGCTCTGGGAGGCTTAATGTAGTGCCATCAGGAGACTGGGAGTGGGGTATGAAGCCTTCTACCTCTCGGAGATTAGTAATAGCTCCCAGCAGCAATTCTCCCTCTTCTCCTCCCCTGGTGGGGTCAGGGGCTGCAGCACCTGCACTTTGCACTCTTGAGACTCTCACTGACATTTCCACGAGGCAGGGGTCCACGCCTGATTGCTTGGTGACTTGTATGGGCAAATGGTGCCCAGTAGGTAGGTAAATACAACCCTCTTGTCTGCTCTCCTTTTGTGCTGGGGAAATAAAATAACACAGGGCGTTTATAATGAATAGTCCAACCCTTCAAGGGGGCTTCATTGCTTTTCCACTTGTTTCTGTCTCTTCCACTCCCCATCCCTGCCATTGTAACTGCTTCCAATCACTTTACTTCATTTCCCTTCTCTTTCTTGGTTTTCTTCCCCACTTTTGGGTGGGTACTTGGTCTCGCTGATACCTTCCCTATGCCTGCCCACTTCTCCTCCTCCCTCCCCCACGGATGCTTCCCCTGTCAGTCCATTGAAATGTGTTTTTGTCCCTCCTAAACCTTCACCTTCCTCACTCAGGATTTTCTCCTGGTTTCCAGTTCCCTGTGCTCATGCCTCTGCTATTCAGCCTGGCCTGCATCTTGCCTTTGCTGCACATAGGAGAGTTTGGCCTCTTCTATCTGGGCTGTTCTGTGGATGTCTCCCTTGCATTTCCCAAGCAGCACAGCAGTAGAGTAAACCGATAAAGATGACAGATAATATTTTCTGAGCGATATTAAAATGCAGAAGAATCCTCTTCTGCTTTCAAGTGAAACATGGGGCTGCTTTAACTCTTTGTATGCCCTAGCCAAGGAGGTCAGTGCTAGAGCTGGATAAATACGTCATAACCATTAATATTATTCAGCAAATCCCCCCCTGCCTTCCCATGTGTGACTCACACAGAAGCAGCCTGGGAGATTCTTGGATGCATTCATGATTTGAAATTATTCACCGATTTCACAGCCGACCCTTGCTGCTCTGTAGATGCAAAGGTTTGCCGTTTGCACTGTGGCTGAAAGCCATGCAGTATCTCTTCTGGCTCCTGACTGCCAACATCTTATAACAATGGCAGGGCAAAAATTGAGTGCAAAACATTCAAAAGCCCCTGTCTGGCCATGAGCTGTGCAGCCAGGGTCTGCTCACATGAAGCTCTTTGTACAGGCTGGGGCCTAGCTTGCACTGTGAACAAATCTTTGTTAAAAGTGACACCTTTTCAAACTGGTGTTTACATTACTTTCTTTGCTTAAAATAGGCATATAGTCCTGGAAAATGATACCAAAAGTACTCGGTGTAAAACCCGAGCAAATATTTGTGGGACTGGGGACTGGGGGGGGCGTGAAATTCCTAGCTGTGTTGCTTGAAGTCTGCCTGAAGAACACGTTACTTATACCAGTGCCAGGACTTCTGTGAACGCCCAGGAGCAATGAAGTTGAAACCAACCCATCCTACATTATAAACGTGAAGATGAGAAGGAAACAGCCCCTCTTGATGTCCTTGCCTTCTAGCCTGGGGTGTAGCACTCACCTCTTTGTCCTTGAAAACCCTTCCCAGCACCTTCCCCCACCCAAGTGCCAGCACTGTAGCATTCCTTCCGCAAAATGAAATAATTATCCTTAATTAGCATTTTAAAAAAATATTTTATCCCTGTCTGTCTTGATGGGCTGTTGTAATTGGGGGGTCTGACGAAGTGAAAGACAGGCTGGTTGGAGCCAGCTGCTCCTTGAATGCTTTTCACCCTGACCATCTGCTCCCCACTGGGGCTCTGACAAGACGGTGTCAGCTCCTGATCCTCAGCTTGTTTCCTTCTGTGTCTCAGCAAAAGTTCCTCCACCGAGCGCTGTGAAGGTTACCGAGCTCTCCGGAAACTACGTCCGTGTGCAATGGGAAGCGGCCGCGGCCTCCGATGTGGTTGTCTATCAGATTAAGTGGAACGTGCTTGGCGAGGAGAGATCTCAGGAGGTATGGTCTAGTGAACACCTGAGGTGGCATGGGGCATGCTTCATGATGAGCAGGCTGGGGCTGTGATGTTTCGATGACAAGCTTACCTCTTTATTCCTCTAAAAGAAACATGAAAACAGCATCAGACTATTGTTCCATGTAGTCAGCCTACAACTGGCCTCTTGATAGCCTTGACTTGGAGCATTTTTGGGCATGCAATCACAATACCCAGTCGCAATTTTTTTACAGTTCAGTTCATGCATTTAATTCTTGGGGTCCCTCCCATGGTTAGTTGAGTCTCCTGGGGGGCTGTATAAGGGAAGGAGTAGTTTGAAACCTTTACCTGGAGTTTTAGCAACTTCTATTCAAGGGTGGGTTTTTTTTCTTCTTCTTATTGAACCTAAAAATATGAGCTTCACTTATTCAGGGTCAAGTTATAATTGGAACAATATGTTATATGCTGGCATTGGGCTATGAAGGGTGCTCAATATACACATGGACTAGTGCTTTTGAAGCTGCTCTAGTTAATGTGCATTATGTAAAATGCAGTCCATGTGGGGAGAAATGACAGGGGGAATATGTCAAAAGTGTTTCCCTTGTGCAAAGTAATTGAGGCTTCTTGAGTTTTGGGGTTGCAGCCCTTGCACCACACACCAGCATCCCACAGTCTGCACAATGGGTTGCTGGGGTCAGAGTCCAGTCGGGAAGCGGTAGCCCCAATCTACTGTGGCTCAGCACCTGCAGGAACATCACAATGAAGAGCCTTGATTGCAGGTGAAACGTCTCATGTCTTCATATGTCTGCAGACGCTCGGTTCCTTACCCAGAGAGGCCGTGGGGCAAGCTATTGCGGGAGGTCACCTTCTTTGTAGAAAGTGAGACTCTCCAGAGAAGAGCTTCCCTTGCCATGAAGGGACTTCAGCCTTTGCTGTTTCATTTTTTGCTTGTTGCCCTTGCCTGGGACCTCCACTTACAGACCTTTCTCTTTCATATTACAGCTCTCTGTTGCTGGCAACGTGGCCAATGCTGTTTTGCCAGGGCTGAAGAAGAACACAGAATACCAGATATCGATGTGGGCGTATTACAAGGATGGCGCACGAAGCGACACAGTCTCTGTTCAGCACAGGACCAGTGAGTGATGAGTGCACGGGTCCTGTGGTTATAGGGGAGGGAACTGGCCATGAGATGTCTTGAAACTAGTTGCGAGTCGGTCACTCGGGTGTGACCGTTGCTGCATGTGCAGCCTTGGGTTTGTGATTCTCAAAGGGATCGCTGATTTTGAATGTCCGCCTTTTGGGTCCCGAGCATCTCCTCTCTGAAAGCCAGTCCCTTCTGAAGATGGTGCAAGCTGGGTACATTGCATGCGTTCCAGTATCTGGTAAGAGAAATGGCGACATTATTATTATGCCTTTCTTATCAGACCCAGCAACAGATGAACCCCCAGAGTGATTGGACTATTCCTCAGTAATGAGGGCTCTGGCTTTTCGAAAGCTGATGAAACAATCAGGAAGGAAACATTATAGCCCATCCAGGGGTCAGGCACCCAGGGGCTTAACAGACTTCACTGTAGATCTACAACAGCGCTCTTTAGCTGGATGTACCACCGGAGCGAGAAGCCAGTGACGTTGTGTTTCCCACGGAAGTGCCACTGCACATCAAGTCCCCGCCTGCTTCCTACCTTCCACTGAAGTGGGCTCCTGCCGCTGCAGATGATGGGACATTGCACATTTGCAGCTTGTGCAAGAAAGCCGATTGCATTTGGTACCCTTGAAGCAGAGCACAGTCCTTTTTTCTGTTCCCTTCTCCCCACCCCTATAAGAGAATACACCACGTATTGGAGCAGATTGTCCCGACTTACCACGGGGTGTTTAATTTGCCGTGTCAAAGTTGCTTAATGCACGTTGCTTGCTTATAAATTGCTGTCTATTAAGGAAGGTGCAAAATCCGGTGGGTGCCTAATTGCTGAGTCACTCTGCACTGGGGGCACTTACGTAAATGAGAACGAACCCTGCAGTCAAATGCTGCTTGGAGGAAGAAGCTAAATCTCGCTTTGCATGGAGGTTAAAAAAACCGGCATTCCCAAAGGTTCTCCTAATTAATACTCCCCACCTAATGGCTTTGCTGGCAGTGAAAGGAACACGATTCATTTAATATCCGCAGTCTCCTCCATCTCCTGTTCCACTGCCGCCTTAGTTCTCAACTTTATTTGCAGAGTAAACTTGTTTAGCTGCCGTAGTGTGTTTTCTGAGTTGATGAAGATCAGAGTAAATGGCTGTCTTGGAATCGAAAGCCCTGGTTTTATTAATAATGAATAATAAAAATAATAGCAACATGTTCTGGCAGAAACCTGCCCTAGCTGGGCCTTACAGTGCTGCACAGCAAAAATGGGAATCAATGCAACAGATGCAGTGCACCATAGTGGTCTATAAGACAAAGGGACAATTGCAGCTAGTTAGAGGCTTCATCAAACAGCTGGGTATGTTTTGAAGTCTGAGGAATAAAATAACAGAGCAGATCCACATCATACAGATCACTGCGAATGGTCTGTGTTGCAACTACTGGTATCGGGCTTCAATGACAGGCTGAGGACGTTGCTGAGCCTGTATTCCCTATTCCTTGCTGAAGAGGCCTGTGGTCCCACTGGCTGGAAAATGGCTCAGGCCGTGGGTGTCCTGGTGAAGAAAGTGCTAGGCAAGGCAGACACAGGTTTTGGGTTTCAGACTGAACCAGGAAAAGCTTCTTTGGTTCTGCTCCACTTTTATAACCCAAGTCTGGAGGCTGAAGCTAGGGACAGACATGACACACAACATGGTTTAAGTGATCAGAAGCTGGTTTAAACCTGTAACAGAACAGATGTTCAATGCACATAAGCCAATATGAACATGGCTGAAACCAGTTTGAGATGCACCTGGTTGAATGTAGTATCAGACTTAACTGATTTGGGTCGAACCAGTTTACGCAATGTCTGTCCCAGACCTGAGAAAGCACCAGCAATTCAGACAGTTTGCAAGCCCTCTGCTGCATTTCATCTCTGCAAACTAGTGCCTGGTGCCAGAGCAAAGTGCAAAATGCAGTGGATGTGGGGGATGGAAGGGGACTCCATTGCTGGTTTTAGTTTTCCCTTTCTTGTCAGCACCCCTTTAACATGGAAGAGTTTCAGCCACGAAGGCTTTTTTTTTTTACTTTTTAAAATGGTGTTGTATGGAGAACCTTGCAAAAAACCACTTTAAGTACTTAAGTACTTTAAGGGTTTAAGGGAAGTCATTGAAGGAAAACACAATGGGGAACATCAGTAACACAAGCTCCCCTCAAGCTCTGCTTCTCCCTTGAATATCCTCCCCTTGGAAAAAATCGAATCAGTGAAATACCTGCCTCGGTGTGCTGGTTTTGTGAAGTGAACCTATATTCCTTCCTAAGGGATAAGGTAAGAGCACTAAGTTCATCTTAATTAGGACCACATCCCAGCTCAACGCTCAGTCCAGGGGGACATGGATTGTGTTCAGGGAAAGCTGGTTATGAGAAGCAGGATCCTAAATCACCCACTACTCAGCATTGCCCTCTGCTGTTGAGTTGGGCTGGGATTTTTTTCAGTAAATTGTTGGAAAGTGTGATTTCAGCTGCTGGGAATGATGTGGACATCGCACTTGATTTCACTGAATATCCCCTCTGGGGAAAGAGGGGGATTATCTTTGAGGATAGAGCCACAAAACACAGCTGGAGACCCCGTCTTGCCCCATAGCCCAATGCTTAGGACCCTCACCAAGGATGCAGCACCCCCACATTATTCCCTGCTGCTCTTGATGGGGTTTCCATACATCTTTCCAGCCTCCCAGTGAAGCCCCAAGACCACAGGGCTAATTTTTCCAAACATAGGGCTCTACTTCAACTGTCCAGGTTTCCATCACTGCCAGGGTAAATTATATGGGTTGGGAACTGAATACAGATCAAAGCAGCTGAGATTCCCAGGAGCAGAGCCTGGATAGAAATAGCAAGCTGATGGTTGGTAAAGAAGGTGAAGATGACTTATGGTGAGGAGCAGAGATGTTGGGAAGAAGCCAGGCTATTTCTCAGCCAGGGTATACACTGTGCACATAATAGTGATGGATTGGATGAACCTAGGAGAGGACGTTTGAAATGGGCAGCGGTGCTACTTAGCACGGAGAGGTCTCTGGGGCTTCGCTGTTATCTGAGGACGTGTGGGTTTTACGATTAGCCTGAGGAGTCAGGCAGCCGGCGGCCCTGCTGTGGAGGAGGAAAGCTTGGGGGAAGTTTTGGGGCAGCACAGGATGCTGGTGCAGATGGCACCGCTGTGCTGGAAGTATTGGTTTCCTCCTGGGCAACCTGGGAATGTGACCTTTCCCTTCTTTATGAGATCCATGCTGTCAACCTCTGCCGGCCCCTGGGAGCTTTCAAACAGCCTCTTCTTGGAAAAACTCAGCCAGTCTCTTAAGGTTGCAAGACTAAGGGGAATCTGGGGTTCATCTTAGTTGAACGTCGTGGTCAACACAGCCCATAAACCTGGGAGAGATTCAGGACGGGCCAGGGTGTAGTTGGAGGTATCCTGCATGCTGCAATGCAGTGCTGTGAAGAGACAGCCGGACCCTTGGGTGACAGGCCACCTGGGCTAATCGACCCTGCATCTCAGCAGAGCTCAGTAGTAGCTTGTGCAGACTCCTGCACTGATGCAAGCAAACAGCTTCCAGAGCCTGAGCAAACCTTTCAGAGGTACTTTGGGTATCTCTGCCCAGCACTGCATGGTAGATGCGCATTGTAGGGCAGAGGTGGCCAACCTCCAGCACGGGTAGCCTCTGTGCATGATGCAGGTGCAGAAAGCCGAGCAGCAAACGGGGCAGGGAGTGCAAGGCAGGGAGCAGAAAGCAGAGCAGCGATCGGATGGGGAAGGGGATTGGAACGGCATCTGGGGCGTAGGGCTAATATGTGGCTGCCCTAGGGGATAGTGCAACTGGAAGAGCATGCTGCCACACGCTGGTTTGCATGCATGGATTGTTTTCACCCTTGATCTTACCCCAGGGCAGCTCTTGCAGGGAGCACTGGTGTGTGGACAAGGCTCTTTTTCCCCATATGAGATCTCTACTCCTGCTGGATGAACTTGCAATAAGGAAAGCATGGGGCACATATTGTTGGGATTCTGCTGGAAATTTTTAATCTTATGAACAAAGATGAGCAGGGTTGGTTGCTTGCTTTTGGGTTTTTTTATGTTTGGTTTATTTGGGGGTCCCCCGCCCCTTTGTTTTGTTTTCTATTTGCTTGTGAAATGGGCACCTGATCTGGGCTCAGGCAGGCTGTCCCCACCCCCCGTCATGGAGCAAACAGGCTTCAGTTTCTCTTTGCCTGCCTCACCTGGGGATGGCGTGGAGCAACAGCTTTGATGCTCAGTCAATAATTTTTCATTTGGTTTCAGCACCACCAAGCTTATCTGACCCAGAAAGTGGAAAGGGAATCAATGAGAATGCAAATGAGCTTCCAGTTCATGCAAAGCATGTATTAAGGTCGCATGGCCAGAAAGTGGGATTTTTATGCTGCAGATGAAGCTGGAGAGGAGAGATCTCGTGCCCTGGAAGCAGCCCTGTCCTTGGTTCTCCTCTGGGCTGAGCTGCCAATTTTTAGTCTCTCTTAGATTCCCTTTCCCTTCTTAGTACAACTCTCTTCCCTTCCTGGGTTTGAAGACGAGGCCCTGTCTCTGTGTGTAGGGCAAGTAACCCTTTGGTAAAATGTGGGTGACCCCCTGTTTCTTCCTCAAGCCTTGTGCACTGTGTTGCCTTGTACCATGCAGCCCTACCATCTATGTTAACCCCACACTTGCAGCATGTCCACTACGATGCAAGTCTTAATTATTATCGTCATTATCTCTCCCAGTCCAGAAACTAGGGGCTTGTCCAGAAACTAGGGGCTTCACAGTTACCCTGCCCACCAGGACTGGTGCTGATGCCATAAGTCATTAACTCCCTGCCTTTGCCACTGGAAGACTCTCACTGAGAACAAGCTCAGCAGTATGAAGTGACTTTGTGAGATGCACAGGATGGGGGTGGCATGAGGGAGGACTAGCTTCATCAGATCATGCACTGCTTGGTCTATCCTCCATGATATTCCTGATCCAAAACACATGTTGGGAAAGGAGGGGATACACGAATATATTTTTTTATGCTCCAAGAATTCCCTTCTCCTTTCCAAAGTGTTTCTTTCAGCCCCCAGGTTTCTCTTCCTTCTCTGCTGAGGCTTGTCTAAACTCCCAGGCAATGTCCTCTTCTCTAATATCTGCTCTCTCCTCCCCCCAGTCTCTACAATATCTCCATCTCCAGATACACCTCTGCTTATTATAGCAAAAGAGCAGGGAAGCAAGTACCAATGATCCGGACAGTGAGGATCCCTCGTCTTTGTTCCTGCTGCAGGTTCCAGGAATCCACCCACCAACCTGTTCATCGATTCGGAGACCACCAGCAGCCTGCAGATCCATTGGACACCCCCAGACGGCCGCATCCAGCACTACAGAGTGACCTATGCCCCCAAATCTGACGACAGCGCTCGGGAAACAGTAAGTGCTTTGGAAGTCGGCTTCGTGCCAGATGTAACTCCATTAAGGCCAGAGTTTTTGGGTTGTAGCCGTGTTGGTCTAAGGACATAGGCAGGAGAGGTTTTATGAGCAGATGCGATCTCTTTAATTAGACCGGCTGAGTAGTTGGAAAAAAGTTCTTGGCAAACTTTCAGTGGAGTCGCCCGTCCTTAGGCGTAGGGAGTCTCTGCTGCTCAGAAACTCCGTTACTGCAAGGAATTTGATGCTCAGAAGTGATCCCACTTCCTCTGTCTGACTGACTAGGAAGAGGTTCTCCAGTTGTGTCTGATCCAAAGCCTTTTAGGCTCCTTTTGGGGTTTTCTATACAAGACATCAGTAGAATTCATCTCAAAATCTCTCTTCCGAGCATCCCCTTTCCTCCCTAGACTGGAGCGATGGAGAATTAAGGACAAAAGTCCTACCCCTGTGACCTAGAGGGGTTGAGCATTTTTCTTTAATGCTTAGGTTCTCCGCTTGGATGCAGAGAGACTGCAGGGTCATAAGGAAGTTTTAAAGTCCTCTGGACAGAACCTGCCCTATGAAGAACCACTCCGCATCTTGATCAGCCTTGATGACTGCCCTTCCTCCGGTCTCTAGCTTCCATAGGAAAATGAAGCCAGTTCTCTTTCTTCTCCCTTTCGGTGGAAATCGGACACATAACAGCCCTTTGCACTGTTGAGAATCTGCTCCGATGACCTGAAGTGAATCCAAAGTGGATTCAGCAGGATACTAAGGATGGGAGACGTAGGGTTTTTCTATAGTCCTGGATAGCTCGCATGCTTTGTGTTGTATCTGCGTTGGAATAAAAGCCTAAACGAGAATTTTGCTTGAGCATAATCCATTCGTCTCCTCCCCACTGTAGATAATAGCTTCTGGTAGAAGTAGCGGTGTGACCCTTCAGTCTCTGCTCCCCAGCACGGCATACAAGGTGATGGTTTCTGCCATCCACAACACAGGAGAGAGCGACACCGTATCCACTACTGGCCAAACTGGTAAGCAACTGGGCAGTCACTCATTATGCCATATGCATCTTTCCTTTTATCCATAGATCCCCACTGCGTGGTACAATCATTGTCCCCATTAGACGAGAAGGCTAAAAGCCTGGGGAAAGCAATGTTAACTGTTATATGGCAGGGCCAGGCCGTGAGAAGTGCCAGGATTTTGTATGTGTGACCACACTCAGTCCTTCAGACACTGAAGCTAGGCCAAAGAATATTGAGGGTTAAAAATTATGTACCCAAAGGGACTTATGTCCCCTCTGCCTTTTTGCAAATATTAACCTCTTTGAAAAGGTGAGCAAGGGGAAGCCTAAAGGTGTTTGGCCTGGAACAAGGTGCCGCTCAAACAATATGCCCAACTAACATGGTGTTTTTGAGACATGACTGCCTTTGGAAAGGGCACAGGGAAGGCTCATTGACCTTGAAGAATAGAGAGCCAAATATCCCAGTTCCAGAAGCAGGACTCATGAATACATGGTTTTTTCCCCCCAGCTTCTGCATTGACTAAATTCCCTTCAACACGAGGATTTCTTCCCTTCAGAATGGAGGGTAAGTCAGCCTTGCTCAAAGTGAAGTTCCCAAACATCCTCTTGTAGTAGTAAAAGTGCAGCGTCTGGGTCATATTATTTTAAGCAGGATGGGGGATATATGTTATTTCTCCCCTGGTCGCAAGCGGTACAGGGGACATGAATCTGTCCAGCAAGAAGCAAAACACATGTAAAACCATCAGGCTTAGAGTCCCTTAAAGTGAGCTCCTGGCAATACTTTAAAGGTTCATGTTCATATGTACTCTGCTAAAATAGAGCAACAAATGTATGTCAGAAATACTTTAAATTAAAGCCCCAAATAAAACGTGTTATTAAATTTAACGAGTGTATGCAGCTACATTTGCAAGCTACATGATGTAAAGCATGTTATCCAGTGAATTAAGAACAAATGTTGTACAGGCAGGGCTATAAAAAAAGCTGTTATAAAGCAAATTATAGAATACAGATACTGTGGAAACAGCGTATGTAACTCTCCATTTGAAATGCTGCTAATAGAACTTCAGCTTTAATACTTATTAGGGAAAATCTAGGGGGGAAGCAGATTAACTGAGAAAATCATCGTTTGTAGCAAACAAAAGAACACATCAGCCTAAATTGTCAAGTGGCTTATTGTTAAATTGCATATTGATTTGCATACTTAGACCGTAATGCAAATGTCCTGTGGAAGTTAAAATGGAAAATAACAGCCCATAAGGTTTATGAGTCACTCTGTGGAATTTAATAGCGAACCATCTTTCCGATGGGGTTCAAAAAGCCAAAGAAAAGATAATAAATCCTATAGGGTCTTCAAGTTGTGCCTGTGACAGAAGTCCAGCTGACATGTAATAACTTTGCAAGTGCTGTAAGAGTTGCTCTATAAGAATCTGAGAATATTGGTAGCTAACCTAGCTATTGGGAGACACAATTTGAGGTTGGAGGATGCTTGTTGTACACCGGCAGGCTTGAATTCAAGAGAAGCTGTAGGAAGAACAAGGAGAAAAGGATCGCAAGGACTCGTGAGCTCACCCAAGCTCTCACACATGAAAGGATAGCGACCAGATGCCCCACTGTAGCCAGTTTAGAAAATGGTGATTTTTCCCCCACTTGGCTTAAAATGTTTGTCACTGTTGGGTACCCTGCATCACTCCTATATGGCAGCTGGCAATCGTGTTTGGAAACACTCATGGTCTGCTCTACATCCCAGACCCAAAATACTGCAACTTTGAGTTCTTGCCTCTCATCCTGGAGCATTGGCCTGGGTTGATGTCCTTGCTGAGGCTCTTGTAGTTGTGGTAACTACCTAAAAGACCAGGGGCCAAATGGTTAGAAACATAAGAATATAGTAAGTTCCATACTGGGACAGACCAGCGGTCCATCCAGCCCAGTATGCTGTCTCCAACTGTAGCAGGAATGGATGTTATGAGAGGTCATTGAACTGGGTATCTTTAGAGTGATCTAACCCTATTCACTATCCTTGGCATCCACCATTATTGGTTTAGAGATGCTGTAGGAAGCATCTCCAACCTTTCTTTTCAATACCCATCAATAGATAGATGTATCATCTGTGAATGTATCGGGTCCCTTTCTGAACCTAGCTGTGCTATCTGCCTTCGCCACATCCTGTGGCAATGAAGTCCACAATTATGCACTGGGTTAAATACTACGTGTTGGCTTGGGAGATGTTGTATCCAAGCTGTGTCTTGCTCCATCTGGGAGCTGGCAGATTAGAGGGCTATAAAACAGCACGCAGGTTCTTGCAAAGCAGAGGTGAGTGGTGAAGGTTTGGCCAGGGAGGGTCCATAAGCATGGAGTGGATCGAAGGAGTTAGTCCTCCTATGGAGTTCAGATGGAAAATGGTTAAACACCTGCTAAGACAGCAGGCATATAACCTGTCGAAATTGTTTTAGGCGTCCTCTGACATGCTTTGGTTCTCAATAAGTGATAGACGAAGAAAGCTGTGTATTTGCTACTTACTGCTGCAGTGGCCTCAAAGCAAACAGAACTGCAGGGTGTAGTAATAGATTTATTGAGAAAACCACAGTTGGTACATAGGACCTACCACCCAGCTCCAAGTCTGAGTGGAAGAGCTGAATGATGCCGTCCTGATAGAGAGGTGGTGGCCGAAGACCTGCCGAGGGGTGAGCCGTGTAGATCATCCAGGGATGGGGCCGATTTGGTTGGGATCCTAGCAGCTTTCTGTGGCTCCCCTATTGCTTTTAGTCTTGATTCAATGGGAATCTCCCAAGAAGGCAAAGCTGGCATTTCCATGAGCCTACACCAATGTAGGTGAAAATAAGCATGGAAAACGGTCCCAGGCTTAGATTCTGCATTCCCTGCAGCTGCCAGTACCAGAGCTACCGAGTTCGTGTCCTACCCAGGAACACCATGGCACTATCCGCCTGTGACACAAAGCGGTGGATGGGAAAGGGTGGAAATAAATGCAGTGTAACTGGGCTTTTAAAATGCCCCTATGCTTGTGAAGTGGAGGAGAAGGGAAGGACCTTTTCTCCCCCACCATTTCTTACATTGTTAACAGAAGTCAGGTACTGAAGACTGGAAGCCCTGCCGGTCTGGTAGAGCTGTCAAATGCCCTAGGATGTAATAACAGCAACAGAATGTTTTTAATGAAGCCTTAATATAATGAGCAGCTAAACTGCGTTAAAATACTGACCTAAAAAGCCATTTATTAAATAGTCCATCTTCTCAAGTGTCCTTGATTTTCAGGGACAGCACTGATTTTTTTTTTTTTTTTTTGCATCAAACATTCTCCTTGTCCCAGCTCCATCTGGCAGCTATGGCCAGGGATTTAAACAGCAACAAATAATTGAAAGGAGCACTCGCGCACTGATTCTTAAAACACTCCTTTACCCAAACCATTTATAACTCAAGCTCTTCACCAAAGAGCCTTTGATCCCAGTCTTTTGTCCTCAATTTGTATGAGCTGCATTTCACACATGCAGCTTCAGGGATGTTCTAGAATTTAGCAGGGGATTCCCTATAAAGGTGAACTGCAGAGGTTTGCCAAAGATGTGCAAGTTTCCAAGTTTAATTACCGAGTGTCTATAACAATGAAAGAATATGCATCAGCCTAGATGTACAGAGGTGCACGATATGTGTGCAGAGTTTTTCCCTTTGGGAATACACATGCACTTTTGCCTGTAAATGCATGCACAGCTGCTTGTCTCCATAGCTTGGAGAATCTCAGCATGAATTACCATCTTATAAAGATGAGGGGAGATATGTTTGCGAAGGTGGAATCAGAGTTCGGGGTACAAAAATGGGCAGACAGTTGCATTCCTTCAAACAGGTTTGACATCTAGATTGTGGCTGACCAGAATTACCTCCAGGATGAGCAAATTATGACCGCATTTAAGATTGTAATGGACCAGCGGTACTAGATTGATTAGTTCAAAATAAAAAGGTATAATGAAGCCTGATGATGAGAGGGGGAAATAATTTCATGGTTGACCCATGTAAAACCTTGCATATCACTATCTTCTGCATGTGCAGATTGGCTATGAGAATATACCGTTTCTTTTTGCTGACCTGATTTTTCATGGACGAGTGAGAAATCTGTAGGGCTCAGGACAGAAATTATGCATAAACTGGTATAAGTGATTGGAAACTGGTTCAAATTTGTAACACAACAGAAGTTCAGTGCCCATAAACCACTTTCAGAATGGCCCAAACTGGTTTCAGATAAATCTGGATGGATTTAATATCAGACTTCACTGATTTAAATTGGTTTATTGGACTTCTGTCCCAGATCCCCTCCAGATTCAAGTTAACTCACAGTCCCCCAGCATCCCAGGATGCTTTGCACCTCCCCTGCAACCACCCTCCTTGCAGGGGGGGTGGGCTAGCATTGGTCCAAGCTGTCTGCTCCAGCCCAGCAAGGAGGTGTGCTCTAGCACCCCCCAGCTTTTGGCCCGGGCCACTGCAGGCATGTGGCTGCATTTCCAGAATCAAACGTGAATGTCTGTTCACTTGCTTATCGGTTCAGTCTACATAGCTTAGACTAACCTGCAAAGACTGAATTGATTCAATCTCAGGCTTTTTGACTGTCTGTACTTAGCCTAAGGGATATGTCCTCAAGCCTTTGAAGAATCCATGACTATTGGCTCACTGATAAATGTAATCCTCAGTGTACCCTCAGACTGGGCTTGGCTTGGAGGAATTGACCAAAATGTACTGATAAATCTAACAATATATATTTCATGATATAGTGTTTTCCTGGGCTTTTCATTCCTCTGCTTCCTTCATATACCGTGTTTGTCTTGCTTGGGTTCTCATCAGCTTCCTCCCCCCTTCCCTTGTGTGTGTGTTTTTTTTTCTTTTTGCAGCTTGCCCCACTCTCAACTCTGTCAAAGGATCTCTACAAGGTATCTTAGGAGTTTTAAGCCTCAGTTGTGTTCGGCCATGAATGTGAAAACAGACTGATCCTGTCTATTCACTAACAAGCCTTGCTGTTGAGTAGCACTGTGGGGAGTACAGGGGTGCGGTAAGAATATGCATGTTAACCACTGTCAGGTTTTCAGATGCAACAGTAAAGAAAGCCACATCAGTACCTCTGTCCCCCTTTAATCTGTAAAGCAGCTCAGTCTCTCCATGGAGAAACCAAAATAACCAAGCCATAAACTTCGGGGCAAACATTAGCAAACACCCGGCACCATTGAGGCCCTTTGTCTTAGCATCATCTCTGGGCTGGCAGATCCAATGGATAATGTGGTCATCACTGCAACTTACATTTCACATATAAACATTATATTATTGTCTCTGATGCACATTTTAATGGGGTTGGTAATTCCAGGATTCAGAGGTAGGTGACTCTGAGGCGGATCAGGCTCACCAGATGAACTCTTTAATCCTGCATCATAAAAGTGCATCCCCCAGCAGCCCTAAGCCAGAACAGCAGCCAGAACTGAGGTGCAGTAAATCATAAGTGAGGAACGAGGCAGGAACTTGCTCCTTTTCCTATTTATAATGAATTAGTTCTCTCCTTCTCCCCCCACTACATGCCCCCTTCAGCCCAGCCTGCTGTAAGTTCAGATAAACTAAAAAAAGAATTGCAATTGCAAGGCCTGAGCATATTAAAATCTGAAATGAGAAAGTGACTCAGAGAGCTGTAATGACGGATCGGGAAGAGAGATGAAGCTATGTGAAACCGCAGATGAGATGTCAAAGATGTCAGGGGAGAATCTTTGTAGACTGCCTGAAACCGGTCACCTCTGTGTAGTGCTTGAAGAATAGGGAGAGAAATAGAAATACTTAATTTTTAAAATTATTTTCCAACTTTTATGGTTCTCGCCTATGCAAGGACAAATTTCAGAGCAAAAGATAATGATCTTCCCACCTCCCCCCCCCCAAGCAATTACTGGACTGATTCCACTTCTTTGATGATTATATATTGCATCAAGTTGAAAAACTTGAATGTATTAAAACCCTCTTTTTTCAAAGAGACTTGTGTGTGTGTGTGTATGTGTACACGCGCACACACACACACACACACTTTTTCATTTTGGAGCTTTGAAAAAAACATAATTCCAAGGGTATAGAGCAAGGCAGATTTGCACCTTTATAGACCAACTAAATCACAAATGTATAGCTTAAGTTTTGTAAGCAGAGGGCTTATTTTATCCGATGCTGCGAAGGGGCTGCATTACATCTAACTCACCTTGCCGATAAATGTTTTGTTCCCAGCTCCAGACTTTTAGCAAGAGATATTGAGGGCCAGAAGTGCATGTGCTCTTCTCCCTCTGCTCCCAAGAGAGAAAATTTGCAATTGTCTGCGTGGGATCCGTGGGTTTTGGTCTCTTTTGCAAATCCATCTTGGAAACTGTCTGCTCTTCAGTCACTCGCCTCTGGAAAATAGACCTGTGCACATTTTCTGCTAAGACAAAGAGACAATTTGGTGGCAGATGTTGGTAAAGGATCCAAATCCAAATGCAGTCGGGCTGTTGACTCATGCGTAGAGCCCTCTCCCTTCCTCGAATGCACTTGCCCTCGGAAGTAACAAAGAGCAGTCAGTTTTCAGGTAGACCACTTAGAAAAGTTTTTTCTTTCTAAATGTTTCTTAATTTACCTCTCTCTGTTCCAGGATTTGATATAATGGAGGCTTTTGGACTGGTGGAGAAGGAATATGCCTCCATTAAAGGAGTGGCTATGGAACCATATGTGTTCAGTGGTTCCCGGACTTACACTTTGTTCAGAGATACTCAGCTGACCCGGAGAACCAGGTAGCTTGGAGAGGTGGATGTGAACAGGGGAAGTTGCTCCATGAATTGTACAGCTGCCCATGCAAACGCACTTCAGACCATATCTGTCGCAGCAACTGCTCATTAGCTATGCGATGCACAAACGTTAGCGCTGGCCAGCAGCAATGACGGACGATTGATGGGTGAGGGCGGGTATTCATTGCAAACCCCCGATTGGCAATTGCCTAGTGCAGGAGCCCATTGTGTGGAGATTGAAAGTGGTATTGGAGAGTTTTTCTTTCCATGGGGGCTGTGTGTATGTGGTAACACATAAATTAACCCCTTAAATGGGCCTCTAAATGGGTTAGAAGATGCGGTCTCTCATGCAGGATTTAATTGCATGCAATGGGTTGATCAGAGCACTGAGTTTATGCAAGGCCATGCTCAGATTTTGTACATCTGTGGGGACTTAGCAGCCGGCTTTCCATCGCCCTTCTGTCCAGTATTATTAACTGCCTGGAGACAGCCTATGATAAACAGAGACTTCTGTTCAGTTCTCATCTGTTGGGCTGGAGACTTGCTTCTTTAACCCTCAACCCCATGACTGAAAAGATCAAACTTGGAGGCAACTGTCCCAACCGGAAACAAGATTGGCACAAGACCATATTTTAGACCCTTCTCCTAGTGTTCCTGGATTGGAGCCAGACAATTAATATTGTAAAGTGGCAATTTTGTGGTTGCTGTGAGTGGGCTGATTTTTATTGACGAGAAGTATTAACTAACGGTTTCACTGCGCTTGCTTTTCGATGAGCTCCTTTCCAAATCCCGAACGTCGTAACAGACAAGCTGTCATTCCATGCCCCCTCTGTGACCTTAATTGTATTTTATAGCACAGAAATCAGGGTAGATTTTGACTCTTAATATTCAGTCTTATTTTATTTCTAAGCCTAATTACTGTGGCACTGGGATCATTTTAATCTTATTTAAAGAAGCAAAGCTTCTTACAGTAAACAGAATGGAGGAGATTCAGAAGGCTCTTTGGTCTAAGTAGTCAGAAAATCATGGGCAAATCCTTTTGTTTAAGCAGGGGGGATGTCAGGCACACGAGTATAGCCTTCCAAGGACGTTATGTCTCGGAGAAAAGAGAAACAAGAACTTGATGCTAGTTCTGAGTCAGTGCTGAAAAGATGCACGATGAGTTGTGCATCTGTCCACGCAGATGTGTCCCATGCAGATTAAGAATGCGTTTCAGACTGCTAATTCTACCTACCTCGTTAAGTTTTAATCTGTAGCTCTTAAGTGACATTTGCATAAATGAAGTGCTTTCTCATAAGTTTGAAACAGCAATCTTGGAAAGAAAGCTGGACCCTGCCAGGAATCCACATCTGGATTTGCATTTTCAAGGTTTTTGTGTTTGAGCTCCAAGTTTTATACCTTGGGTGTAGGTGGCTGGCATGATGTTCATATGGGTCATGTTTTTTTCTTTGTAGAGGACTTTTAAGCATCTCTGTTAAGGCTCCCAGGTCTTTCACAGCTTCCTATGTCATGCATCCTTCAGTTGTTCTTCTTGACAAGGAGATTCATAGATTTTATAGATATTAGGGCTGGAAGGGACCTCGAAGATCAAGTCCAGCCCCCTGTGCTGGGGCAGAAAGTCAGCTGGGGTCAAAGGGTCCCAGCAAGATGAGATGTGGGTGGGTGGGACTCTTTCAGGACTCATCCAAGTTGCTTCATAAGCTGCTAGAGTGGTCTATATGGAAGGAGGAAGGGCTGCCTCTGCTGCCTCTTCAGCAAACCCTGAGCCAACTCAAGGAGTAACAGCTTGACGGGAACAACTGTGCCTGGATCTTCCTTGTGGCGTTATGAAAAAAGCCATTGTGATGTCTTGAGCGCTGTGTTCAAAATCAAGCATCAAGACCCAAGAGGAGTATGCAAAATGTGGACGAAATACTCTAGTGGAGTAATTCCTTCAGTCTTAACAGAGTTGTGCTAAGAGAGGCTTTGGCCCTTGCTTTGATTCACATCAAGCCATTGTGCCTCTGAAGCCCACACCTCTCAGTTTTGCTCCCAGGCCGGTGGAAGGTTACCCCCTGACTCTCCGGTCTCTGGTAGACGTTACACTTAAGATACAATGGACAAGGTAACTGTGTCTTAAAGCGTAACCTGGCCATGCATTCAGGCAATTAATGGCATGGCAAAAAGCAAAACCAGTCATGATATTATTTTATTTTATTTAGTAAATTGTTTCATGTTCCAAGCGAAATCAGCCAAATCAATTCCAAACCCATGAGTCATTCAAGAACATATGTGGCCCTACTACCAACAAATATCCTCCACCCCACCTGGGGTTTCAGATGTTTCCAAATCATTTGGCGGACATCCTATGTGCAGGCCCAAGCCCGGCGGCTTGTGGTTCAGATGCCCCCGAGTTTTGCTTGCCCTCAGCCATACGGCCGTGGGAGCAAGCTAGGGAGGAGTCTCCCATTTGTGGCTGGTTTCTCTCTCTCCTTAAAATGAATGTGTGTCTGGGTGGACCATACCCATCCCAGCTCTGGTGTGATCCCGATCCAGCCAGTGATCAGCCGATCGCTGGCCAGCTCTGGGGGGTCGAACCGGCCCATTGGGTCCTCAGAGCCAGATGACAATTAGCTGATTGTCAGCAGCTTTGCTGGTGCAAACAGAGCCTTGGATCATAATCCCAGGCTCCCTCTGTACTGGCAAGTCGGGCATGATTAGGGCCCAATTCCTGATCCTAAAATGCCATGTTTTGTCATACACATGTAGCATGGCAGGAGGTGTGATTGGGATCACAGGGTCGATCCCATCACTCCTTTAAGTGAACATGTGTCAATGGCATCACGATCATAAACCACCGAAGCGTCTTCTCCTTATTTCCTTCCAGTGAAACGCGCCTTCCTGGGATCCCACCTGAGCACACCATCAGCTTCGTCCTCCGGCTCCTGCCAGAGACTCCTAAAGAGCCCTTTGCTGTGTGGCAGATAACAGACGAAGACTTCCAGCCTCTCCTCGGTGTTATACTTGACTGTAAGGTTTCACGTGGCGTAGATTAGGTTCAGGTATATGTATGCATTTTACAAGAGCAGCACCCCTGCCTTCATTAGTCATTTGGAAGTTTTTGTTGCAAAAAGGTGGTGTGCACCAAGCCTAGATGAGAAGCATTTGAGTAACATTTGAAAATGCTTCCCCATGTAATTAAAAACTCCCTGTGTAATGCTTGAAAATGCTCCCTGTGTAATTAAAAAAAAAAAATCCTCCCTAAAACCCTGATTTCTTTTACACTCTTTTGTAATGCATTCTTGTACTATTATTTTCCTTTTATTGGTCTTACAACTTCTTATTGTGAAGTATGAAATATTTCAGCATGCTTAAGCGTATTGCTTTATTAATTTTTGCAACGTACTGTAGGTGAAATCAAATTCTCTTTTGATTCTAAGCTGTTATTTGTCCTATTTTCCCCTGTAGCCAGTAAGAAATCCTTGACCTATTTCAATCATGACTACAAGACTGATTTACAGGAAGTCATCTTTGACCAACAGGAAGTGAAGAAGATATTCTATGGGAGCTTTCATAAGGTCCTTATCAAGAGAGGGAGAGACTTAGCTCATTAACTCACAAGTGCAGGCTGAGAAAAAAAATGCAACCAGTATATATTATTCATTTTGAAAAGTGGTTATTAGCATGTGCTAAATCAATCAGTAACAATTACTGGAGTTGCGCTGTTAAGACATTTTGGGTCATCCCATATGAAAAATATGTATTTTCCACATAGTTTAAAAAAAAAAGAAAAAAGCTTGATCTACTTACATGTTTTAATATACGTGTGCGAGTATATAAAATATATTGCTACATTACAAACTTGGCTAATTTTCGCATTTAAAAGATAGTATCTGGTAGATGCATGAAACACTAGAGCAGTGGAATAAGTTTGGTATGGTGAACTGTGTTCTTCCCCCCCACACCCTTTTTTAAATATGAAATTTTGCCAGTTTTGTACAATATATATATTTTATATATTTTCATATATACGTGTTGGTAAAGTTATAACCTCTCTCTGAAAAATATGTATTTTTCTCCCTGAGGGATGTGTGATAAATGCTACCGTGCTCCTTCAATTCATCCACTTTGATTTAATGTTGCCCCTGACTTGTTTCTCTGAACTGACTTATTCATTGCAATGCACGCTTCCCTTCTGGCTGCAGCCTGGTAGCTCCAGGGGTGCAGAGAAAAAGCATCACAGGAGAAGCTGTGTTAACCAAACAGTCCTTTCTTTTCTGGATACATAAACCCAAATCCACAAAGGCACCTAGGTGCCTGACTCCTAATGTAACATTGATTTCAAGGGGAATTTAGCCATCTCCTGAAGGTCCAGATACTTAACTGCCTTGAAGTCTTAGGTTGAAATGAAAAAATGAGGCTTGTTGGTGGAGAGCCATGGAGGGGCGCGTGGAAGAAATGGTGAGCAGCTCAGTGAGTTAGCTTGGAGCGTGACGTTGGGAGGT
Organism: Crocodylus siamensis; assembly: GCF_052110815.1. NCBI lineage: Eukaryota > Metazoa > Chordata > Crocodylia > Crocodylidae > Crocodylus > Crocodylus siamensis. Next base: position 69,630,694 of record NC_143404.1, read on the forward strand.
TTAAAAGCTTTCAGGGCAGTAACAAATTGGATTTGGCAATAAAGAGGGAGAAGTGCAGGAGAGAGCTGGGGGCAGTGCAGTAACTTATCTTTAACTCCTTGCACCGCCAGCCTCGGGCTTTCTGCGGGCGACTGCCTCATTCAGGTGTTTGGTTTCTGAATGTCTCCTGCAAGAGGTCAGAAAAGCACGTTCCTCTCCAGAGGTATCTGGGTTGTAGCCAGGGTGGTCTAGAGGAAAAAGCAACCAGGACTCGTGGTAGAGGTGATATCTTTTATTAGACCAACTCATTTTTTTTTGCAAAAAATATTCTTTAATTGCAAGCTTTCAGGCACAAACGCCCTTCATCAGGCATCAGAGAAAAGACTGTAAAAGTTCTCCTGGGTAGAAATGAAAATTCAGGTTTCATAGGAGAGTTGAAGGTGGTAAAATCGGTTTGGAAAAGTTCATTTTATATGCATATTAGCCTCAGAGAAATATGAATCCATCCTGCTTACCAACAAACAACTTCCAGGCAAACAGCCTATTCCAACTTTTCCTTGAGCCTAACCTGCATAACATGAACCGTTTCAAACAGGAGATTTTATTGCACCTTTAACTCTCCTAGGAAAGATGAACTTTCATTTCTACTCAGGAGCACTTTTACAATCCTTTCTCCAACACCTGATGAAGGGTGGTTGTGCCCAAAAGCTTGCAATTAAAGAATTTTTTTTGTTGCAAAAATCAAGTTGGTCTAATAAAAGAGATCATCTCTACCATGGGTCCTGATTGCTTTTTCCTCTCCAGGATCACTACAGTGGCTTCCCCCCAGCTGCGGTCCAAGTCCTGCATGTTCTAATGAAAAGCCCCGTGCCTTCAGGAGAGAGCAAACCTGATTAAGGGAAGGGTCTGCACAATACCTGCAGTTTAGGCCCAAACTAAGCAGATGTAGTTCGCGGGATTACAGCAATGAAGCAGTGTTACTTTGGCCAAGAATACGCTGTCGGGGCTCCTGGCCTCTGCCCCTCGACCTGGGCTGACTGCTGATGCCCTGCAGGTAACGGCCGTTGTCCCATGGTGATGCATTCAATGACTGCTTTCCCGTGTCAGTCTGGAAGTCCCTCGTATGCTAGTGCCTTCTAAAGAGGACAGTCATGTTCTGTCTCACGTCTTTCCCTATGGCACTGGATAAGCTGTTCAGGGTCCTGTTTCACTATACATCTTCCAGAGCTTAAAAAGCTCATTTGAATGTGTGTCTGCACTATAGTTTCTCAGTCCACTTTGATATGCATATAAGCATCCCCTTCTGCCCTGTGTTCCAGCATCTATGACCACGTGGTGTTTTAATATTACCTGTCTTTGCTGGTGGCAGCATCTGAAATCTAGTGTGGTCTACTAAAGGACAGGGTTCATTTTGGCCTTTGATCCTGTCTTAACTTCATCTCTCTCTATACTGAATTATTGTCAAAGGCAGTCTGTTTCAAGCTCCTGTGCTTAAACTTCCTGTGAGTTTTCCAGCTAACTGGACTTGACACAATTAGAAAGTTTTTTTTTGGTGGAATATCATTGCTAGATCTAACGCGCTTGGTGCTGAGAGTGGGCAGATCGGTTTCTCTAGTAAATTGATTTATAAAAACAAGAAGAGTGAGACACCCGAACCCTAAACCGAGATTCAAAGACCCCAGTGCTGTGGGGTATCTAATCTAGCCTCATAGCTGGGATCCTTTCCCGACTGTGGACTGAACCAGAGCTGCAAATCCAGCCAGACCCATAAGTTGCATCTGGATTAAACTTGGATTCACTCCTGATTGCAAGTCTGGTCGGCAAGGCATTTTCGACCTTGTAGCCTGCCCAAACCTCCCAAAGCTGTGCTGTGCCAACAGAGAAATGCAACGTTTGTACTGTAGTATAATTATCACAATGAAGGCATGGATTTCAGTCTCACTCCAAGCTGGAGTGTCGTCGGTGGCTTAAGTGTGTTTTGAAAGCAGAGACAAGTAGCGTGGATTTAAAGTCATATTCCATCTGGTTGGACGTGCTGTTTTGCTTATTACCTAAATGTGCTGAATGCTTTTTCACCTCCTTAAGTGTTTTGCTTTGTTTTGTGTCAAATATGCAGAGGGGAAAACCGTTCTTTTGCATCCCACTTCTCTATCAATGCCATTAATAATCACTTTGCAAGCAGAACAATAACTTGGACTTGTAGAATAGCTCCAGGGGAATATAAAAGAGAGGCGCTGCATTCTCATGTCTGGCAGGAAATGAGGAATTTGTGTTACAATAAAGTTGTTTTCCAAGGCCCTGCAGAACGTGACTCATGGACTGCTAATAGGGTGTCCTGTCCTTACACCGTAAGGTTTCCAGTTAAAATCTGGACCAGGCTGACAGGGAGAGCAGAACTAGATGAAGTCAAAAGAAGGGGAAGAATTTCCCCTCTCACTTTTCTTTTTTAATTCAAAATTGAAAAATTTCAAGCTGGTTTTCAAAAAAAAAAAAAGTTATTTAAAAAAATTGTTCCTGAGATCTCGTCCCCCAATTTTTGGTGACATTTCAATATTTAAAAAATGGTGTTCACCTCTAATTGACTAAAAGCCATCTCTGTGTCCCCAGTGGCTCTTCAGTCTATAGGATCTCAGTGGATTAGTGCCCTCACCCCGCAAAACCAGCACCATGTACCAATCTCATTAGGCAGACCCAGGATGGGATTTATTCTGGAAGATGATGAGTAATTTAACATCACAGCCCTGGGGATGGTTTCTCCAGAGAATGGCTGCCTTGAGTTGTGAAGCGCTGGTTGTGCATCTTAGATACGTCAGCTATTAGAAGTAATTCTACGTTGCAGTGCTTCTCTACGTTTTTAGACTCGAGTCACTCCTTTTTTGACAACAGAAAAATAAGAGAGCTGTCCTTTGTTGCAATCCCCCCCCCCCAAAACGACCACAGCAGGTCAGAATAGTTGTTCACACTATAGCTTCCTGTAGGAAGACTCTTGAGTTGATCTGGTGACCCATGTTTGCACACACAACAGTGCTAATACTGCGTAGCTCCCTGCAGCATCCCTGAGAGTATATCAAGGCACCCCAGTTGAGAATCACTGCTCTAGTGCTTTCCAGCCCAGATCCTTTGGGATCACTATAAACACCTGCCTCTGCCGGTAGACGTGTACGTGAAGTCTGCCAGGTACATGAGTCTTGAAGAAACCTTTGTTTTATTCTAACAAAACCTACCACCCCCAGTTGAGGTTCAACACGTCTCTCCTTGCCTGTTCGCCAGGTGCACATAGCTGTGAGCCATTTCAAGATCAAACTCTACCTGGACTGCAGGAAAATAGCGGAGAGAGCAGTCAATGCAGTGGGCAGCATCTCCACTGCGGGCTTTGTCATGCTGGGGAAACTCGCAAGGACCAGAGGACCGAGGAGCGGGTCGGCCACCGTAAGTCCAAGGCTTATTCGTTTTCAGGAGGATCTGTGGGTCCAAATTCAGCCGGATGGGGATAGGATGATGGCCTCCCATCCCTCTGGTGCAGAGTGCCTTAGAGCACATCCGTGAAGCCAGGCAGTGTGTTCTCTCCCCCTTCCTTTTTTTAGAGATTTAATGAGTTTTTCTTAATGCAGTGGCTTTCTCTCCTTTCTCCTTCTGGAAGTGCAGCCTTTGAGGTTTGGGACTAGCCATGGCGTGGAGTGCTTGAACTGCAAGGAAACAGCAGGCCTTTTGCTTGAAAATTGCCTCTTTCGGAGGCAGAGGAAACTCTGATTCTGCCGTAATACGCAGAAGAGGCAGGACTGGAGGGCCAACTCCCACGGAGTAGCATCAGCCAGTAATGGGGATTGGAGAGCAGTACATGTGGATGTGTTTCCTTCGGTCTTGCTCCCAAGAAAGCCTTGTCGCTGGGTGCGTGCGTGGACGGCTGAAAAGCGGTGCGCAGCTTTCGAGGTTCGCTGCCAGTTTAACCAAAGAGAAACCAGCTCAATGCCAAAAACCCCCCAAACCCTGGCTTGCTAGGGAGAGAGGAAGTAAGCACATGGACCCTGCAGCGGGCCCCAGGAAGGAGTGAATGGGCAAGCTTCAGTCCCATGGGGAAAAGCAACATTTAGAGACAAAAACGTGCCCTGGATCTGATTCACCCTTTCCTTGCACTTTGTGTTGCCCCTGACAGCAGTGTAAAGTGAGTAGAAAACCACTGCGAGATCATAGGACCACTTTGCTTTGTGCTGATCTAAACCCTTGTTTAAAGGGCTGGTCAGCAGTTGAACGATGCGCCTTCTCCACTTGGCTTGCAGCTGTAGAGCTAAGGATTTGCAGACCAGACAAGGTCAGCTGGTTGCAACTTCCCACACCTGAAGACAGCTCTGCATAAGCAATCTGGCCACAGGCACTACACGCAGGCTCAGCTAACTCAAGGGAGAAGCAGTCATTCAGCGTACCATGAAAAACGTACCTGACTCAAGTCAGCAGCATTCCCTGTGATGTGCAGGAACAGACGGGTAACAAAACGGGGGGACACCGAGTCAAGCAGACCTCAGTTTGCACGCCAGAAAAAAAATAATGCTGCAGTTTAGACTGGCAACAACCCCGTCAGATCTCTTCTTGGGAGTTAAAATTCCTGGCACTCGTCTTCGTTTCCCCTTTAGCAGCTTAGCTAACGAAGTCGAGCATTTGAGGAGCCACTAATGAACAGCTCACACCGTCTCCACTTCCATCATCCTTCAAGCCTAGTGAGGCTTCGCATCTACGGCCGCTCAGCTGCCCTTGGGAAGACAGAGTGCCTCATTATTGGTTATCATCCAGCCTTATTTCATTTGAGACGTCTTTAAATGCCAGTTGATCTACCGGGCTAATTTTATATCTATATGCTACATGTCACACTCCCTCCATTAGTCCCCTTTCTCATCGTTAAGTGCATGAGAGAAAAAAGCCTTGATTCAGGGAAAATGGCATTAAAAAAAAGCAGTCCGTCTTAAAATGCACCAGCTCCTTTTTTTTTTATTTAGTTTTCATGTGGCATTTGTCCCCCGTGCTAATCAAAATAGAGGGATCTGGCAGCTGAAGGAGAGGAAGAAGAGGAGATTGGGGGGTGGGAAGTTGGAACATCTCCCAAGAATACCTGCTGCTTTTGCTCTCCTACCAATTTCCTTGAGTGGCAGCAAAGGAAAAGGTTGTTTTTTTGGGGTTTTTTTTTTTTTTTTTTTTACATTTTGGCTGGCGCTGAAGCCAATTACTCGGAGCTTTGGGATTTGGGGAGCTGCTATTGAAGTGTGAATAAATCAGGAATGCAGTGCTATTGGCGTGGGCCTTGCCCGTCGTGTCGCTTTGCACAGCTCTTGACTCGGAGGCCCGAAGACGTCCCGGGTGCTCCTGCTAAGTGCTACATCGCTGTGCAGCTACATCTGGTCCAGGTGCAACTGAATGAGTGTATTGGTGTAAAGTGGAGGGGGGGACAAAATACATGAATGAATTCATAGGGGTTTCTCTTGCAGTCAGCTGCCGCAGCATGCAACCAAGAGCCGACATGCCTTTTCCCCCTAGCTCTCTCTGCGGGGTGGCAGGTAGAACGAGCTATTCTTCCCTTTGTTGTCTTAACGAGATTTGGTGTGAGCTCTTGCTAAGAGCGTAAAATAGTTTCTGCATTCAGTTTGCAACTGCTGTACTAGGGACCATCGAGATGTCCGTGCGGCCTCATGCTTTTTCTATACCTGTATTCTCATCGGGACCCCCGGCTTCAGCAATGCGGGGTGGTGGAATAGCTAGGCGTGCCTACATAGAAGTAGGTTTTGCAGCTTTTCTCATGAGTGTCATCTCCCTCTCTTTGCTCCACAGTTCCAGCTGCAGTCTTTGCAGATTGTGTGCAATGCTTTGTGGGCAGAGGATGACCCATGTTGTGAGCTCCCTGCACTGGTAAGACACAGAGGACCTCTCTGCTCACTGACATCCAACTGGGGAATTTATCACGTAGGACCAAGAAGGAAATGCTGAGTTTTGAGGGGCTCAGGAGGTGATGATGTCCCCCTTGAGAAACTGAGGCCATGTAGTTACCAGCTTGAGACTCGTGTGTGCACATGCTTTGAATGCAGGGGAAAGGTGCACTTGGGCACACAGCCCCTAAGACAAGCTTGTTCTCTTTCTTCAGAGAGATGAAGAGACGTGTCCTGCCTTGGCTCCTGCCTGTACCTGCATGTCCAGTGTCCCAGGCCTGCCAGGTCCCCCTGGGCCTCCTGTAAGTTCAGATTTCTATGTTTGTCCCCAGAAACAACTATGCACAGCTCTGTGGTGCAATGCTTCTGGGGCACAGCATAGCCAGGGGCAAAGGGCAGGTGCTTCCAGCAGCCCAGGCACAGGGTGGGCATAGGAAAAGAAATCCAGTGCCACAAAGAAGCATGAACATAAGCAGTGAAAGATGGCATGTGCCACTGCAGGGCTTTGTCTTTTTTTCCCCCTCTCCCTTTTCTTGCGTGACCTGATTGAAGGGACACGCAGTCATTTTAGACCCTGCAGCTTTGGTGGGCAGGGATGTTTTGCTGTGATTGCGATTCCCACACCCAGCAAATACAGGACCAGACCAGAATGCCAGTCTGAAGTCTGAGCATCCCACCTTTGGAGGGAGGAGAGATGGTAGCTGAAACAAAAAGATGTTGCTTAGATTTTGTATGTCCCCAGTGGCTCAGGGCTTCCTGGCATGGGGTCCAACCCCCTCTCTTACAGAGGAGCTTGTATACAGCAGCATACCATGGCCTAGCTTTGATTTCCTCTCTCACTGCCAAAGTGCAAACAGTAATCCGGCAGGGCAGTAATGGCAGCTGGGACCAGCAAGAGTGTTTCCCGATACCATGCTAATCCTCTTAGGGGAGGAAGGCCAGCTGCCCTCTTGGTCTGTCTACAGAGATCAGCTAGACAGGGAGCTTTGTGAAGACCTGAAATGCAAAAAAAACCTTATTCCCTTTTATTTGTGCTTAAATGCACAGAACAGGGAACCTCTTATGGCTTTAGTGAAACCTCTTCTCTCTGAAGTGCACAAACCCACCAGGAGACCCCAGTACAAAACCTGGTTCTGCACAAGCCCTCACAGGAACAATTAGATCTAGTTGCGTCACCTAAGGCTTTGCTGGTGGCCTGCAAAGCGTGTCACAGCCATGTGCAAAGGACAGGGACTTGGATGCAAGGAGCTTGTAACTGAGGCACTGAAGGGAGAGGAAAGTTGTCCCTTTCTGTCTCGCAGCCATTGCCAAAAAAAACTAATAAACCACACACTCTGGATTTCAGGACCCACAGGTAGAGAGGGGAAATATTACAACTCTGGCTTTTCCTCTCACCCTTTAGGTACACCAAGTGCTTATAAAATCCTTTGGGGTGCAAATTCATAGACTCATAGATAATGAGGGTTGGAAGGATCCTCAGGAGGTCACATCTAGTCCAACCCCCTGCTCAAAACAGGACCAGCCCCAGCTACATCATCCCAGCCATGGCTTTGTTGAGCGGGCCTTAGAAACCTCCAAGGATGGAGACTCCACCACCTCTCTGGGGAACCTGTCCCAGTGCTTCACCACCCCCCTAGTGAGAGGTTTTCCTAATATCCAGCCTCAACTTTCCTTGCTGTAACTTGCACTAACTTTGTGCCCCGTGACTGGCAGCTGTGGGAACCACTTGCATTTGCAAAACACGGTTGAATTTTTTTTTGTCTGAGCAAACAGCAACAGACTCTATCTCAAAGCTTCCTTCCCAATACAACAACACCCCAGAGATCCCATGCTATTAAAATACGTTAACAGTAATTGCTGCTATCCCAGCTAGTAGGTTTGGTTTAGCTTGCTCAGCTTAAAAAAAAAAATACCAAAAAACGATGTGATCCAATGGTGAGGGCAGTCTCATAGTTGAGAAGAAACAGCCAAATGGGAGTGCACAGCACGTTGCATTATCAGTGTACTGCCGCCTAGTTACAAGCTCACATTGCCTGGTCATTTTAGGTGATATCTATACCATGCACTTGTGGAGAGAGGCAGGTTTTATGAATATGGTTCTCATAGGGAACATGGTTATGAGATGTTTGCTCCCAGCAGCGTGAAACCCTGACTGACATAATCGTTGCAAGAGCCCTGCCTCCCATGGTCCAAGTGATCCCAAATGAGTAAAGGGTGTGTGGATGCCTCCCACCTCAGACATATTCACTCCTCCTTAATGAGCTGCTTTTGACCAGAGATAGGCCCAGGTAACTCTGTGAATGAGCTTTAGGGAACAGCCCTCAGCAAAGCCTTCTGGTCAGACTGACAGCATCCAAATCCATTGCAGTTTACAATCAAGAATAGAAACTTTCAGATTAAGATGTCAGTCGTTCTATGCATTGGAGAGGATTATTTTCCCCCCAGGCCAGGGGCTGTTGGAGATGCGTAGCTAAGCATCCGTGGATTCAGTTCCCTCCCGCCCTGTGTTCGACCGAAGAGGACGTTCAGTAGAAGTGCCTGCTCTTGAGTGTTTGCAAGTAGGAGCCTGTGCTTCATCCTCGTCTTGCTGCAACGGTCTGAAATGGAGATGAATCCACTCCGCCTCATGAGAGGCACTTTCAAAACAAAGAGTAGAGTTTCATTATCGTCAGGAAATGTTTCCTGGTATTCCTGGGTCTTTATTTTCTTGTTCAAGGTTACTGAATATGTTCCAAGGCCAGCGGCCTGATGCTGGTCTCATGGCATTGAGTGATGCGGTTTGTAATCACTACCTGCTTGTTATAGTTTGAGCCACTTGCAGTGGGTCACTGGGGAGCCTATAGTCCTGGGGGTCGTATGGGGCAGGAAGGTTGCAGGCAGGGGCTGTATGCAAGAAGCTTTCCCCAGTTGCATGTGAACCCTAACAGCCTTCATGACCAGTTTGCTCTGCAAACCCATTCCTGGGCTTCAAGGTGCACTGCAGGACAGAGAGTATTTGGCAGTAACCACAGTCTTGTGCTTTCTCTCATGTGGGCAGGGCAGTCCGGGGCGGAGAGGACCTCAAGGGGAGCAGGGGCAACCAGGCCCCAAGGTGAGCGATGCCCTTCAACACGACCTGGGCTTTGGATTTTCTTTCATGTGACTTGAAGTTGAGAGGCCCATCCTGAAACCTGCTCTCCACTACAGCTGTGTCTGCATGCCCCAGGTCCAGGGTTAAGCTGACACTGCTGACTCAGGAGGTAGCCGCCTCGCTGCAGCCGGCCGCGTAGAACAGGATCGGCGCCTTTTAAAAACCAGACATGGAGAATCTCTGTAATTAGATGGAGGATGAACAATTTGTTATCCCATGCTGAGGGCCAACAGGCTTCTCTTTGCCATGGAATATGGATTAAGACAGGATGCCTGCTCGAAGACTCTTGCAGGCGTTTGGTTGCATCGGGGAAGTAAATTAACCTGATCAGTGACCGTTTAGGAAAGCAGCCTTGCTGCATCAGAAAGTGTTCATCCTTCTCCTGTTCTTCCTGCTGTCTTTGATTTGGTATCTGCTGTGGTGTCAGGTATCTGAGTCGGCATTGCTGCACTACAGCAAAAATCCCAGTAACAGGTTAAATCTCTGCTGCAGAATAGCCGAGATGAGCACGGAATAAGTGTCAGCGTGTTATAGATCCATAGATGCTCAGAGAAGTAGGGCTGGAAGGGACCTCCAGAGGTCCTCTAGTCCAGCCTCTTGCCTGAGACAGGATCACTGCTATCCGTGCTGCTTTCCCCTTTGCAAGCTGACCGTATAGTTATAGAGCAAGTCAATGAAAAACGGATGCAATTTTCAGCTAAGGTTCTCCCCCTCCTCCTTTATGACAAACTCGAATCATTAGATTAACTTGCTGTATGGCTGGGCTGTGCCTGCACCTCTGCAAATCAGGGGGAGTTTTGCCTTTGACTTCTGAGGCAGCCGAATAAACACCTTGGACTTCAAATTCAAAGGTGGTAGAGCTGAGCACGTGATGAGTTGGCAGTCATGGGCTCTTCCCTTTTGCCATAGCTGCTCTGTGCAGCTGGAAGGCACAAATATGCCTTCCTTTCCTGTGTCATATCTTTGCTTTTAGGGTGAGCCAGGCCCTCCCGGACAGGTCGGCCCCCAGGGTCCTGGTGGACAGCAAGGCTCTCCGGGATCTCAAGGAATCACTGTGCAAGGTCCAGTGGTACGTGAGCGCTCATGGCTTTCTCCGTCTCTTTGTGCTATGCAGTACCTTAGTGGGTTTTCTAAAGAGACAGGGTGACAAGAACACCTGAAGCCTGTCTACATCAGGGCCCACAACCTCGTTGCTAGCAGCTGCCATAGGGGCTCTAGTTTTTCTCGTATTGGCAAAGCACTCGATTGAATTATTTGGGGTGAAGTCTATTCTGACCTGGAGGTTCCCTTCAAGCAGAAGACCCCAACAAGGGTGATTGTGCAGTGACCATGCAACTTAGACAAGGCAGCAGCTGGAGATCTGTGGCATACCTCCCACCTTTGGGCATACACATTGCATACGCTCCTGCCTGCCTTGCTACGAGGCCCAGACGAAATTCAGAGGTATGGAGATTGTGGTGGTACCCCAGTGGGCAGAAGTCACTTTGAAGGGTGCAGGGAGGTTTCTTGGGCTGTTGCAATGAGTCGCCCAGAGCAGGGAAGAAAGTGGCAGAGTCTATGTAATTATTTTGCTGTATTTTGATTAAAGGGACCACCAGGGATCAAAGGGGAGAAAGGAGACACAGGAATCCCAGGCATGCAGGTAATACTGGAAGATGCTCCTTTGAATCATCTCAAGGATGGATCCACTGGCTCTCCTGCTGGATGTTATCAGCAAGGGGGTTTGCTTTCCTTACTGCCCTCTCTGCTTTGAAACCCCACGAGAATAAAAATACCTTCTACTGGTATTGACCCCACTCAGTCAAACCCATGCCAGGGCTGTGCCAGTGCAAATGTGCCCTGTGCTTGGCAAGTATTATGCCCATTTCACAGAGGGACAAACTCAATACAGATACTCGGCTTAGGTGAGACTGAGTTCAGAATGGCTCTGAGCAGTCTAGCCCCATGCTCAAACGGGTCAAAGGACATGCAACTGGACCCATACAATGCTTGGCTACTTAAGTGTCTGATGTGATGAAGGGAGAAAGGGAAGCTTTGTCCTTAATGGCAGTGAAAGACCCCAGGCACCTAAAAACAGAAGGAGTGTTTCAGCAACATATCCTGTATGCCCATACCCCATTGCCCTCCTTGTCCTTATATCCCAGTGCAGATCCGTAATGGTGGAAGTAGGAGCTGGACACCAGACCTGACTAGCTGCTCTCTTACAGGGTATTCCTGGTGTCCAGGGAGCTCCGGGCAGAGACGGCCTTCAGGGAGCAAAGGTAAAACACACAGCCCTGAGCTTCAGGTGCAGGTACCAAAAAGTCAGTGAACAGGAATGGCTTTGCACCCCTGAAACCTGATCTACTTCTTGGTGCCAAAATATGGACTTAGGAGTCCAAACTGAGGCCAAGCTTTTGGATTTGGGGCATATGCAACAGTTCCTGGAAATTGCTCCTAGGTGTGATGCTGGGGAGACACCTGCCAATGACCCCACACCTTGGAAAGAGCCCTGGAGGCCTGGTCTTTTCCTAGGTTCTTGGGGGAAGCCTGGTCCCTCCGCTGTCACCCAGTCCCTGGATGTTTTTTCTCCTTCCTGATCGTGTTTGTACCTGGCAGGCTCTCGGGTGGGTGGATTGCTTCCCCGGTATGGGGCGAGCTTTCTTCCATGGGGTGGCTACAGCATCCTTGTTCCTTTGGGTCTCCTCTCCTGCAAGCTCTTGTTCAGTGGCCTCTGGAGTTAGTTGGTGCAAGTCCGTGTCCTCTGCTCCCAGCACAGCTGTTCACCCCCATTTGTTAAACACACTATTGCCTTTGCAGGGGGTGAGAGGACTGGAGGGCACAGCTGGGCCTCCGGGACCACCCGGACCAAGGGTAAGAGCGCACGCTGAGTCCAACACATAGAAGCGAAGCTTGTCCGAACAACAGGAGCTTCTGCTGGTTCCCTCTGACCCGAGTCCTCACGGGGTTGGAGCTGGGGCTCTGCACAGATCCCTTCCACTTCACAACCCCCTGGGAGTGAGGAATTGCATCCTGAAGGCACATGTAGGAAGCAGAGGAAGTGTTGGTCTGCACCACCTCCAAACTGTGCCAGGGAGCTCTGCAGGAAACCACAGCACATTAGTTGCCCTTGGCGTGGCATTGGGTCCATGCCAGCCAGCCTAGGACGGATGCCTTGTTGGTTCCCATCCAGCGGAGCGACACTGCTTCTGCTTCACCTTCACTGCTGCCCTCGCTCACGCGGTCCCAAGATGTGCCCCGTCTCATGTTGGGGGCAGGTGGCAAAAATGGGTTCCCAAGGCTTGCTGGAGTGCTTCGCACAGAGAATCTCCTTTTAGCCAACAAGATAGCCAAGTTCAAGTGGAACTGGACACATGCAATCAGGATCCGTGCATCCAAGCATGATAGCATGGCAGCTTTCAGATTAGGGCTCCCTGGGCCTCTGAATACTGAAAGCTGGAATAGATGGATCAGTTGGGATAGGCCCTGCGTACACACTCCTTTCCTTTATCACCCCCTTTCTGCCACCCTGAGAGGCTTGGGCAGGGCTGGGTGGGCCTGTGGGCTGACCTAGTCTGGCATCTCTTATGTAATTACATTGAAAACTCTTATGTCCCAGAGGCCTCATAGTTGTTAGGCACCAGCCGCTGGAATCCAACCAAAATTATGAAGAGGAATAGCGAATTCCTGGTGGCTGTTTTAAAATATAATCCTATCCATTGCAGAGAGACACATTGTGTAAGGCAGGCAGGCTTTTTTTCTGTTAAAAAAACCAAAAAAACCAAAAAAAATCATCATTACTAATGACGTTGCTCTGAAGAGGGAAGTGCAGTACTAATAAGAGAGAAAGGGGAGGCACGAGCAGTCCAAAAAAAATAAAAATGCTCTGGGCTAAGACTAAAATAATCTGAATATGTAATGAAAAAGCTAAAACCTGAAGGGTAAAAAAAATAAAATCAACCCACACTGCAGTTGGGCACAACTCAGATCTTTTTGCTTGACCATAATTGAGATGGTAATGGGAAATGATATGAACATGACTCGCACATGATTTACTCTTACAACGGCACTCATAGCTGGATGCTGCACTGACATGAACCCTAAGGGTGCAGTGCCCTTGCCCGAGCCCTCGAAACTAAATGTACTGGTGTCCTCAGAGTCCCAGTGGGGAGGAGGTGGGCTGGGCAGAGGCACAAACAGCAGAGGAAGAAAGTTTGGAAGGAACTGGCCATCTCTGTAGCTGCATCTCAAAACTAACGTCTGCAGGGTTTCCAAGGCATGGCAGGCTCTCGTGGCGGCGGTGGAGAGAAAGGACCTCCAGGGGACGTTGGACCAACTGTAAGTTTCTTCCACGTTCATAGCTCTCTCAAGTGCTTAATGAGACTTGTAGCATAAGCAGAAATGAATGGTAGCAAAGTGCATTGCCATAACTGATCATCTTTGGAGTATGAAAGCATTCAGAAAAATCAGACCCAGTAAAAAAAATAAATAAATAAATAAAACAGGCTCTCACCTGGGAGCTGGCTTGTAAAACCTGTGTGCAAAATGTTCTGTAGCTGTTCTCTGGAGTCTGACAAAGCAAAGTACTAAATAGACTTTCTATCATTCAATTGACTTTATATTTTTATTTTTCACCGTCTCCCACATTTTCTTAAGAAGTGTTGATTTTTGCTTCCTGTTCTCTGCAGGGGCTGCCCGGTCCCAAAGGAGAAAGGGGCGAGAAGGTGAGTGCACCTTCTGGAGCTCTCTGCAACATGCACTTCTGGTGCTGCGCACAGTACTGGAGAGGACACCCGTGACACTTGCGATTCAGCTGCTGTGAAGCTGAACCACCTCGTTTGCCTATGGCCTCTTGGCTTTCCATTTCCCTGAGACATTTGCTCTGGGTGAAACTGCTATAATTGTGCAACAGTCAGACAAGGGCTAGTCTCCATAGGAGTGAAATAAATTAAAAAAAAAAATTAAGCTTTTTTACCGGGGAGGGGAGTTGATTATAATAATCAGCTAATTCATAACTCCACCTTGGGGGCTGGGTAGACATCTCCATTGAAATCAGTGAATTTCCATCAGTTGAGAAGCTGATCTTGTACATCAAGAGGGGACTTTTCCCTTGCGCCTTAGGGAGCTTTAGATACCCAGTGGGCATCTCTACACGTGTACAGTTACTGAGCAGTGCGAGCACATGTCTACATGTGCACACCCATACAGTGCAGTAACTATGATGACTTATGCTGAGTTGGGTGTAAATTTGCTACCCGCATGATGCAGATAGCAAATTTATGCCCACTTAGTTACTGCACAGTAAGGCATGTGTAGATGCCCTACTGTGCAGTAACACTGTGTGCGCGCTCCGACTTGGGAGTAACTTTGCTCTCAAGTTGGAGCAGGCACAGTGTTACTGCACAGTAATGCCTACACATGTGGATGCCAGTCTAAAAACTGCAGTAAATTACTGCGCAGTAAATGCATGTGTAGACACGGCTAGAGTGATTTGAATCTAGTCCCAGATTCATGATCAACTGAAGTGATCTGGGAACCTGTATCACTGTGAAAGGGAAAGCGGGGGGGGATTCATCTTCCAAGTCACTTAGCTGCTTTTGAAACATTTACCCTTTGCTGCTTGACCTGGGTGCTTCCAGGTTGTACAGGGCACCAGTGTAACCATGTATGTCTTGCCCGGGCCCATAAATAGTCAGCTGATGAAACACGTACAAAAACCAGCAAAATGCAAACCATGTCTGTAACTGATGTAAATGTAGAGCTTGGCATGGACATGTCTTCTCCTTCAGGATGTGACCACGAGTCCATTGAGGTCAAAACACTGTGATTTAGGCTCTTAGAAACCCCCTCAATACTCTTCCGTCTTTGAAGACGTCTTTAAGACCAGAGGTAGAGATTTTCTGTCTCAGGTTAGTACCTGATCAGGTGTGGGGCATGCAGGGAAGAGATGAGGTGGGGTAGTCTTCTTTTACAGCTTTTTCCTTTTTGATGAGGTTGCTCTTTTTTTCCCCCCTGGGCACCGTGCCCGGGTTTTGTTTAATTTTGTGTAAGACTGCACATTGATCCAGCCAGAGATGGATGTTTTATAAATGGGATTGGAAGGATTCAATTTTGATCTAGTTATGAATTTTTATGGACAGTGCCCATGTTTATTTCCAAGTTTTTCTTTTTTTTTCTTTTTTAAATCACTTTTGCTCCTGCTCTACAGAAACTTTTTTTTTTTTTAAAGTAAACTCTGATATCAGTTGCTTATTCTGAATGTAATAACAGTAAGAGTCAATATTCATTCATTAAAGATTCAGACAAAGCCATAAAACTGTAATATGTGAGCATATTAGTTTTCTTAAAGTATTGCAGAATATTGAGTTATGGGGTAGATGCTCTTCTCCCAGACTGCAAGCTATATAAAAATTTACCAAGGAGAGGGAGTAAATTGTGCGTCTAATCTCATGTATTAACAATAGAAATTTATTTAGTCAATGTTTCAGTGCCAGGAAAAACAATTGCCAGTGTTACAATTTTGCTGCTTCAGAGATTATTGGTAAATAAGTTAAGGAGCCCTCTGCAGAAGTTTAATCATCTCAGTCGCTCCGGTTGGTGGTAAGAGCCTGTCCCTGAGGCCTTGCCCTGTGCTCTCGGGGAACTTGCATTATTGCAGCCACCTGATTTCAAAAGCAATTGTTTTTCATTTTTCCCTTTAGGGTGAACCACAGTCTCTGGCCACAATTTACCAGCTAGTTAGCCAGGCTTGTGAGCGGATGATTCAGAGTAAGTACACCCTGATGCGTCTCTGGGGGCAGTCAGTGCTGTCCTGTACCTGCTGCTTTGCCACCGAATTAAGAATCTAATCCATGATCCATTGACTTCAACAGGCTTTGGACAAGACCCAGAGATCTTGATCCTGTGAAATGATGAGCATTATTGTCAGGCAGGAAGCTCACATAAGAGTCTCAAAGCTATGCGGTTTTTTACTAGCTTGCATTAGCAGAAAAGCTTATGAAATATTGTTTGGCATTGATGTTTCCAGCCTTGTACAGCATTTTTCTTTCCCATAGAAGACGGCTTAGATTTAAAGAATCAAGTTTCAAAGAAAATTGCAGCGATTTCTCTTAATCCATCACACAGCAGAGGAGAAATGTAATAGGGTACTAGTTTTTTTTTTTTTTCTCTCCTTTGAGGGGATTTATCTAACCTGGACAGCTCAATTCAGATGATGCACTTAGGATAAAGTAAACTCATCTTTGAATGTAAAAGGAAATATGAGTTTTTGCTGGAGATTTTCAGTGAGAGCCTGATTCACAGAGAGATCAAGTATTTTTCTCAAAGTCAGATAGCAAGGCCATTCCTCCGCAATCTTCCCCTTCAGTTCATGATCATTACAGTTTGGACCAACAATTTAGTAGTACCTGATGATTTGTATTTAAAGCTTTTTAAGATAACTTGTTCCCACATTACTTTCCATCCGAATGCCCCAAACTTTGCTGGGGTGGTTTGAACCTTTTCTGAATCTGTTGAAAGAATTTGGTCAAATGTCTTATCCAAAGAGGTTCAAAGTTTCACTGTGCAAAGCTCGATCCTTAACTGCTGTGGATCAGCTGTAGCTCTGTCAACATTATTGATGCTACTCCAATTTATACACGCGAGAATCTCGCTCACCGTCTCTTGCCGTGCCACGAAGTCTTTTGTCAGCTGAGCTTTTCATCTGATGCTTCACGCTCTGACTTACTTTCCTAGCTCACGTGTTGAAGTTTGACTCATTCATCCATGAACATACCAGGAAGCCAGTCCCCATGTGGGATGAGAAGTTGATGCCAGGAGAGCCCGGACTGCCAGGTCTTTCAGGTCCCCCTGGAAGCAGAGGAGAAGGAGGAGAAGATGGCTTCCCGGGACTGCCAGGCAAAGATGGGTATCCAGGAGAAAGAGGTATGGAGAGAGGTTTTCTTTAACCAGTGCCTTTGTGCTTTTGGAAACACTGACGAATGCGGGGCAGAATACAGTTGCCCTTTGCACAAACACAAACTTTCATCCCACTTAAGTATCAGGCAGCTATTTTGGGAAATAACTTACCCATGTAATGGATGAGCACAGGCCATCAATAGTAAAACAGGTTATGAAAATAGGTTTGCAGAACATTATTATAGCAGCTCCCACAACAAAAGATGTTCAGGCGAGCAACTAAATGAAGTGATAGAAACTCAAGAGCCGTCAAGTAAGCAAAGATTAATGATTAAAACCTGTTAAAAAAATCAATTAAAAAGGAAAATAGAGTTGCAATATATTTGCGTTACGCAAGTTGGTTTCCACCCAGAGAGAAGAGCATTAATTAGGCCCTCCAAAACAGAAATCTCTTGTAGACTGGGAGCCAATTAACAGTCCATTGCTCCAAGCTAGATTTCAAACTTGATAAATGAAAGTGGCAGGTATCAAATGTTTGGTGCTAGCCAACAACAGCAACTGCCTGCAAACTCTGACAGCGTTTCCAAGCATGACACCTGTTTAGTAATGAGGAATTTCAATGCCAGCATTGTGGATGACAACAGTGGAACAGAAGAAACAAGGGTGGGTCATAATGGGGAAAGACTACTACAACCTGGCCTGGCATCAGGTCTTCTCGTTGGCAAAACACTAGTCGCACACAAAAAGTATTAATTATTCACAAAAAGATGTCCCACAAACTAACCTGAATGTCTCCAGAGACAGGCCCTGAGGCATTAGATTGCCTTCCAGTATGTAGATGGTCACTTTAGATCAACTCTTCAGGATGTCAGAGCAAACAGAAGAGCCAGCCTCAAAACTGGCCACAAACTGTGTATGGCAGGACTGCAGATTAAAATTTAAAGAAAAGCAAAACCCCTGAAGACCAAGAAAATTGACAGCTAAAGGCTAATGAGCAAGACATTACCGCAGTGCTCTAGATCTGGATTTTGCTGAGAACATAGCCCAAAGTAACATGCAGTCGACTAAGCAGCACAGCAGAGAGGCATCGTTAATAATTAGTTATGAGGGAACAAATCTAATGAGAATCCAAGCAGCTCCCAATTCATCTGTAGGAAAGAGGAAAGCAAATAAAAAGTGAGTCTCGCATGTGAACTGATTTCAACACGTAAGCTAGTGGGGGCCGTTCAAAAGCTAGTGGGGCTTGTTCATGATGTTGTGAACCAGCAGGATGGCAACTGCATTTATCACCTTGAATGAAGCTGAAAGCTGGAAATCCAAAAAGCATGGTTAGAGGTCTGAATTACAAGGAGTAATTTTTAATACATGCAGAGAGTTATCAGCAGGTTCAACAACTGCTTATCCACCAAAACAAGGCCCCCCCCCGCCAAACTCCCTGCCTCAAAATTAGCTGGGCCTCATGTTAAGACTGGAGGCAGCATGTCTGCCATGGCATGCCTTTGGAGGGGATTATTTCCATCAGTCCCATCTCTCACACTGGACTTCCAAAAGAAAGACTCAGGCCTTGATGACATGGTAACGAATAACTAGGATGGACATTTATAGTGGAGCCTTGTTTGTGGCCCAAGCAATATTTGATGGTGTAGGATAGACTCAGAGACCTGATTATGTGTGCCTTTTCCTTTCATCTGTTGGTTTATCACCTGTCTTAGTTGCTGACTCCTTGGGGATATCCGATTATGCCTTTTCGTCCCATCCAATGCTTTCACACTTGTCTTAGTTGCCAACTCTTTGAGACAGGCCTGTATCTGTGTGTGTGTCAGTAGTTTGCCCAGCCCAACTGAGCTGCTGTCCTGACTGAGGCATCTGGGCACTAACAGATCATAAATACTAAGCAAAACCAAAGGGACCCTCTCTGTCCCTGCAAAAGTACTTTCTGTCCAAGGCGGGCTCTTGTTCTACTTCCGTGTGGTGCAGGACCCCATGAAAAGCCTTCTCAAGCCAGCTCAGACAAGTGGACAGGGACAAATCCTGAAATCCTTTCCAACACAAGACTCATTGAAATCCATGTAGGGATGAAGCAAAGATCCCTGGCACTTGGCCAGGGCATTTTCGAGCAAAGGATTGAGAACAAAAGGCAAATCTTATCGCAGCGCTCAGCAGGCAAAGCACCTCGGAGAGGCGCTTGCTTCAGAGAGACCATACTCTCATCTTTGCCCCCAAAGCAAGAGCTGCTGCATTTGTAAGGAAGCAGCATAAGAACATTTACTTTACTGTAGGACACGTCACAACCACAGAGCCACCCTAGCAACCACCACTGCGCAGTGGCCACAATAGGGATGTGCTGTTAGCAGACCCCTTCGGATTCAATTCCAGAGAGGCACAAACAGCCTTGTTAAAGGTGGAGGAAGAGGTGTGCATGCACAAAGACAGATTTTAAGTCTCCCCCTCCTTTCTGGCAATGCTTTATAATGTGGCATTTCCTTCCATTTATAGTCAGAAATCAAGGTTTATGGTTTAATTGGCATGCTTCAGCCTGCGGATCACGCAGCAACCTGAATCTGTCAAGGTATCTCGGGGAAGACACTGCGTCATTATTTCTGGCTCCCTATCATCCCCCCCTGCTTGGAGCACATGTGTGAGCATCTCCTCCACAGATGTTTTGGGGGATACAAAGCATCCTTTCCTCTCCACAGTTAAAACTCTGCATCTTCCCTTTC